>NC_140448.1:14476002-15076002 GCF_963576455.1 Neolamprologus multifasciatus | reverse complement strand
TACCTGTGGGTGCAGCAGCAGGAGCTGAGGGACCAGGGACTGGGGAGCCAGGAGAAGAGACAGGGGAGGACTCTGCTGCATGATTACTTGACTCTATGAAGACAATATTAAATGTTAACAGGTTGAAGACAATAGTCATAGAGAATATTATATTATTATATACTTATATACTTATTATTATATACAGTGGTCTCTCATTTATTGCAGCACATGAACAGTAGTCACAGTTCTCACAAGTTGATTCTCAAAGTGAAAACCTTTGTCGATTTTAAAACGTAAAAGTATTATGCCGCGCTTTTTCTCCGTCTGCGGCGCCACTTTTGTGCGCCTTTTTTGCTCCTGGTGCAGGTGTCTATTTCCGAATGAGGGTCATAGTTATGAGTGTTTTTGTGCTGTTTTTTTCTATTGGACGTGATGGTTATCAAAACCAAACATGATAAGTTTGGCAAGCGCAGGAGACACGACACGGAGGAGATTTGTCATTTGGGCTGCAGAATGCAATGCGCATTGTTGAAAGCTGTACGGTGCAATAAAAAAAATCAGCGAAAAGGCGAGGTAGTGACGGATGAACAGCGGGACTACTGTATACTGTTTATTAATAAACAAAATATGTTCCTGTATGACAACACGCATAAATTAACTGCCTACATTAACTCAATGTAAACATACCTTCTGACTGACACTCCCCTGCTGCCTCTTCGGGCTGTCCCTGGTCCTCGGGTGAGAAGTTCTCGACGGTCCGCACCATATTACCGCTAGTCTAAAAAACTTATTACTTTTTCTGGGTCACAAAATAAACTTTTAAGATATTTTCAGGCGAGAATATAGCTGTGTAAAGTTCAAATATCTGTTCGATTTATCAAGACATCACATATTTGCAAAAATGCTCAGATGTTTTCGGAAACGTCCATTTTTTTTTCATGCTTTGTGGCAGCTTTTGAACATCTGTGACATCTATTAATGTAAAATCTAGTCTTTATTTAACAACAGAAGCAAACTCTATGTTACAATGATTGCACAGCCATTAAGGATCAAATCGGTTTCTGAAAAATGTTCTGCTTTTTCTCCCTCTGCTTGCCTCTTACTGTCTTTGAGGCTCGGGACCAGCACTCCTGTTGTTGGACAGAAATACATCAACTCAGGGGTAAGTATTTTGGTTTTCCAATATATTAACAATTAGTCAGTTATATTTATATTAATCAGGCTGAACTTTAATCATACTTTAGATCAGCCTGTTTTACTTATTGTTTTATTTGTGCTTTGGTTTGGGAAAGTTGTTTCTGTACTGATCTTTTCCTGTCTTCTGTTATTAGACTTGAGATATGACTGCACTATGCTGTTACTGGTGACTCCAGTTAATTCTACAAGACATGCTGTGTAAGTAAACAAACAACAACAGTTTGTCTGCATTTCTTGAAAGATCACATCCCCCCAAACTTAGTTTAGAGGGTCTACACTGTAAATAGTGAAGTCTGCAAGTTTTCTAACAGCAAAATTTGTTTTGTTCCCAAATCATTTTGCACATCATTAGAATGAAAGTTATTGGCCATGGTTGCATAGCCCTTTTTAAAATGATGCTTTCATGACATTATTGTGTGTTGGGTGGTGGTCACGGCTATCAAGACTGACAATTGGGACATTGAATGTCACCTCTCCGGTGGGGAGGGAGCCTGAGATTGTCTAAATTTGAGTCTGTTTTATACCAAATGCAGAAAAAATGTTTTAAGAAAGCAATTCAGTTCATGTTCCAAAAAATATGATTGTTTGCTTGCAGGACAACAGGAGAAATGAGTCCTCCGTCACAGATGGTGTGGTAAGTGAAGATAGTTCGCCTGCAGGTTCAAGCTCATTGCATCTCCAACCCACATCCACTGCCACTGTACTTAAGGGAAGTTAAAGACTTTGTCTACACCTACATTTGGATCACCTCGATCCATGATAGTCATTCAGGCAGTAATGCCTGGACTGGAAACAAGCCATCCTTAAAATATTACAACATTCCAGCTCATGTGTAGGAATGAAAAACAAATGTGTTGTTTAATTTAGAGACTGCACTTATGACAGAACAACAAATATTTTATTTTGATTATATAAGTGATGTAAGTACAAAACAAACTTGTGGTAGGCCTAAACTTATTTTCAGAATAATTATATCTGAGACTTTGTTTCATTGTAAGATTATAACAGTGATGGCAATATAATTGTTTGTTGTTCAGCAGAACAGTGTCCAGTATGTTGGCTGTTATACTTTGTGTTTGAAAATAAAAGTTGGGCTCATTTTAACATCATTACAAAAAGTGTTGTTAATTATTTTTAATCATATTCAGGTTACCACAAATAGTTTTTTCATTTAGTTGAACTTGAAATGTTTGTCAGTAAGTAAACAATTAGTACTGTACAGTGAGAAATATCACGTTATTCTTAATACTGCAGACTTGCAATGTATAAGTTGTCCTAACAGTCACCTTAAGTAAGGTTTACTTAGTTTTTTTGAGGCAACGAGTTTCCTTAATTTTTTTGGGTTCTGGGAACTAACAAGGCTGTACAGTGTACTCAAAATGAGTAAGTTGCCCTAACTTGGTCATCTTAAGTAAACTTGATCCAATTTTTTTGAGTTCTGGGAACAAATGAGCTTGTACAGAGTACTCAAAATATATAAGTTGTCCTAATTTAGTCATTTTTAGCTAAGCTTTACTCAATGTTTTTGAGGCAACGAGTTTCCTCAATTTTTTTGAGTTCTGGGAACTAATTAGATTTTACAGTGTATATCAGCATTTTTATTTTGTCCTCTTGTCTTAATCAAGCTTTTCAAACATTTTATGATGTTGCTAATATTTGTGTCTCCTCGTGTATGTCTTTAGGGGAACTGTTTACTTTCACTTAGGATGTTTAGTCAGTTTAAATTGAACTCAGTTCATTTTCCCCTATGGTGTGGCTCATTTGTGCAGGATTGAACACAGAAATCAGATTCGAGTGTGGACCAAAACAGCCACACCAAGACCCTTTGGAGGTGGTGGTACGGTCCCAAATGAACTAATGAGTGGTTCGTTTATGGTGTGAATGTAATCCGACCCTGATCCGAACCAACTACTGGGTGTGCTTTACAAGTATGAACTAAAAAATGTCTCATAGCTATGTATGCTGTGTATTCTAAATGCAGGAAGTTACTATAGATCTTCAAGGTCTGTAGATTCCTTATGCTCTCCAATAGCCCAGAACTCAGGATATTCTTCCTGCATTTACTCTTGTTGCTCCCGCCCCAGACACATCTGGCCAATGAGCAGAGTGAACATTGTCATGTGCTTTGTAGTGACACTTTTTGTTTCACTTGGAGTTCACTTGGATGTTTCTCTGTATATAGACAAACCAAACCACAGGAAAAAGCTCCAGTTTTTCAAACTTCTCAACTGATTTGGACCAGAGTAAACAAACTATGGGTGTGCTAATGCACTCACTACCTCTAGACATATGGCGCCTGATCCGATTAGAGAACTGAATGAAACTGGACTGGTACCTTAAACAACACAACTTCGCCATTGTGGCCTCCGCACTGTTTTACTTCATTCATACAATACATAGATACAATTACATTTCTGTGGTGTGTGCACCTGATTCAAGAAAATTTGTGGCATTCGACAATTTCTAAAACTCAGGAGCGGCCAAGACCTTTACTAGAAGTCTTATAGAAAAAGTTTGCTTCTCTCCGCAGGCGGAAAGACTATTTACTTGACACGAAATGTCATTGTAAATTATGAAATCTTGGCAAAGCGCACCTCCTCATGAGCAGGTGGCATTTATTTCACTGGCTCCCACTCGGAACACTTTGGGAAAAAGACAAATAACACGTTTTGCAGGTCCATGTTAAACTTTGCACACATACTTTATTTTACAAGCTGTAGAGCGTGTCACAGAAAAAAAGGCCTCATTGTAGCCAGGGGTTAAACCTGAGCTTGTCAGTATAAAAGGATTCAGGCAGAGAGGGACTGAATAAAGCTTATATTCAGCTAGCTCAGTATTCACAAAATCCATTTTCCAGATAGCAGTGTACAATGAAATTTTCCATTTCTTTATCTGTCACTTCTGCTAATCCAGACACTGATCTTCCTGAAACAAAGCTCTGCTTTCTGTATGTAACTGATTGTCATAAACTCATTTCTCCTTTATCATTTGAGCTCATCACCTCCTCTATTCTGGCTGCATGCATTTTATTTTTATGATTTCAGTTTTCCAAGAGTCTTTTTCTATACGTTATGAGTGCCTGCCTGCATCCATGAGGCAGCATTTGCAGCAGAAAATAAAGATGGTCTAAGCACAAAGATATGGAATAATTCTGGCCTGTATTTATTAAATCTCATTACTTTTAACATTCTAAAATTCATATTATTATACTTATCATACTCTTAATTTCAGACTTGAAAGTTTACGTGTTAATTAACACAATATGTAATAATCTCCACCTGTTATAAATAAACCAAAGAGCTGTAAATATTTTATATTTTCTTTCTGCTATGCGTGTTGTTTCTTAAAAGAAAAAATGCATTGCACTTGGTATGCACAAGGCTGATAAATATTTTTGTGACTTGGCATTAAAAGACCTTTGCTCAGCTGTCTTGGTCAAAGACTTAGAGAGCCGAGCTACTTTAGGGATGTATTTAATGTTATGTTCGTACAGAGAGTGTTATCTGTAATTGAAACATTATATCCTGTGCCTGTCCTGATCTGGACGGACTGCTTACTGACAGAACCAGTGTCTTTAAAAGTAAACAACACGGCTGAATAGCAGGTTTGTCTAATCTTTCTGTTGTTGCTGGAGTGCATTGAAGTTATATTCAGTTGTAATCACAGAAAAGAGGCAGAAGAATCCTATCACTTTTGTTAATCAATTGTTGAATTCCTGAAAAAACCTCTGCAATGGTAGTACCGTCAGTCTGGCATTTTCTGGCATGAAAATGCACTGTCAAAAGGCTAAGAGGCTGGTATGAAGGTGGCCCCAAAAGCAGACTCAATACACGAAGAATTCAAACTTAAACAGATTTTATTTAACACAGGGATTATCAAAGGCAGAGCAGGGCTCAGAGGAAACTTCACAGGGGCTGGATCCACTGCAATGGGAGGAGAGAGGCATTATTTCCAGTGCAGTGGACTACAGGAGAGTTTAATGATGAGGTGAATAAAAGAAGAGTGCTTACTTGGCATGTAGAGGAAAGAAGCTATTGAGGGTAGGGTGGTTCACCGGGGGTGATGGCAAAGTTAGCAGGGAGTGAAACGAGAATGCCCAGGCACAATTTCTAAAAGCTGTGGATGGTTGCAATGAGCAAGGGGGCAGGCCAGTGAGTTTCCTGATTTTCCACAGGAGGTGTGGAGGCAGCTGGGAGGACGAATCGGGGTGGAAGTAAACTGGAGCGAAGGAACAGTGTCAGGGGAAATACAGGTAGTTACGGCAGTAAGTGGAGAATGAACCAGAGGTGCAAGCAACTGGATAAATGAGACCATGAGATTACACAAAGAAAAACTTGAAAAGACAAAGCATGGAGGCCGATTTACAGCTATGGTTTAGCTGACGATCTGGGTAAGAATTAAGGCCTGAACCGGTCAGAGCTCCGGACAGGAAAACAACAAGCAACGGCACATGACCGACACCCTGGGTCATGACAGGAACACACTGCTTTGCCCTGACCGACAAGGACAGGGTGTTTGTCGGTCAGGGTCGTGAATTCAAGTCACCACTCTAATGAGAGATGCCATAATCTGTAACTGGCAAACACATTTAATACACAATCAGAGGGTTGTTTTAGCCTGCATTTAGACACTAAAACCACGCTTGCACGCTTGTTTTTAAGGCGGTAGACTATTGTAAAGACTGCTGGAACATCAGAATTCACAATGCTTCAGCAACCGCCTGACACAAAGGGTACAAATGCCCACCTGCCTCCATGATCTGGTATAATGTCCTGATAGGACACGAATTATGATAGTGGGCAAAAACTCTCAGATGAACATGTATTGTGGAGAAAAATGGAGCATTAGGTTAAATAGGAACGGTTTAGCTTTGAGGCTTTAGGAATGATTTCCAAACCATTTGGCACATTTGCCAAGTTGAGTCTACCTTGGATACTACTTGGAAAACATGCAGCTATTAAAAAGACAATAACAACCAGTTGGGAAACCTGCAGCTTTCATTTTGACTGCAGGTAGATAAGTAGCTATCATCATGGGATCCAAGGATGCTCAGCAACGTGGAGTAGAATAGGATCTGCTAAACAGCACAAATTGGGAAACAGCAGGAGGACAAGATGGACATAATGTGGCTCATTATGTATTGTTGGTTAAGAATTTGCAAAGCAGTTGTTGTACACACTTAGAGAAACCCAACTATCACAATAATGACCACTTTTTCATGTGTTCCACATCTATTATTATAAATAAAAGCTGATTAAAAAAAATCACATGAATCAAATGGTCTTTTTTATACTTTCTTATGCAAATTTGAAAGCATCTTAGAGTTTATTGACAGCGGAGAGGAATAAAGAAACATCAGAAGAGTGATGTGAATGACTTGCAACAAAGTTCTCCAACTTGATTCAAACTGCAGATATTGCTGTTTTATGACACGTGTCTTTATCAGCAAGGTAACAAAAACCTTTGTGTTTGTGTGTATGTGTGTTATCATGGCAAAGAAATGGTGCCAGAGACACCCACTGCTGCAGGAACCATCATTTTAAGTATTGTAGCAGCTCTTTGTATGTTTGTTAGTCTGTGGATAGATTTTGTCGGCTTATGTGACAAATGTGGACTAAATACTCATGCAATAATGTAGTAATACCTCCAAAATACTCGCAAACCCTGCTTAGGTTGCATTAAGGTTTTAAGGCTTTAAGTTACGCAGGTTTGGCCATTTTGAGTGAAAACTGGATAGTTTGTCATTTTAAGGCTATTACCTGACCAATAAAGAGACATATTGTGTGGTTAATTGTAAAAATAGGTCAATCAGGAAGTCTGGGCACCAGTTTAGTCATTACATTTCCTTTCCAAATTTGTTAGCGTTAGCTGAAAACTTATGTCTTTAAAAAACGTTCCACAAACCAATGAGTGACACCACATCATGTTTCCATCAAAGACAGTATACAACATGGGCGTATACATCAGGTGATAGCTGTGGTTGCAAAAAAGACTTCGAGTCCTATGGAAGTTTATAATATAGCAGGTTTCTGACATCACCTCTGTAAACACTTTCCAACTTTGCTGGATTCAGTCATTCGTTTTGGGTCATATTAAACAAATAAAAGGAAGTCTTTAAAAATCAAGTCTTTACAATTTTTGGCTATGCTCTGTTCTAAGTTTTCAATCATAAAATTATGATTCATTGTATTTTCTTTGCCCAAGTTTATGCTCATCTCAAGGCTTCAAATCAGGACGTCAGGGTAGCATCCATCTTTTATGCTGTCATTGGTTTACAATTAAGACATAGGCACCAATAACAGGGTGTCCTATTCCTGTTTTAACTGTTTTAAACATTTGCACATCTCAACACTTTTAGTGTCTTGAATGTGGTATTTAGAATTGTGCTTTGATGTTACAGTTTTCATTTTAGTGAGGTGATATTTCTGGCTTGTTGGCATTAGGAACATTGTAGAAATGTTATATACCATATATAACTAGAACAGAAGAGGTTAAATTACATTGCATTCCTTCTTGGTCTTGTTCAGAGCTGCTATATCATAGTATTACATAGAGTAGATGAGTAGTAGTAATAAGAATCTTCGATCTACTCTTATGCTAAGAAGTATAAAGCAGTTAAAGTTAAACTAACTCGGATTTACGTTGTTCCTTTGTGCCTCAAAACAACCTTTAGCAGGAGTGAAATGGTGAATTTCTCAGTATAAATTTTTTATTTTAGCTCCTGCAAATCTTAATAGTTTTTTTATATCAAGTATATCATTTTGTTTGTGTAGCTTTGGCAGTGGGATATAGCCAGAAATTAGACTATGTACGCTAGAGGCAATCATTTAAATCCTACTCACAGTGATGGTATCACTACACCACAGTATTTGCTAAGCTGTTCCTTTTTCTTTTCTTTTTTTTTTTTTTGTGATCTCCACAGTCACAGGCTATTAAAAGTCTGCATTGTTCAAAATACGCTTTAGGCAACTTCCAATTCAAGTCATAAATATTTCAAATGTTTGAAATAAATGTGGGATGCTCCGATGGAGTAGTATGTAGTGCCATAACACTGAGTCATTGGCTCTTGGATTCTGAATAATAAATGCTGAGGAGAGAGTGTTGCCTGCATGTATATATACATATATGCAACTAGTATTATCCCCTAACTTTGAAAACTGACTGGAAGATTTTTGTGGCATACAAGTTATTTTTGTCTCTTAAAGGAAATACTCCTGGATTATTCCATATTAGAGCATGTTTGGCAGATAAGGTCTATTCTAAATGAAGATTTCCACACATCATTTTTGTGGTTCATTCACACGGTGAAAAAAAGACAGTTTCTTTATCAGGAGTGTCCAGGATGTACAGAAGATTAATGTGCACATGCTGGAGCAAGATAATAAATAACACTGGTCTGTGGGAAACCCTTATACAGTCAAGCCGCTTGGCTTTGTTAATGAACACACAGCTTACGGCAACCGTGTGCGGAATAACCAGCTCAGAGGATAACAGTGCAGGATCCCCTCTGTCAAACTGAAACAACTAATGCTGAATACAAAACTATTGCACTCAAAATGTAATATTTCATCAGACAGCTTTGCTACGTATTTGTGAAGGTTTCTCTTGGGGATAAAACATCTATCAGGAACAGAAGCATGTTGGCATACATCCGCTTAGCCACATGTTTTGTGTAACTAATTGGATAACCACACCAACTAAAGCACGAAATTGCCTTTTTTTTTATCCCTCGTGCAGCAGTGGATGCAAACCCTCTCTGCAGGGCGTTGGTGGGGCACAGAGGCGCGCACATTTATGAGTCATACATTTAATATGCTCTCCCTTCCTACCCATATCATAAACACTTAGAGGGATGGAAATGAAACATCCCCTTTTTTTCCTCTTTACCCGCGTCGGGAGACTTCGTCAGACAGCTGAGAGAGATCCTCTCCTCTCTGTCCTTTGAGTGTTTCTCGTCCGTACACGCCGGTGCCCCCTGACTCTTCTCTTCTTCGCTGTCTGACACACAAAAGTGCTGCTTTGACTCTCCTTGCACTATTTTTTTTAAAATAAATAATCTGCGCGTCTGTGTGTGTCTGCGTGTGCGTATGTTTGGCTGAGAAGATAAGAGATTAGCATGAGTCAGATAATGATTCAGGATGCCAGGTGGCAAATGCCTCAAATCACGCTCTCCCCCTTTTCGCTCCCTCGTTTCCTTTTACTTGTTCACTTGCCGTCCCTGCTCTCTGCGCCGCACGAACTGTCGTTGCTGCTCTTTTCTGCTCACCAATTCCCACTCCTTTCTCCTCAAAATTTGAGCCCGTCTCTTTTGTCTACCCCCGTTTAAGTCCCTCTCGTTCTTGTTCCTCCCAATGTCGCCTTCTGTCCCCTCACCGCCTGCAACTGTGGCAAACTTAATAACCCATCGGTTCAGGGGTGGGCGTGGAGAGGTTAACAGGGGAGATAAAGAGGGCAAAGACAGATCGAGTGAAGAGGGGACGGTGGTGGGGGTGCAGTAGGGAGATCGATGGCCCGATGTGGAGAGATAAACGGGAGCGTGTCGGATCGAGGTGGATTTTGAGCACGAATCTCAAGGAGTGCTCATGGAAAAAAGCGGCTGGTATCGTGCATGTGCCGGAGGGAGTAGAGGGTGGTGGGTAATTTAGAAAGAGTGGGACATAGGAATGTGTAGTGAGAGGCAGAGAGGGTTATAGAGAGCTGTGTAGAGGTGGATGGAGGCAGGGATAGAGAGATAGAAGGAGGGGTGGTGATCCTGGGGGCCTGATGACTCATGGCTGTGCTGCGGTTTGTGCGTCACTGGCGCTGGCTGGAGGAGGAGATAGTGGAGAGGTCTACGCATTTAATTACAGCCTTCCAATTTAGACACACTGTACACACACGCACCTACACACACACTTGCACAAAATAATATCACAAATAATAGTCTTGCAAGTACCCTAATTGGTGACACACAAACACGTAGGAATACGTGGATGGAGGGCGCACTGTGAGCGCCTCAAACATGACATCCTTGGGTTTTACTTGCAAGCTGGATGTAAAAATGTTTACATCCCTTCCCTTTTTTTTTCTGCATTCCCTTTTTTGTCGTCAGCGGTATCGAGCTAAAACGATTACAGTCATGGGCGTGTTGAGCATGCACGTTCACTGTGTGCAGCCATCCCATCCCAGACAGACCTTGAGGCACAAAACTTATCAATCCCACCCCCCCCACCCCCCACCACCACCACCACCACCAAAAAAAATAAAGAATTCCAAAATACAAAATCGTACCCTTTGAGCAGTTGCACCACACAGCCTGTGACTGGAATATGAAATAGAGACAGAGACATACAGAGGGACGTGCAGGACTGGCTTTGATGACGCAGTAAAGCAAACTCTTCTCTCAGAAAAATTCTGCACGCTTGAGAGTTTTCACCACACAGCCGCTGCAGCGTGATATACAAGTTGTCCTGCTGGTTAAAGGTCAGCCCCGTAAGAGCAGGATTTCTGCATCATCTGTTATTTATTTATTGTATTATACATGGTTGTGTGGTTTTGACAAAGACATGGAGAGCTTGTTATTTTTAAATGCCACACCTGAGAGATTTTTTAAAAGGATAAAACTGTGGAGGAAAAAAAACCCTCCAAATATCACATTCTTTACATCGAAGGAGCTGTTTGCACAGTTCCCTGCTGCATAGTCGAGTCAGGTTTTAACACCTGCTTTCCATCAGCAACTTTGAGAAACAAAGGACACATGTAGATAGAAATGGAAGCAAGACACAGAACAAGAACATCATGAATATTAGGAAATGGGTGCAGAGTGTGCTGTTGGCAACAGAAGAAAATGCAACAGCTGCTTCGTGCAGCGTTCACTGCATGTATTTCTGGTAATATTTGTTTTGTGTTGTTGAAGCATCAGAAGAGAGGAAGCTAAATGTAAATAAAGCATTAATACAGTAGATTTACAGGGATTCTCTATTACAGACTTAAAGCAAGTAAAAAAAAACATTAAAAATGTAATTAATGTAATTAGTAGTGATTTTTATATGTTCAACGACGAGGCTAATAAGAAATAAAAAGATAAGATATTAAAGATAATATCTGCTGATGATTTCAGTTTCTGTGTCTACAGATAAAAACAAATAATGCTTCAAAATTGCCATGACTTGCACAGACATACAAAGGCAACTTAAAGCAGCAGAAGTTATTTTTGTATTTCAACATCCTGCTATCAGCTATCATTTCCAGGTTTCCTGTGTTTGTCATGGGTTTAAACATATTAAATATACTATTTTCCTTCTCTGTTATATTTCATCCAACAGGAAACTGTGGGGAAATTTGATTCCAAGGCCTCTTTGTACTTTGATGTTGCAGTAAAAAAAGAAAATTAAAGAAAAAAACATGTGAAAGAGAAAAGAGCTCCGGGGCAAAAAAATAAATGAAATACCGATTTCAGAATATGCTGCTTTCACTGGTTCAAATTTAATTTCAAATGTTTCAGATTTAACTGATCCACTGCATCCTCTCATTGTGGCATAAGGGCCACGTTCCTTTTAATTTCCCCACTCTTTTTTCCTTTTTTTTTTTGACTCCTCTTTCCTGTCCAAACACATTACCCTCCTTGTGTGCCAATTATCCCCTAAGAGGCAGCAAGCCTCACTCTTAAACAATAGGAGCAATCAGTTGCCCTCACTCCCTCTCCCCCTCTGTGCCCCTTTACTCACTCTCTTTTCCAGCAACGAGTGCAAAGGGAGGATAATTTTTCCAAAGAACAGCGTTGAGAGTAGAATGGCAGAGGGAAGAGAAAGGAGAGGTAGAAAGAGATAAAGGCAGAGAGAGGGACTGCTGATCGGCCAGGTCACGTTGGTTCAAAGAGTCTAGAGGCACATCTGACAGTACAACGCTGCATACAGATGTTTGCTGTCCTAAGCCAAGACAGGCAAATGCACAGCTGCTCTATAACCCCTGACACAGAGTCTATAAAGCCTAAAATATACAAAGACACAGCTACAATCACATCTACTAAAACGATCCCAGGACAAAGAACCGGAAGAAGATAACAGCTTACATTTGCATACTAGTAAATATGCACGTGTATTTCTCCAGCATTTAATTTCTGTCTTTTGTCTGCAATGTCTGAAAAAATGTGGGTTTGCAATTCCTTAAATCTAGCAAACATTTATTAAAATGTTCTTTTTTATTAACAATAATAAAATAATCACATTTTTAGGTAAACCAGACTATTTTTATTGTTCTGCAGAATTTTAAAGTAAAGGAAGAAAAGCACTCTGACACAAATAACTTTTGTAAAAAATATTTTTCACTGTTACTGTGTGTGTGTTTTTTGGGTTTTGTTTTGTTTTTAATTAATTCAGGGTGTTTTTCTTCCCGGCAGTTTTCCAGGTCTTTCAATTTAACGCCTATTTCCCCTTTCATTCATGTTTCCTATCATGAGTTGTCAGCAGCTACATCCCGAGGGAGGGAAATCCCAGCTGTCACTAAATAACTTTTCAGATCACACCAATAAAGCTAATGTCCACGGACATTAAAGGCTATGGAGTCCATTTAACAACCGCTTAACGCATGGGCACACATGTGACACACACACACACACAGGCTGTTGTGGATTACTCTAACCAGGCTAATGATCTCCTCAATGGGACAACTGGGACTCTTCTGAGACCGTCTTCAGCCTGAGGTCCCACAGGGACCTGGAGAGAGGCTCTGGGGTAATTACAATGTAAATGCTCCTTTTGGGTGTGTGTGTGTGTGTGTGAGTGTGTGTGTAAGGAGGGGCCTCCTGCCTGTATTTTCAAGATTAGGCTAATCTATAGTTGTACATTTTGATTTTGATGGTAAAAATCACACTTATTATAAAAAGGGGGGGAAAGCCACTTATTTGAACCTTTTTACATGCGTGTGTGTGGACAGTTTCACTTTCTGTGCATTTCTTTTCTTAAACATATCAGATGTACACTGTATATTTGAATCCTGCTGCTATATTTGGTTTGTTTTGAAAGGTTTTAAGAAGATTTTTTAGATAATTCTTCTTTTACCAAAGTATAAGTTTCCAATACAGTTTAGCAATGGCTACATGTCATGTTTGGAAACGTCAATACGGGCACATGCTGGCTTTCTGATGGCCTTTTTACTGTCCAAATGAGGCTTAGCTACTTTTCTGCTCAGTAAGCATTCAGATTTGGCATCACAGAGGCATAACAGTTTAGACTGCAAGAGAGAATACACATTTTAAATTATTTTCAGTGCTTGAAATCTGTGATATTGGGTGACCAAAAAATGGAGGGGAGAGTATTATTGAGAGGCAGAGAGAGGAACGGGGTAAATGAATGTATGACTGATGCGAGTTTGACACTAGGAGGGTTAGACAGAGAGAGAGAAAGAGATGTACACCTCTTTTTTTTCACTCTGCCTTTGTTTCGGCTCATCGCTCCTCATCATTACCCTCATCATCATCATCACCATCATAATTATTTCCCTCTCTCCTTTTTTTTCGAGCTCTGTCACCAGTCCCCTTGTCCCACCCCTCTCTGTGACACTCACCATGCCAATCAGATCATAACGTGACATTATGGCTCATTATACCTGGGCTGCACCGTCTGCTGCAAGTGGCCAGCCTTCTCAGACACACACACAAAAAAACAAAGATCTTTAGCTCAACATGTAAATGTCCCTTTTATTTATCTCTTTTATTTGCATTTCATGTCTGTAGTATCCACACACAGATGTGTATGGGATCCCGCATTGTGTAATCTGGAGGCTTGTAAGCTGCTTAAAAGCACCAAAGGGAAGGAGATAGCAAGAGGTCTGAAGCTACAAAAATAGAGTAAAGAAAGGGACTAAGAATCATAGGAGAGGCAAAGGTAGAAAGAGAGCCACGAACACTCAAGCAGCAGAAAAACATTGTGGTCATCTGCAGTGCGATGAGTCACCTGTAGGCAACACGCACACACACATACACACACACAAATGTGCACTAACCCAAAAGAGACAGGCTTTGCAATCACAGCCCACATCTCTGTACTTATAATGCCATATTGTTTCATGAGCTGCATCTACTGAGAGCTTTGCATTGTCAAATCTGGAATGCAATCTTCTGCTGAGAGTGAGAATCAAAGTGAAACGATAGAATCAAACTGCAAAATGATTCGACCTTTTACAGCCTTGCTGGCGAATTCGAGATCTCGCCCCGATAATTAACGTCAACCGCCGAACAAAATGTTAATGAAAGGCAGCAAAACAAAAAAAACATGGTTTACTGGCAGCAACGATGTTGCTGCTCTTGTAATTAGTTAAAATACAAATCTGTGGATTAAATCAGCCATCTGCATCTTGTATACATATTTCCTTCTGCACCCCTTCTGCTCCTCTTCTTGTGAGTAGGGCGTGAAACAAAAAACTGCATCAAATATGCCGTCATCAGTGTGATTAATCCATTCTTCTTTTTTTTTCACTCATAATCAAACCTACAGACACACCACATATACACTAAAGACAATTACTAAAGCTGCAGCTAATTATGGTTTTCATTAATGACTAATCTTTCTATTATTTTCTCAATGAATCATTGGGTCTATAATAAACTATAAAACCAACGCAACATCCTACGACACAAGGTGACCCTAGAAAATGCCTAAAACTCAAAAATAGATAATGGAAGCCTTGTTTAAATCTTGTTTAAAGGATCTGGAGATATTAGCTTTTTTTTCTTTTTTTTTAAAATCAACTAAAAGAATTAATTTAGTGTTATTGTTATTATCTTTAGAATGATACA
This sequence comes from Neolamprologus multifasciatus, assembly GCF_963576455.1. Taxonomy (NCBI): domain Eukaryota; kingdom Metazoa; phylum Chordata; class Actinopteri; order Cichliformes; family Cichlidae; genus Neolamprologus; species Neolamprologus multifasciatus. The sequence continues at coordinate 15,061,049 of NC_140448.1, read as the reverse complement.
GTAACCATCTGCACTGCTAAAATTAAAGACAACCTCACTTTGACTCTTTTAAAAGGGTTAATAAGATATCTCAGCCCTCCTGTGTGATAGCAAATCGGGGCAAACTGAAAAGCACATGTCATGGCAAATAGTCAAAAAGGAAAAATCCTCATAGAAAATGACAACAACAGAGGGAAAAAAAACATTTGACTTTCACTATAGATTTGATCAAATTCCTGCTACAGTTTTATCAAATCTTGTGGAACCTAGAACTGGATTTGCTTTGGTTTGATTATCACAAATATTCGCTTCATCTTCTGAACTGTGTCTCCTTCCGTTCTAAAGGACTCTGTATGTTGAGCTGGCTCATTATTCATTCATACTGCTGCCTGACAGAAAATCAGGTGAGCTTTCACCAGCAACATTAGCTAATTTCCAAACTGCCAATCCATCATCAGGTGTTAAAATTTCCTTCTTATTTGAATGTGAAACGTCTGACTGCTGTAAAGTTTGGGTCGTGAGGTGATGCCCATCGAATTCCGACAATGAGGACAAAACAGATGTGGGGGAAAAAAGGAGTAGATCTTGTCATCATTCATTCCAATTCTCTTTGCGTTTAACTCTCACTCTCTAGTCCTCCCCCCACACGGCTTCATCTCTTTTCAAGCCTCATCACCAACACGCAGCACTTCCCCCGCTCCGCCCTGCCACCTCACTCCCCTCCCCAATTTCCTCCATCCACACTCATGTTCCTGAACAAGAATGAGACTAATTCAGACCATTTGTATTAGCAGGAGCTGTTTATGCTCCTTTAGGTTCCCTAACAGCAGTGGAAAAAAAATTATAAATTCATGCTCCTTGTCTGCTGTACGCTCACACAGCATTACCTCAGTGCTGTGGTCTCACTCTGATATATAAACATGCATGCAGCTAAAAGCCTGTGCTCCAGTTTGCACAATTTATCCTCTTGTAAAAATGCATCTTCCATTTCTGAAATATTTTAGTTACATGCTTCCTGCAGCTTCCAGGAGACAGGAGACATTCAGATGAGAAAGACAACAGTAATCATTAGCGCAGTGATTTAGCTTTTTCAGTACCATACAATGTCAAAGATGAACATATTGATTATTACTATTTTGCTATCTCTTCAAACTTAAGACACACCGGGTCCTGCACCTGCGTGCAGCAGGTTCTTATTTATAGTCTGTGGTGACCTTTAACTCTAGAGTCTGACCACATATTTGGCTGAACCCTGTTCAAACACAATGCGTAACGCATGGACAAACATCCACACTGGACCAAATCTGAAATTCACCCAAGCCAGAGAGCAGATTCATCACACAGATTTAGTCCAAAACCTAATCAGTCGAGTCTAAAAAGAGACAAATCGCTGAAAAACTGAAATACTTAGCTTGCTGAATGTCAACTCTTAGTCTTCGCTCTAATGTAATTGTGTGGAAACAAAAAGAGGTTTAAAATGACGTGAATTATTCTCTGGTTTCTTAGCGCATCATTTGTAATTGATGTGATTACATCTTAGCCCGCCACAGAGATTTGAAATTTTGTGTCATATACAAAAAAGTGTTACATAAAGAGAATGAAGATGATCAAGATGAAAGCACAAAAAAGGAAGAAAGGAAGACTCTGATTCACCCTCTTCAATGAACTGCACAGTATGTTTGTTTGTGTCCACGCTTCCTATATGAGTAACTTTGTCTGAATATGAAGACGAAGGCGAGGCGATATTTTTAGAAAGTTCTTGGTTTAACTTGGTAAACAATAACAGTAATGATAATGCTGTCATAAATTATGTTCTATAAGCCGCCTTTTCCTCAAATAATTGTAACCCACAGATGGTAGTTGCATACCATCGTAGATAGTCTTAGAAGGCAGGGAATGTTTAAAAAAAGGCACTGGACACTTAGAGTTTCAATTAAGTTTAATTGAAATGTATTTTTATGACGTAAGTTTGAGCTATTGGGTGAAATGGATAATGTTGGAGCTATAAAGCTCGTCTTTCAAGTCACTGATCTCCTTTCTTTGCGCTCTTCTGGTTGCATGGCCACATTACGTTTTCAGTTTCCATATTATTATTATTTTTTATGGAGCACATTTTGTTTGCCATCTGCTTAATTCTAGTGACGCATTTCAAATGTAACATTCAGGAAACTTCAAGATGCAACACTGTCTGTTTTTTTGTTTTGTTTTTTTTGCAGCAAACAAATGTGGAATGTGTTTGCCCTCCCTACTCTTTGTACCACAGGTGTGATGTGAGTGTACAAGTGAAGGTTTCAAGCTTAAAGGTTGCACATGTGCTCTCATTCAGCCCAAATCAAAGACTATCTTTCTGGGTAATCAGGACCATGCCAGTATAAGGACAATGCCCCCCCTCTTCAAAAAAACATACTTCTACTTTACCATGAGTCTAAAGAGCTGAAAGACTTTGAGATCATCAGTAAGGCATCACTTCTGTGCGTTAGATATAATGCACCGTAGGGTGAGGCCAGGTGCCTCTCACCTCCGACTCTCACGTCAGAACGAATATCTTCTGTTTCCCTCCTTCAGACAAGGCACGCACAAAAAAGCTCCAGAGGTTCAAACTGAAAGTGAGAGAAACAGGTTGCCTTCTCATCAAGGTCAACCAGCCGCCACAGTCAATGAGCCTCTTCAGACTGTGAGTCCACAAAGCACCGAATCACTTCCTATTATAAATGTGTCATCAATAATGCCGACACCGTCATGCACATAGTCACATGTGGGCTCAGCGAGAGGTTTTTGACTGACTAATGCAAGATGTCAGCAAAAACATGTTTACCTCTTATCACTTCCTGTGTTTTCTTTTTGTTTTGGGGGAGGTTTGGGTTTTTTTCCTGCTCTTGACCATCCCCGTGTGAGAAGTCCCTGAGATACCCTTTGGAGCTGTCGGTTTGCGTTTATCCCTGCGGACAAACCTTGCAGCTTCATCAGGGGTGTTACGGAAAGGACAGTGTGTCATGAGGGAGCGTGTGGCATGGTGTCGCATTGTTTCAGAGGCTGGATGAGTCATGGAAGAAAAATCAGGGTTGGTGGCATTTTGAGAAGGCTCGTCCGTTGCGTTAAGACAGCACTGCTAAATCAAGAGCGGAATTATAATGTGGTCTTGTGATGCCTGTTGCAGCAGGTCAGACATGGAATTGATTAAGGCATAGTCTAATCTAATTACCTGAGAGGCTCCGCAGTTACATGTCATGAGTGTAATTTGTTTTTGAAGAATACCACCGCCATCCTCCGCCACCTCTGTCGTCCGTCCTCGCCGAGCTGACGGGAGTTTAAATTCCCAAAACATCCGAGCGTATTTATAGCGCCTACTTTACAGTTTGATTGCTGTGACTGTTTCAAGTAATTTCTATATGACTCACCAAAGAAACTCAATGGCTCGTACATCATCAAAAGGCAGACAGCAAAATTTCTTTCTGCTTTAGTCATGGCTGAATTACTTTTCATCTGTATCGTCATTTTTCAGTCAGATGAGTCCACGCTTCAATTATGGGTTCCCTTTTTTTTATTTTTAGCAAAGTCCAAAATTCAAATGACGTGCTTGACATCGTGTGGATTTAAACTGAAAATGTGGTCAAAGTGATGTCAGACAACCCCCTCCACCACCACTACCACCTCCCAACACCCCACCTCCCTCGGACCCACCCGACACCTCCCACCATCTCATTCAGCTTTTACCATGTTTCAAAATAATGCTTCCCAGTAGGGTTCAGCTTTCTCTGAGTGGCTGCCTTTGAGTGGGTTTTTTTTTCTCTTTCTCTCCCTGTACTGATAAAAGCAAAATTACACAAGATTACCCACATACAATAGGGGGAGCTATAAATGCTTTCATTTTGTTTTTTCATTTCAGCTCCTACACGTTCGTCCCATACGCGAATGTCAAGTATATGCAGGTGACAGGCTCTAATCTCTTTCCCTCCTCGTGCCCCTTTTTTTCTCCCTCTCTCTCTCTCTGTTTCCACCTCTGTCTCTCTTTGTGTCTCCCTCGCTCCCTCTGACCACCCTCACACACTCTGCCAACATGAGATAGCCATGTCTGCTTGTCCGGCGCGTCGCGTGTGATAGCCTGTGACGTATAGCGTCACGTGCCGGCGGTTTTAGGGTTCCACAAGAAGCTACTTATTATCGTTATCGTTTTTAGGCATCATCATTATCAGCTGGAGCAGACGCAGCGGGTCCCTCTACGTCATTGTTCACTCCAAAGCCCCTAAAGCTCTTGCCGCCAAAGCTACCCACTACATAGCCAACATATTGGAAGGGAGGGAGGGAGGGTGGAGAACATGACAAAAATCACTCTGGCACTCTTTCAATGTCTATCCTCTCATCCAGGCCTCCAAGCCCCCCACCACCACCACCCTACTTCCCATACACCCTCTCCACTCTATCTTTCTGGGTTTGTTTTTTGTTTGTTTGTTTATTGGGGGGTTTTCACCTCTCTATTACCAAATGTTCACGTTTGTCTCGTCCACGCTTTCTTGTTCCATCACACTCTATCTTTCAGCATGACACCCTCTGCCCTCGTCCGTTCTCCGTGGCGGCCATTATCTAAACCACCCATCTCCTCATCTTTCCCCCCAATTCTACTCGCTGACGCTCAGGAGGAAAAATTTCACAACCTAGACGCAGATAGACACACACAGTCATACGGTGTGCGTGCAAATGCTCTCACCCACCAACCCCACCGTCCTCCTCTTCCCCCTCCTCCTCCTCCCACACCACCACGACCACCTCCACAACCTTCTACTCTTTTCAAACCCCTACCCCCCACCCTAATCCTAATCACACCACCGCCACCGTCATCAGCCCTTATCTCCCTCCACCAAATCTGCTCTGACTCAAAACAATTTCCTCTCATTTGCGATTTTTACGGCCCGCCCCCCGCCTCCTACACCTTCATCAACCCACCTACCCCCTTCCAATAAACCCTCTCCACCTCCTCAATACCCCATCGCTACCCATCCGATGCAAACCCCACCCAAACTGCACACAAACACATACACGAATGGACTCACGTACACACACTCTGAGCGGTCGCCATTAAGAATGACGGCTCATCGCGTGTAAGCGGCGAATTGCCACTGTCATCCAGTGGAGCCCAAGAAGAACTGCAGTGTGACGTCATGGCGGACGCCGGCCCCGCTGGTTGGTGGAGAATATTTACGTGTGCGTGATTCTGTGCATGTGGATGGGATGGGGGAGACAGAGGAATACAATTTGGTGAGTGGGTGGACCCGTTGGGCCTTGCTGCATCACTGAACCAGGAAAATGAATGAGAACCTACATTAGATGTCACCCCTTCCTCTCCCATTGGTCTCCACTAATTTTCATTCCTTTTTCCTCTAATTCACATCTCCTTTTGGCCCCCAAGGTGAAGAAAAACAGTTAAAACTGCAAAAACTATCCAAGTGTTTGACGGTATGTTCGACAGTATGTTACAGGGTTCTTTAACTGCATTCAGTTATTTAAAGCAGCTGAAGAAGAAACAAATGGGTTTTTTACATTTCTTATATGGTAAGAAATCCATTCAAAGTTCAGTTAAGCAGTCTGGTGCTGGTGCCAGAAATTTTGTGCATTTGAATTTTCACAAGAGCAAAACAGCACCACCCAATGGGAGGTTTTCATAGCCACAGCTGGAGAGAGGAACGCCTCACTGAGAGGTGTTACTAGGGCAGAAAAGAACATGAACATACTACGCAATGAGCTGCAAAATTGACAGGATACAAGCATGCACGATGCTTTACAGCAGCAGTGACTCAGTGATTTACCTCGGTGAGGGGGGAAACAAAATGTAGTCTGTCTCTGAAAAGCACAGACCCAGTTCTTTTTATGTCTCTCCTTTGACTAAAAGGCACATAGTTTTTACAGTGCAGTTTTTATTGGTGAGCTGATTTTTCAATTATTGCCCTTAGCTGATAGTGAACATGGTGATTCACAGATGTTGAGCCTATAGTGAGAAGGTTTAAAAACTGTAATTCAGGTCAGATTCATGAACAAATTGGCAAATGTCAGCATGGTTGTCAATGCAACCTTACACTGTTGTCCAGCAACTTCCACTCAAAGACCATTGGTCTCATGATTGCATCAGACACAAAAATATAGCAAAGTCTTGATTTTAAACTTTTAGCTACATTGGTAAACACACATATTGAGATAAAGTGGTATATTGCTAGGTGAGATTGGTTTTTAATCTCTCAGATGTTATGTATAAAAAACATTTTCACAGGACACTATGCAGTATAACTTTCTCGGTCTTTCATATCACTGTGGAGGAAATGTTACTCTATAATGTTGCTTCATTGAGGTTTGTGGGCAAATTCTCTGGCGGGAATAAAGTCCGCCACAAAATTTCAAACAGATAAAGGTTTGGACTTTGACTGGATCACCTGGATTCTCTTTATCAGCCTCCTCTCTGGTGTAGATTTCATGCTGTCATTGTCATTGTCATTTTGCGTGATCCAGTTTTTGCCAGCCTTTAGCTGTCAGGCAGATGGCCTCACATTTGACTCTAGAATACTTTGGTATATAAACTTAAAGTTTAATCAACAACTGTAAGATGCCCAAGTCCTGTGGCTGCAAAACAAGCCCAAATCATCACCCCTCCGCCACTGCGCTTGACAGTTGGTATGAGGTATTTGTGCTGATACATATAACATTTGATATGCTAACTGAAATATTTGCATGTTTGCATTTTTTTCTGAGCATTAGACAGTGTGATCTTGTGAATGTGGTACGATTTCCATTCCTAGGAAGACTGTAGTGTCATGTTAACACACTTGAATGCTCCAGTCCTGCAAACTACCCAAACTTCATTTTTTATAAAATTGCTCACACATGTGATAACTTTCATTTTCACGTGACTGTATATTATCACCCAGCTTTATGGTAAAATCAGCATCTTAGTATAATAGTATTTTGCCGTTAGTTGTTTTGGCTTTATCAATGCCAAAGCAGAAAACAGAAAAAGAAAAGCTTATATCAAATGGCAGTATAGGATCCTAAAAGAAAAAGAGACCAAATCCAGAGCAGGCTAATCCTTTGACAGTGTCTTTTTAATCCCTCAATACATATCTAGCACCAAGGATAATGTGTCATTTACCTGCACTGTTTAATTCTTCTTTGATGGTGTTCAAAATGCTTCCTTTGTCCTGATTCAGTTTCTATTGCATTTTTGGATTATTGTGTTTTTGTTGGCTTTCTTCGTTGTTCTTATGCTTTTAGTTTTTGATTATAGTCAGGCTAAGATTTCACTGATTTCACTTTATGCATTAGTTCCCATTGTTGTCTTGTTATTGTTTAGTGTTTACAGAATCAAAATCATGTTAATATGATTTACTGTTCCAGTGTAGGTTTTGAATCCTTGTTTTTTTCCTACTAGGCTTCAGTTCATATTTTGAGTCCCTTTTATACTACTCACTCTTTCTCCTCTTTCTATGTTACCCAATGTATTACTTCATATATGTTTCAATTATGGTTGTTGCTAATTGTTTCTTGTATCTTGTTTTGAGTTTTACCTCTTCCTCTGTGGCTGTCTTGATTGCATTTGTGTCTACTTTCCCCACCTGTTTCCACTTCCCTTATCAACCCCATGTGTATAAATAGTCCAATCCTCCCTGTTATTTCCTTTCCCTAGTGTGAGTTATCAGGATTCCTAGGTCCTCTGTTTTGTTATGTCTGTTTTTTGGAGGGGTGGGTGGGGGGGGGGGGTTGTTGTTTTTTTCATTTCTTGTATTTTTATGTTGAAACTGTTAGACTTTATGAGATTTTAATAAAGCTCTCTCTTTGTTTGATCTGCATTTATTTTTAGACTAAATCGTAACACCTTGGAGATTTAATATTCTATATATTCATCTATAGTGATATATATAGCAAATTGTGAAATCCACCTCTGTAATAACCAATAAGGGGCAGGGAGAAACAGGATGAACACTGTTTTGACCTGTTAGTGTTTAACTATAGAACTGTGAACTTGCACTTTGACTGAAAAAATATTTTGCTTTGTTGATGCAGTGAAGACCAGTGATTCTTCAATGATCAACCTTATTTGTGATGCAGCTTGCAGTGTCCTGGCTTTTTTGGTGGGACAGAGGTGGTGAGATCCCTGCTGCCATTTACAGTGCATGTCCACTTTCAGAGACAAGGAGCAACGTGGGCAAGAAGAGCCTTGGTTATTGATTAATACTCTAGTAATTGGTTATTGATTACTTTCAGCCTCCTTCACATTGTCTAAAGGGAATGCACTGTGCGAACATCATTTAGTTTAGGACTGAGTGCTGTTTTCTGCCAAATCTCATTTCAGGATGGAAGATTTAGTATATGAAAGTACATGTAGAGGGGTAATTGGTCAGTTGAGAACAGACGAATTGCCTCCTTCTGCTGCTCTCAGTGTTGACTCATCCTGCGGATCCTGCCTGAAAAGCATCAAGCGCTGGGTGTCTTTGGACTACAAGCATGAAATGGTTCAGCTTTTAAAACTTGCAGGTCCTGTGGTAAGACTATGTTTAGCTGAAGCAGCCGACAAAGTTTTACCCTGTCTGTATGACTGAATCTAACGGTACTAAGGTACTCCAATTTGAATGTGAATCTTTATAAATGCTGGAACAGCTCTCTAGTTATTACTATTATTATCGTATACTGAGCAGTTTGCAGTGTAGATCATAAGTTGTCATGAATGAAGTTTGTTACTTTAACTTGGGATTAATTTTAGACCAGTAATTCTTTTTAATGTGACACCTGTTTGATTAAAACAGTAATGAACAGGTTAATTGCTTCAAACCACTGAGTCTCACTGATAAATAATTATCCAATGGTGATAAAAGTATGATCATGATAGCACTTTAACTAAAACTGATTTCACCCTTTTACTGACCTAAGATATAGTATACTGTGTGCTTTAGAGAAGTGGCTCTCAGGCTGTGTGGTGGGCCCCCTAGTGGAGGATACAATCACTGCAGGGTGGATGTAGAAGACTTGGGATTAAATATAGAGTTAAACTAAGTTGAATTAATATGAATTATTTAGGGAAAATAAACCAAAAAATACCTTCCTGTTATTATGTTGACCTTTATTTTACTAAACTGATCTTCTCTTATTGTTGATGACTAATGGACATTGTGTGGTATTAGAAAGAAGATATGCTGTATATGTCTGTGAACAGTGTTGGGAAAGTTACTTTTAAAATGTATTCCATTACAGAATACAGAATACATGCCCCAAAATGTATTCTGTAACGTATTCCGTTACGTTACTCAATGAGAGTAACGTATTCTGAATACTTTGGATTACTTAATATATTATCATGCTGTTTACAACTACATGAATGTACAATTGCTGTGATTTATTACTGTTACTGAAGGTCCGCAGCTCCGAACCGTAGTAAAGGGACCTCTGGCTAATACGGTGGGTTCTGTGTCGGGCTCGTAGCCGAAAACTAGCTTTACTTTGTTGTCTGGGTCAACTCTGCTAGCGAGAGACAGAGAGAGGCGTCGAAAGGCTGCTCCAACAGAACTTATTGTTTTTGGAGGAAAACACGAACACGGTGTACAGTCGAGTCTTAATAGCTTACTTACAACTGGGCTCGTCTGGCACTCTTCTTGGCTGCAGTGGTTATTATTATATTTACATGCTTCCAGCTCACGTTTTTGCTCGATGACAGCTCATACTTTTCCTTTTTTCCCTCCCTCGCTCACAGACACATAACGTGTATGGCAGTCCATTCTCCCTGCAGCACGGACTACACTGCCTATGATGCTATATTCTTTAGAGCTATACCGGTAGCATTCTGCCTATTAGCTTAGCACAACAACAACAAAAAGGGCTCCCTCACCCAGGAAACACGCAGAGAGAGAGCGTCGCCCTGTAACCATGGCAACCTTAACGCTGCCACCTGGAACAACAGAACGTAGTTGTCAAACAAAACCCAAACAGGCCCGACCCGCCACAATATGAAACAGGGAAGTACCGCCGTGTAATCCATTTATTTCAACAAAGTAACTGTATTCTAAATACCACCTTTTAAAACGGTAACTGTAACGGAATACAGTTACTCATATTTTGTATTTTAAATACGTAACGGTGGTACATGTATTCCGTTACTCCCCAACACTTTCTGTGAAGTCTGTCAGTCATCCAGGTCATCGTAGTCTAAAGAGCTTGGAAAGAAAAGCTTCTGAAGATCTTTCACCCCTCATCTGAGAAGATTCTTCAGTTCTAAGAGCAATTGGTGCTTCAGGAAACTTAAAGAAGTCCAGACGCTTTTCTTTCCAAGCTCCTTGCAGCAATATACAGCACAGTAATTTTTTTTTTTTTTATTATTTAAATGTTTTATTTCAAACTAGTGAAGTCTTACACTGATCACTTTAAACACAAGACAGATAAATAGGCTGCTCAAAAAGCAGGTGCACTGGAGAGGCAACAACAAGACAACCCTCAAAAAGCAGGTGCTGTCTCCTTATCCCTGCTGACTGATTTCTCTCTACGTTTACTTTCTGTTAGGATCTTTTTCAATACAGCATAACACGCTACCCGGAGCCCATTCAGGCTGGACAAGTAGTCCAGCTCCTCCAGATAGCACATCTAATGTGGCGTCACAAGAAGGCTGGCTATGTCTCAACACTGTCTCAAGAGTGTGGAAGAGATATCTGGAGTTGGATTGTTACGCCAGAAGAGCTGGACAGAAGGAACCAGCAGGACAAGTATCTGCTCCTCTGGGCAAGAAGGAGAAAGGGTAGCACTATTAAAGCCCTAAAATAACCTCCAGTAGGTTACTCATGTACATCTTTCTGATAAAACTGTCAGAAAAAGCCTCCATTAGACTGTTGTGAGGACTTGATGTTTTTTAGTGGGACACATTCACAATCAAGTAGCTCAATTAGCAGCCACAGAGGGTTCACCTCTTGTGCCCTGTTCTCTTCCAAGATGCATGCATCATAACGCTTGCCAAAGCCTCTCTGACTCTTGTGTGAGCTTGTTCCCATCGATGAAGAAAATGCGTACCACTGGTGGACCTGCCAGTTCTGTGGATCTGTGGCACATGCCAATCAATCTGCATGGTGCTTGCCCCACTAAAGGATATCAGGACCTTGCGCCATGCTCATGGTTCATTTTCTGACAGTTTAGTCAGAAAAAATGCACATGAATAGCCCTGTGATGGTGATGTTGTAGGGCTCTGGCAGTGCTCCTGCTGTTCCCCTTCACACAAAGGAGCAGAAACCAGTCTTGCTGCAGGGTTGATACCTTTCTATGGCCTTTCACACAATAGAAACTGTCCTGGGAGACACAGCAAACCTGTTTTCGACACATGGATGAGTCATCCTGGAGGAGCTGGACTACTTGTGCAACCTGAATGAGCTGCAGCTACTGTCCCCTGCTAGCAGTAGTCACAAGGACACTAAAAAAAGCAACACTGGAGACAAATCGAATAAGGAGAGAGGAATGGTTTCTTGAAACAATTCAGAGGTCTTATTGTTACCTCTGTAGTGCATCTGCATTTTAATTTGCAAAACAGGTGAAACTCCTTCACATTGGTTTGTGCTTCCTAATCTGATGACTGATATCCCTAAAGTCTAACTGATTTTGTCTGCTAAAGTGTTCCCTTTATTTATTTTTAGCACTGTAGTAGAAAACAAACACAGCGACATTTCTTGGATGCATTGGCCAGGTATATAAAAATGTTCTAGAAGTTCCAGGTCATGCACAAAATGTAAATGAATCTAAATTAAAACACTACCCTGAACACCTTGCAATGCATCTACCATCAAATTCAATGCAATACGATAGCAAATGTTGAATCACAGATATTTTTCAAACAATAGTCTCCACAGAAAATAAGGCACATTTACAAGTGCCCCCTCAACAGAAAATTATAACTGTGAGCAGGAAAATAGTTTTGCAGCCCAACATGTATCCACTTTTCACTGAGTGCTGTTCATTGCACAAAGCCAGAACTTGATAGATGAGGGCATTTAGTTTCCTTTGTGCAAACCTTTTGATGCCAAAAACCTGTCAAAAACCTACACCAGCAATCATAAGAACTACTTTCTAAAGAAAGGAGAAGTAGTAAAAGACATTTAGAAATACAAAGGAACTGCAGCAAAATCAAAGAATGACACATGTCAGCTGCCAGAGCAAATAAGAACTTTTTTTTCTTATCTCAAGGCCTCTTGAATTAATGTTTCTTTTACTAATAAGACCCCAGCCAGCATCTTTATGTGTTGAATATTAAGTGTAACATTTCATTCATTTTCAGCGACGTTCATTTATCTTTTTATTGTTATAAAAACGAAAGCACTTGATTTTGTTTTTCAGTTCATTTCACAGTTGATGAGCTTCCTGATCGGCTTCGTCAGCGCGGTGTTCTGTGGTCACCTGGGAAAGACGGAGCTGGCAGGGATGGCGTTAGCAATGGCAGTAAGCTATCTCGTTGCATTTTTTGTTTCGGCTTTTTTTTGGTATTGTGAAATGTTGAAAATCGCTTCAATAGCCTTTTTTGCCTTTAAATAAGTATTATACTCACGCATTCAGCTTTTCATTTGTGAGCCTGAGGTTCTTCTGTAATTTAATAAAGTTTAATTTCAATGCAGGTTATACATATCACAAGTATTTCCATCGGCTGTGGTTTGATATCAACATTTGATACTCTCATATCACAGGTACAATTCACTTTATTCATCTAATCGGGTCAGTCTTAAACACAGTCTGCTTTTTCAGACTTGTGGTTACCTTTTTCTGCACCTCAGCAAATACTATGAGATTTTCCTTTTTACCATTTTGTTTTCAGACTTATGGAAGTGGTAACCTGAAGCGTGTAGGAGTGATACTCCAAAGAGGAGTTTTGATCCTCCTCTTAGCCTGTTTCCCCTGCTGGGCTCTCCTTATTAACACTCAGTCCATTTTGCTGGCTGTCAAGCAGAGCACGCAGGTTGCAAGGTGACCTTCTTACACAAATCAAACTGACATCAATGGCACATATACACTTATTACTCACAAAGTTATTCAGTATGGGTTCTGCACTTACTTACAATCTCCCCTTTTCTCTCTGCCATAAAGACTGTCACAGCTGTATGTGAAGATCTATATGCCGGCTCTGCCAGTGAGTTCAGCTGCCACCACGCTTTTCCCAAATGCCTTTTGTATCTCCTTCCATAATGTGTTGCATTATCAGTCTAATTAACCTCCATTCAACACGTTTGGTTCGGCAGGCTGCCTTCATGTACCATCTGCAGGGGAGATATCTTCAGAATCAGGTGCATTTGATGACTGCAAAACACTGGTGTGAAACAAAATATTAATGAGATGTCTTGGAGTATGCAATGACATTGTTTTCTGTGTTGCTAGAGAGACATTTTTTGGGGAAAAAATAGCAAAAATAACAGCAGGTGCACCAAAACCCTGTGTTTTTCATACAGTTTGCTTTGGCTCACAGGGCATCATGTGGCCCCAGGTGATATCCGGAGCCATGGGAAATGTTTTAAATGCTGTTATCAATTACATCCTCCTCAGTGTTCTGGATCTGGGGATTGCGTAAGTACACACCATCACTCCCTGCACACCTTAGTTAATATTTTACACTAATCAGCTTTGGAAAGCAATATAATGTTGATTACTGATAGTCAGCTGAATGCTTAATCTGGGAACGTCTTTGTATGTGCAACTTTCCTTTTCTACTTTTCTATTGCTTAACATTCAAGCGGATCCGCAGCTGCCAATGCCATCTCACAGTACTCCCTGGCTGTGTTCCTGTTTTTATGCATCTACATCAAAGGGCTGCACATACCTACATGGGATGGCAAGTTTACTAGATATACTTTTTCTTCAAATTTTCAAATTAAGTGACAGGATATCAGAGAAAGGGCAAAGCCACTCTCTTGGAACTAATACTTTGCTCCTCATTACAATTATAGTAATCAGTTGTGCATAAACTCTTTAAGCTATTTAAACTGACTGGACTCCAAATTACAATCATTATAGAGGATTTAGTTTGTGATGCTATTATATTTTTAAATTGTCCTCAGAGTGTACACGAAAAATACTAAAAGACAAGCCAGCAAATACTGTTGAAAAACCTATTTTTTTTAAAAAGCACATTTACACCTTAATTACAGATTTGTTATTAATTTGTGGCATGATCGTTACATTAAATTACATCAGCTTTGCTGTCTGTGAACATGTACAAGCTGTTTGTTTTTTAAATCATTACTTTATTTAGTTTTTATTCCTTAATATGTGCTGACTTGAAAACTTGTCTATATATGTAAAAGTCAAATTTTTTTTTGACATTTGGGTTTCAGTGTTTAGCTAACGTGCTTAAGCTAGCTAAAGAGCAACATAGCTGAGGTAGAAGAATTACAATTTTAAATAATTACGCATATTTTTGTCCTTCAAAGCAACTGTGATACATAAAGTTCCTAAAAATTAAGGAATGCTAGCATGCTAAGACACTGCTAGAAACGCCTTGTAGCATACAGTCAATGGGCGGCACAGTGTAAAGAAGGCAAAAGTGAGCACTTAGCTAAACCTTTCATACCTTCTGTTATCTTTCAGGCTGGTCTGGAGATTGCCTGCAAGAATGGGGTACCTTCCTCCACTTGGCCCTCCCCAGTATGCTGATGTACTGTCTGGACTGGTGGTTGTATGAGATTGCAGGGTTCCTGGCTGGTGTCATCAGTGAAACAGAGTTGGCGGCTCATTCTGTAGCTTATGAAGTGATGATTGTTGTTTTCATGGTAACTCGTTTTTTGATATAGTTATTTAAACATTTTTTAAAGGTATGTGCAAGAGGGCTCATAACTGAGTAGCTTATTGATAATAACTGTAACACTGTGTCACTAATCCACACACACTCAAAATTTATTTATGCCCAAAATGCTGATATAAGTTATTTGATTACATGTAAATTCTCCACATAGTTTTGTTACATTATTGCAGTGTCAAATGAAATGTACTTGATTGGTATAAATTCAGTTTAAGCTTCTTCTTTTTTTTTGCTTAATGATTAGTTATTTAAATATTTTTATACATTTCAGTTTCATTTTACTTAAAATTATTGATTCATGTTTATTCATGTGGTGAATAATTGTGAAAAAAAAGATCTTTTGCCACATTGGCGAGCCTGTATATTGAGTTTATTTTACACACATTACATAAAGTTATTGATAAATTCTAAAGTAACTAAATGATTTTCATGAGCAAAATGTTACTCTGTTACTGTGAAGTAATTGCTAACATTTGCTCTTCCACAGTTTCCTCTAGGCTTTTCTGCTGCTGCCAGTGTTAGGGTTGGAAAGGCTCTTGGTGGTGGGAACACAGAACAAGCTAAGCTGTCCAGCAAGGTCTCCCTTCTCTGTGCATGTATGAAATTATATTACTGTGGCCCAGCAGTGCCACCAGAATTTTTTCATAGGGGTGGCCTTATGGGGGGCACTTAATTATTGGGATGTCACACCAATAACAGAATTTCCTGTTTTAGTATGCTGTTGTCAAATGAAAAATATCTCAAAAATGAGAGCAAGAAAATAATTATATGCCTAGTTAATTTCCTGAAAATGGGTACATATAAGATTTTAAAATCCATAATGATCAATTCAATTCATTGTAGATTGTATTCCTCTCTCTTGTACTCACATTTATTAAGATTAATACCAACATAGGAGAGTCTTCTGGGGGGGGGCACTGAGGGGGTCAGAAAATTTTGGGGGGTAGCCAGTGCCCCCTTAGACCCACCCCTGCAAAGGCTTAAAAAATTCAAATAGAGCCATGCTGTATTCAAAGAGTAAAAAGTAATGTTTGTGCCCACGCTTGTTACTTGTCAATCTTATATACTTTATTGCTCGCATTTTAAAAAACGCCTTTCTTATATCCAATCCAGTGATTGTCTCATGTTTCCTTGGAGCCGGTATTGGTGTAGCCAAGGATGTGATTGGTTACATATTTACCACAGAGAGGTGAGTAATACAGAGTGGTGAATAAACTTGTGTGTTTATCCTTGGTGCTAAACTATGAGTATACGTCAGTCATGAGTATTTCATCATGTATTAACTTCAGTACTAATCCATCTGTGCTTCTTAATACACAAAAGTAAGTCATGGAGTTCCACAGGGGTCTGTAGTGGTAACCAATACTTTACATTATACATGTTCCCCTTATATAATATTATTTGAATTATATTATTTGACACTGAATAACATTTTCCTTGCTATGCAGCTGACATCCAACTTAATGGCATAAAGGCCTGGGTGACCTCTCATTTCATACTTCTAAATTCAGACATAACTAAGGTTATAATCTGATATTTATTTTAGAAGGTGTTTCTTTGGCTTACCTCAATGATACTGAAAAGCTGCTTCATGAATGTATTACTTCTAGGCTGGACTATTTTAATTCATTATTATCAGCTTGCTTTAAAAGCTCCCCGAATAACCTTCAGTTGATAAAGAATGTTCCAGCAAGAATACTAACTGATACTAGAAAGGGGGACAATATTTCTCCTATATTAGCTTCTCTTTATTGGGTTATTTGTGGCTGAAGGTAAAATAAGGTAAAATGGGAGGCGGAGCCTTCTGCTTTCAGAGTCCTGTTCTGTGGAACCAGCTCCCAGTTTGGATCAGATGGATCAGATGACCCTGAGCTATCCATTAATTACACTGCAATACGACTAGGCTACTGGGGGGTTCCCGTGATGCACTGACCATGTGCTTTGTGCTTATATACCACTCTGCATTCAATCAATAATAATTATGGAACTCTGGCTTTTTTTTTGATGCGTGTCTTGTCCTGATTCTCTCTGCTGTCTTCTCATTCTCTTCACCCTCGACTGGTCACAGCAGACGGTTCTGCTGGAGGTTTCTTCCTGTTAAATGGGAGTTTGTTCCCTTCCCAGCTTCAGCCACTTGCTTGCTCATAATGGGTCATGTGATTGGGGTTGGAGTTTTTTTCTACTGTTGTGGGATATTTACGTTACAATATGAAATACCTTGAGGAGACTGTTGTTGTGAATTGGCACTATATAAATGAAACTGAATCTAATTAAATTGGCTTACTCCTACTTACTCCTCTATTTCAGAGACATTATACAGAGGGTGGCTAATATCATGAAGATATGCAGTTTCCTCCATGTTGCTGAGGCTATTGCGGTGAGATCCTTCCCAGTTCAAAAACGCTTTTTTCCTCTGCTGAGCAAAATCCACCTGATGTGTCGACAGAAAAATTTTATTTGCTTTTTTACCATCCTCAGGGTGTGTTAGGAGGCATTGTCAGGGCGGCAGGGAAGCAGAAGATTGGTGCGCTGTGCAGCTTGGTGGGCTTCTACCTCATTGGGTTCCCGATTGGAGTATCTTTAATGTTCCCTGTGAAAATGGGAATTTTTGGTTAATGTCAACAATATATTTTTGCACCATATACAAAAGATAGTTAAATTATATTTACACTAACAACTAACTGATGACTTTCTATCTCTGTTGCAGGGCTTTGGACTGGGTTTTTAGTTAGTGCTTTTTTACAGTCCATGTTTTTTATAGCTTTCCTGTGTAAACTAAACTGGACGAAAGCCACTGAGGAGGTGAGTAAGTCCTGGGTGAGGAAGAGGAAGATACAGTCATGTAAAAAAGAACATGTTAAGTCCTGTGAAAAAATCTTCCAGAGCCACTTTTAGTAGCAAGAACTAGAAGTAATATTTTTCTATATGACTTTATCAGAAGGAGTTTCAGTCTCTCATGTTGTTGTGGAGGAATTTCTTTACGACAGCGCTCCAGTTTGTTGAGACTTGCTGGTATTTGTTTATGCACAGTTCTCTTAGGGTCCCACCAAATTTCATTTTCAATCAGTCTGAGGTCTGGACTTTGACTGGGTCACTCCAACACCTTGATTCGGATTTCGTTCTTTGTTGGTTTTTTTACCCTTTCTGTTGTAGATCTGCTGCTGTGCTTGGGATCATTGATGGCCTTACAGTTGACTCCAGAATACTTTGGTATACAGAGTTCGTAGTTCTATCAATGACTGCAATGTGCCCAGATCCTATAGGTACAAAAGAAGCCTCTTCAATTACTCCTTCACCACTGTGCGTGACAGTTGGTATGAGGTCCCAGAAAGTTGATCCTTTTCATCTGGATGTAGTGTTTTAAGTGGGAGAAGCCATTTTGTTAGTCATCCAAATGACCCCTTCAGCCTCACGTGGCTGCAGGTTTCCCCAACTAACACCACTGACCAACACTGGGCTATGAGCACAGTTTCCTAATCAACATGCAAATTGTCAAGACCATTGCTTAATGGCCATTCACAGAGAATTAGGGAATGACTAGAAAAACAGCATTGTAAGATTGTGAAATAGACTGACACATGAAGGATGACCAAAGTTCTTTGCTTTGGCAGTGGTTGTCCTTCTTCTCTTCTGCAATGTGTGGAGCATTCTTTAGGGGACTTCCCAGCTTTCACAACATGTCCAGCTGGAATAACCACATTCACTCAGGGCCTTTCTGATATGATGTTCCTCTGCTTTCAAGATTAGATAAGAGCATTTTTCTCCAAAAGAGAGAGGTTTTTGTGCTTTGTTCAGATACAGCTTTACAAACCTAAGCTGTGCTGCTATGTTGTTATTACAGAGATTCTTCTGAGAACCTTTCCAAAGAAGCCATGTTTGTTCAGCGTTTTTCTCAGTGTTCTGAGGCCTGTGTAGTCAGAGACGTAGCTTATGCGTTTTGGGCATTTTCTCTTTCGTGTGAATGTAAGAAATGTAGTTAATGTAATGTTAACACGATCTATGTAAAATCTGGGGTCTGTGTTCTTTTTTTCTTGTTTTTTAATATCTCTGAATAGGCACTTGTAAGAGCAGGAGTCCAAATTACAGAGAGGAATACTAATGGTAAGCAAAAAAAAATTTCCTTCAGTAGCTTTTGGTCATTTTTCTGGGAAATAAGATTACCATGATTTTAAAGTTTCCCTCAGCGCCCTGGACCCAAGGGAAAAATGCATAACGACCAGCCGATCCAGTTCTGTGATTCCAGTAGAAGAAAGGCCAGAGCCACTCAATTCAGATGAGAGGGCCTTGGGCGTCGTGGCCTTATCCACCAGGCAGCTGGTGTTACGGCGTGGTGCCACTGTGCTGCTAATGTTCGTCATCCTTGCTGCTGGAGTTATCATCAGCGAGATTCTCACCAGACGCCTTGAAAAGTGATTGAATAATGTGTGCAGCACAAAACAAACAAACAAGTCTGCCTTTAGGAGTATATGTGACATGTATCATAGTAAAGCACATCTTATAAACCAGCTTAATATTTATCACAGGATGCTGTGAAGTTCTGTCTGCACCCACAATATGAAGTAATTAGGATGACTGTGAAGACTGTGAATTGCCCCATCTCAACTAATTCATCATTTAAAATATTCAGTCCAACTTTTACACAATTTTAGGCCATTCTGTTTTCTGCACTTAGTGCATGAGATGGCAAATAGCAGCATTAGAATGAGCAGTAATTACTGAGCTTTCTAAAAGTCAAACACGCTTCTTGGGGCTGAATTATAGCTTCATTTCCTGACATTACTGCACAATCCAAATGTCTTTAAAGCCACAGAATATTATCTGCTTGCCATTTCAGTAGTAGTATTTGAGGTCAGTTTTCTAGCTCTTTCTAGATCTAATTTAATCCATAGTTGGAAAAATATAGTAAAAAATAGGGCTTAACTGAATGAAAAGCCAAACTGAAAATAGTTACTGTATAGACAAGACGTTCTTTTTTATAGGAACATGCTGTGTAAGCTGAGCACCAATCGAGACTCTGAAATAAACAAAATTTCCCATCCTACAATTCATAGCCTGAATTGGTGCCGCAATTAGAACCTAACATGATTAAAGGTTATATTTAGGCTACAGCACATCTGTGGAAGGGTGCTTTCATCATCAAAAGACAGAAATGCTACTCTCTTGCTTGGTTTATCTTGCGTTCCTTTGATCTGTGTTGCCAAATTTGATGATAATGAAAGGCCTGTATGTGCTCACTGTAACATGCTGGCTGGATAAAGACATGTCACCCTGAGCAAATCAACCACCTGTTCCCTCTGCCCGAGCAGATAACCAGCTCACAGCTGAAGCCTGCTCATAAATAAAGGATTGCTTAACAATGAACAGTCAACCATGTGGGATTTTGGCATGTATATGTGGTGTTTGTACACAGCTATTAATTAAATAAACTGACTGTCTGTCTGTAATATCTAAGGTTAGCCTGGAATCAGCGCAAAGGCTAGAAAGAGGATTCACTGCTCAAAGATAGATGTATTTAAATCTGCATTTAAATACATCTAAAGCTCCCTATCTTCACAATTGTGACCAGTGACTATACCAGAGCCTGGCTCCTCCTTTTACAGTCTGTCCTAAAGCAAAGACATGCTATTGTGTTTGGGCCAGATTTCAATTAATTCTTTTTTTGGAGCAAGTCTGAAAACAAGTAAATAAGAAATCCGATTTTTATTTGATTTTAATCTGAACTCAACCAGCATGAGAAGTTCCTAAATTACGCTCATAACATGTTAAGTGAATAGAAAACAGGGGAACAGGTTTTGGTTGCTCTAGCTTTATTTTTGCTCCACAGATGTAAATCTTTTTCTCATCAAGCATATTTCCCTACTACATTACTTTTATTTTACTTGTGCTAATGCTAAACCTTGATGTTAAGCAGCTAATGGACGGTCACACAAGGCCCTGCACTTGCTACAGCTTGATGTTCGCAACAGTACGGTTAAAAAAGAAACTTGCATATTAATTTATCGTTATTCAACATGTAAATCAGGTTTGATTCATACAAGGTTACATCGTCATCTGAGCTTCAGTCTTGCTCATCAGTAGAGATATTGCCACAGGCTCCTCACAGAGACCATAATCTTGGTCTGCTCACCTCCAGAGACTGCAATCAGTAACACGCTGCGGCGTCATTAACAAGTGAAAAGTGACTGTCTAAAGATTTGCTGTTAGTATCTTTAGACTGCAACTTAGTCTCTTTACGAGTCTCATAATAACTTCTCAGGTGTTGTAACCACAAAGCACAATAATATTCTTGAATCTCAGTTAAATTATGATTCCAATTAATGCAACAATATAAAGCCGGGACAGAGTTTAAATGTTCAAATTTAAAATGAAATAAATTGAAATAGTATTAAATGTTGAAACGAACACATTTTCTTGCTTGTTTATTGTTTTTTAAGAAATACATTCTCGTTTTAAACTCGATGCCAGTTCGCATGCTTTAAAATAGTTGGGATGGGGGCATGTATCCCATTATGTGGCTATACATGTTGTAGCAGTCCCCCGGACCAAGGAAGAAATAGAGAGAGCCTCGACGGGTGCAGTAATTTTTACTTTAAGATTCATTCAGAATCTAACAGTGCTGAGGTGCGCCAATGCACCGTGAAAACTAAACAGAAACACAAAATACATTTTCTTAGACGCTTATTACAAATATGAACTCAAATAAAGCAGAAAATACAACAAAATATCAAGTAAGAAAACAAATAAAACTTAAAACATGTACCTCGCTCCGCCTTCCAAGGGCTGCAAATTGTTAATTTTGCTAGAGTCCGGTATCACGCTGCTTCATGCTTCATCGAGAGCTGCCTACTGGGACATGTGCGCCACAAAAACCGGTCTGAGCTGGA
Organism: Neolamprologus multifasciatus; assembly: GCF_963576455.1. NCBI lineage: Eukaryota > Metazoa > Chordata > Actinopteri > Cichliformes > Cichlidae > Neolamprologus > Neolamprologus multifasciatus. The sequence goes on along the minus strand of NC_140448.1, from coordinate 15,039,401 downwards.
AGTGCAGCTTGCCGCTAACTAAGCAACAGAGCCCTCTACTGGACACTACGCGTAGCTGTTCAGGCTTAGATCAATAAACAAAACTGGACCTTTACACTCCCACCAAATCATGTATAACAAACAATATTCTTTACATGATTTCCAGCTTTAACATATGCACATTACTACAAGAACGAACACAATTTCAAGTACATCATCAATAAACTTTCGCAAAAATACGCCTGATGTGACAGTATTGATTGAAACATCAATTAGTTATTTTCTAATAGAACTACAAGCTTTTGAACAGGTCGCTCAACTATGTGAGGTTTGTGTGCTGTTCCCTGCTTCTTTATTAAGCCTTGATCGCCAACTCGAAGCTTGACTCTGCGGACCAAACCGTCATCTTCTTCTGGTGCTTCAACCACTCGAGCCAGTTGCCACTGATTTCTGGGAAGCATCTCTTCTTTGATAATGACTATGTCATTGACTTTAAGATTTCGACGTGGTACGTGCCACTTCTGTCTCGTAGATATGTTCAGAAGGTACTCTCTTTTCCATCTACTCCGTTTCCTTGCATATAAGTCCTCTTTCACAAACTTTCCTGGTGGAGGCAGTGCAACCTTCTCGTTGCTGAGGTACCTAATATAGGAGCATGCACCATATCCTAAATCACTAGCATCACAAAAGTGGTGCAGTTCCACCTTTACAATGTCTGTTATTTCTGGTGGGTGGTAACATCTAGGCACTGCAACCAATTTTAGTCTTTCCAAACCATCTTTCCAGTCCTCCCACCGTGAACGCAAGTTGTCAGGAAAGGGGTCATCCCATTCAGTGCCTTTGCGACACAGTTCCTGTAGGATACCTTTGCCTCTTAAGGTGAAGGGAGCTACGAACCCTAGTGGGTCGTACAGGGATGAGATCACTGACAGCATGCTCCGGCGAGTAGGAGGTTGGTCCTTAGTGTTTATTTTGAAACTGAAAGTGTCATTTTTGATTGACCACTGGATGCCGAGCACATGGCCTTCAGCTGTTGTGTCAGGTTTGAGATCGAGCGGTTCTGTGGTGTCTGCTCTGTCTGAGGGTTCCAGCTGGGAAAGCGCATCACTTTGGTTTGAGTTGAACTTGTGCAGATGTAGACCGCCAAGTCTACAAAGTGCTTGTGTTTCGGTGATGAGTTCTTGTGCCTCTTTAACTGATGGGACACTAGTTAGACCATCGTCTACATAAAAGTTCTGTTCAACAAACTCTGAGGCCTTAGGATAGTCTGCTCTGTACTGTTGTGCTAAATATTTCAGGCCGAAATTAGCACATCCAGGGGATGAACTGGCACCGAATAGATGTACAGCCATTCTGTACTCTCTGGGTTCTTTGTCTAATTGTCCATCCTGCCACCACAGAAATCTCAGATAGTTGCGCATGTCTGGACAAACAGAGAACTGGTGGAACATTCTCTCAATATCACAGATTATGGCTACATTTTCCTTTCTGAAACGACAGAGTACCCCCACCAATGAGTTGATCATATCTGGACCTGTGAGAAGAGTGTCGTTTAATGAGACACCGAGAAATTTTGCTGAACAGTCAAAGACGACTCTTAGCTTGGCTGTTTTTTTCGGGTGATATACCCCATGGTGTGGGATGTACCATGCAGTCTCACCATCGGTCAAAGGAGGGGCTAATTCTGCATCACCACTGCTGATAATGTATCTCATAAAGGAACAGTAATGTTCATGATACTGTTTATCAGCCTTTAGCCTTTTCTTCAAGTGTTGCAGTCGGACTGTTGCTAGCTTCTTATTGTTGGGAAGCGCTGGTGGATCGTTGCCCTTGAAGGGAAGCGGCATCTCATAGTGCCCATCTGGTCTTTGTTTTATTGTATCACTGAGGATTTGTATGAAGCGAACATCATCCTGTGATACATACTTATCCTCATAGTTTCTCTCATTAAAGTCAGTCTCTAGGACTTTGAGTACATCTGTGGCTGATGGTATGGGCATTTCTTTGACTGTGATCCTGTGCACGTAACTCTGGTTACCTTCTCTGTCTAGGTGAGGATTACCAGAACTAATAATACTCCATCCTAGTAGGGTTCTTTGAGCGAAAGGTACGTTTATTTTACCTGTGACGATCTCTAGGGGGGCTAGTGCTGATGGGCAGTCATAACCAATCAATAGACCTACTTCACAGTTCTGCAATGGCTGTAACTTGTTAGCTAAGCCTTCAAGGTGTGGCCACTGAAGTGCAGTTTCCTTGGTAGGGATATGAGACTTGTCAACTGGGATAAAGTCACGAGAGTAGACTTGTTCTATTCGGACACGAGTCTCAGAGTCAAACCCACGCACCTGTAAGTTGTTGGCAAGTTTACTTGCAACGACTGTGTCGACGGAAGTCATGGTGCTAAGCTTTAACTGCACTGGTTGGGCGTCTACATTTAGTTCTGAGGCCAAATCCTCTAAAATAAAGGATGAGTCACTCTGGGTGTCAAGCAGGGCATATGTAAGTATTTCTTTCTCAGGCTCAGATGCAACTGACACAAATACTGGTACTATGCTGGATGTGGAAGATGGTTTCCTTCATTCAGAATCTAACAGTGCTGAGGTGCGCCAATGCACCGTGAAAACTAAACAGAAACACAAAATACATTTTCTTAGACGCTTATTACAAATATGAACTCAAATAAAGCAGAAAATACAACAAAATATCAAGTAAGAAAACAAATAAAACTTAAAACATGTACCTCGCTCCGCCTTCCAAGGGCTGCAAATTGTTAATTTTGCTAGAGTCCGGTATCACGCTGCTTCATGCTTCATCGAGAGCTGCCTACTGGGACATGTGCGCCACAAAAACCGGTCTGAGCTGGAAGTGCAGCTTGCCGCTAACTAAGCAACAGAGCCCTCTACTGGACACTACGCGTAGCTGTTCAGGCTTAGATCAATAAACAAAACTGGACCTTTACACATGTACTTTTAAACTACACTTTTGATAACTGAGGAAGCCAGCAGCTGTAGCTTTGAAAGCAAAATGATTTTGCGTTGTTGCTTGGAATTTCATCTCCACAGCAATTCGGGGACTCCATTGTTGTATTTTTCATTTCATAATGTACAAAATGTTTCAAGGGGAGACAGCTTCGGACTGCAGGCAGGGCCATTTATCACCTGCACTAGTTTGCTATAGTGGTCTCCTTGGTCTACCTGCATAATGTTGTCTGGCACTGTCTCACAGACACAAGCAAGGCTTTCTTAAAAAAAGATATCATCTGCAGGTCAACAAGTGCTGTTCCAAAACCTGCATATACAGTACAGTGTTGTGCATAAGTCTTGAAGCACCTCTCATTACTTTATATTTTGTTTTCAAGGAACCAGACGTTCTTCTAATTTTTTAAAGTGGTGTTTAAATATAAATCGTTTCCCAGGCTTTATGAAAGTCTTTTACTGTTTTTCTTTGGATATTGTCTGCTTTTCCATTCATTTTCATTCCAGTCCTTGTGTTCACCATTTTCAGAGGTTTTGTTTGTTTTTCTTAAGGCACTTAACACTATGAATCATTCAAGCACAAAAACTAACAAGAAAAGCATCTATATCAAGGGACAAACTGGTGTACATTGGAAAACTTAGCAAAGAGAAACATTTAAATTGGCACTTTGTTACAAGCAGCCTGTCAAAAAAAACACACAATTTGTTCTTGTATGTTCGAATAACGGTATGACAAATGCCAAGGATAACACAAAGATAACAGTAAGTATTTTATGTGCACTAACAAGGTGATTCTCAAAGAGGTAAAAAGCACGGTTTGTTGTACTTAAAATATTTGAGTAATGTGAAAAAGTGGAGGAAAAAAAATAAGTAGTGGCCAATATAGAAAAACTATCACAGCAGTTGAACAGCACCTGATAGTCACGTCCTCGGATATGCCAAATTTCATAAGAACTTGACTGAAAATCAGGAGAAACCGGTTTGATGGAGTGATAAATCCAAATTTGAAAATTCAAATGCTTGTCAGTGTGAAGTCAGGATACAGGAATCTGGAAAGCATCTGATTGGCAGCAGCTTAATTTTTCAGTATGACAATGATCCCAAATGCAGTAAAAGCATACTGCATTGAACTACACACTGGAACAGTCATGGATTGGCCTCCCCAGAGCCTGAAACTCAACGTTATTGAAGCAGTGTGGCGTCATCGTGGCAGAGAATGAAATAAAAGGCAGCCAACAACCAATGAAGAACTTTGAATGTCCTTCAAGAAACCTGGAAGTATTCCTGAATACTACTTAAAGAAATTACAAGAAAGTTTTGCTAAGAGAGTTCAGGCTATCTTGAAGAATACAGGTAGTCATACCAAATATTACCAAATTGACTTGTACAAACTCTGGTTTTTTTATATACTGTCTTTCAATGTGTGTTTGGATATGTCAGTAAATCTCTGCACCTGTTTCCAATATTCCTAACAAAATTTAATGAAATGAGTGTCGCAGGACTTTTGCACAGTACTGCAGTTATGAGCATTCATTCACCCCGATGCCCTCCTGGATATTGATACTATTCTATTTTTTTTTCTCATTTTCTTTTATTTGCAAACAAACCATAATCAGTGACAATGACTTTTTTTCCGCTCTGTTATTTCTAGTCTTTTTCTCTGGGATTCTCTTTCATACCCAGTCCTGTCACTAGTTAACCTGATTACCTGTGCGATTTGTCCACATGATTACACAATTTTCTAGTCTTATTTTGTGTAGAGTGCATATCAGATAAGCTTTATTCGATACTGCCACTCTTTTGAATACTTCATTGGTGCTGCTTGTGGATGAAGGCAGTATCTGTGTGCTAAGAGGTTGAATGGGTATGTTAATCCCAGAAACAATTGTAGCTTCTTTTTAATATGTAATAGACATTAGCGGTTATTGATTGGGGTGTGAGCTTTGTTTCAGTCTTACCTGCATGGATACTTAGTAACATAGTATAGTTATACTATAGTAACATACACTATGTTGCCCGAAGTATTCGTTAAACTGCCTTCATACGCATATGAATTTGAGTGACATCTTAATCCATTCTTAATCCATGGGGATTAATATGATGTCGGCCCAACCTTTGCAGATATAACAATTGTTCTGGAAAGGTTTTCCACAACGTTTAGGAGCGTTTACTGACCATTCTTCCATAGGCACATTTGTGAGATCAGACGCTGATGTTGGCTCAAAGTCTGCGCTCCAATTCATCCCCAACATGTTCTGTTGAGTTTACATCGGGACTCTGTGCAGCTCAGTCAAGTTCCTCCACACCAAATTTGCTCCTCCACATCTTTATGGATCGTGCTCTGTGCACTGGTGCGCAGTCGTGTTGGAACAAGCCATCTCCAAACTGTTCCAACAAAGTTGGGAGCATTTAAATTGTGCAATATGTCTTGGTGTGATTAAGCATTCAGAATTCCTCTCTCTGGAAGAGTTTTCCAACTCTTTAAAAACAACCCACCAAAATTCACACTTGGCACAATGCAGTCAAAAAAGTACTGTCCTCCTGGCAAACCGCCAAACCCAGACTCATTGAAATGCCAGAAAGAAAAGTGTATTTCATCACTCCCGTCCAGTAGTAGTGCGCTTTATATAAGTGCATCTGACGTTTTGCATTACACTTGGTGATGTAGGGCTTGGATGCAGCTGCTCGGCCATGGAAACCCATTCCATTAAGCTTTCTGCACACTGTTTTTGAACTACCCTAAAGGCCACAGGAAGTTTGGATTGACTCTGCAGAAAGACCTCTGCGCCTCAGTATCCACTGGCCCGGGTCTGTGATTTTACATGACTGAGTTGCTGTTCCCAATCATTTACCCTTTGTTATAATATCACCAACAGCTGACTGTTGGTGATGTTATAACCAACAGTCAGCTGTTGGTGACTGAATATTTTTACAACTGGACATGTTGCACAAGTGGCATCCTATAATGGTACCACGCTGGAATTCATTGAACTCCTGAGAGTGACCCATTCTTTCACAAATGTTTGTAGAAGCAGTCTGCATGCCTAGGTGCTTGATGTTATACACCTGTGGCCATGAAAGTGATTGTAACACAAGAATTTAATCATTTGAATGGGTCAGTAAATACTTTTGGCAATATAGCGTATTATTTAAAGGATTTATTTCCACACTGTTTTTCATGTGATGATAGTCACTTTGCAGTTATTAGTAGAGCATCTATAAGAGAAGGAACTATGGTTCTTTTGCATATTAGTATATGAGTCTTCGTGTTTTGTTTGTAAAGAAAAAAAAGAGTTCAGACTAGAGGCTGTGATGTATTCCAGTGACACATAGCTTATTATTTATTATTCACTTCTGTCCTGAAAATAAACAGAGCCAGAGCAACAGTAAAAGACTATGTGACGATGATATTTCACTTACAGACATGTCAAATTTAGCATCACATATTTACAGTCAATCTCCAAGTTTAAAAAAATGAGAGAATGATTTGAGGTCAGTAAGCTGCGATATACATCTCACAGTGCAACATGTAAATCAAGTCAAGAACAGGTTGAAAAACAAAAAGCTATCTGTGGGAAAACATCTGTTGCTTGATGCCCACATGATTTGTAACCTACCTTGTTGCTCCAGTTAAGAAATCTCAGCTCTGAGCTGGTTAAAACACGATCTTTGTAACAAGACCTTTGTTAATCCTGCCAGATTCCCTCTCATTTGATATTGCTTCCAGCTTTCTGTGGATTTGCTCAGCACTGAGATGGGGTTTTTTTCTCTCTACACAAGGTAGCACCAGTTTTAGAAAATAAGACCCCTGGTTTATGAGAAGATGTGCAACTAGGAAGGAATTTAACACTTACTATATGCAGCCATGACAAGTCAATATTTGGAAGTTAAAAATATCTCAGAAGTGTGGTGTAAAGTTCAGAGGAGCCAGTGGCGTGGGAGTGGAGTCATTGGCCCAGTTCAGAGTAAAGTTGGCCTTGCTCTGTGCACTCTGCTCTGGTACAGGGAAAGCAATATGACAAGCAACACCTATAATCAAAATAAGAAGCGAAACCAGTAAGGCGGTTCCGCGACGGAAAATCAGCTGTGTGGTAGAAAGCACCACTTTGGGTTTGGTGGTTTCGTTATGTTCAGTGTCCCTCTCAGATGGTGCTGCATTAGTATTGATGATGCCTGGCTCTTGAGCCTTCATCTCCTGATCCAGGGTGTTGACAGGACTGTAGCCATCTGTTTTTGGAGCTTCTCCACCATCCGACTGGGCCTTCACAGTGCAAAGATGTAGTTAATTGATGTGTGAGTGGCTCCATTATGATATGACAAGATACAAAACACGCTGTGTTGAAAGGCTTACTGAATCTGGGCAGACAGGACCATCCAGCAGCATCGCTTCATTGAGCCCTGTACCAGGAAGGTGTCCAGGTCCTACCAATAACTTCTTCCCAGCTCGCAGTTGAGCCTAAAACATGTCAGAGCGAGGTTCAAGAAGCAAATAAAAATCTGGTAACTCTTGGGTATAAATCCACAAAAGTAAACCACAATCTAAAAACAGATATAGTCCTCTGCTTTCTTCCTGCTGTTTTCAAACACATTACTACTCACCTGTCAGGTCTTGCATCGTTATACAATAGTATGAATAATAATAATAATAAAAAAACAAAAAATTTAAATAAAAAGAAACTGACAAAAACAAGGAGATTATATAGAGTTTATAGAGCTACTCTTGACAAACAAATGTGTTTGGCACAACCAGGCATTAAGATCTTTACTCTGTTCGCTAAAGCAGCCGGATATGGCAAGTTTGTCTCCCTAGCCGGCTCAAACAGGCTACAGGTATTTGTTGTTGTTTGTTGTTTTCTCCCTAGCTCTCTCTCTCTCTTCTGTCTCGCTCGCCTGGGCAGAGCTCAATGTGTGGTGAGCCAAAACACCTGCAAGCGACTGCTCACCTGTGTCTCATTATTCCTGCCTCTCCCAGCCACCGTTTAAGATGGTGGCTCGGTGTTTCTTGTCGCTGAAACGTTAAACGACTATCGTTAGCGTTGCCCAGCTGTAAAATGATCTCCAGTGTTTCCTGTGTGTCTTTCCTGGTTTTGATTCTCTCATCTGTCCGTACCATCTGTCTCCGTACCTAGATTCCCTGGTTCCATCCTTATTTCGCGTCCCTGGACTACCTGAGTGTGAGTGTAAATTACAAGCATGGAGAGAAGTGAAGAGGAGTGTGTTGAGTGGCGTGGCAGAAGAGGAGCGTGTGTGGAATTTCCCTCACCATTCCCTGTGGCTGCCCTTCCCCTTTCCTCCCCTCAGTACTCGTATATAGTTGTTTATTTACAATAGTTTGTTGTAAATAAACCTTTTGCACATTTCTCCCTGTCTGCGCTTGAATCCGTTCAGTCCACCGTGACACGGTTATACAAAAATAATTAAATGTATTAGTATGTGGGATGTGTGAGAGTACATATTGTCTTTTATGTCTTGTCTATTTTTTGAAAGTAAGAAAAAATTAAAGCTAAACAAAGAAAAGCAAAAGTTCTAAGACTAAAACTAAAATAACTTTTGCAACGATATACAGATAAAAAAAAAAAAAACTTACTGACAGACCTCCAAAGATTTAACTCAGAAATGTCACCTGTTACATTCAAACTTTTTTTTGGAAGATTGAAATAATATCTATGCTTTTAGAGAAAGATATGAGCGTCTTACCTTCTGAGTGACTTTTTTCCAGTTAATTTTAAAGATCAGAACCAGAAATAACACTGTCTCGAGGGAAAGGCATACAAGTAGGCCCACCCACAAACCTGAAAGGAGGAACACAAATTCAAACAAACACATCAAGAAATAGTCTAGCTATCAAGCTATCAAACTGTTTATACTAATGGTCTTTAAAGACACAGCCAAGCTGACAGTCGACTCTGCTTATTCACAGCTGTAGACTATGAGTCCATATGCTCATATAAAGTAGAGACAGCACACCTAGACTGTGCTTCCATGTTCGGATGCTGTGCCTGTGTACAGAATTTCCAACTGTCTTTGCAATCCCATGGTACTTGTATTGTTTTATTTTATTTTTGTGACAACCACTATGAAAGCCAATTGATCAAAGACCATTCATCAATGTCCATGAGTACCATTCACAGAGAGTTGGGGAATGGCTGCAATCACAGCATTGTAAGATGGTAAAGATGTACCCTTAGGCCCCTTCCTCGATTCAGAGATGGTCTTTCCCTTTTCACGTAAATGGCCTCCTTGACTCTGCACTCAAACCAGCGTTCCTCCCTGTTCAGGATGTGTACATCCTCATCATTGCAGGATTGTCAAGAGTGTCTTTGATTAATGGTCATGACAATTTGCATATTAAGGATCCAGGAACTGACCTCAAAGCTCATTGTTCACTCAGTGGTGCTAGTTTCAGTCAGTATGCAAAGGTACTGTTTATAAGGTTGGGGAAACCTGCAGTCAGCTGAGACTGAAGAAGTCACTTGGTTGAGTGACAAAAAGTTTCTCCCACTGAAAACACTATGTCCACATGAACAGAATCAACTTTTTGGGGTCAAAAAAAGTCTCCTTCAAAAATGTTAAAAATCCTACAGACTGCACAAAAAAGTGAAAAAGTGTTAGTGTACACAAACAGACACATTTGATGAAAAGTTCACATCCCTGATGTACATTAGGATAATCTGATTTATTTACAATACTGTCCAAAAGTCATGAGTCCCGCTCTGCTTTAATAATATTGCGAGCTGATAGTGCTTCACTGTGTACTTTTCTGTCCAGATATCCTTTTACTGCATTGTGAGTGTTTGGGATCATTGTCGTGTTGAAAAATTAAGCTGCTGGCAAGATGGCACTGCACTGTGAATCATAATCTGATGGCATTTTTTTGCGTTCATAATTCCATTAATTTTGATCAGATTTGTTTAAGAACACTTTAAAAATTACAAGTCTCTCACTCCTTGAAAGCAAAAATTAAGAAATGAGAAATTTGCACAATACTGTATAATATTTAATTGTGTGTTGTGTGCAACTGTTTTTAAGTGAATGAGAATTTAATTTAATCAGCTTGGATTAAAAAAAGAAACATATATAATTAATAATATTTTTTTAAAGGTAATCATATTTATATCCATCCAGTTTTACACATCAAGGTTTTTCGGCTCTTGTGGAAAATGTTACAAAACAGCTGTTGAATTACCTCAGGTGAAGAGTGTGACCTATAGCTGGCTCTTTATCTCAGACTGATACTAAAGGCTGGGTTATACATCTAAATCCTAAATCAACAGCAGCTAAAGTGCATTGTGGGTAAGGGGATATCTTTGTATTAAAAATGATCAGACCGCAAAACTAATCGTACATAATTGAAATCCAGTTACATGGAGTTACATTTAGAAACCCAGTGTTGCTGCCTACAGGCTCTTATGTGCTGGCTTAAGTGCCACTGGTGATAAATCTTGGTATCAGACATTGTTATCAGCTGTTTTATTACTTGTCTCACCCTAATGTCATATGACCTCTGTCAAATTGTGCATTCTCCACTGTGTATTTTGTGTTCCTTGTCTCTGTGCCAAATTATCTTTGCATTGAGAATTCCTGCCTTTTCTTCTCCATGAAGGTCTATCTGTGAGTCTGAACCTACCTGGTATCCTGGTTTTTGTCCTTGCTCTTCCCTGTCAGACTTGGTTTGCCTGTTCTGATCAACTTCCTGCGTGCACCCGACTGTCTCTTGCCTGAAGTAAAGACTGCATCTCGGGGGTTTGAAGCCTATTTCAAAACTTTTTTTCATGTTATGCCGTTGAGTCCTTTGATTTTGGCTTATCAGTCCACCCATCTATTTTCTTAATCATTTATCCAACTACAGTCACCAGGAGTCTGCACCTTATCCCAGGTGACTTTGTTAAAGGGGCTTGAGTACACCCTGGCTAACACAGGGCTAACAGTCACATCCACACCTACACCCTTGACCTAACATGAAAGATTTTAGGCTGTGGCAGCCAAAAACTCTCCCAGGCAAAGAGGGAACATGCAAACTTGTAAAAAAAAAAAAGAAGAAAAAAAAAAAAAGAGCTATGAATACCAAACCTTCTTGCTGTGAGGCAAAAGTGCAAACCTGTGCACCACTACAGCATTTAACTTATAGCTTGTCTGTAGAAAGATGCCTACAATGGAATCAAAGTATTACCTAATATCCTCAGGTTGGCATAAAACATCAAAGCTATTCCTACTGGCAGGCCAATGAGGTAGTAACCCATCAGGTTGGAGATGGCAGCAATTTTCTGCATCCCAGATCCTACAAGAATTCCTGAGCAGACACACTGAAATGGAACACAGAATAAAAGGAAACAAAGTTGAGGGTTTGATTTGATCAAGCAGACAACCAGCTCTCTGAATTAGTCTTTGTAAAGTGAGATGAGAACATCGTTTTTTGTTGTGTAAAGGCATACCAGAAGTGAATCAAAGAACTGTACAAAAATGTGCACTGTGAGGCTTTTAGACACGGTCGCCACAATTTCGCTGCAGAGAGCAGAAAAAGAGCATTAAAACAGTGTTATGATAATATTTTACAGGCTTGAATGTGTGTGTTGCTGTAATACTCACACATCAGAGGTAAATATGAAGGCAACAACTGACTTACAGCTTGCAAAACCAATACCCTGGCAAACAGCAAGCGCTCCTATAGAGAAAATGCATATAAGTCTATGTGTCCTTATTTTATCATGTATTACATATGTTTGAATTTTCAAAGAAATGTTTAAATATCCTAATACCCGACAGAAATAGGGTCACTTTGCAGGTGAGCAAAGCTCTGGTGGTGTCCCCGGCCCCCAGAGCATTCCCAACACGCACACAAGCAGCTGCACGGATACCTAAAGGAATCTACAAGGTCCAGACCAGAGTCAGCATTTTTCCCAAATTGCAGAAGTGCTGTTAAATAATAGGATGACTGTGTTCAACTAAGTAAATGGCTGATCCGTACCATGTATACAATGGTTCCTATTTCATTCAGCACATGCTGAGCAGCAAGATCCACTTCACCAAGTAAACCTGAGATGATTTAGAGAGAGATTCATGAAAGGTTTTGCTGCTGTGCACGAATGCAACATTTTTACACAAACTTTTGAGACAAAGATTTTACAGTGAGGTAAGATCTTGTGAATTAAACTTTTCCATTTTCCATGATGATTTTTTTGCAAAAAAAAAAAAAAAAAGTGAAAACCAGGACATTATCTGGGGAGATAACCTCAAAGAAGATGATAGAATTGCAAAGTAGTAAATATATTTTAACAGCATTTCGACTGTAATCATTTACAATATCACTGATACTGAACAGATTCTAACTGGAAATAAGCACATTGTAATAGCAATATAATGTATAATTTGTAGAATATGATTCCAAATATTATCAGGCCACTGATTAGAGTATAGATTTTTGTTTACAGAAAGATAAGACAACCCCGGTAAACATTTTAGTGCATTTTTGAGAAAGGTTTAAGATTTAATCTTTATTATTAAATCACTGAAACATAACCCCTTCATCAGAATTTACTATTTTATCATATTTAACCCTTTGCTTCCTTTACATGTAGATCTATCAGTATTGCATATGCACTCCTCCCCAACTCTGCTCACCTCCAGCATGAGCATGCTCATCTCTGTTCAGTCACCCTAATACTAATCTATGCTGCATAGTGTAATATTGGATTAATAGAAGAACAAAGACAACCAGAACCACCAACAGTAATATCAAGGTCAAGTTATCACACAGTTAATGATATGCTGCTAATGATAGATAAATCTTTTTCCTAGAAACCAGTTAAAACAAGTTAGCCTAAACCAGCAAGATTATGCACTCTTTCTTTAGATTTGTTCCATATGAAACCCTGGAAGTCTGAATCTGGGTTTTTGAGACATGATCACTGTATTTTTGTGACTTGTGCATGGCAGAGATGTTCTGTCATAGTAATAACTGCTAGGTTAAAAGGAAAAAAATAGCTTGCTTTTTGTTTTCTTCTTGAGAAAATAAGTGTAAAATGAGTGTGTGTAATCGGCCGTTTACGTGCATGTTTGTTTGTCTGGCAAATAACACTGACCAGCGAGAAAACTGCCAATCTCCCAGAGCCACCATTCAAAGTAGACCATAAGTAAACTTGGAATAGCCAGCTTCATGTAAGAGCCCCATTCCTGCAGACATTCAGTGGACCAACCTGTAAGGTTTACAGAAAACTCCATTCAGTAAAACTAATGTCTGAAAAGCTGTATCATTCACTTTGTGTTATTCATGTGTAGCACTCACCTCCCCATGTCTTCTGATGGAGCTTCCTTATTCTGATGTAGCCATACAGCAGCAGGCAGAGGGTGATCTGAGCGAGGCTGTTAGCGATTGCTGATCCACTGAAAACACAGATGATAAAACGTATTTATACCTGTGGTTGCCAGAGGAATGACCACTAACAAGCAACATTAACAAACACAGGACTACGCTGAGGAGGCATGGACCAAAAAACTAACAGAAAGACTGTGGTTTGGCACGCTAGGTTTCTCATGAGCTGAGGAAAGACTTTTCACAATTAGTAGGAGTGAGTGCTTGGTAAATGTGAGGGATAGGAGAAACAGGGCCCAGACAGAGGCCTGGGTTGAGTCATCTGCCTGATGAATCAAATGTTTTTCCAGCTGGAATAACTCCTGTCAGAGAACTTTCTTCTTCCTTTGCCCTACGCTGCCCCCCTCACTTAAATAAATTTCAAAAATAATAAACATCAGTGCACTGCTGACTCACATTTAACAGAAAACAAAATTTCTTCTCCTCTCAGTCCCCTCTTTGGACAACAGTGTAGTGAACATGGCAGTGACAGAGGGCTTTTTTCTGTTTTATTAATAGATTGTATCTGTTATTCCACCATCAAAAAGTCCATAAAAAATGAAAAGGCAAAATGAGGCAGTGTGACACACTTACATGACGCCCAAATTGAGGGTGAAGATCAAGACGTAGTTGAAGCCCACGTTAAAAACATTCGCTATTCCCGCTGTGTACATCTGTGGCAATATGATCCCCTGAAAGATTTTTTTTTTAAAGACATGATTAGCAATCCAGTATGCAGAGCCACCATTCCTTCGGCAAGAGTATTTATTTACTTGAATTACTTTACTATTTTCCCAAAGACAAATTCAGGTAAGTGTAGCACACTGGTGGAAACTAGAATAAGACATTATCTCACTGAAACTGCACATTAGCTGCTTATGATGTATTTGGTGCTACAAAATAGACCTGACAGTTGAACTAGACAAAAGGGGGACAATAAAGGATTTCAAAAAAATTGCATAGTATGTGTATGATTACATTTCTGTCACAGAAAATCACAAGTCTGAACCTTAAAAGGGTGCTTTAGGATGTTATATATAATATTGTGCTAACATTAGCTGATAGTGTGGGTAAACAGCTGGAATGGCACAGCATGGCACAGTGTCTATATATGCATATATATACAAATATATATATAAATATCTGAATATTTATATATTATTCCCCTCTTGCTCCTGTTGGCGGTCTTTATTTTTCAAGCTCGGGTCCTCTAGCAGAGGCCTGGTAGCTGGAAGTTCCTGCACAGTATATTTGCTGTTCCTAGGACTGCACTCTTCTACACACGAATCTCAGATGTTGTTACTGGGAACTGCTGGAGCCACTTGCCTAGCTTGAGTCCCTGCACCGAGTGCTCCGGCAATCACTGGGACCACGGAAACTTTCATGATCCACATTGTCTCAAGTTCTTCTCAGGAAGATGTGGTGTTCCCTTCTGGTAGTTCCATCCCCTCAGTTCTAACTACCTTCCCTCTCTTTGTTTCCATCCGACTACACTTCTCCAGTCCGAATGACACTCCAATCTTGTTGCTGTACATCATGGTGGAAAGCCCAGCAGCACCTCCATTTCTTGAGGGTTCTGAGATTAAACCGGCTGCAGACTGACCTACTAGTGTCCTTCTACTGAGCCACGATTGAGAGTGTGCTGGTGCACGCCATCTCCATGTGGTACACTGGTTGAACAACAGCTGATAAGAAGAGACTCCAAAATGTCACCAGAATTGCAGAGAAGGTGATCAGTTGTCCACTCCCCTCCCTGGAGTGCATTGCCAGTTCTAGATGTCGCTCCAGGGCCTGGGCAATTTTAAAAGACCACTTCCATCCTAACCACCACCTATTTAACATCATGCCCTCTGGAGAAAGGTTCAGATCCATCAGATGCAAAACCAACAGACTAAAGATCAGCTTCTTCCCGTGGGCTGACAGAAGTCTCAATGCACCAGAACACTGACACCACGCTGACACACTCCTGCAGTCTTCCCCTTTGTTTACTTATGGTAACCTTGAGTGTGTGTACGTGTGCATGGGAGGGTGGGTGTGTGCAGACGTGGGTATGCACGTGCGAGCAGACCTCTCCCATACAGTCATTCTGTTTTTGCTGTTGACAATTTCCTGCGCAATATCTTGGTAAATGTGCAATAATAATAATCCTACCTTTTTTTTCTAACACGAAGATGCCTGTTCATCTTCGTGGCTATGATGGCTGACAGGAGCTTCCATTTGGTACTGAGGCAGGTTATTGGCCGGTAGTTGGATGGGATTGGTCCCTTTTGGGAATCCTTGGGAATCAGGACTGTCTGGCCTTCAGTTAGCCATTACGGGTGTCTCTCGTTCATTCGCAGCTGATTTATTTGTGCTGCCAGTTATTCAGACTGGAGATTCATTCTTGGATGTCTGCACTATGATGGTTATTGGCCCCTGTTCAGAGAGGTTGGTGTGGTCTGCAACCTCTGGTTTATTCTCCTGGTATACCTCTTCAAGTGCTTGCTGTACTTCTTAGTAAGAGGAGAAGAAGGATATCTCCTTCTTAGATACCACACTTAACAACATAACAACATGACCTTTCTGTTTTAGTTTCCCCTGGAAGGTGTCTGATTCCTACACACCAGAAGCATACTTGTTTCATCTCATGAACCTACCTGGTTTTGCAGGTAGGCAACCTGCAGCTGGTGCAGAAACATAGCCTGTAGCAGAAAGAAAGACAACATGAATTTAGTTGTTTGTTTGTTTGTTTTTTACTAAATTAAATTGGCAGTAATAATTCTCAAACATGAGGGTTAAACAACTCAATACTAGTGCGCTTACTAAACTGCTGCATGTGTGTTACTAAATGCAGATGTTGAAACACTGCAGCTGATAAGTACACAATAACTAATAATCTCAGTCAAAGTTAGGAGGTAAGTGGATTAAGTCTCAGTTCATTAAACTCACTGGAATAGCTGGTAGAAATGCCATCATATATATCTGGGCAATTCTGAAGGGGAAGCAAACAAAATGATATTCATTTAGTAAATCAAACATAAAGATAATCATTCAAGTTTGCAAAAAGTGCATCTGTAAATTCATTCATTGTGGGAAAGTGCATCAGCACTGTCTTCACATTAAATCACAGTTTTCAATCGTAGTCCCTTGAAATCAAATTTAATTTAATCTCATACAAATTTACTCAGAAACTCTGAAAACACATATAAAGCTGAAGTTTTCTAAGCACAGAATAGTATTAGTACCGCTGATAAAAAATGCCAACAACAGAACTAAAAATATAGATTTGTATTCCTTTTTTTCCAGTTATATATTCAAAGATGCTATATAAGCTTTATAAACCATGATTTTACCTGGCCACCTCTTCCTCTTGGTGCATGAGGATCAGTAGGCTGTAAGAGTTCATGATAATAGCCCAACATGGCAGGCAAAACGCCAGCAGGATCAGTGAACTCCTTTGAAGAATCACTCCAACACGTTTCATGTTTTTACTGCCAAAAGTCTGCAAAACACAAACAATGCTAATGGGAACTGGATTTGACTCCAACATAGTGAAATTAAAACCTTCCCGTGGATAAAACCGCTGCAACAATAATACACACGCACAGTATGGTTTGCTCACCTGAGAGATGAGTGTATCACAAGCCAAGGCAAGGCCATGGCCTGTTGCGAATGCGGTCGAATTAACGGTCTGAGAGGTGAAGAATAAAAAAACAAGTCACACTTTAGTAAACAGTTCATACATTCATTATGTCCAAAACTTGAAGTTGTATTATAAATAAATTTAAGATCATGGATTGTTGTCACCTTCAAATTATTCTTAAATTTAAAATGTATTACACTTCAACCTGTGACAATCAAAATATGTATCAAGTCAAAGAGAGGCAGTTATTTTGCACACCAAGATGAAAGTTGGGTTAATGTTGCATCAAACTGAAATGTGTCATGTACTCCATTCCTTTGTATATTTTATGCCACAAAGCAGCATAAAATATAAAATGAAACCAGATCTTGAGATGGAGTCACACCATCCATCCTGGCAACACCCGTCTTCAAACACAGACTTCACTGTGAGCTTACTTACATTATACAGTAGTCTTAAATGGTTGTGAAGCTACTGAGTGGACAAATTGGTCCACAGACAGAAAACACCTGGAAAGGTACTGAAAAGCACCCGAGAGCTGCTCCCACTATTTTAAAATGGTGACACATACGAACACAGAAAGAGAGAGCGACAGACTCACAATTTGAAAACAATAGGGGCGATCGTGGCTCAACGAGTTGGCAGTTCGTCTTGTAACTGGAAGGTTACAAGTCCCGGCTCGGACAGTCTCGGTCGTTGTGTCCTTGGGCAAGACACTTCACCTGCCACCTACTGATGATGGCCAGAGGGGCCGATGGCGCGATGTGGCAGCCTCGCTTCTGTCAGTCTGCCCCAGGGCAGCTGTGGCTACAACTGTAGCTTGCCTCCACCAGTGTGTGAATGTGAGAGTGAATTAATAGTGGAATTGTAAAGTGCTTTGAGGGCCCCGAAAAGCGCTATATAAATGCAATCCATTATTATTATTATAAACATCCATCACTGAGGTTAGTGCAACTTGATTTGCTCCTCACAAAGATGTGGGGTGATTCAGCAAACACAGAGCACTGGACTGTTTTCGGAGTATATGCTCAGAGCTTAAAAACTTTCTGACTGATCAAATGAAAAAGCAAAAATGTTTGTAGATTTTCTGCCATACATAGAGAAAATAGGAGCTGTTTTCATCTCTGATACATTCCACTTCAATGATCCTAATTTCAAGTTACAGGCCAGAAACAACAGTGAGCAACCTCGTGTCAGTGGAGTGATTTTCAGACGAAAATAAAGGTCGTTAAAGCGTTGATAGATAAAGTTCTGTTTAGTTCCAAATTGTTTTAAATGAATCAGACGAGGTGTACTAAAATCGTGCTAATCAAGGAATCCCTGGAGAATGAGATTTCTTTGAATTTGTTCAGCAATCCAAACATAAAAGATCAAGCACAGTACTTAGTTATCAAAAATGAAAGGGATACCAACAGAAAAGAAAAGACAAAGAAGATGCTACGATTTTCACAGGGAGTGGCCAGGACAAGATTAGAAATTAATCTATCAGAGGGAGAGTACAGACTGAGTAGTTTAGATACATAGTTAAAAAATTGAAATTTACTCTATTGGACAAAGCATGAGGAAAAGAGAAATATCACGGATAGGATTCATGGATGCAATGAAGGAGGCCATGCAGAGGGTTGGTGTGCAGAAGAGGATGCTAGTGACCAGATAATATAGTGGCAGATGATATGCTCAGACAACCCCTAAAAGGAGCAGATCCTAGTAACTACAGCCCCTGCTTGCATTTCAGTTAAACAATAATAATAATAATAATAATAATAATAATAATAATAATAATCTTGATTTTTTTTTTAAACAATAAAATATAGTTTGATTTTTCTTTGTAGTAATTCCACAAATTATTATTACCTTACTGGAAAGGAAAGGAAAGGAAACTTAATCTCCCATTAACAGAAAACACAATATATTAATTCTCACTGAGTTTTGCAGTCCCCCTGCTAATTGTTCCTTTGACATTTTGAGTTGTATTTTGCTGGCGGCAAGGGACAAAAAAACAATTCACACAGTGCCACTGTACTAGTGCTTAGCTGATCTGTCTGATAGTCAGTGAAATGATCCTTTTGGTGTTTCTTAACAGCTCTAAGGCAACCTAGTAAGCAAGCAGCAATAGATCATTCATCCAGTTTTTTTGTTGTTGTGGTTTTTGTTTGCTTGTTTACTTTTTAGGCTTAATGTTAACGAACAAAAAAGAAAAGAAAAGAAAAGATTAAACTGCTTTATAACCAATCAAGCCCCACTGCAGTAAGGCTATGGAGCTAGCCTAACCTAACCTCACGCCAGTAGCGGGAAGTTAGCAGGTTAGCAGAGGGGATAGAGTTTGTATAAAATTTAAGTTTTAAAATATTGCTTTTGAACTGAAACTCAACCAAAACCAAATCCTGAGACTGGACCGCACTCACAGGCAAAGGTAAAGGAGAAGCTCTGTCATTTTTAGATGGAAACTTTCAAGCACTAAGCTAAACCGGACTTGCCTCTTGTTGTACCGGTCAGGCGGCTACGTGGATGCGTTGCACACCCAGTCTGGAGCCTGGAAGTCATTTATAAACAGGAGCTCCAACTGAAATGTTGCAGGATCAAGGATGGATCAAGTTGCAATCAGCAAGGTACAGTATAATCGAGTGAAGGAGAGGGATAGCAGGCCACAAGCAGGCATGCCGTGCAGGAGGTGGACTACTATGCAGATAGTGTAAACTTTTACCAAGTTAAAAAATAATGCTAGCAGAACACTTAGCATTAATGACTACATTCCTGGCATATTGAGAAATGTGTAGGGCCATTTCAGAGTTGTTAAAGTGGCTAACACCATATCAAAGATATGATGGAGCAACTACAGTTCATTCACTTTTAAACACTAAACCACAAGTCTCAAACATAATTACAGGCTCCAATCCGGCCCACTGGACAGCTAGAGGGTATAGATTTTGTACTTTTAACTATCTTTACATAATATTTAAACATTTCTTACTGAGAAAGACCTCCTCTACTGCCATTCATACTACACCAAAGTAATTCAGTAGAAGATAAGCAAATAAATGACAGAAAAGATCCTGTTTTTTTAAGAGTATACTGTAGTTTTACAGTGTTCTACGTTTTAATATTTTCTATGAACTTTCTGTTTTATAATTTTAGGACAGCCTGGGCAATAAGCTGCCTGAACTTTCTCTGTAACTTTACACATTTATTTTTTTCAATTTCAATCCAAAAATTCGTGCTTTCATTTACTACACCAGCATTTCTCTGTTATGTAGGAAAACTGACACATACTGTTGAAATTGCACTTCTTTTCTTACATTAGGATATCTCAGGGATTAAATGTATAGTTAAATGTCTTTACACTGAAAGAAAGTGCAGTGTCACTGGTTTGACCTACTTAAAATCAAAGTGTGGTGTATTTGGCCTATGATGTAAAATGAGTTTGACATCCCTGAGAATGCAAGGCAGTATTCATTAATTAATCGAAAGCAAGTTCAACAAGCTTCAGCATTTGAGCTGAAAGGACAGCGCTATCACTGAGGTGGATGATTGAGTTTTGCTTCTGCTTTGGGACCAGATAACAACTTGTTCCTGCACGAAAAGCTAGAAAGGAAACACCTGTCTCCTGTCCACTTGATAAGGCATCCTCTGTTACACGAGAGCTGAGCTACAATGAAGGATAAGGCAAAGTCCTTTTCTGCAAGGACAGGTGAGTACGTAGATATTTTTCTTGGCTGGTTACTCTTTGCCCATCTCCTTGTTGCTTCAGCACCTCGGACAGTGACATGACCTACTGGGGTTTTGTTTTGTAGTGCAGTTAGTCGGCTTTAAAAACATTTTTTAATAAGATCAATCTAATATTTTACAGTATAACTTTTATGTGCATTCTTAAAATTCATAAACGCATGAGATTTTGTATTTGATAATAACTAGATTTGGTATGCTATTGTGCTTGTTTCCTTAACAACGTTGTTTTTTAGTTAGAGTACAGGCGACAGCCCCTCCTAAGAGAATGTACATGATTCATTAGTTGATATTAACCAGTGTTTAGTAGAAGTTTGAATTTTCTAAATATTTCATTCAGTTGTGTTTTAAATGTGCAACAAGCCACATTCAGAAACTCAATATCCAACTAGTCCCTCGCCATCTCAAACTGAAAAGGTTTCAATTACAGTCAGAAAGGTTGTGCACACGAGAGCCAAAAAAACCCAACATCAACTTTTAGCCCAGGCTAGTGCTCTAAATTACAAAATGGTTAACATGTTAAAGTGAACCCCCGTCTCTGGGCTGGGGCCCTGGCTGGGCCTTGGGGGCTTGGGTCCTGGTTGGTGTGTTGCCGGGGTTGTGGGCGAGTGGGTGTATGGGGGCCCAGCCCTGGCGCAGGGTGCCGCCAGTGCATCGAGCCATCTGGGGGACTCTTCAACTGGTGGGGGAGGCTGTTACATCTTGCAGGAGATCTCCTCTCTTCAGGAACTCACTGTGCAGGAGGGGGAGATATAGGAGAGGTGAGGAAGCTCTCAGCCTGGGTGTCTATTGTCTTGTGTAGTCTGGAAGATGAGTGGATGACGGGGTGGGTGCAGTTTTCTCTGTGGTGGGGTTGGGTGGGCTGTCCCGGGCTCTGTGGGGCCAGGCGGTGCTGCTGAACTGGCCTTTTCCTGGTGGGTTGCAGAGTATGGGGGTGCCTACTGGGGTCAGCGGGGGAGCTGGCCCCAGGGAGGGGTCACTTGCCCCTCCCTTCCTTCCCTCCCCATCTCCAGCTGCCTCCCTCTTCCCGCTCCACCACAATCACCCACACATGCAGGACCTTGGGGTAAAGGTGTGTCACCAGGGTGCAGGGGAGGCACTCAATTTTAAATACGCGTAGACACTGAGGGCTATCAGGAGGGGCTATGCGCTTACCTGCTGCTCTCTGGCAGGTAGCTCCATGCCCTTCTGGGTTTTAAATGCACCTTAGAACACTCATGCATCAACATTACATATGAGCGGGCGGAGAGAGGTTTGGAGTCTTCACACACCCCCGTTCTCTGCAGCCTGTTGGAGCGGGGGGCTAGGAGGAGGAGCTGGCCGTCCGATTGGGGTCTGGAATGTGTGGCCTCCCTGCTGCTGCCGAGTGGGGGAAGTCTGCTTCTCTCCACCCCAGGGAAAAGGGTAACACTACCTACGTCTGGGTGCAGTTTCCCCCTCCAGGGGCAAAGGTACCCTCAGCCTCTTGGCCTGGGGCTCAGTCACTCTGGCACAGCTGGCTGCCGGCAGAGCTCACGGGCACGTCACTGCAACCCCCCCTGGCTTCTGCTCCGCGGCTGCTGAGTGACCCCTCATCTGGGACTCTCCTCAGCTCTTTCTGGGACAGTGGCACGGCTGCCCCTCTGTTGGTCTTCCTTGGTCTCTTGTGTTCTGAGGGCCTCTGATGTCTGGAGTTTTGATCTCCTCCATACCTGCTTCATGCCCTGGAGAACAGGGCTGTGGCTTCCCACACCCTCTAGAAGATCATTACATGAAGGAACCTTTTAAATACAAGCGCGCTCATGCTCACAGGTGTACACACGGGTGCTCACACACACAAACTACACCCTTTTTGGCTCCTACCTCAAAGCACACTGTGCACTGTCGATCTTACGTGCTGCACAATAATGTTTAATATTTAGTATTTACTGTTATATTCCCATAGATGATCGTGATGTTGTTTATTGTGTTTCTCTTTTTTTTTCTTCTGCTTGTTTTCTCTTTTTTCTTTCTCAACAGGTGATCCAGGTGATTGATATATGTATTTTTTGTCTGCTTATTTTGTTGGGGTTTTTTTTTTTTGGCCTTTATTCCCATCCCTCTTCTCCGATGTTTTTCTTTCCCTCTTTCTTTCTCCCCTTTCTTTTCCCCAGTCAAGTCTGTCCCGTATTTAGCAAGTGAAAATAAAATAAAATAAACAATAAAAGGTGAATTGAATAGGCTGGGACGGTCCATTTGGTAAAGTAAATCCGTTGGGCATCTTTCTTCGCCTTTAGACAATAATTCTGATGGCAAAAGAGCCAAACGGGACAGGCAAAAAATAAATAAATAAATAAAGTGAACCCCAAAAAGCTTAAAGTGAAGTGTTTGCCCTCTAAGTGCAGTCAGAACTGTAAGTAGGCTGTTCATTAACATTATGAATAAGTAAAATTAAAGCCTATCATAAATTAAAGTTTTGCCTTAAGGAACCATTCATCAACCCTTCATGCCTTGTGTACATAGGAACAGGCTAGAAATGTTGCTTAACAGGCTAAACCCAGTAACTCAGTATTTTTTACTCCTCAGCTGTAAAAGGCTGATGAGATATTTTTATCCACTCGCTGGGCAGGTGGGCAGGCAGCGTCAACACCCAAGTTTGTAAATGCAATAACTCGAGAATGAGGTGAAGCAGGAGTTTCAAATTCATATCTTAGACGTATCTACGAAAAATCTTGGATGATTTTGAATCCTGGTGACCTCGACCTCAAGGTTATAGGTCCTTTCCTAGGATTTTCAGATTTATACCATTTAGACCACTTGTCACATCTACTAGGAGGCTGAGGGGTAGCCTTGGCAACCGCCAGTTTTTTTTGTTTTTTTGTTTTAATTAATTTGCAGTGTCCCTTCCCTCTGAGGTGACAACTGGACCCAACTCATACCTGTAACAGGACCTCACGGCGTAACAGAGCCACTGGATCCCTTCACTGCATGCATCAGTGGTTCTGATTTTCCTTTTCTTTTCTCACTTCTCATATAATTAACTATAGAAACCACTATAGTAATAAGAGTTATTAGCTATTTTGCTGCTCTTTGTTTCACTACGTGGATTTGTCTCTTCTGTTGCACTCAATGAACAAAACACATACCAGTACATTCAGGCAAACCAGCATCACCTCCAGTATGCAAAAAGACAAACAATTTAGAGAGAAAGTGGTCTTATTGCGCTACCATAACAACCCACAAGAAGCAGACAAAGCAGTGGTGCTAAAATAAACTGTTTTGAAAAGGAGTACAGTACGTACCGCTGAGGCCAGTGCATATCCAGCAAGTGCTGCATTGCTAATGTGACCACAGAATATGGTGATAACAAATGACAGGAGGAAGTGCAGAATCTGCGACAGCAGCTGTAGAAACAAGCAGGACTTTAATCATTTGCTGGTACGGTGAAAGCACAGCAATTTATTGCCATTAACTGTGCCCAGGGGACTTATCAGTACTTGGCAAAGCAGTGTTGTGAAATCACAAGGCACAGACTTGACTGCATTAATATTCAGTCAGTATAGACAACATTTTTTCTTCACTTTTTTAGGCATGCAGTATATTCAGTTTATATTTGAGAAATAGTGACTAATTTCACTGCATTATGTAAACCTGTACTAAAAACAGTAATTCTGCACTGCAGGAGTGCGCTGACTGTGCGTATTATAATCATGGGATCCCCCAACTAAAAAGGAACCACTTTCTGCTACTTACCAGTGGGCCTGTGAGTTGTAACACTTGGTAGAGTTCTTCTCTGTAAGCCTGCGGCAGCAAGCGTTTCATGCAACTACACTCAAAGAGTTTAGATCTCACCCATGATGCACCCTCGTCTTCCACAGCCCCTGACGTCTTAGCAACAGAAACCCCAGCAACGGGCCCTGCACCGGGCAAAGGGTGTGCTGGTTCCGGTGAAGCCAGCTTCTCCATTCAAACACAGAAAGAGAATACAGACGGGAGAGGGGAGGGAGAAAAGTTAGAAAGCACTGGTGGGAGGGAGCGAGAGTGGCAGGGAGGGAGTGGGGAAAGAGAGTGCAAGGGTAAGAGGGGCAATTGGCCTATCTGGGTTTAGAAGTGCGACACATGCACTTCTTAGAAGTTATTGATTAAATTATGTGGTTTGGGGTGTGGCGGTGGAAACAACAGATTAAACGAAATAGAGAAAATAAACATGGGAGGTGACGGCTGGAGAAGGGATTGGAAAAGAACAGAAGACCTTTCTGATACAAGGATCAAAACAAGGCTGACAAACGGGTCTTGAAGTTGGGGGAGGGAATGCAATGTGTTTCAGTATTTGCTCTGTGTGCAGTGTACGAGTGCGTGCTTTGTGAATATGTTACATGGCATATTTTGTCGTGTGGGTTTACTTGCGCGTTTGAGTGGTCTTGCAGGGCTCAGTGGTAATCTGATGAGGAATGCCTTGTTTTTCAGTGTATACAAGGAATTTTGATGGCATCTGATCTGCAGGCTTTGAGTAATTGGTGCAGGGCAGTCATGCTGTTTGTGTTTGTGTGTGCTAGTATTAGCCATTGATTGTAGCTCCGCCTGAATGGACTTTGACTAATGATTTTTGGAGTTGTCCTTCCTCGTGTCACATAAATCAACAAAGTCACATGAGCACAAAAACCTGACCGCTCTACAACTCAAACATTTACTCACAAGCATTTACAGATAACTTGACTTTATAGTCTTTATAGTCAACTGACTATTGAGAAGAGACCACCTCTCACAACACATGGGGACCTGTAAATCCTGTAAACTTACATTTATATGTTAATGAATTGCCTGACGACTGATGGTGATTTAATCACTGAAACTCCAAAAAGGCACAGTGTGGAAATGAACACCAAATACATATCATGTCCACTTGATCAAACTGATTTTAACCTGGCCATGGGCTCAGTCAGAAGTTAAAGAATTAGTTTACACAGTAGAGCTGAAAAGTGTGTGTGTGTGTGTGTGTGTGTGTGTGTGTGTGTGTGTGTGTGTGTGTGTGTGTGTGTGTGTGCGTGCGTGTGCGTGTGTGTGTGTGTGTTTGCCTGCACATGGATGGAAAGAGTTTCCTGTCCATAGTGTGCTATCCAGTCAATTGTGCAACAGCATCATAAAGAGCGTCTTATTACACCTCTGTTCGTGTTGCAATTGCAGCTAACCTTTGATCACATAAGGCTTTCTTAAAGGGCAAGCTCAGAAATCTGTCATAGATTAAAAAGTACAGCGTTGGCAGTGGTGAAATATATGAATGAAGACGGTCCAAGCATGAAGGCGATGGTTATTATTACAACTTGCACTTTAGCATATGTGCTAAGTCGCAAGAATAAAAGGGAGAGGAAGCTGGCCTTTTTCCTGCTTTAAATTTGAGTTCTGATTTAATTCTGATGTAAAGTAATAACTAGGCGTAGTGTGTCCGCTGCAGGTCTTGCTTTAAAGCTACTTTTAGACGTCTACTCCACCTGGAGTCAAACATTGCATGCACAGCACTGTTACTTAACAAATTAAATTGCTGAAGCATCAGAATTGATGCCTCAGCAAACAGTGGAAAATTTCGAAGCAAAGTTTAGCTAAGCATATTTCACAAGCTATCAGTAAGGGTAGTAACATTATTTGCATTCCTCACAAATGCTCATTAAATTAGCACATTTTTGTTGATGTGGGTCCAGCAGTTGGTTCAGAAATGCTGATTTAAAAAAAAAAAAACTTAGGGCAACCCTGAATTATTAGCTTGTTACAGAGCAGTAAACCCATGACTTTGAAATTTCTGTTACAGTTCAAATTTCACCTCACGTCTCATTAACATTTGTTAGTTTTTTTTAAAAAATATTTTCTTACATGTTTTTATATACACACAAACTTCCATTGCACTGATCTGCAATTACCGTCACTCATCTGACATTAACAGGAAAGGCAGGAAAATTGACAAGGAAGTAAATTCACAAACACTATAGTTACATTTATCCCTTTTCCCACAGCAAAATAACAATGCCTTCCGCTCCTTTTCAAGGACACACACAAATTTAATGTATAAGTAATTTATATATTTTGTATAATTTTATAGTATTAGAAATAATTAATGGGCTTCCATTGTAACTTGCTTCATAAATAAATGTGTAGAAGTACACTGATTTTAAAGAATTTTAATTTAACTTTGAATCCCTCCAACCATTGATTTTAAGGGTTTGTGATGTCATAAGGGTATTTAAAAGCGGCTATTTAAAATAAAAATTTAACTATTAAAAAGGGTGTTTTTTAACTTGGCACACACACCCTGTTTAGTTTTAGTGCCATTGTAATGGCTACAGCCAATAAAGGTTTTCCTTGTGTTAAAAGTGTCCACAATAAAAGATGGAAAAGGTCATGGGTGGGAGGATTTAAAGGGTGTTGACATGAAGGCAAATACTATTATAAGAAAGGCATTTTGAACGAGACGGTACTTATAAAAAGGGACCTGCGAAGTACAGACTAGGAGCTGATCCAGGTTAAAACAGTCATTCATACCCTCATATAACACAGACAAGACACGAGCTTTGTCAGGTAAATTCGTCTAACTCATCTCAGAATGCGAAACATTTATATATATATATATATATATATATATATATATATATAGTATAATTCCTAAAATCTTTCTTATAGTTTTAAATCCGGAGAGGTTTTTTTTAGGATTTTTAATGCTGTCCTTAATATCTAACAAATGCTGGAAAAAAAGTATTTTGAAACAAATGTGTTTCCTTTCTGAGTCATAAAGTTCTGGTTGCCAGAGTTGGAAATAGTCTGATTTAAACTTCAATCAGAAAAATCCCTTTTTTTCTGTAGACGGATTTTGAGATATTTTGATGCTAGCTGATTTTTAAACCAGGTTTATAAATGAACAGCCAGTCAACAGTTTAACACAGCAGCTCATCTGCTTAAAACCCTGAATGACATTTTCAGGTCATTCAGATCAGGTAGTTATTTTTTAAGGTTACAGAAGGATAAATAAGTTGAATGTTTTTTTGATGGCTTTCTCTTTTTTAGAAGTGCAAAGGAGAAAATGTTTGCACTTTGGTCTGGAATGTAAATTTAATCTGAGGCTAAAATTGCGAGAGACTAATGTTTAACGTATTTTGGTTTGTTGGTTGACCTGTTAAGTAAATGGTTAGCGGTCTTACTACCTCTCGATGAAGAACACAACAGAATGCGGTGTCTGGTGGTATGCCACATCTGAAAAAACTTGTAATGCTTTAGCTTAAAATTGTAAATGAATTGCATACCAGTGCTTTTTCTAATGATCTCTTCCTTTCCTCCAGGTTCATTGAAGGCAAAGCAAAATGAAGTTTATCCTCAGAGCCGCAGTTTTCCATTTCCTCGTCCTCTATACAGTGCACGTTTTAGGTAAGTTTGTTGTTTTACAAAGACCTGGTCACAGGGAACGTATCTCAATCAGTTTTCTTGTCACTATTTATATTGTCAAGATTTACTCCCCGATCTTACTCAACTTCCTTTTCTTCCCCATCCTAAAGCCATTAATATCCAGTCTGAACCTGCATTCAACGATGAGGGTGTTATACAGGTAAAGCTCAATGACCCTGTATCGCTGGTTTGTACGCTTGGTGTTACTAAAGCTGAAGAAGAGCTGGTCTGGCTGAGGAATGATGCAGCGGTTCTTTTGAAGGAAGGGAACAACAAGAATAGCAGCAGTCTGTGTGTCACACCAATCTATGAAGATAATGGTGTCAAGTTCACTTGCCACCAAAAAGGCAATTCCACAGATCAAGTCTCTGTCACCCTGAATGTCACATGTAAGTCCCTTTAAAGAATTCTGATCTGATCTGTTTATTGTATTATTATATTAATACTCCCAGCCAATACTGAATCATTTTTAGATTAATTGCATATTTAACCAAGGTAGGAATCAGAAACAATATAACTGCATAATGACCAAAACTATCACACTGACTGACAACGGGGCGTGAATTCAGTTTTATGATCTTTAAATACTGGTGCAATGGATCACTGTATGTGTATGGTGCGCGTGGTCAGTCTGTCAAGCCATAGTTATGGCCAGCGCTAGCGGTTCAAGTGGAGGAGCAGAGGAGTTTGCGGCATTTAAGCAGCCCTTTGCTACCCAGTCCGACCGGGCTAAAGCTATTACAAAAGCTATTGGGGTGTTTAGCTGCAAACGTGAGGCCGTATTCCGTTGTGCAAAACAAGGAGTTTAAACTATGATGAACGTACTTGAGCCACGCTATGATATCCCGTTGTGCGTCCACTTCAGTGACAAGATCGTTCCAAGCATGTATGAGCAGAAAAAGTCTAAAGTTATGCCTGAACTGTTCCAGGCATCTTCTGCCCTAACTACAAATGGGTGGACCTCCAGGGCAACGGAAAGCTTCGTGACCGTGACTGCTCATTGTATCACAGCGGAGTGGTAAATACAAAGCCCTGTACTGGCTTTTTTTGCACCTTAATTTGTTTTTATATAATTGCGTGGAATGAGTCTTGAGTTGAATGTTTTTTAATAGCCAAAAATTACTTAAATAAGTAAATGGCGAGTTAAAGTTTTGTCGTTTTGTCTTTTTTTGCTGATCCGACAATTGATCCGATCCGTGACTTAAAATCGTGATCCGATCCGAACCGTGAGATTTTGGATCCGTTGCACCACTATCTTTAATATGTATCAGTATTCAAGGTTGGATTGTCATCATACTCTGGAGCATAAACAGGTTGTCATCAGGACACTACAACACAGAGCGAACGACATCCTCGCAAACATGCCGGGTAGGGCAGCAGAAGAACATCATATCAAAACGGCCCTGGGTAAATGTGGCATTCCCAGTTGGACATTTGACCAGCCAGAAGCCACCTAAAGAATACTTGAGGAGAGAATTACAACCCATGCCTAAACGAAAACCTTTTGGTGATCCTGAGACACATTTTCTGTAAACAATGCGTCTTTCAAACCAAAAAACATGCTATGTCAGAAAATTGCTCCACCCCAAGGATCTAGTCTATGTGTTTAAGTACAAGGAGCATTTTTGTAAAATTATACATCAGTGAAATCAAACAACCTCTAAGCTGATGACACAACACAGAAAAGCTACCTCCTCAGGCCAGGACTCTGCAGTCTGTTTAGACCTACAGGCTAGCAGCCACCCTGTCAGTGATGCTGATGTGCACATCCTGGACACGGAGGGGTTATATTCTATAAAACAGAATATAGAAGAAAATATGCTGCCATAGGCTGTAATTTATCTGTGTGTAAACAAGCAAATAAGACAGAACACAAAGCACATTGAAAGATGGAGGTATTCAGGAAATGCATTTTTATGTGGATTTGTTTTGAAAGAAAGAAAGCAAAGGTAGGACAAAATTCATCATGTTTTTCGAGTGGGGTGCATAATTTTGGTCTTGTTTTGCTGCTGGTTCAGAGAACTTTGGTTGGAGCATGATGAAACATGCAGTTTTGCTACATGTCTACTTGCTCTTTAATTATATGTTGTTTTAGCTGTGTTTGGTGATCGTAGAAAATGTTTTTCAGCCTTGAGCTCAAAAAACATTCTGATTTTTCTGTGGATGCCACAGATGTTTATATTTTAAAAAACAAATGTGGCGGCACATCTCGTGAAACCTGATGTTTTCCATCTTGCCCCCAGTACTGGGGTCACTGGCATTTAACAGGTTTTAAACTAAAGGACCAACCAAAGTAGGGCTCATTACCTGTTAGTTCATATATTTTTCACTGATCTCAGGGAAAAAGTACAGCACCACAATATGTAGATCTTTAACATATTATACTAGTAGTCCTCGTGCCCACTCGGAGTGGAGTGACTAGTCTCGACCATTCAAGTGGACTTGCAGGAAGCGTGACTGGAAGGAACTGACCACAATCCCATTTTTATTCTAGCCCTGATTTGTCCAGGATTATCAGTGATCATGAGGACAACGTTTGGGTTTTTATAGTAAACTGACATCTGGGTTTTTGAAAAGATTTTATCTGCACACAGTCTCCCCTCTGGATGCAACTAGTTGTTCTGTGGTCACTTTCCTGCATGACAGCAGCACTTTAACATGGAATTTCCATTTTAAGAGGAGGGAGGGATGGAATGATACAAACACACCCAACATACCTGTGCATATTTTGATGGCAGGCTGGTCATGGAATATTCCGGTTTGAATCAGTGTAGCTGCTAGGTTAACGTGTAACTTGCGTTACGTTGATGTGCATCTATCTGGAAAAAGTTACTTCAATAATCTCACAAGCATTAATATTTGCACTGATCATTTTTCAGTCGCCCCAAATATCTCTGAAACAGTGGAAGTTACAGTTGAAGAGGAGGATGACCTTGTCTTGGAGTGTGACACAAGGGCCAATCCACTTGTCTCCTCTGTGACATGGTCACTAAATGGAAGCCTGGTGGATCTACTAGCAGATGGCCTCTCTGTGATCAATAATGGCTTAACAAGTCAGCTGACATCCAGCAAAGTGAAGAAAAGCTTGCATGGAGGCATGTACACGTGCACAGTGGACTCTCCTATGTATGGAAGTAGCAGCAGGCATTTCCAAGTCACAATAACAGGTGAGCTCACAAGATCAGCACTCTGCAATGCTACCCAAGCCACACCCAAGGATCGGGTGGCTGTAGCTCAGGTGGCAGAGCAGGTCAGCCACTAATCAGAAGGTCAGTGGTTCGATCCCAGGCTGCCTCCTGGCTACATGCCAAAGATCCTTAGGCAAGATACTAACCACTAACACCACCAATATTTGCCTACTGGTGGTGGTCAGAGGGCCCAGTGACGCCAGTGTCCAGCAGCCTTGCCTCTGTCAGTGCGCCCCAGGGCAGCTGTGGCTACAATGTAGCTTGCCATCCCCAGTATGTGAATGACTGAATGTAGTGTAAAGCGCTTTGGGGTCCTTAAGGACTAGAAAAGCACTATACAAATGCAGGCCATTTACATCTCCACATTAAGGTGTTCAGTGGATTATAAAAATCAGTGTATGATATGCTTAATGTTTTAATCTTCATTTTAACAGACAAAACCATGAAGTTCCCACTGGGGCCCATGATAGCTGGGCTGGTGGTTGTGGCCCTCACTGCTCTTCTTGCTGTTGTTTCAAGGTGGAAAAAAATTGTAAAGGTAACGCACACAATACACGTGTGGAGTACAGAGACTGACTGATTACAACCCACACCTTCTAATATTTTAAATCTCTTTTAACAGTGCTGCAAGTAAGTTGTGCTCAAAATAACCAGTCTTCTCTACATCACCAAACGAGACAAGCCATGAAGATAACGGAAAGGAATGCTTTGTCATTTTGAGAGATACATCTATTCTACATTTAAGTTTTCTTCCCAATGTATAAACAATGAATATTCTTATATATACTATATGGACAAAAGTGCAGGGCTACATATGCATTACACCTACAGGAGCTGCACAGCCATGGAAACTCACGTTATGTAGCTCCCAGCTTGTGCTGATGTTAATGCCAGAGGACATTTGGACCTCTGTAGTTACTGAGCGAGCAGAGCACTGGCGACTTTCATGCACTACACTGTAACTTCATATGATCTGCTACATTGTGTGGCTCCTGAACACTTCCACTGTACAATAATACTACAGCTGACTGTGTACTATCTAGGTGGAGAACAACTTCAGGAAGTGACTTCCTGTAATAGAAATATCCGATCAAATTCACATTCAGCTCTTTAGCACAACATGTTCATTCCCAAATATTTGTAATGGGAGACAGCATGGCTAGGTGCTTGATGTTACACACCTGTGACAGCAGGGCTGAAAACACCTGAATTTAAAGATTAATAGGTGTGGCCTAAAGCTTTTGTCCATATAGTGTATTTCTGTTATGTAAACAGCTAGCTAGTTTAGCTTAGAGTGAAACTTAAGTGAAACACTTAGGTAGTGTTAGTCTAACTGTAATCAACTCATAAAACTTACAGTATGTTAGTTTTTCTATGTGTTATACAATCAGGGTATAACTTATCAGTTAAATGTCCTGTTACCTTTGGTTAAAACCAGACTAGCGTGTTCCCCATGTTTCCTGTCTTACACTGTGCTAACTGTCTGATAATGGTAGCTGCATATGTTCAAAAACAATAATAACAATAATGATGCAGCTAGTAAAGCTCATCTTTCCAATGCAATCAATGCAATATAAACTGTCTTTGTTTGTAAGATCATTTTTATTGGTTATTATACAATATAGATATATATATTACCAGACACATACAGAAACCACCATTCACACTGTCACATTTAACAGCTATTGTATGAGAAATGCATGCACTTACCCTGATATATAGCTCATGCTGGCTTCTGCATATTAATCAGTGTGCTTTTTAAAACAATAAAGAGACAGATAATTGTCAGACTAATTGTGTTAAAAACCAAAAAGCTGCTTAAAAGAGAGTAACTCAATGCTGAAGCTGATGCTTTGATAATACCCAGTGTGAAACTATCAAACTGCTGTCAAACCAGAGAAATAAACATGTCTGTGAAATGTTTATAATGCTTCAGAATCTAATTCTTGCGTTTGCTCTGAACTTTACCTCCTGACTCAACTATACAGCCATAGCTCATTAAAATGATGTTATACATTTACTTTTAATGAGACAAAAGGACTGTGACTGCTAGGTTGTTAGGGTCAAGGTCTCCTCTTTATGTTCTTTCCAATAAAGAAAGAAACACTTTAAAACGCATAAAACAGAGTGATATGAGTGAAGGACAAATGGATTCAAAGTTAAAGATAAATTATTCTACAGCCTTGTTAATGCCTTTACTAAATCACTACAGAGGTGGACAAGACAAAGATTTCAAAATACTGAAAGCATTTCATGTGCAGGTGTGCAGTGACATCTGCTGGTCACCAAGCCCTTTGTAGCCACAATGGTGGATTTTTGTGTACACATGCAACCAAAAGCAAAGAAAATGGTGTTTGATAAATGAGCAACAGTATTTAGTGACCTGTTATAATTGTGCTGTTGGTGGAAAAAACTGTGCAAACTATCTAGCATTTCCCAGCAGCTAAATATATTTGATATACATCACCAAGTCCAAAGGCACTGTTATACTTAGCTTTGTAAAATGTTTCTTACGTGTATTTGTATGTATTCCTTTAACTGTAAATTGAGTGGTAAAACAGTATTGCAATAGAAGAGCGTTACTAACACCCCTGTTAGTTGCTTCAACACCAATCTCATGCCAAGTCAATAAAAACTGGACATATTACCTGGCAAAGATAAGCTTTATTGCTAAACATTTCGTAATTTTTCTTTACTAGAAAATGTGACGTGTTTGAGAGATAGTTTACAAACACTCATCATGGGCATAAATGCCATGGTAATTTGGGGCTTTTGATGGTAAATGGTAAATGGCCTGTATTTATATAGCGCTTTACTAGTCCCTAAGGACCCCAAAGCGCTTTACATATCCAGTCATCCACGCACACATTCACACACTGGTGATGGTAAGCTACAATGTAACCACAGCCACCCTGGGGCGCACTGACAGAGGCGAGGCTGCCGGACACTGGCGCCACCGGGCCCTCTGACCACCACCAGTAGGCAACAGGTGAAGTGTCTTGCCCAAGGACACAACGACCGAGACTGTCCAAGCCGGGGCTCGAACCGGCTACCTTCCGATTACAAGGCGAACTCCCAACTCTTGATGATTTCTTTAAGCTGTTATTTTTCCAGGGTGAAATGATTGTGAAGCATAAATCTTCAATGACTTAAAAAAAAAATAAGAATTAGGTGCACATGTTAAATTTATTTTGGATTTTCCCTAACCCACACAGGATCACAATTACACATGCAGGCTCAAATATAAACATAGACCCCCAATAATACTTAGCTAAATGTCCCTTTGCAAGTCACAACAAGACTTTTGGTAGGCATCAACAAGCCATGGGTTTGTATTGAGAGGAATGTAGTATTACAAACTTGTGATCCTAAGTATTTTTTACAACTATTTTGAAAATACAGACCTTAACAGACCATTTTCAAATATATATTTCAAGGAAAAACATCTTGGAATCTTATTCGCACACGATAATTCTAGTCACATTTAAACGTAAATCCCATTAACGTAAAACTGTACGTAGTGACGCATCGTTTTACGTCACGTAACACTGCGTAGGGCGTGGTGACGCGTGCCTTTGTGGAATCTGTGGTCCGCCGCCAAATTCAAACAGCGAAAGAAGAAACGGGAGCTACAGCCGCCTAAAAGCCACAGAGAATCGACTACTTTTACTACTGACACTTTCAGGTAAACTCTCTGTACAGCAGGTGTCTCGGAAGACGTTCTTCTTTTAAGTTTTTATACTTATTTGAGTCGATGTTTTGTCGTCTAACCTGAAATAGTAACGGGTTTTTTTCTAGCTAACCGTGGCTTCGGGGGCACAGCCCTCTTTTGTTTTGTTAATGATATTCACTGACTTTTATGGATAAAGGCAGCATTTGACAACAATGGCACAATTTGACAGCGTTTTCATGTAAAGGCAAGTGGAAGGTAAACTTTAATTCTCATTTGTTGCTTAAGGCTGTTATTCCCTCCTCAGGGCAAGCCATTCCTGGGTTAAGTTGGACACTTGACCAGGAGCATTGTCCCTATCTAACAAAAGCCACGGAGCTTTTACTTACACGATTACTGCTGCTTGATTGTACGGTTGTTGCGGCTCATTTTTCACTTTTTCCGTCCTTTGTTCATTGACATTTTTCAAATTTTTTGACAGTGACACAGGGACTCTGAAATAATTTCCTAAAGCAACAGTTAAGCTTAATTACGCTCAAATTTAAGGATTAAAAAAGAAAGATGTGTCTTAACTTGTAACTTTTTCTTATTTTGGTCTATCAGTCCAAAGAAATATTCAAATTTCATAGCATTCTGAGCCAGATTAGAATATAGGTTTTTTTATATATATTGTGAGATTTTGAAACTGTAGTATTAAAAATGTTATTTTCAGAAAACTTATTCATACAGACCACTTTTTTTTTTCTCAGCTCGGTCATATAGCCTGTTTAGTCATGGATGGTGTTGGTAAAGCTGTGGTTGGAGTCTGGCGGGCACACACAGTCCTGGATGAGTCTGATGGAGCAGAGAGCTCCCCAGAAGCCCCGGACCGTTTCCGCAAACTTCGGTCCTCATCTTCACTCAACTCTCTGAGAATGTCACTGAGGAAGCGACTCCCACTGCGATCTGTCCAGACCAACTCCCTCCCTGAGAATCCGACCTGGGAAACCACAAAGGAGCAACCAAAGACCAGCACAGTCCGCAAGCTTACTCGTAGTGCTCGTAACTCTATCACCGGAGTGTATCAGGTAGATTAACTGTTATGTGTGAAATTGCCTATTTTTGATTATTATCAGTCTCAACAAAAGCCACCAGTCAGTTATTCCAGAGTTATTTTTTTCTCTCTCTCTCAGAGGTTGCAGAGGACCAGAGAATTTTCCCGTGAAGAGTGTTTGGTAGCAACCCCGGGTCGTGATGGAGAAAATGCTGGTGCATCGAATTCTTGCACCCCAGGACGTACACCTCATCGGGCTGCAACACCCAGACGCACACCCAGAGCAGCAGGTACACCTGGGCGTACTCCAGGCTCCAGAGGACGCAGGACTCCTGAAGCATCCGTGAGAGGAGTGAAAACAGGAGTTGGCAGGAGGCAACTGGTCCGCATGGCTGCTGTACGAAGTCCCTTTGCCTCTCCAAATACGCAAAACCAGAGGATGTGAGTTTGATTCACTCTTTATGCAACTTTGCTTTTTAGGACTTTGTTAGTTTATTAGTTTGTTGAGTGCTTTTATTTCATTGGATCCCTCTGAGGTTGTGTCAGGACGATCATACACTATTTATTTATTTTAAAAAAAACTCAACCAAATATGTGGAGCAGCTGAGAGTAACTTACTTGAATTTTGGTGGTTATCTTTTTTCCGCCAAATATTTTGTTTTTATGATCTATAATAGGAAATTTGACCAAGATTTGGAGTCAGTTTCCAGTGGACTCAGGAGGCTTAAACATCTGTCAAAGGCCTTTGATGACATCATTGGGAGAGACAGCAGGTAACATTTTTTATTTTAGTGAATTCTTTTGATATCTTGATCATTGACTGTGTTTGCATTATGTGTTGGGTAATTAACAGAAAAAGGACATATTAGGTTTTGTTACCCTTTTCTATAATCACAACTAAATAAGTGTTTTGTTGGTAAATTAAAGTTTTGTGTAACTGAAGAAGCCATTAGTCCATTTCCTTGTATCCATGCATATTCTGCATTGAGGAAGGGAGTCTCTGTCCTCCTTGCCCTCTCACCCAAAGAATCCCAGCTTGTGGGTCCCCAGACTTCCTCCCCCTCCCTCCAGACATTCCTCCAGCCTTAGTTTGAAACAGGGTCTGTGTTTCTGGTATTCAGATAAGGAGGGAGTAAGGGGGAAAGGAGGTGGGTGTGGGAATTGGAGCCAGATGACATGACAAAATGCATTTGAACATTTACGTCACTTCCGGTGTTGTCATTTAAAATATTTGTGTCCTGTCCGATGTATAAACGATGATATTCAGTGTGGAAAGCGAGCACTGGGTAATGGTGATCTTGCCTGTTACGTGCGCACATTACATGCTCCCAGAGGCTTTCCTCACTTAATATAGACGTCTTCCTGTTTAATTAAAATTAGTTTGTTGGGGGTTTTTTGGGGGTTTTTTTGGTTTTTTTACTTACAACAGGCAGTTCAACTATTCCCAAATTGTGGAGTAATACAGAAGGTAAAATCCCCTTTCCAAAGAGTAAAGCTAGTTGAGTTTTGAGAACATACGCTTTCAGTGTAAACACAAAAGTGCATGGCAGAGCTACTCGGATGCATGCAAATCTGGAAGAAAAACAGATGAATAACTCGCTGTCCGAACAAATGTTGCTCACACTTTTTCTTCTTGCTGACTTTACAGCTCCTGCTTTAAATTTTCTTTGACACCAAACTTTCCCAAATACTTTTTCTGATATTACCAGAATGTCTACAAGGCCATTTACACATTAAAATGATAAGTGATAAAATTCAAATTGTAGATCAGGAAATGAGTTACTGAAAATTTTCATTTGTTGCCTGATGGCTTAACACTTGCCTTTTTCATTTTAAATAACTAACTGATGTTGTAGTTGTAAACCTATGTGGTTTTAATGGCAGTCTCTTTTTGCACTGAGTAGTGTCTCTCTGTCTCTGCAGATCTGGCCCAAAGGAACGTTCTGGGGGAGCGATGATGAGAAAGCTGGATCCCAGCGGTAAACTCAGCCGCTCAAACGTCACACGCAGAGCCACACGCGTCTCAGACACGCTGGGCAGTTGGGCCCACACAGCTGTGAACACTATTCGCAAACCCAACTGAACTACATGCATGTCTGTGTGTATAATGCAGGACCTTTTGTAGCCATGTTTTACACTTATTATATCATTATTATTATTGTGGTGTCACTGTTACATATTCACAGTGGCGTTATGATACTGGGAGGCTATTATGCTACAGCTTGTCTTTTTTTATGTGTGCTCTGCATCTGTGTGACTCTTGTGTGTTTACATGTCTCAGGTTAGCTTGTTGTGGGTAAAATATCCTCACTGTAGCTTCCAGAGGAATTTTCTTTGCATCTGTCGTAGCTGCTACAACCAAAATGTTACATTTTGTTACATTTAGTTACATTTTCAAAATACTAATATTGTACTTTGTGTTCTCATTCTCTGCATAGAAAGTTAATGAAATGTACTCTAAAGAGATCACGAACAAGAACTGCAGTTTATCTGCAGAACGAACACTAGATTTTCTGACGGAGGGGAAATCTTTTTCCTTTTTTTATATGTATGCAATAATGTTTCTAACACTTGTTACACTATTTTTTTTAATGTCATTTGATTATACCAAATTATCAAGTGTATTTTCTAAAACACAGTATTTAAATGTGAAAATTCCTTGAGGCAGAGGTTGGCATTTCTAATGGCCTGTGGATGATTCATGCATCAATACTGTACACATAAATCATCTGATAATGTAATGGGGAAAAGATTTAGTGGCTCATTACCAGTTGATGGCTATAATGATGATGTTATAAAGAGATATCCCAAGTCTTATTAGTGACTGTCAAGCTACCAGCCTCAAATTAAGCAAAGCTCTTCTGTGGGTGTGTTGTTGTTGTTGTTTTTTGTTTTTCTGTTTTTGATACTTTCTTTTTCAGCATTATTATTTTTTAAAAGGAGAACAACTGTCCAAATGTGAAAAAATAAAACTTTGCATTTTTTATGTATATATATCTGTTTCATGTTTTCTCTTCACATCATTTTAGTTGGGTGTTTCCTTTTTCTTTTCTTCTTTTTCTTTGGTGGTGGTGGTGGGGGGGGTTAAAATAATATTTTCCTCAACATCATGATGTTGATGATGGTGGTAAAATGCCTGCATTCTCTTTATTAAGTTATCATTTGGTGTCAGTTTTACAGCACATTTGTTCATTAAACTATCTGTAGTTCCTCCAAGATTTTAGAAACTGAGTGGAAAAATGTGTTTATATCACTATTTTGGGTTTTGTTTTTTTCTTTCTGTTCAGATCATTTTCAGGTATTGAAATCTATATATGCCAGTATACTAACTTTCCACTTTATTAGGTATACCTTGATAGTACTGCCTTAATGCTTGCCTAATGGCACAGATCCACCATGGCGCTGGAAGGCACTCAGTTTGTAATAAGAGGCCTAATTTATGGCAATAAAACACTCCCATGCCATTAAATGATCACCGGCAATCTGAACCAGTGATCAGTCCAAGGAAGGATTGATCCATGCTTTGATGCTGTTTGCATTACATTTTGACCCTATCACTTGAATGTTGCAGCAGAAATTGAGATTAATAAAACCAGACAAACAATCAAACAATTTACCAGCCCAATTTTATCTGTGCGACACTGTGACTCATGCCTCTTTCAGATCACAGAGATGGTTGTGTGGGAAAATTTCAGTAGATCAGCAGTTTCTGAAATATTCACATCAACCACCATGTCATGTTCAAAGTCACTTAAATCCCCTTTCTTCCTCTTTCTGATGCTCAGTTTGAACTTCTTCCGGTACTATAATTTGTGTTTTAACTTAGAATAATTGTAATATTCATACGTCCATACTCTTCTGCTTATTGTTATGGGGTGGGGGGGCTATCCCAGCTAACATAGGGCAAGTGGAGGGCACACCCTGGATGTTACCAAACCGCTGACCTAAAATTAAATTATGTTACACATTTGTGATCAAGTACTTTATATGAGATTAGTACTACTTTAATTTGTATGTAGAAAATTTGTGTAATTCTTTTAGTGGGTAAATCATTTGGGATAGCATGGTTATATTTGTATATATTATATTTGTATAATATGCACGGCACAGTCTATAGAAAACTAACTGGTAAAGGCAATACATTTTTAATTTAAAACAACTACACATTTAAGACAATAATTCATTATATTTGTAATATTTCATGACAAATGATAGAAATTTGTCAAAGCAAGTAAACAACAGGAAATCAGAAATGCCATCTGTCGTACTTTACTTGTGTTTCTTTGGTGCGGTAGCTTAAATCATTTGGAATTCACTGAAAAGTCAGTCACTTAGTATAGACTTGGATTTCGTTATAGTAACACGACGGTAAGAGTGCCCCCGCGTGGTGTTTTACGATCACTGCGCGGTGAAACGAGAATCGCTCTGTTTGTCCTTTGTTGTCACCCGTCTGTAGCTCGCTGCCTCGCTGAAGGCGCTCCACCTCTGCCTCTCCGGCTTTGTACCCAGAGCTGAACCCACGCCGCGGCTACCTTCTCTAGGATACCGGGGCTGCTAAAAAAATTGAAAATGGCCCTCCACGTCCCAAAAGCTCCGGGCTTTGCCCAGATGTTAAAGGATGGTGCCAAGGTGGGGTTAAATTAGGAATATTGGGCTCGTAGATGAGCTTTGACTGAGTAGTTGTGAAGAAGCGTGCTA
Source organism: Neolamprologus multifasciatus (assembly GCF_963576455.1). Taxonomy (NCBI): domain Eukaryota; kingdom Metazoa; phylum Chordata; class Actinopteri; order Cichliformes; family Cichlidae; genus Neolamprologus; species Neolamprologus multifasciatus. The sequence goes on along the minus strand of NC_140448.1, from coordinate 14,998,782 downwards.
GCTAACGTTAGCCGCTAAGTTAGCGTGTTCATTCAGAGTCATGAGGGATAGTTCTAGAAAGCAGCAGCCAGGCCGCCCAGCCGGCTGCTGGACGAAGGTCTGTTAGGGAAGATGAAATGCTTATTCTTGATATTTCACTGTCTCCCTTCAGTCTAAGCCGTGCTAAATATAGCAGCAGCAGATGCGCTGCTGTTATAACGGGATGTCACCCTGCAGTCACACCCAGCTAGCATTCAGCTAACTGTCAGTACTGTCAGCTTAAAGTGATGCTGATGCTTAATGAAATGCTTACATTCTCAGACTATCCATAATATATCCAGTTATTTGCTTTTAACATATTCATTGTTGGGTAGTAAGCTAAATATATTAGTCTGACATGGAAATGAACGATAATAAACCTGTCTTGAAAGTTGATTTCTTGTCTGTTTCAGCACTTTTCAGGTCTTGAAGAGGCTGTCTTCCGTAATATCAGAGCTTGTAAGGAACTTTCTCAAACCACCCGCACTGCCTATGGGCCCAACGGTAAGTTTGGTGTGCCTACAGCCTATTAGGGTTGTGCTCTGCAAAGATATCAAAGCAGCACCCGTTAAATGAAGTGTTTTCTTTTAGGCATGAACAAAATGGTCATCAACCACTTAGAGAAGCTGTTTGTCACCAATGACGCTGCAACAATTCTCAGAGAGCTTGAGGTGAGGAGATGTTGTTGTGCACCTCACTGAAATTCAGCTGAGTGCATAATAAATGCATGAATTTAACTATTTATGTAAATTATTGTTTGTTTTACAGGTGCAGCATCCCGCAGCTAAAATGATTGTAATGGCGTCCCACATGCAAGAACAGGAAGTTGGCGATGGTACCAACTTTGTCCTGGTGTTTGCTGGAGCTCTGCTGGAGCTGGCTGAAGAGCTCCTTAGAATGGGCTTGTCTGTTTCAGAGGTAAACAAGATAATATTGGTAAAGTAGCATGGCTTAATGTCAAACATGTGCTATGATTGGTGCATTTTCTCAGTGCCCCCTTTTTCTTCTTTGCCACAGGTGATTGAAGGCTACGAGAAGGCTTGTAAGAAGACTCTGGAGATCCTGTCAGACTGCGTTTGCTCCTCAGCCAAGAACCTCCATGACATTAATGAAGCCAAGTCGCTCATCCGTACAGCAGTCATGAGTAAACAGTACGGCAATGAAGACTTCCTTGCGAACCTCATTGCAGAGGCCTGTGGTGAGTCAGAAGTGCACACTATCTCAGATTTTAGCATTGCCTTGGTATTTTTCTGACTTCCTTTTTCTCCCCTCTTTGTGCAGTATCGATCTTCCCAGAGTCTGGCAATTTCAATGTTGATAACGTCAGAGTATGCAAGATTTTGGTAAGCAGCATCTTCTGTTGGTTTTATTTTGTGTGTGTATGCAGTTTGGCCTCTATTAACATTTGTGGTCATTTTAGGGTTGTGGGGTGACGGCATCCTCTATGCTTCATGGCATGGTTTTTAAGAAGGAGGCAGAGGGAGACATCACATCAGTGAAAGACGCCAAGATCGCCGTTTTCTCCTGCCCCTTCGACTGCATGGTGACAGAGACCAAGGTAAGTGGAGGTGACTGATATATTAAGTTTAATGAAGATGATGCTGACAGTGCTCTCGGTGCTGACGATAGTCCCGTCTGTTCCACAGGGCACAGTGTTGATAAATAATGCACAGGAGCTCATGGACTTCAGTAAAGGAGAGGAGGATTTGATGGAAGCTAACGTGAAGGCTATCAAGGAGGCTGGTGCCACTGTGGTGGTAACTGGGGGGAAAGTGGCTGACATGGCGCTGCACTACGCCAACAAGTACAAACTCATGGTGGTCAGGTAAGAACTACAAAACCTAAAGTGAGCAGGGAACGTATCATATACAAAGAGCTAGATGTTTACAGCAAATTCAGCCTGAGTTTCTGCTTCTAGTTGAGCTTAAGAGATCACATTTCTCTCAAGTAAAGGATTGATCTTTTTGCTAATACAGATGGTCCTTTCATGGCCTAGGACTAAAACATTTATTCTGAAGGTGCAAGATGTAACTGTGTCTGCATTTTTTGGGAAATTTAAATAAATATATGATGGCCGTATGTTAAATATTACATGATTTATAATAGTATATCTTTGGCATTGTGTGCTTCCCAGCCATAAACGTTCTTTTTTCCTTCTCGTCAGGCTTAACTCCAAGTGGGACCTCAGGAGATTATGCAAGACTGTGGGAGCTGTAGCTCTGCCCAAGATGGTGAGTGTACACTTGTTTTTATCAGATCAGGCATTCGAAAGAGCCATCCATTTTTAACTATAAATACATTTTTGTCATCCTTAGACGGCCCCGACTCCGGATGAGATGGGTCACTGTGATGGTGTATATCTGACTGAGGTGGGAGACACTCAGGTGGTGGTCTTCAAACATGGTAAATGACTCCGTTCTTCAGGCTTGTGAATCTTAATTTTAAACCTTTCTGAGTTAACGTGTTGGTTGGTGTTGACACTTTTAAACAGATAAAGAGGATGGTGCCATCTCAACCGTGGTGATCAGAGGCTCCACTGACAACCTGATGGATGATATTGAGAGGGCTGTAGATGATGGAGTCAACACCTTTAAAGTTCTGGTCAGGGTAAGTAGACATTATAAGTCACTGGGGTTATTTTGTTGTTGTTGGGATTTTTTTCTTACGTTTTAGATCAATCACAGGTTTTAACAAATGGATGCACAAAAGATATTTTAAAGATTATTATTGTCTTTATTGTAAAGCAACTCGAGCTGATGTTTATCTTTTTTCTCATCGGTTTTGAGCACCTGTTTACTTAATAATAATAATAATAATAATAATAATAATAATAATAGTATTAAAATAGAATTAGGAACTGAAAAACTAAAACTATGCTATCAGTGTTCACTATGAGCAAAACTTACCCTTTAAACATTGTTATTGAGAATTTTACAGTTCACAAATTTCAAGGGGTTTTCTTTTTATGTACTACTTAGTTTGCACAACAGCTACAGTCTCTCTGTCATTCATTATCTTTAGGACAACAGGCTGGTACCTGGTGGAGGAGCCACTGAGATTGAGCTGGCCAAACAGATCACCTCATATGGAGAGGTATGCACATTCAAGTGAATTAATTAACATATTCCAAGTCCACACGCTTATCTCTCCTCTTCGTTTTGTCCTATTTTGACTGATACACCATTTTCCTGCCTTTCTGCAGTCGTGCCCTGGTCTCGAGCAGTATGCCATTAAAAAGTTTGCCGAAGCTTTCGAGGCGTTGCCACGTGCCCTCGCTGAGAACTCCGGCGTGAAGGGGAGCGAGCTTATTTCAAAGCTGTATTCTGCGCATCATGAGGGAAACAAAAACATGGGCTTTGACATTGAGGTATGTGTGGATGGCTTTGATATCGTTTGATTTCAGATGTGAATCGTTTAAAATATTCAGCCTGTGTTTTCCTTGGTTACAATCTACAACGGCACTGCAAGATGCACCTAAACCTTACACACTGGTCCTTAACACATCACCAGTGGTGTCCAAAACGTTACAGTGAGTGCCGGAGGAGCTAACACTGCTGTTTGCACTAAAAACATGCGCTACATTGTTCTGTCATCACAAGAGAAACTTGGCTCATGTGTTGGCCTTTGAGAGAAAAACAGTTACCTTGACTGAAATGCTGGGAGGACTTGGGCTCCCACCGAGTCCATTTGTGTTGTCTGCCCTATGGAGACAGATACAGCCTGTTCCACATGATCTTTAAGCTAAATAATATGATGTTTACATCATATGTAATTACCAAGCAGGCGAATCACAGTTTAGATTTCTTTTTTTCTTTTTTCTTTTTTTTTTTGGCTACCAGTTAACTTGGGTAGATGCACACCACTTTTTAGATTAGGGTACACAGCTTAACACTAACAGTCCTTTTTTCCACCTGTACCTACTCATCTTGGCTCAACTCGGTTTTGGACGGTTTCTTTTACAGTCGAGTACCAGCTAATGGCGACTCAAACACCATGACGATGGAGGAGGTTGAGGTGATGCTATACCTGCTGCCTCCTTTTTTTTTTTTTGCATAGCCAGGTCCCTAATTTCCAGGTTTCAAAAAGTATGGTTTTGATTTTCGTGAAGGAGACGCCCTCATGACTAATTGAGGAACGCCACTGACTAGCCAATCGGTGGCATGCAGTCTGTTGACGTCTCGTTTTCTGAGTATGGGAAACCCTAGAAACAGTCGAGTTAAGCCGAGCAGAGTAGGTTTATAAAAGACATCTTAAAATTTGTGTTGTAGCATCCTTTTTTTCTCCCTTAAATCCAACATTTGAATTTTTTTTTTTTTTAATGCCTGTTTCTATTGAAGCGTCTCATATTCTTGACTGATAGTGCGGTTGTCATGTCGTTTGCAGAGTGATGGTCCTGCTGTGAAGGACATGCTCGAAGCCGGCATTATGGATCCCTACCTGGTCAAATACTGGGGCATAAAACTGGCTACCAATTCCGCTATCACAGTGCTGAGGGTGGACCAGGTGGGTACAAACAAAACATTCTTAACACACAAACTCTACATGTAATGAAAGCCAGCCTCAAACAGAATATTTTATCAACTTTTGAAATTGTGTTTTTTGTTTTTGATTGAGACAGAAAACTGCTTCAATCAGTCAGACAGTAAGAGCCTTTAGGACTATTTTTCACCTGTTTACAAAACTTCATCTATTCACGGCTTTTAATGTATCGGTTTGGTTTTTAACTGAATAATTTAGTCTTTGAGGCAAATCAACAAACTTAATGCCACACTCCACAGAGATCCAACAGACCGCATCAAATCACATGCGGTCTGATGTTTGCTTTCTGTTTATATTTTGAGTTTTGTATTATTCTTTTTAGGATTTTTTTTTTATGTTCTTTAAGCACTTGAAAGCAACTGGTGGATAAATTAAGTGTGCATATATGTACGATCCAGATCATCATGGCTAAGGCTGCAGGGGGACCCAAGGCTCCCAAGCAGAGAGGCCATTGGGACAAGGACGGTTGGGATGAAGAGCCTGATAATTTTGAAACTCACCATTAGAGGGCACACACAAAACCCTCAGTCGCTCAGTCAGTAGGTTTTGGAATGTGTGTGCGCTTTTAACTAAAAACAAAAAAAAATCTGCACCAGTGTGCTCAGTCACTCACAGGAGGTTGAAATATGTATGCGTTACCTGTCACTACTAACACTGGAGAAATGTTGCGTTACTGACTGGATTCAACCACATCACAGGTGTTTTACACAAACCCAGATGTGCCATTGCCTAAACCTGCACAGAGCAGATAGTGTGTGTGGTGTGATAGCATGCTGCATGCACTCACAAACTGCTTGCAAGTACCAAATCAAACACTGTTTTGTTTTTTAATGTATTTTAAGAGAAGATTAATTCAGTTTAGACGTAGTTGAAGATGTTTTGTGAAACATGAAGTGCATTAAGTAACTGACCCAGAGTTTAATTATTATTTCTTCAGCTCATTTTTTTTCTTTAATTATTTATTTGATTTTAAGTGTTCACATTTTATGCACAAGTACATTTTCCTGTGTAGAGAATTTCTCTTGAAGCACAACATTCTGCTACGTGTGCTCATAAATGTTTAATCACCATAAATGGACTTCTGGAATATCTGTAGGGATTTAAATGGCCTTTTTTTACTTTGAAAATATAGTCCCCTCATTTTTAAATAAGCACAGCAGTTTAAGATTGAACACATTTTGGATGCTGTGGTTAATGTTTGTCTATCAATTATTTTATGAAGGTCAGAGGTGATGTGCTTCCACTCTGCCATAAAGCCCACTCACTCAGCTGCATGGATCTTATGATGAAATGATTGTTTTCTTCCTTTTTAGATCATCATGGCCAAACCAGCAGGAGGACCCAAACCTCCCCAGGGAAAGAAGGACTTTGATGAGGACGACTAAAATGTCCAGCAGATGCTCCTTTTAACCCTGAACGCTCTGACATGGATTCCCAAACATTTTCTACTTATTTAAAGCCCACCTGTTTATTGGTTTATTTTGTAGAAATTACCATACATTGGTAACAGAAGTTTAAAAAAAAAAATCATACCAATGGCTCTGTTTTGCTTTTTATGTTCTCAGTCCCAAATAAAAGGCACCTGTGCTGTCACTATTTGGTTTGTGTTTTACTTTTTGCCCAGTGTTGCTTTGTAGACTTCTTTGGTACTTCATATGATCACTGACTTTGTTTCATCACATATTGACACTCAAAAGTGACAAGAAAATGTACTGTTACCACGCTTCAAATTGCTGTGTGTTTCCCATGATATTTAATGGCTAATATTGTACATTGCTTCTTGATATGATACAAACATGTATTAAATTCAGTTTTACTTATATAGTGCCAAATCACAACAGTCTCCTCAAGGGCTTCATATTCTACACTAAAGATATAATAATAGAGAGAAAACCCCACGTGTTGTAGTCAGATCAGCATCTAATCTAATATAGGACATATGCACACTTAATTCACCCACCAGATGCTTCCAAGTGTTTAAAGAACATTACAAAATTCCTAAAAAGAAACTCAAAATATGAACAGAAATAAAGGATCCCCAAAGAGCAAGCACTTGGTGACAGTGGGAAGGAAAAACTAATTTTAACAGAAAAAAAACCCCTCCATCAGAACCAGGCTGAGGAAGTGGTCGCCATCTGCTGTGATGGGTTGCAGGATAGGCGAGGGACACAGGACAAAAGACACACTGAGGAAGAAATTGGGGTGATAAGATACTGTGAGGTTCTAGTTTGTGAGGATACAGATTTTAAATTTGATTCTGGATTTAACAGGGAATCAGTGAAGAGAAGCCAATATGGGAGAAAGATGCAAGCTGCAGCATTTTTAATTAAATGAATTGCATTCAGCATTCACATTTCCTCCAAACATGCTAAGACAGCACATATTATGCATGCATGGGTTTATTTTTAGAACAAGTGAATGGGGGGTTGAAAAATGTATCGGGAGATACAGGAGGCTTTTCTGTTACACGTTTGCTTTTGTGCACACAAGTCACGCCAATGCAAATGATGCAAACCTAACAGAAACTGTCACCGACGTGTATAATTGATGCGTGCGGCTCTGATTACCGCAAGCAGCAGCGCAGGGATCTGAAGCGTGCCTCTTATTGGACGGTAGTGATGGGGGCGGATTTACGCTGACGTTGCCCATACGCGGGATTAACTTGTTTTCTGTATATCGCCATATCTGTCACATTTTACACCGCGTAGCCCGATCAGCTGCAGATTGTTAGCGAAAGGTACGCGCTGTGTTCGTGCAGCCTGACACCGCTGTTCGCGGAGAGGTTGCGGAATAGCGCGGATGGCTAAATGAAGAGCAGGCGTCGGTATGAGGGCACTGCGCTGATGTCCTGTCACACAGATGGGGGCCGACGGCAGTAAAAACAGGAAGGTGAGTTGGATATCTGGTTGCTAAGGTGTAAGGCACGCGCTTTGGTGGGGGTTCCCTGTGCGACGGGGTTCCGCAGTCTCTTGGGACCTGAAAAAGAGTGCTGAAGTTGCGTAACGGTGAAAAGTCGCCAATTAGTATTACAATGTGTTATTCCCACGTTACGATATATGGGGTGAGACCATTCACTTTGAATGCAAATTCGTCACTTTTCAAACAAAAAGTCTGACACTCCCCAGATTGTGGTCACTGGTCGAAGCTGTTTCAGCAGAGTGACAGTGGAGTAGATGTGTCCCTTCATTTTGCTCAGATGATAATGACACTCTGCATGGCTGATTACGCGCATCTTGCATTACATAGCTGCAGAGATGTGCAGCAGGAGCCCCACGGGGAGGGGGCTTGTTGACCCGGTGACTGCACTTTGGATGCAGACAAGGGAGGGTTTTTATATATGAGCAGGAATGGTTACATGAAAATGCTGCCCCACTCGGTTCCACTCAGGCATTTGAGGGATGAAGATGGGGCTGTATTATAGCAAAGTCTGATGTCTTGTACAGTAAACCACAATCGTTAGGAAGGCAACCTTTTATAAATTAAATCAAGTATATACTGTGTACTGTCTTTCAAATCTATGGCAGGTTGTAAAATTATTTAAATACAACCCCAGATACACATGTCATTGTTTTTTTTTTTAACAAACACTAAGATAAAATTCACAAGTGCTGTGTGTGTGTGTGTGAGAGAGAGAGAGAGAGAGAGAGAGAGAGAGAGAGAGACTATAAAAGATACAGAATCACAAAAGAGCTGTAGATGTTAAACAAAGAGTACAAATAAAGGAGGAAAAGTTAGAAAAAAAACTGAACGAAGTTGTTGCGAGGGTTACTGAGAAAAAAAAACTTCTTCTCTACAAAAAGCATTTTTGCAAGTATGGCTAAGGCTCGCAAAGCTGCATCTGAGTAAACCACAAGACTTCTGGAACAATGTCCTTTAGACAAATGAAAACCAAACCCAGCGTAACATCACAAACACATTTGAGGTTATCTGTTTGACAGATAAAAGCCTGACCCAAACTGGATCATGTACAAGGATCCCAAGCACAGCAGCAAATCTACAATAGAATGGAACAAATAGAAATAATCAAGGTGTCAATACCCAGTCAAAATCCAGACCTTTAACCTGATTGAAATGTTTCGGTGGGACCTTAAAAGTGCTGTTCATAAATGAATGCCTGCAAATCTCAATGAACTGAAGCAACAATACAAAGAAAAAGGGGCAAAAATTCCTCCACAGCAATGTGTGAGACTGATAAAGTCATACAGAATATGACTAATTCAAGTTATTGCTACAGTAAGTTGTGTTTGGACTTAGTCTGTAAATTTAGAGCAGGCATTTATCCTCTATATTTTTACAAAGCATTTTTCAGTACAGATTGTCCTGTGCCAACTTTCTTTGTGTGTCCTAGTTCCCAAAAGGTCAAGTGAAAGCAGAAGGGCGCTTTCAGCAGTGCACGCCTGCCTTGATAAGTGTTGGTACTTAACCTTGCGTAAAACAGTCTCTGAATGAACAGTCTATTCATTTTTGTTCTCAGGAGTTTGTGTAATAAAAACAGACAATCTAAAGGTTTTTTTTAATCCTGTTTCTGCTGTAGCATCTACAAAACTGTGTCTTTATCTTTTGTTTCCCCAACAGAGGCCTTCCGAAGGGCAGGAGAATGAGCACTTATCTTCTGGATGGCGCGGCTTCCTCTCAAACATTGGCCTGTCAGTCCCAGCAGGCCTGTGTCGCCTTGCCCCATCTGCCCTTCATCTGGGCCAGCGTCGAATGCTCCAGGGCAAAGCCCCCCGAGATCCCTGACCACGTCTTGAGGCTGGCAGGAGTTTGGCCCCCACAAGCTGAGAGCGGAGTGGAGCCTGCCGGGGTTATTACAATGTTCCTCCCCGAATTCCCCCACAGAACTGTGCCTGGCCACGAACACTTTCAGGTGAGGGTCATTTTGAACGCCAGCGCCACATCATGCATCTTATGATTGAACAAAGCTTTCTCATGTTCTGCTTTTACTTTTTTTTTTTTAACTAGACACCATCCCATTGTATCTGTGTCTGCATTGTTCTCGCCTCACTAGGTGTTGGGCTACATCGCCAAAGGTTCATTTGGACCCATCCTGAAAGTGAAGGACAAGGTCAAACAGAAGACATATGCTGTTAAAGTGAGTGTTGATTATCTGGGTTTTAACATATAGGTTTTCTGCGTTTAAATTCGAACATAAATACCAATCAGGCTGTTGCAGGAAACTGAAGCTGTGAGATAATTGTGTTCACGGTTCATTTATAATTACAGTGGCCTGATTTCATCTTGTGTCTGCCCACAGGTCATACCTAAAGCAGAGATTTTAAGACTCGGGGTTTTGGAGCAGTCGAAGGAAGAAGTTGTAGTCCAGGTGGGTTTTGTGTTAACTTCAAAGGCATTATGTTTGCATTTCATACAGTTAGCACTCAAATTCCTCAACGAACCAAGGCTTTCTGAAGTACACATAATAGTCAGTGAGTGATAATTACTGCTAACAGTTAATAAGTGATAAGATCTCATGTAAATATTGTGCTATTCTTTGATTTCTTAACTTTTGAAATGTTGATAGACAGTAGAAAAAATGTGCTGTGATGGTGATGAACCATTTATTTTTATTTGCCTTCTCACAAAAATGGCGTGTGCCTGTAAAGTTTGAAGTTAATGCGATTCTGAGTGACGTGATCTCTCAGAAACAATGGTCGGTTGAGCTTTTCCAGGCTGACCTTTGACCTTTGCCTGCAGCGTCAGGTGTGCCACCCATTTGTCCATGACCTCCAGGACTGCTGGCAGACACAGCGCCACGTCTACATTAGTGAGTCAGACAGAGGCCGGTGACCCAATCCAACCCAGATCCACTCTCCCTTTACTTCACCTCACCTTTTCTCACCTCAAAACCGGCAGCTAGGTCCAAGATCTACCCACAGCCCCACCCAAACCCAGCTCCTACAACACGATGAACAACAAAAAAAAAAGGCAAAGAGGTTCCCATCGAGACTTTAAAATATTGGGTCTTTTGAGCTTGTACCCCACGTTTAATCGCACCTTTATCAAACACCCTCCAGCCCTGCAACCCCAGTCTACCACTCCCTCTGCATCGTGTAGCTTCTTCGACTTCTTTCCTCTTTCCTCCTGAGCATTTACCCTCTTTTTCTGAATTAGCCACTGACTCAGAAAGTGTGACCCACTTTGTTTGCCTGTCCACCCCCTGCAAAAAGAGAACAAGTTAGCCCCCGAAAACCAGATGCTGAACATACTCATCACTGAGTCACATATTTTTTGAGCCTGAAATGTAGAGTACATGGAAGTCACCACAACAAACCGATGAAGATCTCTGCAGATATTTTAAAGCAATTAAGGTTAAACAGTTGCTTAATTATTATGTTGCCTTATGTAACAGTGTTAAATAAATATGGCTATCCTCAGTTACAGTGTGGTGATTCATTATTACAAACGCACACTCATGCAGTTTAAAGTCATGCTCCATTAAGGCAGCCAGCCTTAAAATTCCACCTTGCTTGCTTCCTAGAGAAAGACAGTTTTCACTCTTGTCTCTTCCCTAACTTGAGCAGTGTTGTGTTCCACCTCCCGCTGACCTTCACTTCCCAGTCACATCTCGCACTGCTGCACAGAGGCATGCTTTGATCCCGTTTCTTCTCCCACAGTGTGCGACTACTGCAGCACAGGAGACCTCTACACCTACTGGCAGATGATTGGTCAGTTCCCAGAGGACACGGTGCGAGTGTTTGCTGCAGAGTTGGGATGTGCGCTTGGTGTGTATGCTATTACATTACTAATTAAATGAAAGATGAACCCACACCCGTACTGTAGGCCTGACTTTTCTCCTCAGAAATCTTAATTAGCTCAAAGCATCGTTTCCATAGTTATTTAACTGGAAGTAATCATCAGAGGTGGTCTTATTAAAAACAGATGAGCTCTCTAAGGATCTCCACCGGCAGCACAGCAAAGTCAGAATGGTTCAGTTTGCCAGTACGAAGACATGGATTTGAAACCTGTTTGCTTACTGGTTGTTGTTTTTTTACAGGCTTTCTGCACGATTTTGGGGTGATCCACAGAGATGTGAAGGTAAAAACCAAAAAAAATTGTACAATGACACAAAACCTATGTTAAGCACAGGCATCTAGATCATTTCAGGCAACACTTATTCATATCAAGGTTTTTCACAGGACTCTCTGCAGTCCTCTGTCTTTTACATCATTGTGAAGGAAATTTGTCCCACTGTTCTTTACAACTTTGTTTGAGTTTAATGATGTTTGTGGGAAGTTGTTCACAGCAGCTCTCTTAAGGTCCCACCACAGTATTTTAATCAAGTTAGGGCTTGGACATTGACATTGCTCATTGGTTGTTGTTTTTTTTTCAGCCATTCTGCTGTAGATTTGCATTTACATTTGTGCCTAGAATACTTTGGTATACAGATGAATTCATTATTGATTCAATAACTACAAAACAAGCCCAAATCAGCCCTCTCTCACCGCAGTGTTTGACAGTTGATATTTTACAGCTGATATTCCACTTCGGTCACTTCAGACTGGAAGACATTGTTCGAGAAATCTTAAAAGCTGAGAAAGCGTTGTTTTGATGGACATTTGCAAAACTAAGCAATGCTTTTTATTTTAGAGAAGAAGCTTTTTCCTAGCAATCCCTCCAAATACTTGTTCAGTTATTTTCTAAGTGTGCTGTCATTAACTTTAACATTTAACATACTAACTGAGGCCTGTAGAGTCTGAAATGGGTTTTTGGGAAATTCTCTGAGCATTGCATATCAGCTAATCAAGTGCACTTGATTATCAGCAGCAGGCTGTTACTTAGCTGCTTCATTCCCATGGATGGAGTAAGGTATCCTTTGGAATACCATAGGCTAGAATAAAGGATATCAAATGCTGCAAGCCTAACATTTATCATGAAGAGTTGTTGTCTTATCTCTGAAACCATTCCAGCTGGATGCCCTACTTTTGCGTCTCATATAAGAACAGCAAGCTCAGCTTCCTTTTCCATCATGCACATGTACAAAGGCTGTTTTTGGTTTTGTAAGGCTGAATACTGAATACTTACTAAAAAGTTTCTAAACTGCTCATTCCTGTTTTTTAGTCAATGCATGAACACAACAATGTGTATAATGCATTAAAAATGTTTAAATTGCCACAAAATATTTTATTGAAGTAGAATTTGTTTGATACTTTGTGTTTTTATCGGACACCGTATTTAGAGTTTTGTTTTGTTTTAATATTTTGTTACAGGCTACAGGTTTCCTTTCATCAGTGTTTCGCAGTAATCCCATGGCAGACACAGTGTGTGGCATAAGAATTCAGTGCATCAGAAAAACAAGAGTGTAATCTCATCCACCTATTTATTTATTTTGCTCTGTTGTTGCAGATGGAAAATATCCTGCTGACAGACAATGGTAAGTAAATCTTGTCCCCAGCAGAGAGCAGCATAGCTTTGGTATGAGGGAAAAGCACAGAAGCTTCTAGAAAACAGAGCTGTGCACGTCTATCAATCAATACCTATCACTGCAAACTATGAGGGAGCATTATGATACAAATAAAAATCCAGCCTGTATCAGTTAAAAAAAAAATAGCCTGGGATTTCATACTCATCATAACATAGAGAAAATGATCTTTTCTAGGACACACCCGGCTAGCTGACTTTGGTTTGTCTCGTCGCCTGGAGAGAGGGGGAAGAGCCTTTACCATCTGTGGAACCATCCAATATATGGGTGAGGAAAACATCCACTCTTAACCTCCCCTGCAGCTCATCCCACCACAGCTGCAGATGCTGGGATTTGGAAGCATTTAGAGCGTATCTAATTCTGTTTTACTGGGAGGTGAATTTATGAATGGAAAAACATTGTGAGGGTTCTCTGTCCTCTGCAGCTCCTGAGGTGCTGAGTGGTGGGCCCTACAACCATGCAGCTGATTGGTGGTCACTGGGAATTCTGCTTTTCTCACTGGCTACTGGGAAGGTTAGCTATTGTTGCCTGTTTGCACGGTCAGCAGTTCGATTAATCTCTCAGTGACACATGAGCATGAAAGACTGTGTTCATTTAATGTTCTGGCATGCTGAAATATTAATCTATCAAAGTAGCAAAAGATGAATCATCCCCTGAATTTTCCCTCTGTCAGTTCCCCGTGGCTCCTGAACCAGACCACTGCAGCATGTTGAGGAAAGTGAGGAGCTTCCCCTATGAGATGCCCCTCAGCCTCAGCTCCCCACTGGCCTTGCTAATAACAGAGGTAATCATTTATTGTATATCTGCTAAGCAGCGAGCCAGTTGAACGGTCAGATCATCATCTGCACATTTTCCTGTCCAGCTTTTATGCAAGACCCCCTCGCGCCGCTTGAGGACGCTTGATCGTTTCCAGCGGCAAACCTTCTTCCGCGGATCAACCTTTGACCTCGACCTACTGCAGCGTCAGCCCATGGAGGTAACAGACGAGACGTCTGAATGTCCTCGGTTTGGTTGTTTCCTCTGTAAGCTGAAGCATGAGTCTTGACTTCTCCTCTCTGTTGCTGTCAGGTGATTCTGGAGCTGCGGGAGAGACCGGACCGAGCGGCCAAAGCTCGACGAGGCCTCACTTTGTCCTTACAGCCTCTCAAAGGCTTTGACTATGACTCACTCCTCAGCCCACCCGCCACGCCACACTCGCAGCAGGATCCCAGCGCAAACACTCACACAGCTGTACCGCTGCCTGGCCCAGCACTCCCACTGCATCCTGCTCAGGAAAAAGGTCCACGCAGAGAAGTGTTTGTTTGACAGACACTGAGTTTACAGTGTAAAGGCACACTTGTGCACATTTGTTCACCCTTGAATTGGTGCGCCTTTAAAAATTTTCTAAACTTTAAAATTACTGATTTAATGGAAATCACCTTTTTTTTCTCCACGCATATTTCAATGACTTATGTTTTGTGACGTGCTTAACACAAGTTCTTCTTCCTTTATGTGTTTGCCTTTCTCAGCTGCACACAGTTTCTTGCACACTTGTTTGCCCAACAGTTGTGCAAGAAAGATTGCACTATTGTGCATCCACTTTCCAGTAAACCGTCATGGCTGCCGTGTTAATACATAGTGGGCAAATGCTGTGAAATTTACCCCTTGTGGAAATGTCATGCTTGTTGATCATAATATTATAGATCATAATATTTTTTTCTTTTTTGTTTTAAGAGTGCAAACCATAGTTATCCTTTCAGCTAGGTGAGTTGATTTCAAAATCTCTGCTGTTATTTTCATGTTGCAAGATGTTGCAGTTATTTTAGCAGAAGCAGATGGAAGATTCGTTGCCTCAATCTGTGCTACTTTTACTTTGAAACATATTCTGTACCTTTGCTCATGCCACGATCCGACCTTTCCCAAACCTGACCTTGGCTACATCATCTCCTCGAGCAAGTGACACAATATCAGGTTCAAATGTGTATGCCTTCAACACCTTATTTAGCTTCATCATTTATAACCTACGTCTCAGGGGAGCGCTCGGTGGTTTTCCCATTCAGCCTTGATTTTTGACTCCAAGAGCTGTACAAAAGTGTGCAGATCAGAGCTGGGACTGGAACAGCAGTACCGTTTACCTCCAGTTAACATTTTGATCGATACAGGGCTTTTTCTACTGTCCGTGGATGTGGTAAGCCCTTGCCAGTAATCTCACCTTTATGCACTTACCTGCTCATCTGATTATAATGTATTTATTTATTTTTTTGTAAAGTATGCCCTAATGTGTGCCCAGAATGCCTCGTGTGTGATCCTTGACCTTTCTTTATTTCTGGTCACCGAATGCTGATGTATATATTCCTGTTTATAAAGTTTATATGACTTTTTTTTTAATACTCTTTGATGTTTGATATGTTATGTTATGATGTATTTTTGTAATTGCCATGTAGCACAGATGGAATATTAAACTCTGACTGTACAAAGTTCTGCTGGTTTGTTCTGTCAGGGTGGAACCTGTTGAAGTTCAAACCAAGCATCAAAATGAGGAAGAAAGTTATTAAAGTGACTTTGAACGTGGTGTGGTTGGTGGTGCTAGACGTGCTGGTCTGAGTAATTTGGAAACTGCTGATCTGCTGGGACTTTTCCACACAGCCATCTCTACGTTTTACAGAAAGAGAAAATATCCAATGAGCGGCACTTCTCTGGGGTAAAAATGCAGTGTTGACATCAGACCTGATGGGATGGCATTGGCAACTCAAATAACCACTCATTACAACCAAAGTATGCAGAAGAGCATCTCTGAACGCACAACACACTGAACCTTGAAGTGGATGGGCTACAACAGCAGAAGACACACCATGTGCTAGCAAAAGAAAAATTAGTACCAACTGAGCATCATTTAAACAACCCAGCCTAGCTGAGTATTGACTCTGACAGTGTCTGTCATCCCTCTATGACCACAAAGTACCCATTTTCTAATTTTTGCTACCAGCAAGATAACACCCGATGCCATAAAGCTCAAATCACCTCAAATGTTTTCTTGAACGTAACATTGAGTTCACTGCACTCAAATGGCCTCCACAGTCCCCAGAGGTCAGTCCAGCACCTTTGCGATGCAGTGGAAAGGGAGATTCAAATCATGGATGTGCAGCCAACAAATCTGCAGTGTGTCGCGCTATCTTGTCAATATGAATCAAAATCTCCTTTTGAATTACATTTTTTAAAGTAAAAACTTGAATAAACAACTTTTATGTTGATATCTTGATATAGTTTTTAAATTTCTTAGCATCAATTTAGCATCAAGCTAGTTAGATTACAACGGTGCATTTATTTAATATAATTCAATATTCACTATTAGAATTAGGATTTCCTGACACTATCAATCCTATTTCAAATGGTTATTTTTCTCTCTGTAGTTAGACTACAAATAGAAGACTACAAATCTATTTTTCACCAAGGAAAAATAGAAAGTTGCCATTAGCACCAACAGTGTCATCTTTACACAAAGTGAGAAGAAAGAAACAACACACATGTGCAAAATGCACTATAAATGGAGCATATATATTAGGCCACAACTAAAATAGAGGTATGTGGGCAAAGTCACCAACTGCAGATCTGCATTTGACCAGGGTGAGCTCAGCATCTCAGAAAAACTTATGAAAACAAATTCCTTTTAAGGTCATATTATTGTTAATGCTCAGAACATACCATAAACAATAATATGAATAGAAATCTAACATATGTAAAAGTCATAAAAGTTCACTCAGTTTTGTCTATAACTAGGCCGCAAAACATGAGTATTAATCATTTTCAGAGGTTATTTAGCACTAGGACGAAAAAAGACTCACCAAATACAGAGTTTATTTAATTAAAGTAAATTATTTTTATCTTATTGAACAGTTTGCACTGTAGGAGGCGAGGTTCCACCTTTGTTCACAATCGCTTTGTCAATTTTACCATCAACATCTATAAATATCTGGGTACTTTTAGAAAACAGAGGACAAACTGTCTCCACAAAAAAGAAAAAAAGATGCACAATCACTCTGGAGCTCTGCGGCGCATGCGCTCCGTCGCTTCGTGCCGTGACGCGTGGCTTAAGCTCCGCCCCGGCTTTCTAAAAGGTCACGTCGCGCTGCTGCAGTGAAACAGGAGACCGTTCCACATCATCTGCGCACTCCTCATCTGATCTCTATCAGCAGGTAAGAGTCACCTCATCCGAAAAATATTACAATTTTAAACGTTTATTGTGTGTTACTGAGCGCGTCAGCCATGATGGCTGTCATTCTGATGGTGATGCGGATGTGATGCTGTTGACTGAGCCTCCAGCTAGCTGTATCTTCCAAAAGCTAGCCTGTTAGCCATAAATGACCAAGCAGCGTCATTAGCTGTATCACTGATGCTATGTCATCTCAGTTTGACAGACAACTCCTAAAAGTCTATCACCTTCTCAAAAACAGTCGTTTTAGAGTTGCGCATTTCGGCCCCATCATCGAAGTACGCAACAGGAAGGGCGCAGAAATGATGACCTTCAAGGATGGAAGTGGAGGAAACGAGCCTGTTGCGCCTTCCTTTGCTTCAGATCGACGCTATCAGTTTTTACATGTACTTGATTATGCGTGATTTGTCGGGTACAAACGTGGGTGGCAGCGGTGATGGATGAGGGCTGTGGCGAGGTTGTTTCCCGTCAGGGTGTAGCTGTCCCGAAGCACGTAGACATCGAGAGGCGGAGCCGCAGAGTACGTGAAAAAGCCACACGTGTTAATGAAGTCATATAGCGGCCTGAATTTTGGAAGCAAGGCTTGCATGTATTTATTTTTTTTATTCCATAGAAAACAAACGGCAGTTTCCACTTAGAGTAATTATATATTTTTTACTGTTCTCTTGCATTATTAATGAGTGTAATTCTTAAATAAGTGTTTTCATTGATTTGTACGCTACTACTTCACGTGTAAAATGAATTGAAAAACAAATGAGGCAATGGATCGATGAACAAATCGAAACCCTTAATCAACAACTGCTGTTGCTGATTAATTCTCTATTGATAAACTAATAGTTTCCAGTCCAGAGAGTATTTTTACAATCATGTTCTTAATTATGAGTGGTTTCCTTACATCGGGTTTCCCCATTACTGACGTTTGTTATGGACATGTTTCTGAAGTCTAACCTGCACATTTTCATCAATGTCCACCTTTCTTCGAACTGCAACACCCTCGCAGCCTCGAGGTCTGTAATAGGCTCCCATTGAGCTGCATGGGTAACAGTGCTCCTGCTAGCGCTGCAGCATCAAGGCCTGAAGATAGATGCGACGCCAAGGCCAGAGGCCCGTCTGGTAACAAAGCGTAGCACTGAAAGCAGGCTTTTTATTTTAGTGCTGTCCTGCAGGAGCCATTTCATCTCAAAGCTCATGCAGCTTGCAAATAGAATTTATTTTAATTTTTTTTTTTTTTTTTAAAGGTGGCTACACCTCACCTCCAGAGGGTTCTGATGATCTAGACAAAACAGCAAAAAATCCTCATCCTCCCCCTACATGCTTATGAACATAGGCAGTAAATCTAGCATGCAAGCTCAAGACCTTGTAGTTGAATGCTTGCAGCAATGCTTTAAAGAAGACCAGCTGCAGCGTGATGGCTGTAAATGTGGACTCTGATGTTTTTCTTGTATTTGTGATTTCTCACTGCATGCCGGGCTGCTCCTGTTTTAAGGTGAGAAGCACTGGATGGCCCCTCTGTTTGTTTTTGTTTTGTTTTTTCTTCTGTTAACCTGAAATTCAATCGAAATCAGACAGCATCACAGTTAAATCAGCCTGGTACAAATCTAGATGTGTCATTTTCCATCTAACAACAACTAAAGAGCATGTGTGTGTGTGGAGTGGTGATGTCATTCCTACCGTGTTATTTGAAAATCGGTGTTGAGAGTCCGGTCTTCTTGTTTTTTCAAGTGGTTCTCTGTGACTCAGCAGGGAGTTGATCTTCATGTCGCATTGCAGAAGTGTTGTTGAGGCAGACCACTACAACAGGCTGGATCAAAGATCAGAAAATATAGAGAGCTGGGCTACGTGCCATGAAAGCCTGCATATGCAGTCTAGTCACAACAGCGAACCAGCTTTAAACTGTTCAGTCATATCACTTCAGGCTTATCAGTTTTTAGTGATGGTATGGTTTTGTTTGTTTTTAATTCTTTTGAGCTGCTTTAGCCACACAGGAAATTGATCAGGAATCGATGAAGAATCTGACCTCCAAGCAGAATTTCTAATTGCAGTTACCAAATCAATAAATCTCACGAATGACAATCAATAGGATGCACTCAAATTTACTACACACACGACCGTTCAACTATCTTATTTAGGACCTTCATTGACAAAGTGGTTTCCCTAACCATTAAAAATGAATGCCTAAACCTAACCATAACCTAATTGTAACGCTGACACTAAAACCACATTTGAGCCTCAAAAAGGCCTTCAAACTTGTGAGGACCAGTGTGTGTGTCCTCACAAGTGACTGTTGGTTCTTACAAGTATAGTAGAATGCAGATTTCGGTCCTCACAAAGATAGCTAAACAGGAACACAAACACACAAACAGCCTTAGAACTTTGTGCACATAATTTTATAAAATATTTGAAAGCTGCATTAGATAAATGTCTTTGGTCACTGGGGCATCATGATCACTGAACAGTGTATGTGTATGCGACTGTCTGGAAGATAACGATTATCACCAGTGTCGATGATAACGCCACTGGAAGGTCTCTACCTGATTCTGATAGCGCTTACGCTGCATTTAAAAAAAAACAAAACAAAAAAAAAAACAACCAACTACTGGAAACACAGAAAGATGTTTTTAAAGAGTTCTTAGCCCAATACTGTAGCTCAGGTTAGTCAATACAAATGAAGATGCAGGTTCACCCAATTGTAATGTCCTACAGTTTTTATAGGATGTGCTATAGTTTCTTTAAATCTGCCACAGTTGGGTAGTTGAGGCTTTTACCGAACTCAAAATAATTTCTGTATTTTAATATTAACTCAAAAAACAAAACAAAATTTCAAATAATCACTTGACTTTGTGAGTAGATCATGAAGCTAAAGGAATATGCAAAGCAGAAATATTTAAACTCAAACACCAATGAAAAGCCTTCCTTTTAATTCTCTTGATCAGGTCATTTCCCTAACATCCTATGCTCTGAATAATGGACTTTTTCTTTTTAACCGTTTGGGCTTTTTTGTTGTTGTTTGTTTTAAAGTGTGTCACATCTGTGGTGCAAGGCCCTGCAGTGGTGCTTGTGTGGCACAGAGTGAGGTAGTTGTCTTTTTTCTAATGTCCTCCTCTGGGACTGTTTCCTGGAGACGTTCAAGAAGCAAACCCAAAAATGGAAAAAATAAGATTAGTACCTCCTTTGGCCGTGAGTAACATAAGCTCAGTTGTCATCACCTGATTATGTCTAAAGCAGTTCAGCCACAGCCTTCTGACAATCTCACATTTTTTGATTTGGGAGCCATCGTAGAATGAGAGACAGAAGGATAATCCTATATGACAAATATTTTCCCAGGTTACTTTACCAAAGACAGAAATGTCCTTGACACCACACACTCTCTCTGTGGTTGTTGCATTGATGCATAGTAGTGATTCTAAAACTTTATACTTGCATATTTAGCCAATATTTTTTCCTTTTTTTTTTTCTTTTTTTTTTTTTAAGCTAATGACCCTCCAAGCATAAACTCTACTACCAAACTTGCCCCAGCTGATAATGTGCTAGAGTCCTGCCTCATATTGTTCTTTTAAGGGGGATTGTATTAATTTGTGTATGCAATTCCCTATGGACAGTGTAAAAAGACATGGTTTCACCCATTGCAAACGTGCTCCTGTGCACTCGTCCAAAATCCCGAATGCATGTCCCTGGTTGCGGATGACCTGTGTGTCTGTTTAATGCCCATTGGTTGACACGTGGCGACATTCACAGGGACTGGGAGAAGCGCAGGCAGTGACTGTGGTGGTCATTTCTCAATGTGTTTGACACTTTGTTTCACTTCAGCTCTTTTCATGTTATAACTTCCCTCTACTCTGTCCCGAGCAGATGGACCAATAACAGAATAACCAGGAGTAGCCCACAGACCGGTTATACTACATAGTTGTGTCGTATACTGGTACACTCCCTCCATCGATGCTCTCTGTGGGTAAGCAGGCCTCCATAGGCTGCCGGGCTGAGCCGTGATTTCAGCGTAAGCCTCCAGTCAATGTAAAGTTGTCGTCTTTAGTAATTTTCCGTTATTTTTGGCCAGTTGTTGCATAAACTGTAGATTTCCTATTGAGTTAGATTGTTGTACAATGTTTCCTCAGCGAATCTCCACCACGGCAGAGTTGTACTGCTTCACAAAGGAGGGCAGGTATTTGCTGAGCATGGTTTTTGGCTGGTACAGACAGTGGAGCAGAACTGAGTGCACACATGCCTGTGCCCTTAGGTTGGCTTTTATCAAGTGTAAATACTTCCTTTTATTCACTGGAGATGTGAAGTATGCAGCTTGTACCCCTGCTGAAGCTATTCTCCTCTGGGGACACGATATGCCCTGCGGGCCTGGCCGCGTGTGCGTGCGTGTGCGTGTGTGTCATAAGAGTTGCACACTGATTTCATTGAGAGGCCTGTGTGTACTGTAAAGGTTGTCTCATAGCTTTAAGCTGAGGATTAACACAGAGGGTACAGGGAGTATATCAGACGGTGTGCTCTCACAATAAACCAGCCTCCCTGACTTTATCATTAAGCTGTATTACAGCCTCCTATGAGTGTGTGCCTTTACAATATACTGACAATTCCAGCTTTTAGTTGACACTGCTCGCTGTGGAGGAACATTTAGTAGAATAAATGAATCGTCTATCAAATTCTCCAATGGATGACCTGCTATTGTGGCCCACACCCGGCCACGTTGTGCACAAAGCTACAGCCTTGTGTTCAGCGGGAGCACCTCGGATACCAATATAGCCAAACAGACAAGTCACAGCTTGTTCTCAGGCACACAGTGCATTAGCTGGAGTGAGAACGGAAATTTACAAATCCTTGATGCACTCATATCGCATGGATGCAGTAGAAATCATTTGTAGTCTGAGAGCAGCAGCACTTAAATGGATGCGTGACGTGTCACTCCAGGCGAAGAACTAAAGGTGTAACTTGCAGAGAGGTGTATAATGACAGAGGAAAACAAAGAGTGTTGCTGAGGAGGGGGAAACGAGCCGTGTTGCATCCAGGCCTGCAGCTATAATGAGGACTGGCAGCACAGTCTATAGGAGCGTTGTTACACAACCCCATCCCCCTCCCTCCATCCGTCTGCTGTGGTTCACATGGGGGAGGTGAGGGGTTGCATAACTGCTAATTTACGGAAGAGTGAGGAAGGGAAAGGGGAATTGAATAATCTGGTTTGAAGGCTGTTTATGGAGTTTGGTCACTGCCACCAAGCTTTGTTTTTAATGACTGACACCAGATGATGCATGAAAATTAATGTCAACAAGATGGGGTGTTTGCTTCTAGTCACAATAAGTGATTTTACTAAATTATTTATTTTTTCCCCAACTCTCAGGAAACAGGAAATGTACTGCTCGCATCTTGCACACATATCATGTTCTTGTATGGTGTGATTAAGTGCCATCGTGTAGGAGTTTGGCCATTTTCACCCATCTGGCTGCATTTAACTGAGAAAGGCTCATTGGTATAACAGTATAGTCAAGCTGCAGACAATAGAGACATTAAATGAGGCCAGTCCTGGGCAGTCATCCAGGTTTGCACATAGTGAAGCAGTATGTGTGTTTCGCTCTCTTTCAGCCACCATGACTCACCAGTATCCAGCACTGACCCCTGAACAGAAGAAGGAGCTGCAGGACATTGCTCATAGGATAGTAGCTCCAGGCAAAGGCATCCTCGCAGCTGATGAGTCCACCGGTATGTGTTGGTGTTTCAGCAAAGGTGGCTGATTGAAACGCAACATTAAACATGGTTGAATACCAACATGCAGTACACTGAACATGCAGTGAGTTGCATGTAAAATTAGAATTGCTGTGCGTTTATTTAAAGAGATCATAAAATAAAGATGCATGTTATTGTTTCTATAAGATTACTGCAAACAAGCAGTTTAAGTCTTCTGCTGAAAGCCATTTTATACTGTAAATGATGCTAAATAAATGACATTTGTGGTGTCTGTGTGTGTATTTTATTAAATCCATGTCCTTGTTTTTTGCTCTTTAGGCAGCATGGCAAAGCGCTTGAACCCCATTGGGGTCGAGAACACTGAGGAGAACAGGCGCCGCTACCGCCAGTTGCTCTTCACAGCCGACCAGCGCATCGACAGCTGTATCGGAGGTGTGATCTTCTTCCATGAAACCCTCTACCAGAACACTGACGATGGCGTCAACTTCGCCAAGCTCATCAAAGACCGCGGCATTGTCGTTGGCATCAAGGTAGGCAGGGGATTGCCGTTGCTGGGTAATCAGTTTACCCTGGTGCATTCTTGATTATTAGTTTCAGCTCAGTTTCATTATGCTTCTGCTGCATTGCCTGGTTTGTGCTGTTACGTGTTAGAGTCTGAGCATGACAAACTATGTAAACTAACTTAAAACACAAGAGCCTGAGTGCTGAAAATCTCAACCTTCTTTGGTTTTGAATGTCATCATCACTGCGCTGTTGATATAATGCAGTCAAGTGACTCAGCTTAGCAGGCAGAGTCAACCCTCATCGTTTAGCAGGTAAAACCTGAAAGGTGTTCTTTTTTTTTTTTTTTTTTTTTTTTTTCTTAAACAAAGAAAAAAACACGCTGACCCGCTTTCAGTGTGTTTACATACACTCAGACCCACACATAACAGCAGATCATGTTGTTAGGACCAACTGGGCTAAAGTTATTTCGGGTCAAATTCAGAACATTTTCCGTTTCTGTCTTTACAGGTTGACAAGGGTGTTGTACCCCTCGCTGGAACAAATGGCGAGACCACCACTCAGGGTAGGAGACGGTAGACGCACAAGTTTGAGAACTGAAATGAACTTCACAGAAGCCCTGTGTGTTTCTCATGGCTGGTTCTGTGTGCGTTGTTTGAGTGCAGGTCTGGATGGGCTGTCCGAGCGATGCGCGCAGTATAAGAAGGACGGCGCAGATTTCGCCAAGTGGCGTTCTGTGCTGAAGATCAGCGAAACCACGCCGTCTGAGCTGGCCATCTTTGAGAATGCCAACGTGCTGGCACGATATGCTAGCATCTGCCAACAGGTTAGTGTGGTACTATAGAGGATTACTTTCCTTTTTTGGAAAGGACACTACTGATCATCAAATGGTAGTATTGTATATTTCTAAAATACTGGTGTTAAATTTACACTCTGTAATCTCTCTCAGAATGGTATTGTTCCAATTGTGGAGCCTGAGATCCTTCCTGATGGAGATCATGACCTGAAGCGTTGCCAGTACGTCACTGAGAAGGTAACATGTTGCAGAATGTGGAACTCTGCCACCTTTATCTGTTCTGGAGAGTTCAAGTTTGGACTTGTGTGCTGTCGTTTGTCTCCTGCTGTTAGGTCCTTGCTGCAGTGTACAAGGCTCTGTCGGACCATCACGTGTACCTGGAGGGGACACTGCTGAAGCCCAACATGGTCACAGCTGGACACTCCTGCCCAACTAAGTACAGCAGTGAAGAAATCGCCATGGCTACTGTCACTGCTCTGCGCCGCACAGTGCCTCCTGCTGTCCCAGGCAAGATACTTGTGTATATATTAGGAAAAATTCAGGGAGTGGGACTGCAAGTGACTTAATAGAGCAGCATATTCAAAAGTTAAACCATTATATGTTATCATGGATAAATTGCTAGCTAAATCAGTTAGATCATCCCTTGGAATTTGGATGAGTTGACTAGTAAATTGGCCGTCGTGGCATTTTTCAGATTGCTTTAATTTCCTAATAGTAATACTTAAATCTCTTGATTCTTTCACTCGTTTATATCTACCTGCAGAGTGCAAACATGCAGGAAAAGATGCTTTCGAAAACCTTTAAAATCTTTCTTGACATCAGGTATGAGCAGATCGGTAACTCGTGTTTCTTTTGTATAAACAGGGGTGACATTCTTGTCTGGTGGCCAGTCTGAGGAAGAGGCCAGCGTGAACCTTAATGCCATTAACAACTGCCCACTCCCCAAGCCCTGGGCCCTGACTTTCTCCTACGGCCGTGCCCTGCAGGCCTCAGCTCTTAACGCCTGGAAAGGACAGCTGAAAAACGAGAAGGCCGCCACCGAGGAGTTCGTCAAGCGTGCCGAGGTCAGACCGCAGGAAGGGACATCAGATGTGTCCTTTGTACTGCTAATTTAAAAAAGCAAAACTTTCTTTGCTCTTTTGCTTATGTCTGTTTTTGTTTTTTGTTGTTTTTTTTCTTCTCCAGGCTAACGGTCTGGCTGCACTCGGCAAGTACGAGTCTTCCGGAAGTGGCACCGCCGCAGCCCAGTCCCTCTACGTGGCTAATCACGCCTATTAAACAGCAAACTACCACGTTGAGCTGTGGCATAGTTAGTCTTATATCTGCTCTGCTGTCTCCCCTCTTCACTCCTCCATCAATCACAGGCCTGTGCTGTCTGCTTTACTTTAGAGTTCTTAAATTTACATTATTAGATATGTGTATTTGAAACCATCATGTGACATCACAGTACTAAAAGGAAACGGACATGGGTCATCTGTCTTTTTTTTAAATTCCCCCCTAGTTTCAACAAATGGTTACAGTTTTGAGATTATTTGAAGTTAAACGGTTGGAGGATAATCAAAAATGTTTAGTCAGTATTCATTCCACGTCCCTTCTTTCACGCAGCTGTCTTCACACAAAATATGTGATCACTCCCAAACAGGCCAGATCAGCATGTTTGTGTCAGTGTTTCGCTTCTGTCAGAACAGCATTTGTTCATTGTTGAAACGCTCTACTAACATCCGCACTGACACCAAGTGGGACCAACTGCTTATTAGTGGCATCAGAACATGCGTTAAGGAGCAAGATGGCAGACGAGGTGAAAATGTTGAGCCGAGTTGATCTTTTGAACAAAGGCGTGGAGTGCTCTGTTGTGCTTTCAAACAGATGTATATCTAGTAGATGTAAGCAGGCACATTATACTGTAATAAGCCACTACACACCAGGATTCTTCCCTTTTTTTTTTTCTTTTTTTTTTTCTTCTTTTTTTCTGTGTTCTTGTGCTCCTTATCACCATTATTGAATTTAAAAACAAAAAAACATCTTGTGTGTCTGTTCATTAGCTTAACATTACATGCAGTAATCGATGTATTCAGTTGTGTGAAGGTGTCAATATTATGTGATGCTAGTGTGTCATCCTCCCACCTGTTTTTCCCCCTGCCTGCCCTACCGAACGACCAGACTCGTTTCTATCGACATTCACATCCAATGGACCAATGGCGTGGGGTCAGCAGCGGGGAAACGGTCGCTGCTGTGTTGGAGTACTGTGCCGTTTGTGGTGTTAATATTGTTCTTTAAGCACTTGGTGTGTCAAATAGTGGAGAAAAATAAACTAAAACCTTAAAACATCAGATGCTTTTATGTGATGGAATTTTCTACACCTGTCCTGATACTGGCGATGACAGAGTTATGCATCTTAGTCAAATATTGCTACTTTATTATTTAGAATCTTTACTGCCTCTACATTTTAGAGATAAATGTTGAGTATTTGATTATATTTAGTTGGCTGATATCATTACATTTACACAATCAGCTTATTGAAATTAAATGGCCAACACTAATCTGCATATTTAAACTTTATTTTCAGTTTCCTGGAGGTCTATATATGCCTACATGCACGCCCTTTCTGAGTCAAAGTCATGTGTTTTGCACTCAATCTTGCAGATTGGATATACAGTTGCATGGAAGCAGCTCAGGGTGTGTAGGCATGACCTGCTGAAGTTAAAGCTAAAGGTCAGAATGTAGCACGTAGAATATTACTTTGGTCAGGGTTTACGGAAACTGGTCCAAAAAAAGGAAAAAATATCCAGTGAGCAGTATTTCTCTGGATGATAATGCTTTGATGGCAGAGGTGACTGGCCAGACTGCTTTGAGCTGATATAAAGGCAGCAGTAACTCAAATAACCACTCAATAGCCCAGATATGCAGAAGAGCATCTCTGAATGCACTACACATCCTGTGGCTTGAAGGAGATGTGTTACAGCAGCAGAAGACCACACCAGCTAAAATTTCTTTCAGTGGACAGTGAGTCTGTGTGAATTTATAAAGCCCTTTTAAAAACAACTACAGGGTTGAACAATAACACCAAATGTAAAAGACAAACTCAGGCCAAAAGGTAAAAAATATGGAAACTCGCTCCACAATTTTGCAACTTCAAAAGCCCCGTCACCTCTGGGTTTACGTTGTGTCTTCGGAACCAGCAAAAGTCTCTGGTCTGCTGACCTGAGAATGAGGTGGGACATAAGAGTGCAACAGCTCAGACAGATAAAATGATGCAGAATCATTAAGAGACTTAAAGACAAAAGAATTTTTAAAATGGATTCGTAAACTAACTGGAAGCTAAAATTGGAGTGATGTGCTCTTGCGTCCTTGCACCAGAAAGAAATCGAGCGGCGGTGTTTTGCACCCGCTGTAGGTGAGCAACTGGCCTGGCCAGTGCATTGCAGTAATTGACACAAGAGGTTTTAAAACAGAAGTATTAATGTTTCAAGGTTGGACTAGAGTGGCTTGACCTTTGGCAGTCATCTCAACTGGAAAAAGCTGGCTTTTGCTACAGTGTTCACATAAGCTGTGAGCTTTAGAGAAGGATCCATTTTCACTCCTATATTAGTGATAATGGATTTCTCATATGGGGCCAATGAGGAAAAGTCAATACAGGGGTTGCTGCTGGTGCCGCTGAGTCTAAACAACATGACTTCTATCTTGTTCTCATTAAAATTCAAGTGATTTATCACCATCCATCTCCTGATGTCGATAAGGCCGTCATGGAGAGGCTGGACAGAGCATTCAGTCGTGTGCTAACATGCGTAAGTGTACCTTATGTTGGGTCCAAGATGTGTATCACCATTTTCACTAGCATTACTGATGCTACCAGTTTCTTAAAATTATTTAGATGAAATAAGCACTTTATGAAAGGGTATCTGTGGTGTCCAGTAGAGTCCAAGGGTCACCACACAAATCACCCAAATTTAACAAAGCTTAGTAATGAGGTCATCTGTTTAACACCAGGACCAGCTGGACAAATCAGAGCAGGGTAAATACATAACTGAGAGAGCAGCTGTTTCCTCCCTTATTGCCTATTCTGGGTGTCCTTGAGCACCCTGGCTAACCTCCATATATCATCCCAGGGTTAACAGATCATATTTGGGTTTTACTGGACAGCTTGAGGAAGATGGCAGTGATGCAGGTGGATGTCCCTCTAGTGTCCTTACCTGACAGAACGACCACAATATGTGCATCTTCCGTGTCTGACAAGTGCTCATCAACACCAGGGCACCACAAGGAACTGTCCTCTCTCTATGGCTATTCAGCCTCTACGCCACGGACTTCAGCCACTGCACAGAGACCTGGTATCTTCATCAGTTTTATAATGAGTCTGTGGTGGTTGGATGCGATAGCGAGAGTGATGAGATAGAGTACAGGGCTGTGGTGGACTTGTTTTTCCACATGTTGCGGGCATGCTGCTGGGGCAGCAGACTAAGGATCATATGTGTTAATCGTGTAAATAACACTAAGCACACTCACTTTTGTTGGTTGCTCAAGGAATTTATGCATTCACAAAGATGAATTGAGCCTGTCATAATTAAAGCTACCACAGATGGCGCTGAATGTCCACATTTATCACAGTGTGTTTGTGCGTTTAATTCTTTTACAGGTTGCGCCGACGGTCATTCCCACTCCTGCAATCCTTTGCACAACAACGTACAGCCCTAACACTTTTTTAGAACTATACGGGCAGACAGGTGTATATGGAAATATTTGATCCTATTTAATTTAATGTAAGCTATCTGTATGGACCACGGTTCTGTTTTCGTCCTCACGTGAAGAACCGCTTAGATACGTTTAAAAATTGGTCATGTGACCGGTGCTGCTGGCTGCTTGACATCCACGAGTGCTCCCTCCCAGTTCATTGGAAGAAATGGCTATCACGGAAGTGGGTGAGTAGATTCGTAACTGAAATGAGTGTAAATGATTTAATTCTTATTAAGTGTTTCATTTTCATTGGTTTACGTTAGATTTATTAAACATGAACCTTTGTACAGAGTGCAACCATAGTGGACTAACGGGAGCCGTTTTCTCCATGTTATGACCCTTTGAAGCTAATGGCTAGTTAGCCCCAGTTGCAGGGGTGATGCCCTGCCACTGGAAGAACACCTGCTGTTTACTACATGATTTGTTTTGTGTTTTTAAATATTTTTTTTTAATTAAAGGAATACTTACGATAGTAAAGCTTCCACAACGGACAGTATGTTAACACTGAACCTCGTTTACAACCATGTAAGACACTGTAGTTGATGCAGCATGATAGACACAAATGTCTTACTCAGTCAGTGGTCACCAGTCTGGACATATCGAGGGTACGTAGGGGTCAACGATTGGGATACAATCCTCTGTCATAATATACAGTCACCGGATATTTTATTAGGTACACCGTGAGACTACTGAGTTCGATCCCACACTGTAGTCACAATGGGGTGGACATGGTCAGCAACAAAACTCAAGTATGGTATTTAAACGAGGCTCAGTTGGTGCTAAGGGGCCAAGAGCATATCCCCCACACCAGTTACACCACCAGATGCCTGTACTGTTGATACAAGACGAGGTGGATCCCTACCTTTATGCTGTTGATGTCAAATTGTGACTAAAAAAGTGGCCAGTGAGTGTGTGTAACCTATTTTAAAATATTATATTTAACATATTGTTCAATGATTTCCAGAAGCAAAAAAAACCAAAACTATTTCATTTTTAACAATTGACTATTTTTAGTTTAAACACCATGGTAAACTCTGATTATGTTTGCTGGTGCTTATATAAATGATCTGATTTTGTTTTAGCCTGAATCCCAAGTTAGGTTTGAATGTCGGCATTTAGAGCTGAAATAATTGGTCAGATTTCTGTTTAAACGAAGTTTTACTGCAGTTATTTTGGTAATAGATCGATTGTTACAGTTAGTCATTTTAATGTGAAACAGTGTTTATTTTAACTAAGCTGTTATTTAATTTAAAATGGGTGTATTTCACATGTATACTTTAATTTCTACTGTACTCCATTTTTAATTGATAGATAATTAGCAGATTTATCATCAGTGAAAATCTTTCAAACAACAATACTGTGTGTTTGTCTCCCAGAGCGTCGACGAGGTCAGCTTGCTGCTCTATCCATAGCAGTCGTTGTCATCATTGTGGGAGTCCCTTTGTGGTGGCGAACAACTGAGACGTACCGTGCCTGGTTACCTGTCAGTCAGATCAAAGATCTGGCTAAACTGCAGGTTTTTTAGTGTTTCCATTTATCTCTCATGCCTTGTATTTGATTGATCATCCTTGTGTAATACATTCTTACCTCTACGTTATTTCTTATTTTGCAGCTGCATTTGAGCGCTGATGTCGAGGTTGTGTTTGCACGCGGCACCGTGACGTCAGAACAGCAGAAAAAGGTCCCGCTGACGCAGACGCAGGATGAGGAACATACAGTGGATGGTGATTTGCTCATGCAGTTTATGATTCTGCGGTCACAGAATATAAAACCTGCAAGGTCGTTTGACTCTCAAGCTTTCTTTCCAGAGGACACAACATTGAGGTACAGGTATGAAACAAAGTACCGCACAGCTACAATTATGGAGGAAGATGCCCTGAAAAAGCCGACTGCTGCAGGTGAGCAGCAGCCTGTCAAATCCAACTTGTGGTACTTCAGATGTTGACATTTGACATTTTTTCTCAAAGAAAGCACAGCTGATAATCACGATAATTTTTCTGCTTTAGAGGCAGATCTGTCTCTGCACATGCTCAGTGAGAGTCCGTGCGGTTCTTTAGTTGTGTATGTGATCCCGGAGTCCTTTTCTTTGCTGCCTGAGGTAAAACTGAAGCTTTTTTATTGTATTTCATGAGTGTGATCACTCCATGCTAATTATTATTAGAAAAAAGGATAATGAAGAAAATATAATTTACTGTCACAGATTGTAAATAGAGTACCTTCTGCAGAGCTTGAAACACAATTAATTATTTGTTATATTCCAGGTAAGACAAAGATAATAAAGTATGCATTGCACCTTCATGCCTTTCAGAATGTGAATGTGTATATCGGTCAGCGAAGGACAGCCCTGGTGCGTATCAGCGCCCAGATGAGAGTGGGTAAGACACTAGAGCAATTGCTGGCTCAGTTGGAGCCCCAGATCAAGCAGGTGCTCCAAGTGATGTCTTTTAGCCACACTGACATCACCGTTGCACTCAGCGACAGAGTCCGTTTTAGACCTGGCAACAAAGAGAGCATTGCTGACAGCATGAGAGCCTTCAAATCTAGCCCAGGTTGGTAATTCGGCTCCAGGTTTAACTCTGAGAACACGTTTGCGTCTTTTCTTTGATTGTTCTTATCTTCCTGTCAGGTTATGAGATCACATTCAGTCTGCTAAACCCTGATCCAAAGTCACACCAGCTGCACTGGGACATTGAGGGTGCCGTGCAGACGTACATCCAGCCTTTGCTTACAAAACTGTCCCCTCTGGCTAACTTTAGCATGGACTCTCAGGTGCTGTTAATGCACAGTCCCCATTATGACAAAGAAAAGATGCTCAATTATTGGAAGTTAAGGTTTACCTTTCCTTTTTTATAGACCTTGTACTACACCATGCTCGGAGTGACCCCACGCTTTGACAGCAGCTTCGAGGCTTACACGCTCAATGCTGACAGCCTTGCACATGTCATCAACCCGGTGGAGGCTAGACTTGGTACAAATCTGCTTTTTTAAATGATCATGGTTTAGCTTTTTCTGCTGTATTTAAATACAATATGTTTTCATTCTTTTTTTCTTTTTTGTGTTTGACTTCCAGGCTCTAATGCGGCATCTTCTAACCCTGTGTTAAATTTTCTGCTGTATGTCCCGGATATTCGTCATTCACCCCTTTACATCCACGATCACAGGAAACAGGAAGTCCCTTCCAATGCGTTTCACTCTCCACGGTGGGGTGGAATCATGGTAAGAAGAACGAAGAGCAACGCTGAGAGATAGCTGCATGTTTATTTTGTTATGTTGGGTATTGTAACCTATATTTATCCATGTTTTTGCAGGTTTATAACGTGAATGGTTTCTATGGGTCGGAGACGGAGTTCCCTGTTCACGTCAACATTAACATGGCTAAAGTGATGGGAGTCTTCCTCGCCCAGCTTCGGTAAGTGTTAACCTGCAGTGCGGCAGTCGTTTTCTTTCCTCTCGACACAAAGTAACCTTCATGTGCCGTGTCCTGTCAGGTTGTTGCTGGGCGTGCAGTCATTAAGCCCCCCACCTGGCTTCCTCGTGGCACCGTGCGGTAGCGCAGGACTAGCTGACTGGGAGCTGGATCGCCTCATGTGGAGTCGTAGTGTGGAAAACATTGCAACAGCAACCACCACC
Organism: Neolamprologus multifasciatus; assembly: GCF_963576455.1. NCBI lineage: Eukaryota > Metazoa > Chordata > Actinopteri > Cichliformes > Cichlidae > Neolamprologus > Neolamprologus multifasciatus. The sequence goes on along the minus strand of NC_140448.1, from coordinate 14,966,274 downwards.
ATCACTTCTCTGGCGCAGTTGCTGGACCAGATAGGCAACATTGTTATCAATGACAACATTGCACAGCAGGTAAGGTGAAGGTGTGGTAGTAGTTATGCGTTTATTCCATGTAGCAAAATTGTGCATGTGCGTGGATTTCTTAACACATCTTAACTTTGATCCTGGAGATTTATGTCATTGTTTTGGTTTCTCAGTTTGAATTTAAAACTGTCATATGTGACTTTATTTTGTTGTTAAATACTTTGGTAATGTCAGTTAATCAACAACAAACGAGCTACTTCCTGCTCATCACCTGAAGACAAAAATCCAAAATTCATCCTTCTTTTAATAATTGTATTATTGTACTAGCAACATAGTAGTGAGAACGCAAACTAAAGTTAGTTAGTAAGCTTCTACTCTGAGGGGCTTCTGGTTCATTTGCACTAGCAGGTAACAAAGATTGGCCAGAAGAGCATCTGTTTAATGTAGTACAATCAGATCCTAGCTGGGAGAAGTCAGGAACAACATCAGCAATCACACTACATAAGCTGAAATTAGAAACATAAAAAACAAAATCAGAAACTATTTCTGTTGTCACGGCCAGCTCAAAAAGTTAAAAAAAAAAAAAAAGCTCAATTAATCTCAGTGACTGCAACATATAAAGAGGATGCCACACCAGAGTTTCAATTTGTCAGCAATACTTATTTTATTCAAACAGAATGAAGGTCTGGAGGCCTGGAAGACGGTAAGATAAACATGGAAGGAGTCCAGGCCAGCCACACAGGAGGCTGTGGGACCCACAACCTCTCTCCCTAAACTAATAGAATAATAAAACTCATTCATGCATCTTCTGCCACTTATCCGTGTCCAGATCACCATTGCAGCAGCCTGGGGAACACAGAGGCATACCCTCGGTCTCTCGGCCATCCAAGATATGTAATCTCTACAGCATGTCTTGGGTTTGCCCTGGTGCATCCTCCCAGAAGGACAGGCCAGGAACAGGACATGCCCAGGAGGCATCCTAGTCAGATGGCTGAACCACCTCGGCTGACTCTTTGCAATGTGGAGGAGCAGCTCCTCTACTCTGAGCCCCTCCTAGATGACTGAAACCCTTGCCTGTCTCTAGGGAGAGGCCAGCCAACATTCGGAGAAAGCTCATTTATATTGCTTGTATCTGCAATCTCATTCTTTTGAGTTAGTACCGAGAAGCTAGTGGACAAAGTTGCAGACCTGTCCCTCTGTCTGCCTCTGTCTGCATCTCACTCAACAAGAGCCCGAGATACTGAAAAATCCCCCATTTGGGGCAGCAACTTGAGCTTAACCCTGACTGGGCACTCCACCTGGCATAGATCTGTGGTCTCAGACATGGAAGTGCTAGTTCTCATTCTTGCTGCATCACATGCAGCTGTGAACTGCTCCAAAGTGAACTGGAGGCGACCATCTGATGAACCACATCATCTGCAAAAAGCAAAGATGAGGACCTGAAGCCACAAAATTAGAAGCTTTTTGCCACTTGGGTGCACACCTAGAAATTCTGACTCTAAAATTTTGTCAATGCCTTTTTTTTTTAAAGAAAAGATACACAAAAAAATCGCCCTATGGAAAACCAAAAAATAACACTTTCATATCACACGAAGACTGCACAAAGACAAACCGAATGAACCAAAATAAACAAAAGGCCATTTCAGTCTCGGTATCAGAGTGGTATCTTACGCCTAACAATTAGGTAGTCTCCTCTAATTTCATAATAATAGCAATAATAATACATAACCTGTGATCTATTTTGCTAATATGCAGGTGTCCAGTGCTGTCATGTCCCTGCAGCTGGCCATGGCTGAGCTGGAAGTCGGAAACCTTGGCTTTGCTCTGCAGTACAGCAAAGAGGCCATCTTGGCTTCGGAGAAAGCATTCTTCGACCCTTCGCTCCTTCACCTGCTCTACTTTCCAGACGATCAGAAGTTTGCTATCTACATACCACTCTTCCTGCCCATGTGCGTGCCTATTCTGCTCTCAATGCTGAAAATAGTGTCGGAGGCCAGGCAGAGACGCAGAGAAAAGCAAGCCAAAAAGGAATAAGAGGCACTCAAACAGGAGAAGAAGAACAAAGAAACTGTATGAACAAACCATTTTGTTAGTGGCCTGAAAAGGCTCATGTGAACCATTGTGGTTTGGGGTTTACAACTCATATTGTTTTGTGCAAGGATTTATGCCTGATGTACTGAGTGATTGCAGCGACTGTCTGACACTGCATGGCTGAAAGCTTCAGTTTATTTATTTTATTTCTCATGTTATTAAGAAATAAAAACTAAAGTTCTGTCTTTTTTTCTATTATTACATCACTGCCGATCTCCAAAAGTCCAAATTGGGCTGTGAGGTTCATCTAATAAAAAAAAAAAATCAGCTTCAACAATTGAAATCTAGTTGTTTTGATGATCATTTGGCTCAGGTGGAGAAAGATTTCCTCACAAAACACTGAATAAGTTACCCTCTCTAGTGTCTGTTGCTTAAATACTTATGAAGTTATGATTTTCACTGTCATGGCCATATGACAGTTTAGTGATGAAGAGGACATTATATGCTTCTTTGAATGGAGATTGTTGCACAATACTTAATGGGCTGGGCGCCTGAGCAATCAGAGCACATTTACCAATTATACAGTTGTTCATACACTCGGTATTTATACCTAAACGCCTTCTAACATTAACACGTTCACTCACACTCTAATCAATGGGGTTTAGGATCTTCCTCGAGGATTTATAGATCAATCCACTGACCTTCAGACTGGTAGATAACCCTACCATCTGAACAGCTGTGGCTCAGGTTACGGGTTACGCTTTAAAGTGTAACCTCACTCTCCGGTAGGTGGCGGTATACGCCTTGTAAAGCTAGACGTACCCTGTGAAGAAGAATCCGTTATCGGTAGCTTCTGCTTGCAACTTTTAGCTCTTGCTTATCTCGCTGTTTGAATTCCGCTTCGAAGTGTTTCAACTTTTATTAAGGTGTAGCTTAAACCGAATCTCTAACGCGTAGTTCGTACATGCCGCTTACTATCTAGGCGCCACTCTAGTCATTTTTTACCAAAAGTTGATCTATTAGCCGGCTTGCTAACTTCCCTCGCGTTGCGCCATCATGTCTGGCGGTCTCATTCGCGGACCCGCGGGGAGTAACGACTGTCGGATATATGTGGGAAATCTCCCTCCCGACATACGTTCAAAAGACGTGGAAGACTTATTTTACAAGTACGGAAGTATTCGTGATATAGATCTGAAGAACCGAAGAGGAGGACCACCGTTTGCGTTCGTGCAGTTCGACGACCCGAGGTGAGCCGCATTGTCCCGCCGCCACGTCTGCCTGTTATCTCCACAGTTAGCCAGCTACACCCAAATAAGGGGACACAACGTGCGAGTTGACGGGATGTAACCTGTAGCAAGAATTTGGTTTAGGAGAAGGTTTGAGTCGAGTAATTGGAGCTCTTTTTGGATTGTCGTGAAATGTGTGTTGTTGAGGCCTGCAGGAGGCCACGTTAATTGGCGGTTAACCCCGTTAAGTACCTGTGAATGTGCTTGCAAATGGGCTACTACCAAACCACGTTTTAGCTGATGGGTAATGTTCAAGATACCAATTAAACGATTTAACAAAATATCTATCATCTATAAGTCCGCTATAAGAGGCTAATTTCCTCCCCATTTTTAAATGGTCTGTGACAAAGACTGAAATATGAGTAAAACTGCATGTTTGTTTGCATTATTGGTATTAGATTATTCATTTCACTGTTCGATTTCACAGGGATGCTGAAGATGCTGTTTATGGGCGTGATGGATATGACTACGATGGCTACCGTCTGCGTGTGGAGTTCCCTAGAAGTGGAAGAGGAGGTGGAGGTGGTGGTGGTGGTGCTGGAGGAGGGGGAGGAGGAGGAGGAGGAATGGGACCCCCAAGGGGAAGGTACGGTCCCCCATCCCGACGCTCGGAGAACAGGGTGGTTGTCTCAGGTGAGTGGTGTATTTTTCTGTCTGAAGGTTGTGGTCTCTAGTTTAAAAGTGTGTAGTTGTATGTGTAAAGCTTACAAAACTTTTGTTGTTATTTACTTGTTAGGCCTTCCCCCCAGCGGGAGCTGGCAGGACCTGAAGGATCACATGCGGGAAGCAGGTGATGTATGTTATGCTGATGTGTTCCGTGATGGCACTGGTGTGGTGGAGTTTGTACGCAAAGAAGACATGACCTACGCCGTCCGTAAACTGGACAACACAAAGTTTCGCTCCCATGAGGTATGTAAATCCTCACATAGTCCTTATTAAGAGAGTCTGACAAACTTGAAAAGCTTAGTCTTAAGAAGAAGAAAAAAAGGCGACAACTGGACTTCTTTAGGCTTGCAAAGAGGTTTCACCTTTAATCAAATGGAAAACAAATAGGGTAGAGTTACAGATATTTATGGTGTGTTCCTGAATAAGTCAGAATTTCTGTTTTCCAGTCAGAAATTTAATCTGGAACACCCCCTGAACTTGGATGTCCCACTTGTAAAGTCAGATCAGACCCAGGAACTAAATAATTCATAGGCAGCATACCTCGACAACAAAATGTAGCATTAACCCACCTTGGCTCATGTGCTGACTCACATGATCAGTAATGGGTCAACGATACTTGGGACCGCTGCCAAAGGGAACAACTGCCGCTACACTTTAATTACCCAGGACTTTCCACCATTTGTTTTATATCATTTATTGATCTCACAAGGGAAATTGTTTTGTTACAGCGCCATTTGTCCGCCATTTGTTACAGCGGATAAAGAATAAAAATTAGCCTGTTACAGAAAGACAGTCAGTTACAGTTTCACAGAAAATGTCAGGAATGTTGGCCTGAGGGAGAACGAACTCTTTTACCTCAGAATTGTTGAGTGGGTGAGATGGATTGTCCAAGATGGAGAGATTTGAGCGTCCTCCAAATTCTGGCCAATCATCGTTCCAACCTTGTGAATCAATTGGCACTGATGCTTTTTCTTGCTCCTTATTGCTACCACAGATGGGTAGGAGACCTTCAGGATCACTTAGAACTGAAGGAGCCTGTTGGCTGAGAAGTGAAACGTCTTTGCAAACCTAAAGAAGTCTTGATGCCTTTTTTTCCCCTCCTTTATCTCCAAGCTCTTAAAGCTGTTAAGACTACCATTACCCAGATGACTGAGAGCCAACACAGACATTGAAAAGCTTACTTAAACATTGTAAGGAATGTGACAGTTCATTTGCAGTAAGTAAAGCAAAATGCTCAACTGTAAAGATTTCCTGGTGATAAGAATCGATAATTGTCTTATCTGCTTTATATTAACAGAAACGATCTTACTGAATGATGAATTGGCTGACTGTGAATGCAATTTAAAATTCTGATGTGTGGATTGGGGCTGTTGTGCAGCAGTATGTCTGTTTATTTATGACTAATACATCAACCAGGAAAAAATGTGGTTAGCTATTTCTGTATGTGGGTTTCATATAACAGGAAAAGGAATGGTCGGTGATGTGTGCTCATGTTTGTGTTCAGGGTGAGACGGCTTATATCCGTGTGAAGATGGACGGCCCTCGGAGCCCCAGCTACGGTCGCTCTCGCTCTCGTAGCCGCAGTCGAAGCAGGAGCAAGAGTGGATCACGCAGCTACTCCCCACGCCGCAACAGAGGATCTCCCCGATATTCTCCCCGCCGCTCTCGCTCCCGGTCCCGGTCCCATTCCCGCTCTCGCTCCCGCTCTCGCACCTAGGCAAGCCTGACCTAAGAGCCAGAGTGGAAATCTTCACATTACTCAACGAATCCTGTATATTCATCAAGGATCATCTCGTGTGTCACCTATGTATGCTGTCATGGTGTGTGCTTCCTTCCCTAACCGACACCAACCCACCTGCAGTTTTATTTTCCATTCTAATTTTTGCAGACCAGTTGAGCGTGCACATGACCGAGTTTTGCTCCATTATTTCTTCTCTTCTCTCAAAACGTGTTTTGCTTCTGCTGTGTCATCTCTAATTCATCTGTGTACCTCTCTTCTCCTGATTGTCCTGGTTGAGTGTTGAATGTTTTTGGCTTCATTTGCAAAGATTCTTTTTTTTATTTTTTATTTTTTTTATTTTTATTTTTTTACTTCCTTCAGGCAAAATACTGCTGTCTTTTTGACCTTCTTGTGTGTTTCTCTGTTCAGAGTTCAGAGGAACAGGATAGGATGGGAACAGAGGAAACAGTTCATATTAGGATAAACAGGAGGAGGAGGAGTCAAATGTGGCACCAATGGTATGATGGCTGTGCCTTGTCAACTGTGAAATTATAAGGCTGTTCATTTTTTCTTTTTTTCAAAAAGCATAAATCTTACAATAGGGCCCAGTTTGAATGTTTTTTTCAGTAGTTAAGTTTTTTTTTTTTTTTTTTTTTTTTTGGTGCTTTTTTTCATCCTTTATCATACAAAGTAAATCTTTGTATTTTGGGCTTGATTATAGATGGTTTTCTCAAAGTAAACTCCCTGGTAGCTGCATTTATTTACATTACTTCAAGCATTTTCCTGAAGGTGTGATTCTAACTCGCCTCCTTCTCTTTGGTTCTGCTGGTATTCTGAAGGTTTGGACTGGGCTCATTGTCTCACCATTCCGGAGCTGGATCAGGATTCAGGATCAGATTAGGATTAGGCTTCAGGATGGATACATGGAGCAGGATCATAGGAGCGTTTTTACCGGGAGAAGATCCCGACCCCCTGGCCCTGTCCACATAAACCCATCAAACCGGAACCATTGTAGTGCGATATTCAGAAAAAATTGGCTTTCGAATTTTCCAAAATTTCCCTTTTTGTGTGGGACCTCACAGACAGACTTACTGGCTACACAGTGCCGCACCGTTTATTTTTATTTTTTAAATAATTAAAAAGAAGAGAAAAGCATGGATCAAATCCAGGAGGAGGGCTGGGAGGTGCAGGATGGATCCACACGCGTAAGGAGTGGTAAATAGTGGAAAACCGTTACCAGTGGAGGAGGGAGGGAGGGGTGAAGAGGGAAGTCTGGGAGGAGACAAGGGATCGTAACTTTAATGTGGTTTGTATCTTTTTTCTTTTGTTTTGTTTTGTTTAATTTCTTTTTGGTCCAGTTTTTTTTTTTTTTCTAGCGGTGGCTGACTTCTGATTTTCTTACACATGATCTCAATTATCTCAAAGCTTTATTCTCTTTTAATAAAACGTTCTACAACATTAGATGAACTGACTTTTTTCTTTCACTGCATTAAAAATGGTGTGTACAGAGTATTTGAACATATTCCTCTAGGTGGCTGCTGTTAATTTCATTGTCTTAGAAATCTCATAGCTTAGCAGGAGCACTGTTTGCCAAGGTGCTACCTCTTTCAGATCTTTCACTCTACTCCACTCTACACTTGTCTCTTATGATGAAGCCAGATTTGCCTCATTCTTCTTCCTCTTGCCTGGTCCACTTTGACGTCTCCACAATGGATCATCTGCCTCCATCTCACCCTGTCCTCTATGACATCAATCCTCTGTATATCCTCCTACACTACATCCATGAATCTTCTCTGAGGTCTTCTTTTACTCCTGCCAACTCCATCTTTATTTGTCTAGTATAATAATGGATTGCATTTATATAGCGCTTTTCTTGGCACCCAAAGCGCTTCACAATTCAGTCACTCAGAAGCGAGGTTGCCATATCGCGCCATCTGCCCCTCTGGCCAATACCAGTGGTAGGGTAAAGTGTCTTGCCTAAGGACACAACAACCAGGACAGAGAGCTGGGGATCGAACCGGCAACCTTCCGGTTACAGATGAGCTTCTCAACCCCTTAAACTACAATCGTCCCGCTATGCATCCTCTGCACATGTCCAAACCATCTTTACCTTGTCTCCCTAACTTTGTCTTAAATTGTTCAAAGTAAGCCGTCCCTCTGATCTACTCCTTTCTAATTTTGTCCATTCTGGTAATTTTCAATGACATTCTTAACTTCAACTTTGCCACCTCCATCTTTGCCTTCTGTTTTCTTTGCTTGTGCTGTCTCTTGTTAGTGTTAGGAGGCAGTGAGAGAAGAAGAGATTAAGATCTTCCCCACTCTTCTATCATCTTCAGGCACACTATTGTGCAACAGCTCTGGAGGCAGTTGTTGTTAATCTGGGCTTGGACAGATTTTATGGCAAATGGCTTTCCTGACAGAACTCTTCCCGTTTGTCCAGGTCTGAGAGTGGGGTTAACACTCTCCTGGCTTGCGTTAACGATATTCATTATTATTCAATAACTTCCTCAGGTGCTGGTTCACTTAAGTAGTTGAGCCTCAGGGTCTTTTATAGCAACTGGGTTCGTTTTCAGCTTCAGTCTTTCCTGCTTTCTTGTCTCATCATCACATACCTATTTAAATAAAGGCATTTCTTTAAAAGAAAAAAAATGCAAGTATTTGATTGTGTCTGTGCCAGCACGTTTAAACTGTGATGGCTGAAAATGTAGTGGGTGCTGAAACACGACTTGTATAAATACTAGAACTATTTTGTCTCTCGCTCTTATTTAAGATCACGTTTTGTCTCGCACTTGTAGCAGCGGTCTGTCGCTTTATTACGTGTGCGTGTGACGTACGCTGTCCCCGGCCTCCATTCAGTGTGTCATGAGGGTCTTCCTCAGTATTGGCATTCATGTCACCAGTCCAGTGAAACTGTGAGCATATATTTTATTTTTACAGATAAAAACTGTGTCTTTATTTATCTATTTTCCCCCTAACTGCTTATTCGGGCCGCAGACGTGTAACTGTCACCCTAGCTCGCTGCTAGCGCTAGCATGTCCGGCGGAGGTGTGATTAGAGGACCTGCGGGGAGCAACGACTGTCGGATATACGTAGGGAATCATGTTAATGCCCACACTTTAGAATTGTACTTCAGAATAAGCATGTATATTGAAATGGTTGTCATTGTTAATTTGGGTGACAATTGTAGGTAATTGTGCTTAAAAATGTTTTGTTTTTTATTTGTATTTATTACTTTTGGGGCAATGTATGTTTACGGAGTCAACAAAATATCCACAAAAAACACTTTAAAACTATATATTGTATCATTATCTCTTCTAAGAAAACAGACAATTTTAGGTATAAATGAGACAACAAAACCCCCTCCCAATAAATAAATAAGCAATTAGTTTTTACAAGTATTTTAAGGATATAAAAGCTGAGGGGCAATGCTCTACACCAGGGGGACATTTGAACCCTGCCCCCCTGTAGATCTGCCCCTGGTGTTAATAAGATAATATTGGTTTTAAATTATAAGCTCTGTTTTATTGAAATCTTATTTCTACCACTAAGGAGGAAGAAACAAAGAGTTTTGACTTATGCCATTCACAAGTCAAAACTCCAACTTAATACCTCAAAATGTCCTTATTCTTTTTCAGTTTCTGGTATTATTTCTCCAAAATATGAGTTAGAAAGTGGCAGAAATGAGTCTCCATAGATTTTAACCAACTAGTTTCACAGGTTCCGGATACAGACTACTGGTTTCAGATGTTTTCATTTTATTGGCTCTGTATTATGCCATAGAGGCCAGATATTTGTAATATGGTCATCTCAGGTACACAGGTCTACTCTCACCTGTATTATCCAGAGATGTTTTCAAAGGGCTGCACAAAGACCCTATTATATAAATTATAATAAACAGATTAATTTGAACAGTAAACCTTGCAAAGCCTTTTAAAGTAGTATCCCTGGCACTTGCTTCACAAAGTTTGACCAAATTAAACTATTTCTCTTCAAAATGATTTACGGGAGGGTTGTTCTTTGAACTTATCAGTAGAAAAATAAACAACTGTAACTAGAATTGAGCTAAAACAGTTAAAAAAATTTTTTTAATTAAGTAAACACTATATTAAAAGTAAAAGAAAGCAATTACGAAGTAAGAAGAGCAAGATATCTTGAAACCTCATTGAAAACGTCCCTGTAAGTCCCCCTGATATTTCCCATTTGTATTTATGAAATCCTTCATACCACTGGAAGTAGGCGGTCAGCTCTATTTCCAGCTTTTCTGTAAAAGTGTGTGTTTTAATTAAAAAATGATTGAACAGACAGAACATAGTTTGCTGTTTCAGCCCCATGGAGAGTGACACTGGGACTGATGGGGTCTGAGTGTTTTAATAAAGAAATGACGTTTCTCTAAAAACACTTTCCATGTCTAATTAATCTGCACTGTGATTTATTTACACAGCTGTATTGGTCTCTCCATGTAAGAAGTGTCCTCAGAAAATTATGCCAATTTTAGATAATGTTGTAAAAGTAAATTAAGACCAATGTTGCATTTTTATTTTGGGTGAAGCAATATTTTAATGTCTTCGGTTATTTATGGGTTTAATATAAAACACAGATGTGCTTTGCAAGTCTGAAAAGTGAAAGCAATTAAATCTGCATTCTATTTGATTGCCACTAGGGGGCAATAACTGCAGTTTTAAAATACTTGGGTTCCTATGTAAATCTACGGGAAACTGGCTTTCTTACTTAACCTTTCTAAGAAATTTTTTGCTGAGTTTATGGGTTCAGTCACTCATTTGGGGTAATACCAAATTTAAAAATTGAGTCACGGTTTTAAGATTTTCTCATACTAAGTTTCACAAAGGTAATGCTCATTGGCTAACCACTTAAGCATGTGGTTTCACAAAGAGAAGCTTCTTTCCTCACATCCTATTTCAAAGCACCAGCTTGACTGTGCAAAAATCTTCACCTCCAAGCTTTTTAATCCAGACTTCAGAAGCCAATAGGTGGCAACACATTTTATACTGTCCGTGGTTTCATACTGTTTTGTCCTTACCATTTTTTATCATTGAGGGTAAACTGGACAACAAGACTACTCTACTATAATTCGTCTGCATTACAAATGAGATACTGAAAAAAATAAAAAATAAATAAAATCTTAAGAAAAAGTTGTATGCTTATTGTTAGATTGGCTCAGTTTTACGTTAACACATTAAAGTGATATGTTGAGTCTTCAGTAGTCCAAAAGTCAATACCCTCTGTCATGTTCCGAGGAGTGCGTGAGTGTCAGTATCACTCTTCAGGGATGCAGAGGATGCTGTTTATGGACGTGATGGTTACGACTATGATGGCTACCATCTGCGTGTTGAATTCCCTCGAAGTGGCCGTGGAGGTGGAAGGGGAGGTGTTGGCGGAGCTTTAGGAACCCCAAGGGGACGGTATGGTCCCCCGTCATGGCGCTCCGAGTACAGGGTTATAGTCTCAGGTAGGCGTGTGCATCTTGTCACCTTGCATCTTATTACCTCCCCACCTTAATGTGTTACATTTCCTATAACATCCCTATTCTTCACGTCAGGCCTTCCACCCAGCGGGAGTTGGCAGGACCTGAAGGATCACATGCAGGAGGCAGATGATGTATGTTATGCTGACGTGTACCGTGATGGCACCGGCGTGGTGGAGTTTGTACGCAAGGAAGACATGACCTACGCCATCCGTAAATTGGATAACACCAAGTTTTGCTCCCATGAGGTAGGTTAGGGTCACTGCAATGAATAGCTCTGGGAGTAAATTTTAGGATTTAAATTTTCCAAGGTAAGTCCTGATGCAAAATTTCGAGCAGGGAGAGTGAAGAAAATGGTGAAATTCTACATTAATGACACTAATCAGATGGTGTACAATGTTAAGACCATGTTTAATTTCTTTCGTGGAGATTCTTTGTAAGAGGGCGGCAATTTCTTCCAAATGTTTTTAACCACAATTAATGTAATCAAGCAGCTCTTTTGCCATTCCCGCTCTTCTGTTTGTATGTTCAGGGTGAGACGGCGTACATTCGCGTAAAGATGGACGGCCCTCGCAGCCCCAGCTACGGTCGCTCACGTTCTCATAGCCATAGTCAAAGCCGGAGCAACAGCGGGTCACACAGCTACTCCCCAAATCGCAGCAGAGAATCTTCTCACTACTCTCCCCGATGCTCCCGCTCTTGCACCTAGACGCACCTCCTATGACATTAACCACCAACTCATCCCAGCAGCTTGTCTCAGAGTGGAGATGACAGACTTCACAGAACAGATCTCCATGGACCATTTGCTGTGTTAACTGTTTCCTGCATCTCTTGTGTGTTTCTTTTCCCCCAGATTTCTGTTGTGGGATTTATTTTGCTTTAGACCACCTGAATTTTCCTGGTTTATGTATCTCCCCTTTACTTATATCCTTTTCTCACCATTTTCACGCACAATGATCTAAACCTTTTTCCTGCAAACTTCTCCCTTCCTATGTGTGTACTCCTCCTCTTCCAGTTCCAAGCTGTGTGTGGATTGTATGCTTTGTGTTTTGGTTTTTATACTGGGGTTGTTATGGATGTATATATATTAATATACATATATTTGTTACCAGCATTGCTTATAAAATTGTATTTTTACCCTTTCCTGTGTTTCTCTGTTCAGAGTTCAGAGGAGCAGGATAGGATGGGAACAGAGGAGACTGTTCATATTAGGATAAGCAGGAGGAGGAGGAGTCAGATATGGCACCAATGGTATGATGGCTGTGGTCTCTATATCTGAAATCTGCATAAGATACGGCTTTAGTCCATTTTAGCCATAAATATATGCTTGAACATAGCTGATTACTGTAATGAGATGTTTGTGGTTGTAGTAAAGGTTTTGTTTGTTGCATGCTCACATTCTAAAGTTCATACCGGCAAGGTTAGACAAGCCCCTAAAATCCAGTGATTCTTCTCAGTGATCCCTGCAGATTTTTCTAAAACATTATAAAGTCCTGTGATGGTTCTGTCCCTGGTAGCTGTATTTGTTGACATTTCTTTAAGCATTTTCCTGAAGGTGTGATTCTAACTTGCCTCCTTCTCTTTGGTTCTGCTGGTATTCTGAAGGTCTGGACTGGGCTCATTGTCTCCCCATTCCGGAGCCGGATTAGGATTAGGCTTCAGGATGGATACATGGAGCAGGAGCATGGGAGCAATTTACCGGGAGACGATCCCGACCCCTGACCCTGTCCACATAACCCCATCAAAGTGGAAACATTTTATAGAAATATTCAAACTTTAAATTGGCCTTCAAACAGCAGAAAGAAAATTTATTTCCACACGGGAAGGCTTCCTGATGAGAATTATTTTTCTTTTTTAAATTAACATGATCAAAGCTTGGTGTAATCCAGGAGGAGGGCTGGGAGGTGCAGGATGGATCCACGCACGTAAGGAGAGTGGTAAAGCTAAACATGAACACACTTATGGAGGGTGGGGAGACTCGGAGGTTACAGGAGAATGTCACTCCTGTAACCTCCGAGACACATTTCTCTTAGGTCAGCGCTTTTCTGCAGAAGATGCATATTCATTAGGACAAATATAATCTCCAGTACCTTGAAAAGCTTCAATAAAAAATCAGTTTACAGTTTCCTGTTTTCCTGGTTTTCTTTTTTGTACAATTTCTGCAGATTTATCAGATTACACAGTATGTCTACAAGTTTCTGGCATATTTCTGGCCTGATATTTGACTGCTTGGTTGGTTTCTGGCATGGACTCAGCTTTTAAGCATATCCCACAATTTATTTATTTATTTTTGCCTGTCCCGTTTGGCTCTTTTGCCATCAGAATTATTGTCTAAAGGCGAAGAAAGATGCCCAACGGATTTACTTTACCAAATTGACCATCCCAGCCTTGCCGTAATGGTCCATTTGATTCACCTTTTATTGTTTATTTTATTTTCACTTGCTGAATACGGGACAGACTTGACTGGGGGAAAGAAAGGGGAGAAAGAAAGAGGGAAAGAAAAACAGCTGAGAAGAGGGACGGGGGAGAAGGGCAAAAAACAAAAACCAACAGAATAAGCAGAATAAGCAGACAAAAAATAATACATATATCGATCACCTGGATCACCTGTTGAGAAAGAAAAAGAAAACAAGCAGAAGAAAACGAGAGTAATACAATAAACAACATCACAATGATATATGGGAATATATATATATAACAGTAAATACTAAATATTAAACATTATTGTGCAGCACGTAAGATCGACAGCGCACAGTGTGCTTTGAGGTAGGAGCCAAAAAGGGTGTAGTTTGTGTGTGTGATCACCTGTGTGTACACCTGTGAGCATGGACGCGCTTGTTTTTTTAAAAGGTTCCTTCATGTAATGATCTGCTAGATCAAATTTTCACTGAGGTTGAGGTCATGACTTTGGAAGGCTATTCCAGAAACAGTTAGCCTGTTTTCATGTGTATTTGCAATCATTTTTTTTGTTGAAGCATCCAGTTGGGTCCAAGTTCCAAACTTGGACCCAACTGGCTCTTAATTTGAGGTGAAGTTAAATAATCTGGAGGTAGCCCTCTTTCTTTATGATTCCATCCACTTTGTGCAGTGTACCAGTACCACTGGCATGGTTGGCAGCTAGTACAGTATTACTTTTCAAAGCCTCACGTTTACTCCTCTAAGCATATCCTGTGTCATACCGTGGGGTATGTTCACGGGGTATGTAGGATCTCCAGGCATTTGGTTTGTTCATGGCTGGAAATTTCAGTCAAGCTTGACATCTCAGTTAATGGTGACAGTGGACAGTGACCCCGGTGTTCCAGCAGTTCCAGTTAATGGCATGCTTGAGCCTTGGAGGTTCCCTTGAACGTACTAACCAATTTCAGTGACAGTTTAGGTCTTCTTCCAGACACTGGAAAAGTGGTGACACATCTGAATGACCTGTACTTATGTACTTGTGTTTGAACTCATAATCTTGGACCCTGCAGTTGTTTAGAAATCACTCCAAGAGACCTTCTCAACTTGTGTAGATCTACAATCCTCTTCCTTAGATCTTCACCAAAGAGTTCCTTGGACTTCCCCATTGGTCAATCCACCAACTGCTGTCAAATAAACACTTTATGTGTTGGCAAAGAAACTACCATTTATAGTCAATCGTGACAATCAATGAGAAGTTAATAGGTCTTATCAATTTAAAAAACACTGTAGAACTTTCAGCACAACTTAAATGATTTAAGCGAGTGTGTGCACAAAATTGACTCTCTGTGGATTATAGAGAATCCAAAATAATTCCAACTTGTTTCTTTAAAATCATTAAAGATGTTTGCTGTAAAATCATCAAAAAGAACAGTTCAAAGAAATCATTAACACACAAAAGGACTGTGATGTTTATGGTTGTGATAAATGAAAGTAAACTTCTGGGCACATTTGCGATGCCTCAGTTTAGGGTCTTGGTTATCTACACTACCTTTTTGAAAGAGGGTAGAAATGGACACCAAATAAAATTACAGTCATACCAGCATGAATAAATAAGGATGATTATGAGTCATGCAATGGGAGCCCAAGAATAAACCATATGAAGTTGAAAATGATCATAACAGGTATAATTTAATGTTACTGTGAGGTACTGAGGACTGTGGAAAAGGGAGAAACCAGGACAATTTGAACCTGTGTTTTTTACATGATTTGAAAAAACTCAAATCTTGTTCATAACTATTTTATTAGTTATGAAAGTGCATATTTCGGGCCCGAGGGGGGTTGCACACCAATCACCTGGATCAATGGGGCAAGTTGGGGGAGGGAACGGGTGAAACGGTGCATTCTGGGTGGAAATAAGATGCGGGGTGCTGTCCGCAAGTAAAACCACGCCAATGGCAGGGTGGAGGCTTCGCTCGAGCCAATCACGTGGTGAATGTGAAGTGGAGGGCGGAACGCACGGGGGCACACTTCCTTGCATAAATAAAGGAAAAACCTGCGCGGTCCCTTCGTCGCACACCGTTGCACGTTAAGACTTTCTTGAAAGACGGTAAGAGTAAAATGCACGTTTGGTTCTAACCTTTGCTGCTTATTGTCACAGTGAGCAGGTCAGCGCGAGGGGTGAGGTTTCTGTACCCCGCGTGCTCATCCACGTTCTCAGGCTCTTACCTTACTTGCTGCACATTATTTGCAAACCTGGTAATCGGAGCACTTACACCATTGTTGGGTTAAATTAGCGATACTGCGTGTTGCAATGGTTAAACTGGGCTATTCCAGAAGCATTTACCAAATAATGATGCCAGCGACGCATGGCTTCTATTTCTTGTGATCCTAACATAAAGGGCCCTTTATGTTAATGTCTTAAATTACACGAGGGACCTCAATAAAAGGGACCCCTATCTCCATCAGCTGTTTTGGATAGTGTCCTGGTTTCATTTAGCTCTCACTTGCAAATCATGTAAATCATCTATTCAAAATGAAAGTAAATAAAAGGCACCCCTGCAGCCAGTGACCGCTTCCTTAGGCACATTGTGTGATAGCAGTGATGTCATGAGAAGGGAAGAGCTGAGCGGACACGGTAAAGATTGCTTTGTCTCCTGCAGTCAGAAAGCCAACATGGGTGACAAGAAGGCTGTGATCAAGAACGCGGACATGTCTGATGAAATGCAGCAGGATGCAGTGGACTGTGCCATGCAGGCCATGGAAAAGTATAATATTGAGAAGGATATCGCCGCCTATGTCAAAAAGGTATGTTGCTGTTGCTTCAAAATAAAACGAGTAGCGCAAACTTGTTGCATGCATTTTTGCCAAGAAGATGCTAATGTGTCTTCCCCTGCAGGAGTTTGACAAGAAGTACAACCCCACATGGCACTGCATTGTTGGGAGGAACTTTGGCAGCTATGTGACACATGAGACGAAGCATTTCATCTACTTCTACCTGGGTCAAGTGGCTATTCTGCTGTTCAAGTCTGGCTGAGACGTGGGCTCCTAAACTATTTCAGCATTTCTTCTCCCATTTGCTACATGACTACCTCCTAATTTCTTGCTGTCTTCAGCCTGTTATTATTTTTGTCTGCTGCAACACTACTACCAACAGTGGCTGGTGCTTTGAGCTTGTGTAATGCCTGGACTGGTGATGTGTCATTCATAGAAAATGCCAATATAAAATGACTTATGGTGACAGCACTCAGTCAGCCTCTGCACTTCTAACAGACTCATTATGGCTCATGACTTCCCAGTAATTTGCTGTGCTGTGGTGGCACAGACTTTGTATGTTATTTCACATGACTGTATAATTTATTTTCATTGAATTAAAATGAGCAATAGCCTTTTTTTGTTATCCTTTTGATTTTCACTGACAAACCATGCTGAGACTGTTGCTTACATGAAATAAAGGATGCAAAATACTGAGATTTTAAGGGTTTTGTACATGCCTAAACATTCCTTTTGACACTTGTAGTGTTGTTGTAGATCTTTGGGAATGTAATTCAGTGAGTAGTCATTGTGATATTTTCATCATATTGACCAGAAAAAAACTTTAACAGTAAATTGGTTCAAAATGTGTTCTGTGTGCTTTAAATTCATTTCACTTCCATGAGCTATTAATGGCTTGGCACCCTGTTGGGCTGTCGAGCACTTTATCTCCCATGTATTCTGAAGCATTGTGATGCATCTAAACTTTAGGTGCTCGGACATAACTGCGAATAGGCAGATATAGAGTACCACTTGTTTGGAAATGCAGAAATTTTTTTTGTGCATGTACAATGCGGTGTATGAGGCAAAAACTGAATTTGTACAGTTTCAAATGATCTTAAAAGCTAGTATTTGGTATGAACACCTTTATTCAACACTTAAGTTCTTGTGTAATGTGCCGTAATGCAGCCTTACAGTCTTACAGTTTACTGTATTTTTTTTCACAAGAAAGCAATGTTAAGCACCATTTTAGAAAAAATAAATAAATGGCAAATCAAACTATGTGGAAGCTAATGTCTGCCAGTGAAATAAAGTTGATTACGCATGCAGGCAAAAGTTTACTTTAACTAATTCAAAATTTTGAGTTGCCTAATGTGAAATTTTTAAAATTTTCGACTTTTGGATAGCAAAAAAATAAAAAATATATTATTTTATTGTATTTTTTCAGTGGAAGAAACAAGCCTCCATACTGTACAAAACTGCTGGCGGTAAACGCTGTAAAATGGATAGTTTTCTGGTTTTCACCGCAGGGGGGCGGTAATGAGCTGAACTCTTGGATATGATGCTTTAAAGAAAGCCCAATAACCACCGAGGAGATAGTAGAAGTAATGGCGGCTCAGAGCGGGTTGTCACACCCGGCTCCTGTCCGCGGTGGTGTGTCTGCTTTCCCCCCGGTGCCTCTGTCCGCTGAGGCCGCTCCGTTCACTCCCATGGAGCCGTCCGGTTGGGGGCCCGGCTCACAGTCGGAGGCCGAGAAACTGTTTTCCAACTGCGCCATAAAACTGAGAGCCCTGCGAGCAGACTCGGTCCAACTCAAAGAGGAGCTCAACCTGCTCTTTGACCAACTCCTGTCCGAAAACTACAACAGGACCTTCGAGCCCGCTGTCAACATCCGTCCAGAGGTATGGACACTCGCTTTGGACCTGTAGTCTGTTTTCAGCGACACAAACTCTATAAAAGTCTGCCGCCTCTGTATTTAGAAGCAGAGGTGGGATGAATAAACACTGAAATAGCCATAAACCCACGCACTTCAGAGCCCCGAGGATAACCATATAATCAATAAGAGACTCGCTCTAAACTAAACCAACAACTGTGACATCAGCATTTTTTTTCTGTATTGGTGAGCCTCCTTATTTCCATTTCAGGACGTGTGTTCTCTGCTGAAACATGCCAGCTGTCTTGTGCCCCTGACTCAGGAGCATCTAGTCATCAAACTCTGCCAGGTTGTCCATCATCTGCTCAACCAGCTGAAGGTAACAGGTCACGCTTGTGCCACATGTACACTTATTTATTGTTAGGACTGCTTTCGTCGCATTTACACTATATGGACAAAAGTACTGGGTTGTCACTGAACTGAGGTGTTTCGTTCAGTCTCGTTGACACAGATGAACAAAATCAGTGAAGTCGAGTGTGGTACTATAACAGGATGACCAATGCCAACTAAGTGGTATTATTGCAAAGTGGAAGCAATAAATCAATAACCACAGACATCCAGACCTCAATAGGCATTAAAACCGTATATAGAGAGCTTGGTGGCATGGTTTCTATGGCCAAGCAGCTTTGCATCACCAAATATCCGACAGCAGTGGGCCATCTATAAAGTTTGTTGGCCTGGGTTGATGGTTCCAGTAAAGGCATATCTTAATGCTTTAGGGAAAGTGTGCCAACTTGGGTCTGCCCCTGTGCACAAAGCAAGCTCCTTAAAGGTGTGCTAGGATGAGTTTGATGCGGAAGAATATGCCAAACTGATCCAACCGTCAAACACCTTTGGGATGAACTAGAACAGAGATTCCAACATCAGTGTCTGGCTTCATAAATGCTCTTCTGGATGAGAGGATGAAATTTACAAGCCTGCAGAGGATTCTCTTAGTGGAAACTCTAATATCACAACAACCAACTCCATACTAACAGAATGGGATGTCATAAAAGCTTGTGTAGTTGTTGGGATATATTGCACTTACAGCCACATTTGTCTTTTATTTTTAAGGTAATAATGGATGAGCACACGCTGGATGTACTTGTGAACTATACTGCAGGTGCACTGAAAGTATGCAGTACGTGGACCCACACAGACGTCCTCCTGGCACTCTCCACTGTAGTCTATGGGAATGGACCTCAGTGCCACCAGGTAGATATTTAGTGCACTTTCCGAAAAGTGTGCCCTAACTGTTGACTATTTACGTCAAGATTTTTTTGTATATATATTTGTAGCACCTCAGCGACTTACTGGGTGAAGAGGGATTCCTCCTGCAGTATAGTTCTCCATCTCAGTCAAACATGGAGTTGCGCCGCGTTGCTCTTACCTGCATGGCCAACATCTGTCTCAGGTACTGCTACAACATGCTTGAGCCAGTAACCATTTTTATCTGTGTAAACTGCAGGCTATATGAAAGCCTGGATGTAGTGTCTATAATCTGATTTCTGAAGAGCTGCTTCGAATCTGGAACTTGAATGAGACACAGTGCCAGTTTCTCCATCTTTGAGCTTGTATTTGTCGCTCTAATCGTCTGCCTCTGTCCCTGCAGGATACCTGGTCAGCCGCCTTTGGATGATCAGTACAGAAGTGTGTGCTTCCGAGCCTTCCTGAAAACGCTGCAGTCAACCAAACCTCCCGACACTGATGAGCTCTTCTACTGCATGGTACTGGATACTCAACAACAAACATTTAAACGAGAAACAGATTAATTCAATCCTGCTTATATAAAATTGTGTAATCTGCGCAGGTGATCCAAGCAGCTCTGAAGGGACTTCAGTGTTGTCTCTCAGGTGGGAAGTGGAAATTTGGTGGAGGGGAGGAGCTCGGGTCTGTACTGGCTGCACTTAAGGTGTAAAATCTCACCACATGTGCACAATTATTATGAATTGATTAATTTTTGTTGAGTTGAGTATTAATATGGAGTCCTGCTCATGTATTCTGCAGCGACTCATGTTCCAGGGGGCTCCAGGTGTGATTGTGGAGTGGCTGGCTGTACTTTATCCAGCACCTTTACCGCAGTACGAGAGTCTCTCCGCAGCAAAAACTGCAGAATCGCCAAAATCATTAGAGCCACCAAAGGATGCTGCTGTGCCAGGAAAAGCTTCAGGGGTAAGAAGAGTGTTGATACCAGCAATGGCCATATTTAAAAACACTGAGGAAACTCTGATTTTTAATTGACTGTATTTCTCTCTCCAAAGAATAAAAAGAGGAAATCTAAAGGTAAGGGAAAGAAGACGAAAACCGAGGAGAGCAGAGGGGATGAACGAGAGGAAGGAGATGCAGAGACTGTGCCTGCGCCTCCGAAAGGCAGGGCGGAGGAAAAACAGCCTGCCTCATTTCTTTACCCATCCTGGAAACTAAACAGTTCTGATTCTGAATTTTCCGACCTAGAGGGCAACGCACAGAGCAAATTAAGGTACAGAAAGACCCTTAATAAAATATTTTTTCTCCCATGCATGTGCATCTTTTAAAAGTTTCAATAGATGGTTTTTAATTTTTAATTTTTTTTACTGTTTACACTCTTTCAGAGTGAACCACGGTCGTGTGCGCCAGGGGGCGCTGCACTGTTTGTTAGCTGTGGTGAAAGCAGTAGAGAAGAGAACTCTGTACGGTTACTGGTCTTCCTTCATCCCCGACTCTCCCATCGGGGGATCACCGCCTCTTACTCTCCTCACAATTATTCTGAAGGACCTCTCTCCAAAGGTACAACACACGCACACACACACTGTGCAGTTCTGGACCGATACGATTGTAACATCTCTCTCTTGACCCCCCTTCCAGGTGAGGTTGTGTGCACTTCAGGTGTTGTCAGCCATGCTGGATAGCTCCCGGCAGTTCCTGGCTGTGGCTGAAGATACGGCGTCTCCTCGAACATCTTACACCCCTTTCTCCTTCACGCTGGCGACTGCTATCAGAGAGCTGCACCGCACCCTCAGTCTGGCCCTGCTGGCCGAGACCTCCCCACAGACTCTCACGCAGGTCATAAAGGTACGATTATTTGCTCTCCACGAACACTTTTTATCTTTCATCTCTTTCTCTTTTGGATTTCTCTTTTGGGTTACAGCTACTGTCAATATTTCTTAGTTGAACTTTAATATAAACCCAGATGTTACAGACTATAGCATAATGATTTTTTTTTCTTTCCTGTAAAAACTTATTAGGTAAACATAATTACATTTAAACTCCATTTAATTTCAGCGGAATTACACCCTCAGTCTCATAAAGTATGACCGAAAACTGATAACTTAATGAATCCATTAGGGTTTAATTACATTTATTTCATTACATGCGATATGTTCAGGTTCCAGTAATGAAATGCGCTATAATGCAAAAGTAAACAAGTATTCTAAGTGATTTTTATAGTGTTAAAAAGTTCTGAAAAGACTCTGGAATAGTCTTTGAAAGTTGCGCTTTTCAAATTCGGACATAAAAATAGAATTAAGAATAAGTCTGGGCAGTATTAGTGTTGTTGTTGTTTTTCAGTATTGACGCAAAAAATAAACAGAATTTGTTGTGACAATTACCAGTTTAGCTATATGGTTGCATATTGCCTGCTAACACTTTGAATAACTTCACATACTTTTACTGTGTAAGGTCACATGTTTGCAGTCTGTGTGTGCATATAAATAAGAGGATTAGTCACTGTTTGTCTTTTTTGTGGTGTTTATCAGGATGTAAATTACAATATGAGTTTCATGTGAAATGAGCTGAGAGAGTGCTGAATTCTGACATGCATCTTTGTTATCCACACTGTAAATATGCGTCTGCTCCGTCTGTTAGTGTCTGGCCTACTTGGTAGCCAACGCTCCCTATCACCGCCTCAGACCTGGCCTGCTCACTCAGCTCTGGAAGCAGATTCGTCCGTATGTGCGCCACAGAGGTCTGTATGTTGTCGGCACGCTGAAATAACTGCCAATAGGATGTAAGACACTGAAGTCTGTTACCGTCCACACAACAATCTGTCCTTCTTTAGATGTGAATGTGCGTGTGTCAGTCCTGACACTTTATGGCGCTCTGGTGACCACGCAGGCTCCTCTCCCTGAGGTGCAGCTGCTCCTCCAGCAGCCAGATCACAGCAGCAGCACGGGTGCGTTTACGCCACAGGACTTGGGCCTCAGCTGGAGACAAAGAGACGGGGTGTCCTCACCCTCTCGTACACCAGTCAAACATTCCCAGCGGAGCTCTAGCACACACTCCCCACACATTCCTCACACACCAGGGGAAGAGGACAGCCAGCGACTGTGGCTGCTGCAGCTCTGTGTGACACTAGTGACTCAACCCAGAGAGGACCAATCAGACAGCGAAGGAGTGGGTGGGGGTGCTGCTTTAGAGCCACCTCCTGTTCGACTTGAAGCTCTGCAGGTGAGCAATAATGAGCCAGACAGGAAGCTCCAAACAGGCATTTCTAAAGTCTGAAGATGTTTTTAATCTCCTGTGTTTCAGGTCTTGTCTCACCTGGTGCGTGGCTACTTCCCTCTAACTCAACACTATCTGTGTGAGATTGGGCAAGTGAGCGCACGCTGTCTTGGGGAGACGGACACCTCCATACAGCTGCACGGAGCAAAAGTAATGCCCTCTATATAATATAGCAGTATAAATTGAATACTGATCCTGCAACAGTACACAATAAAACAAGTATCAGATATTTAGAAATAACATCTGTCTTTTATTTAGTTGCTAGAGGAGTTTGGTTCGGGAATAATTCAACAGTACAGAGCAGAAAACAACGTGCCTGAGAGCTCAAGGGTCCCCATAAGCCAGGTAAATGCAGATCATTTCTACACAGTGCACTACACACAGCATACGATTACAGAGGTTTAAACAAATGCACTTCGTTCTTTTTGGACAAATCCTCATTCGCCTGTTTCAAAGATGGATTCAGCAAATTTAGGGTTAAAATCTAAGTGTAAGTGCTATTCTTAATATCCATATGTAACAGACAGGTTTAAAATATATATTTATGTAACGTTTTAGAGCATTTAAGCAAACCTTTTTCAGACTTTGACACTAATGTCATGTTTTCTCTCCTCACACACTGATGTGCATTTCTAAGAGATTGTAAAATAATTTTTCAGAAGTGTAAAACCTGAGTTCAAAGACCCCAGAGACCTTAGATGGAAAAGCTCTTTGTAATTATAAAGATAACCTGAAATTTCCTGAAATACTCATACTCACAGTGGTAGGGACATGATTTCATATGATCTACAGGTTGAGCACAGACTGAGAGTTAAGCTGCTGTCACTGAGGTACAGATCAGTTCTGTGCAGGCTTTAGCAACAGTAAAAGGAGGCATTAAGAACAGGTTATATTTTAAAAAAATCCCTCTAATCCACATTAATGTGTGTTAATTTAATCAATGTGTGTACAATACAGGTGGTGCAGTTTTGGTCAGAAGTGTTGAGCGGCCCGTTAAACCGAGCGCTGCAGAATGAGCAACATCCCACGCTGCAGGCGAGCGCCTGTGACACGCTCTCCTCCATTCTGCCGCAGGCCTTTGCACAGCTGCCTGTGAGTTATCCCCTTTTATTAGACTTGTTTTTCTGCACTAGTGCTGCCAAGCTTCACGGCGCTGTATGTGTACTGTTGTTTTTAAGGACAAGACCCAGCTGATGTGCATCACTGTGCTGCTGGGACTCACCTACATTGAAAACTACCTGGTGAAGACGGCAGCCGTCAGGGCTTTGGGGATCTACGTACTGTTCCCCTGCTTGAGAGAGGTAGGTGTGCTAATCACCAGCTATGACCACAATTTACAATTTAAATCAGATATTTTGAATCCAAGATATGTAAACCTCTGGAAAAAAAATAGAAAAATTATGTTCTTCTTTTCAGGATGTCATGTTTGTGGCTGATACTGCAAACACTATCCTAGCTGCGCTCGATGATCGATCTACAAATGTGCGTGCCAAGGCTGCCTGGTCCCTTGGGAACCTCACAGACACTCTTATTGTTAATATGTAAGACAGCATGGATGTACCACACATATAATCTCAGAACAGACTGAAATCATATTAAAAGGGTAGAATAAAATATACTTAATGCCTATAAACAGTTGATCTTGTTTCTCTTTAACCAGGGAGAGTGTAGGTGTGGACTTCCAGGAAGAGTTATCAGACATGTTGCTCCTCAAGATGCTGCAGGCAGCCACGCGAGCAGCAGCAGACAAAGACAGGGTGCGAGCAGCTACGCTTTCACACTCACACAAACATGCAGGTTATTTTAAAACGCCCCCGAATTCATCTGTTAGATCTTGTAGAGTGTACTTACGTCCTCCCTCGATCCCTACCAGGTGAAGTCTAATGCAGTGCGCGCTCTCGGGAATCTGCTTCATTTCCTGCGGCAGAGTCAGATGACCAGACCCGCGTTCCAGCAGCCGCTGGAAGATGCAGTGCGTGCTCTGGTTAAAACGGTCCAATCAGAGGCTACGATGAAGGTCAGATGGAACGCCTGTTATGCTTTGGGAAATGCTTTCAGAAACCCCGCCTTGCCGCTAGGTAAGTTTTTAACCACAGGGCTGTAAAACCATCATACATTGTCAGTGTTAAAGCATTACATTTGAAGGAGGCTGCTGTGCAAAATGTCTCCAGCAGTGATTTATTTGGATTTCAGTTTTTTTGAAAAGCTGCTCATGTCCATCTCTTCATCAGACTCAGCTGCCTGGTCTCACGAAGCGTTCTCTGCGCTCTGCCATGTTGTTACTTCCTGTAAGAACTTTAAAGTGCGGATCAAATCTGCCGCTGCCCTTGCAGTTCCCGCCCACCGCGGCTGCTATGGAGACACAGAGCGATTCACCCGTGTGTGGTGCTCCCTCGCGACAGCCCTTGAGAACAGCGAAGACACCAACGACTTCTTGGAGTACCGCTACAGCGCCAGCTTGCGACACACACTCTCTCAGGCTCTCTTACACCTGCTCAGCGTAAGTCAGTCACAGGACATGCTCGGGCTCGGCGCGTCGCTGGCCAGCGAGGAGGGGACGGGCATCAGAGAGCATTTAATGAAGTACCTCCGAGCAGAGGAAGGAGGAGGAGAGGAGGCAGAGAAGGATATAAGGGGGGAAAGTTTGCACCCTCGGGAGAGAATTGGAAGTGTGGAGCAGATTTTGATCAGGATAAAGGGGTTAAAGGTGGAAGGGGAGGAGGAGAGGGGTAAGGAGATGGTGAGTCATTTCCTGGAGGATTTAATAAAGATTTGTGAAGAGACTTGGGAAAACACCCAAACTAACAGAGAAGTGACTGAAAGCAAAGCGGATCATGTATGAACTGCTGGGCAGTGATTTATGACTGATAATGTTGAACATCTGTTCAAAGATATTTGAAATCTGAAAAAATACAAATAAACATCTTCAGGAAGAAAAAGAATAAATTGAATCCTGTGTATTGATCTTATGCATTTATACCACTTTGGTCATTCTTAGAGGATGATTTTGGCTTTGTAATTTTACTAATATGATTAAAGATTTTTAAGTGTAAACATGTAATTGCCTGCAGTCTGGATTTGTTAAACTATAAAAACGTTCTTTTGAAACATGTTGCCAAGAAATGTACTGAACTGAAGCCTTCAGTTGATCCAAAATGCTCCGGAGAGGGAGGGAGAGCACATTTCACCCATATTGGCTTCTCTTCACTGGTTCCCTGTTAAATCCAGATTCAAATTTAGAGTTCTTCTCCTCACATACTAGGTCTTAAATAATCGGGCCCATTTTACAGACCTATAATGCTCCAATAGAGCACTTAGTTCTGAGAATGCAGGCTTACTTGTGGTTCTTAGGATATTTAAAAGTAGAATGGGAGGCAGAGTCTTCAGCTTTCAGGCCCCTCTTCTGTGGAACCATCTCCCAGTTTGGATTCAGGAGAAAGGCATCTTCTCTGCTTTTAAGATTTGGGCTGGATCAGGCTGCTGGGGGATTTACCATGATGCACTAAGCATTTCTTCTTCACACTGTGTATTTAATCATTAATCTGGCTCTCTTCCATAGTGTACTTTTTGTTTTGTTTCCCTGCCCCTCACCCCCAGCCTGTTGCAGCAGATGGCTGCCCTTTCCTGAGCCTGATTCTGCTGGAGGTTTCTTACTGTTAAAAGGGAGCTTTTCCTACTGTTTCCAAGTGCTTACTCATCGGGGCATCCTTTGAGAGCTTACCATTTGATACCTTAAAATTTAAAGTGTATAAAAAGAATTGTGATTTGATGTTACATGAAAAAATGAATTGCTACTTTGGGTCACTATCCACCCTTAAATGTTGCTACTGCAAAAATCAGAATGTGTGTGTATATATGTATATATATATATATATATATATATATATATATATATATATATATATATATATATATATATATATATATATATATATATATATATATATATATATATGCATGCGCACGCACACACACACACACGAGGATAATTAGTGTAAAGTTGCCTCACTCGCTGTAACACTCACAGGCCGCAACAGGGGGCGCCAGAGGCGAGAGGTGGATGATCCGGTTGTTGATTAGTGATGCCTGATCGGGGCACACCACGCTGTTGTAGAAATGGACGCGTTCGAGTTGTTTCGGAAACTCGGAGTTGGGGCTAAATTTGACCTGAAGAGGTTTGGTCAGGACGCCGCTCGGTTTAAGGTAAGCTTTATAGTGTAGCTGATGACATACTGGATGAAAACAGTTCATGCTGTTAACCAATCGCTATGGTTTAATGCATTTTAGCTGACCTCGAGTTTTGCTGTCCTGCTTGTGTAGGAGTATAACGTTTTAGGCAAGTTGTTGTGCTTAATACATGTATTTGAAGAATAGTACAACCGTAACACTCACACATACGTGTACACACACGTTTGTGTATCGTTTTATTTTGTAGCCCGTGAGGAGTCACGCAGAAGAAGCTTCTCCCGATCCTCTCTCTGCGATTGATTATTTTGCCACAGCCAATGGAGCCCAGAGCTGGACCCAGGCACAGGAGGAAGAGGAGGGCAGGGTAGGGGAAGAGGGAAGTGAAGATGGAGATTCCGACATAGGAGGCAAAAGAAAGCGCAAAGAGGAGGAGAGAGAAGTGAGGACCCAAAAGAAGAAGAAAAAGACCAAAAGCAACCAAGTGGAGGTGAAAGGTAAAGAAGTTGTAGTAGTAAAGGATGCAGTTTTAAAGTGTTCACTATGGAAACCTTGTAATTACAAAAATTTCGAGTGACATTTAGAATGAACATGATCTAGCTGTTCACTCCTGTTTGATGTCTTCTTTCTGGCTGAAGCTGGCGGTGAACTGCTGAAAGACATGCAGGGAACTGGCATCACCTGGACCTCTTCTTTGGACAGAAAGATCCAAAACCTGCCAAGTGATGGGAAGGAGAAATCTTCGTTGAAGAGGCTGAAGCATCTTCATCAGGAAAAGGTCCTCACTGAGCTACATCTTATAGCACAAAGAAGTAAAATAAAGATATTCTGCAAAATTTTAAAACTGCTTCTTAGTGGTGAAATGCTGTGCAGGACTACTGCTGTCCCCCTGTCTGCCATCGGAAAAAGTATTTCTCTTTCATTCTAGGTCAATCGTATTCGCGCCCAAAACCGCATAAATGTGCACGGCTGTGACATACCTGACCCTGTGTGCACATTCGAGGAGCTGCTGTCTGAGTATCGTCTCAACCCGCGTGTCCTTCAGAACCTCAGAGACGCCGGGCTGAGTTCCCCAACGCCGATACAGATGCAGGCGATACCCCTCATGATGCATGTAAGCACACATGCTCATCCTCATTTCTTTGATTTGGTATTAGTGCACAGATGAGGATTTTCTGAGGGTTTCACTCTTGGTTTGGTTTGTCTGTCAGGGTCGGGAGCTGCTGGCCTGCGCTCCCACGGGATCTGGGAAGACTTTGGCTTTCTGCCTCCCACTGCTCGCTCAGCTGCAGCAGCCAGCCAATCAGGGCTTCAGAGGTGTGATCATCTCCCCAACCAGAGAGCTGGCCAGCCAGGTATGCAGCATAAATTAGAAAGTGATCCTTTTAAAAAGTAAGGAGGCCTTTCCTGCTGTGAACGACAGCAGCTGGTGATAGATAAAGGATGATAAGTGACTGACTTCCTGTGTTTTCAGCAGTATTTGGTCATTGTTGTTGAATTGTGTTCAGACCTACAGAGAGCTGCTCCGTCTGTCAGAGGGAGTCGGGTTTAGAGTTCACATCATAGACAAAGCGTCACTAGCGGCTAAGAAATACGGACCACGGTCAAACAAAAAATACGGTAAGAGATCGTTGGCTCATAGAAGATGAAAAATAAGTGAATCTCACTGGCTTTTAACTCCTGATGTTTCTGTGTGCAGATATACTCGTCAGTACTCCAAACAGACTCATCTTCCTTCTCAAGCAGGATCCTCCAGCTATCGATCTCAGCAGGTGACATTTGATCTGCTCCACTCTGATGGTTTTTGTGTGTCGTACCCACTCTATTTGTCTCTTTATTACTTAAAAAAAAATTAAAAAGAAGACAGATTGATGATGTTCTGCGTGTTGCTTTTCAGTGTGGAGTGGCTGATTGTCGATGAGTCCGATAAGCTGTTTGAAGACGGCAAGACGGGCTTCAGAGAGCAGCTGGCCACCATTTTTCTGGCCTGCTCCGGTCCAAAGGTGCGCAGGGCTTTCTTCAGCGCCACTTGCACGGCAGATGTAGAACAGTGGTGCCGCCTGAACCTCGACAACCTGGTTTCTGTAAACATCGGGCACAGGTACGGCTCTAGCTGAAGAACTGCTTACTGCGGCAAATTCATGCCTTCTTTTTTTGTCACAATAAAAACATGGGTGTTTCATCTTTTTAGAAATACAGCTGTGGATACGGTAGATCAGCAGCTGCTGTTTGTCGGGACAGAGAATGGCAAGCTTGTGGCAATGAGGGATATTATCAAAAAAGTAAGGAGCTTACTTGATTTCAAATAGAACAGATTTATTAGTGGTTATTGCATAAACATCTGTTTAAATCATTTCTAATTTCTGATTATTTTATCTTACAAGCTAAGATAAAATAAAAGAGTCCTCTTTTCTGTGTTTCAGGGCTTCCTGCCGCCCATGCTGGTGTTTGTTCAGACTATAGAAAGGGCACGGGAGCTTTTCCATGAGCTGGTGTATGAAGGCATCAACGTGGATGTAATCCACGCAGACCGCACACAGCAGCAGGTACATCAACACACCTACCAATCCTGTCATTTATTTCCATTTCAGTTTATTTATTGAGTGCTCTCGTTCTCATCGTTTGCTCCTATGTGTCAGAGAGACAACGTGGTGAACAGTTTCCGCTCCGGGAATATTTGGGTGTTGATCTGCACCGCTCTGCTCGCCAGAGGAATCGACTTCAAAGGCGTAAACCTCGTACTCAACTACGACTTCCCTACCAGCGCTGTGGAGTACATCCATCGCATTGGTTGGTTTGGACAGTGATCCAAAAATAATCAGCCTGATGTTTCCACTTCGTCTTTGACGCGTATTACACTCTGTGTCTGTCAGGTCGTACTGGGAGAGCTGGACATCAGGGGAAGGCCGTCACCTTCTTCACAGAGAATGACAAACCTCTGTTGCGCAGGTAGGAAAAGAGCAAACTGAGTTTTTTCTTCATTCAAACCCATATCCAGCTGTTAACACACAATTTAAAAGGATTTTCTGGATTTCCCGGATTTCCCATGGACCATCCTATTTGGTTCTTGGTCTCTATCGTTGGTGTTGCTTTTTTTAATAAAATAATTTCACTGCAGCACAACGATTGCAAGTTTAGGTCACTTCTTGCCATTAATTTATTTTTAAAGCACCTTGAATTTAAAAACTGAGCCTGTAGTTTTTCTTCTTTTTCCCTATGCTTCTCTTTAACAGCATTGCTAATGTTATAAAACAAGCGGGCTGTCCTGTACCAGACTACATGGTTGGTTTCAAGAAAATACACAGGTAACAAAGCTCCATGATTGCCTGCACATTTACAGAAATGTTTCCTTTGATTTAATGCTTAATTGCTCCCTGTTGAGTTTTGGTAAGAGCGGTCTGGTCGTTATCTTTTTGTTTAGCAAAGTAAAGCGGAGACTTGAGAAGAAACCTCCCAAGAGAAGCACCATTTGCACAACTCCTCGCTTCTTAATGAAGACCAAAGGCAAAGATCAGAAA
This sequence comes from Neolamprologus multifasciatus, assembly GCF_963576455.1. Taxonomy (NCBI): domain Eukaryota; kingdom Metazoa; phylum Chordata; class Actinopteri; order Cichliformes; family Cichlidae; genus Neolamprologus; species Neolamprologus multifasciatus. The sequence continues at coordinate 14,935,826 of NC_140448.1, read as the reverse complement.
AAAGGAAACAAGCGAACAGCGAGAGGAGAGCAGAAACGAGAAAACAGAGCTCAAACAACATCACACCAGGAGAAAGAGGAAAAGAAGACAAAAGGACAGGGGCTGAAGAAAGGAAATAAAACACAGAAAGAAGGAAAAGAAAAACACAAGAAAGTGTCTCAGGAAACAACAACAGAGACTTCAGGAACCAAGTTACAAAGGTGGGGAAGGACTTTCATGCACATTTATGCAGTCCAATAAACTACAAACTGCAATCATATCAAACTCTGTTATGTAAAAAAACAAAACAAAACCCATACATATATGATAAATGACTCTGTACACAACATAAATCCAATTTCCTGAGCATACCATTAGAGTGAAAATCGGTGAAAAGTTGAAAGTAGGAAAAATTATTGTCAAATATATCACAGAGGCCTGTATGGAGCCATAAATTGAACCCACTTGAATAAAAAATATTTCTAATATTCATTCTTTCTTCTTTAACAGGAAAAAGGTGAAGAAAACTAAGCTGAAGGCCGACAAGAGGAGTGCGATGCAGATGGACTGATGAGAAGATGCATTTGCAGTCTGATTTATTGCCAACCTTTACATTTGTGCTTTGTAATATGAGAGTATAAAATAAACTTTTATATGTGTATAAACTTTTTTTGGCATTTTATTACATTTGCTCACCTGACTGAACATAATTTTGTATATTTGTTAATAAAGATGATGACTGTGAAAGTACATTAAATAGCAACTGGGTATTTTTGATTAGAAATAAACTAAAAACTGTAAGTTATTGTACTCTTGAGGGCCAGCTATAACAGACGGTGCCCTAAAATGTACCATTTCTGTTCAACCCTTCACCAGACTTTGTTAGTGTTGGATTAAAACTTTAAGGGTAACTTAAAAAAATGGGCATTCATACACACAGATATAATAACTGTTATTAAATCAGGCGAAATGTCTTTATATATAAAATTTGAAATATATTTCTTGCCAGTCCAAACTGTTGAAACCTATTTTCCTTCAATAATTGCACATACAGCACTGTAACAACAGTCTGGTGCTTAAAGAGACGGGAGATATGTTTATCTAATTACATAATTATTTTTTCATGAATTTATATAAAGAAAGAAAAGATTATTGTAATAAATTTGAGAGTCATGCAAACAAAGTATTTTCGTAGCAACGTTTCATCAATCTGATAGCAAAAAAGCAAATGCAAAAAGCGATAGCTATAGGTATCCTAACTATCGCGATACATTAGCTATGAGATCTCGCCCATGCAATATACCGCAGGAAACCCCGTTCAGTCTTCCTTTCTCAACATGGCACCGAAGGTGAAGAAGGAAGGTTCGTGAATCTACCAGTTTTGAATGAATAAATCGTATATTTTAGTTGAATCGGTACCTCTGTTTGTACCGTATGTGTACGGTATGAAGGAATATAGTAAAATTGTTTTGTTTGAGCTTAAGTTATAGCTCTGTAATTATGTGGATATCTCAAGAGTGTGGGTCCGGCATGTAGACTGTAACGTGATGCTGGCTAAGCTAAATCAAGCCGCTGTTGATGAAGTCGCATGTGTTTACAGTTACATTTATTTAATGTTTTCTTGTTAAGTCGTCTCTTATGGACAAGGCTTAGCTAGTTCATCTCATTATGGCTTCATTAACTCAGATATGTCTGCGAATTAGGTGTTTTAGCTCATGTTAGCAATGGCCTTAGCTTAGCAGGCTTTAAAACGTTGCATTAGCAACGCGTGAGAGCATCTCTAAATTTATTTGATGTTATTGAAAATCTGGTTGTTATAGTCAGCGATACTTCCTGCAACGTAAAAAACCCTGAGAGCGTGTTGGTGTGCTAGTAATCTGCCTTCTGGGTGTTAATACTGTGTGGATGGCAGATATGGTTGTGAGCATACTGAGCAGTAAGAAGTAAACTCCCACGTCTTTTAAGCACATGTATCTTAAGATCATATGATTCAATGTAAATACTGACTAACTTTGAAATAGCTTTGAGGCAGAGCCATTCAGCTTCATTTGTATAGAATGCTTATTTTAGTATTTGTGTCAGTGTAAATGTGGATTTCACTGGATCAGCTACAAATCATTACAGAATTCAGTAGATGACCTGCTGTGTACATTGTGTAAAGTATGTGGGCCACAGGTTAACTTGGCAGTGCTGTGATATTTTCCAAAGTGTTCTTTGCCATATTGACAAAGCCTAGAATAATGAACCACTGTCTAATAGTGGTAACTTTCTTTTCCCCCAATCATAGCTGTCCCTGCCAAGACTGAGGCCAAGTCAAAGGCTCTGAAGGCCAAGAAGGCTGTGCTGAAAGGCGTACACAGCCACAGGAAGAAGAAAGTCAGGACTTCTCCCACCTTCCGTCGCCCTAAAACCCTCCGTCTCCGCAGACAGCCCAAATATCCCCGCAAGAGTGCTCCTCGCAGGAACAAGTGAGTTACAAACAGTTGACGCAGGTCACAAACATGGAACTTGGTGCACATGATGGTAATAGCGATCAAAGCATGAAAAAGCATGATTCCAGGTTTTTAAACTTCTGATGCACCAATCTTAAAATTTTTAAAACATGTTTGTAGTGAGCAATAGTGAATAAGCAGTTAACCTTTAATTATATTGTAGAGACTTTGAAATTAAGTGAGGACCTCTGACCAAACAACTTGTGCATTTTATTTTATAGGTTGGATCACTATGCGATCATCAAGTTCCCCTTGACAACAGAGTCTGCTATGAAGAAAATTGAAGATAACAACACACTTGTGTTCATTGTGGATGTCAAGGCCAACAAACATCAGATCAAGCACGCTGTCAAGAAGCTGTACGACATTGACGTCGCCAAAGTCAACACACTCATCAGGTAGAAATCCTCACATTGCTGAGCTGAAAGCCAACTTCATACAGACCTTTTCAGTCCTTTACTTTCCCATGAAGGAAGCATTGACTTCATATGTACTCATCATACGCTGTGCAAGTATCTGGATAAATATGACATTTAAGTGGATGTGCTGAAAACAAGACAAACCAACACATCAGGATATTACAGGAAGACTTCCAACCGATGTTATTGTGGGGGGGGGGTCATGGGACCCTTTTTTTACCCATTAATTTTGTATAGCATTGACATGACTGTGTGTGTGTGTGTGTAAAATTTGTTTTAGCCTTCTGGTAAATGATTTGCCTGATATCTGTCCATCTATGTCCCAGTAATGAATTTGAATTTGCCACATCTGACAGCCAATAACAGCCAATTTGGTGCACATGATGGTAATAGCGATCAAAGTATGAAAAAGCATGATTCCAGTTTTTTAAACTTCTGATGCACCAATCTAAAAAAACCAAAACATTTTAAAGATGTTTGTAGTGAGCAGTAGTGAATAAACATGCCTTTATGTGCAGGCCTGATGGTGAGAAGAAGGCGTACGTCCGTCTCGCACCTGATTACGATGCGTTGGATGTTGCAAACAAGGTGAGCCTTTATTCCGCTGTTGACTTTCTGAAGCCAAATCAGTCATGTGCATGTGATGTAAACTTTATATTTGCTCTGAATGTCTGTGATGCATTCAAAGGAACCACTGATGCAAAACAGTGCAGATACAGATGTGACGACTCTGTTGATGAACATTGTGTAATTAATATCCTTTTTTATTTTATTTGCAGATTGGCATCATCTAAACAGCAGTCGAAGAGACTTGTGGAATAAAAATAAATATTTGTATAAACAAGCTGTTCAGTCATCTTGTGTGTTTTTTGGGGCGTAATTTACACTTTTGACAAAAACTTGAGTTATTGTAATTATGATTCAGTTAAGCTGTGGAAATACTGCTCCATCCTGAAAGTGAAATGTGTGCACTTTTCTCCAGCATAGAAAATAATCAGTGCTCATCTAAGCGCTTACATTTAATTATCAACCTGTGAACGATTGGCTGTGATCCCTTTGTTTTTTCTTTTTTATTATCACTTACATTTGATAGCAGTTTCTAATTTTAGTTTTTTAGTACAAATTTCAGTGCTTTGATGACGGTGAGAACCTGCTAAATTTATTAGTTTAAGCTCTCCTAATAGCAAGTTTGAGATTACTGACTGTATTTACACATTTTATAAAAGTTTATACATGTTAATGATATTTTTGGAGCACAAAACAGTAAGTAGAGGGGAAATTTGTGATTTAAACATCTGCTTGCTCTATTTTCAGTTTAAATATTTGTCAGTTATACAAAATATTAGCAGTGCTCACCCATTCCTGGTTCACTCCACAGCAAAAGAGTGAGACAAGGCATTGTTGCACGTTATGGAGGTACACACTGAAGTATCACAACCAGTCAAGGTTGGTGACCAAAGATCATCCACCCTTTCACTCAGCAATGGATCACCACAGGGATGTGTGCTGAGTCCTCTACTATACACCATCTGCACCCCCTCGCATCCCAAAAGCCGATCTCCCTCCCCTATCCATAAAGGGTGACTGCATGGAGAGGGTATCCTCCTTTAAGTTCCTTGGTAACCACATATTTGAGGACCACAAATCAGCCCTGGTAAAGAAAGCCCAGCAGCGCTTCCCATTTCCTGAGGGTTCTGAGATTTGAAAGGCTGCAGACTGACCTAATACGGTCTTTCTATTGAGCCACAATCGAAAGTGTGCCGGTGCACGCTATCCCCGTGTGGTACACTGGTTGTACAACAGCCGATAAAAAGAGAATAAAGAGGGTCATCAGAACTGCAGAGAAGATGATCGGCTGTCCACTCTCCACCCTGGACTCCATTGCTGGCTCTAGATGTCTCTCCAGAACCTGGGCAATTATAAAAGACCACCTCTTCAACATCCTGCCCTCTGGAAAAAGGTTCCGATTCATTAGGTGCAAAACAACAGACTAAAGTACAACTTTTACCCATGGGCTCTCAGAACCATAAATGCAAATTAAGAGTTTTTTACATCATCATTCTTTTGCTGCTATTTGCTATTTATTATGTTGTTTTGTGTGTGTTTCTTTTTGTTTCCGTGCAATATTTTGGCAGATGTGCAGTTTCCATCATTCAATGACCATAGCCCTTCCACCCTTATTTATTATTTATTATATTTTATTACAATGCCCTTGTACACCCCCACAATGCTTCCTGTAACCCAAACATCGCATATATAGTGTGCATAGTGTTCTTATATTGTTATTCTTCTTCTCTCTTATATATCGTTTTCTTTACTTTCACACCTTTGTGGCCTTACTACCTAATTTCACTGTGCAAACAGCTGTACATTGACAATAAAAGTTTTAAGTTCTGATATGTGTAATTTAGAGCTAATTGTGTTAGTGTTTTAGTTGATGTGAATGTTGAACCAAGTTCCAGGTAAACTGGTCTCATACCAGCAGACTGTAATGTGAATACTTTTGATAGGAAACACGGCACCCCTAGTGACGTTACAAATTATTATTTTAATTTTGTTACTTTAGTATGTAGAAAATCTTTAATTGTAGCTAGCTGAATGGTTCATCATTTATACCTTGCTGTCACAGCTGTGTTTGTGAAAGCAGGCAGGTTTTGTAATAAATTTGACTACAGATGACAGGATTCTTGGGAGTGTGAACGCCATGAATCCCAGAAGCATGTGTGCAGAGCCTAAGTGCTGCAGACTCACTCTGGAAATCAGTCTGTCTGGTCTATACAGAAATGTTACACTTGAAAAACACATCATGGTGACAATTTATTTCTATGTCTAAACAGGACAATATGCTATTTGAACAATTACACTTTCTTTAGCCATGAATTTGACAGTATTGTTTTTAATCAATTATTTGATTTGTTGCATTATTTGTTATTGTTTTGTCATGCTGCTGAAGAGACTGAGGACATGTCATGAAAGTCTTGCCAAAGGTGTAAGCTAACACTAGTGACAAAACATTGGCACATGCATGTTTACTGAAATGTATAAAAACTACTTTTAAAATATCTTTAAGCTGTCATTTTTGTGAGTACAGTACATGGAGTCAACTTCTAATGAGTCCTAATATTAAATGTTAGAAAATCTATTTTAAGACATTCTGCATCCTCAGACTGGATATTTCTGTAGAATGACCCTGCACCAAGTGTCTGCACATAGCTTTTTTCTGTGAAGGCATACACAAATCATTTCTCATAATAAATTACCTGTGATTTTCTTCATGACTTCAGCTCTGATTGCAGCCCTGCTGTGTGATTGTTCTTAGTGATGTGCAGCAGCAGCTTTGTAAGGTGATAAGTTTGATCTATGCCATCTGTAATTGTTCCTGTCACCAGACAATCACAGTACTTTCTTTACTTCTGTATTGAAAGCATCAACCTACTGTACATGACTTTCCTGTAATCATCTGATGCAGTTTCTCTTTGTGGCTTAATTTAAAGAGTGAACATATGGTGTGGTGGGGAAAACACCTATCACGGGGCAGCTTGCACTGACACTTTCGTTGGCACATGCAGGTTAATGTTTGACAAACTAGGACAATTAATATATCAACAGCAGTGAAAGCAATGCCACTACAGTCATGATTGTTGTTTAACAGCTATCATCATCAGGCTTGATAGCATCCATGATTTAAAAGAAAGGTGCCTTTTTATCTCAGTAGCAAACACATCCACTGCATGAATGAACAGACCACAATAACAGATGTAACTCTGAAAGTGATTGTTTTATTAAAATTCAAGCATGTCATTTGTAGACAGATTCCACTGAACATTGTGTTTTCATCCATTTTCTGACTTGTTAAGTTTAGGGTAAAGTATAAGTAAAAGCATTACAACTCTACATCACTTTCAGATACGGTTAGTCAGCGAGCTTCATCTCGTTATGTAGATAAATCTACAAACTTGTGAGTGATACAAGTTGAAAAAAAGAAAAGGTGGGCCATTACCCTGCCACCCTTTCCAATAAATATAAACTGTTGCCTATTGATTAGATTTACATGATAAAACTGTGACAGCAGATCTCCTGCTTATGAGAGAAAGGTTCGAACTGTGCCTTTAACAAGGCCTCTGCAGATCGGGCACTTTCGCAGTGATGGCGCACACTCTTTACACACCACCAGGTGTCCACAGGGGATGAAGACTATGTTGACCTCTTTATCCATACACACCTTGCAGGTACGCTCCTCCTGTAGGCGCCTTAACTGCTCCTCCATTGGGAGGTCTGTAATACAAAGGAGATTTTTAAAAAAGAAAAATAAATTAGGTAAATGAAGAGATAGTAATTAAACAGTAAAATGAGTTGAACACAAAACAACTTTACGGGACCGTGAGCTCTGCTTCAGGCTACATACCTGAAAGATCCTGGCTTGGTGATGCAGCTTCGTTTGACTGAGCTACAAGCAGAAAAGACAGCACGTACTTAACCACTGAGCTACAGTTTGATCACATTCATGGTTTCCAGTGCAAACCCGTCTATATTTGAACTGCTTACACACATACCCATGAGATCTCTGAGCAGGTGGACGTCATTTTTCTGAATCCAGTTGCGGAAGACCTCAGCTGCAGCATTTCCCTTTGTGAGGATGAGCTCTATCAACCTGGCAGTCTGCTGCTGGGCAGACGTCTGAGCCAGAAGACCGCTATACTCCTCAGCAGCTGCAGGTAAAGAAGGGCACACGTGAAACACTTTAAACAGCTGAAATAAAAGATGCAACAACATATTACACTGTTGCACCTCGAGTTATGTTGTACCTTTATTTAAAATTGAGAACAGAGGCTACCCAGAAATTCCACCATCTGATTTAGTAGTATTTGCCCCTCACACCAAACACTCTAGGTTTGTGCATTGGCACCAGGTGCAGGTCTTTCGTCTCCATGTTTTTAAATCACAAAAATGTAACCCTGGCTCTATGATTCAGGTTTTGCTGATAAAATTATGTTTCAGATTTTCATTTGTTATTTAACCAAGAACGGATGTGAATTCAGACAAAAGTTGTGTTTGTTGAGATATGAGGGCTTAAAAAAATGTACATACTCAACACATTCTGATCTCTTAAATGCTCAAACAGTGGCTCAACACTTTTTAGTCGTTGGATCAAAGCTGCCTGGTGTCTCTTCACAAAGGTGAAGCCATCTGAAAGGAAAGGAAAGATTATCATTTCACTGCAACAGAACACCTAAACGGTTTTGATTTTACATTTCCATAAATTAAGGGAGTGAGAACAGTATCAATGTTAACTCCACCTGATGCCATCGCCTCTGCCAGCATCTCTCGCTCCTCTTCTCTTTTCTGATCTTCTGCACTCAGCAGGTCTGAGACCAACTCCTGGACTGTCCTGTAGTTCTCGCCACTGGTCAGGATTTTGCTCTGGACCGTTTGCTTGACTAGACTTCGCTCAAAGCCCATCTCTAAAGCAGACTTTATCACGGGGGTGTTCATCATGACGGCATCCTCAGACCGCTCCTCTCCAGGGCCAAGGTGAACCACTGAGTGAAGAGAAAGCAGACATTTATAGACTTCAGTTTTAACAGAAAACAAAGAGCACCAGTCTCTCTGATCAGAATATGAGAAATTTTTTGTTCATCAGACTCATAAAATCGTTAACGATCCTATATCCTTTCTCTGGAGCATGAGTTATCACCCTCAACTGCTCTCAGTCCTCCCAACATCTATTTCACTTTTAAATAAGGACTCTGCTCAGTTTAAAAGGTCCAGAATCACATTGTTGTGCACTCGAATGTTTGTTACAAGTATTTTATGATAAAATTAATTTTTATCTTGTCTTATTTTGCTGGTTAAAGATCCTATGTGGGACAATAAAGTTTATTCTTTTCTTATCTTAAATATTCTTTTTGGGGCGATTTTAACAAACCTTTAAAAAATGTAAAGAATTTCATTTTTCCAAACCCACCTGGTGGATCCACAAACTCTCTGGAGTTATTGTCTCCATTTGTTAAAAGCTATTGTGGAAAAAAGGGAGAAAACAGCATTTTTTTAATGACTCATTCCAAACCACATGTTTGAACTAAATCTCAGATGTGTTTGTCTTTACTAACTTGCTCAAAAAGCCGAGGAAATCGAGCTTGAATCTGGTGAACAAAGTCTTGTCCTTTCTCCTGGAGCAAATATTCACACCTGCAGTTAAAAGAGAAGTACAAGAACACAAACATTCATGAACCACCGCAGGTACGCACACCATTTGCCTAAGCAGCACTTTTCTACAGCACACTGTGTTCTGGATAAAACTGATGACAAATCGACTTTACAACAGCAGAATTTACCGAGGAAACCACTTAGCATGTTCCACCCATGGATCATCTCCAGACTCCCAGCATCGCAGGCCTCCATCGCAACAGAAACACTTGACGTCATCATTACGACCTTCAGGAGGGGCAAACAAAGAGCGTTCAGTTTCAGTATGTAGCTTTGGGCAAATTTAAGAAATGGGAGGGGGGGGGGGGGGGGGAACCCCAAAACAAACAAAAAAAAACCAAAAAAAAAAAAACCACACTCTTCACTTCTTTCATTTCGCCTTTAGCTCGAAAGCACTGATCTCATCACATTTAGATGCTTTATTTAGTTTCGTTATGACACTTGAGTTTATAACCAGGTGTCCCCCTTGATATGCTTTATTTGAGGACTTTCCAGTGAAATCAGAGAAACTCGATAAGAAAAACACTTCTGTGGAACTCCCTCAAAAACAGCAGGAAAACCCTCCGACATTACAACCACTTCATGTAAAGGAAAGATTCTGAGTAAATTTCCAGAAAGTTTATCACCTAGTAAGAATTTCTTATAATGACCAAAGTCAAACGAAACTTTTGACTTTGGCACTAAAAACATACAAATTAATATGGTTTTTCAACCATATTAATTTTTTATATTGAAACTAGCATTAACTGCCTTTTTGGCCACTTTAGAAGAATACAGCACCTTATTTACAGACAGCAGCCAATGAGTAGCATAACCTCTCAATAAAAAGTTCCACAGGTCAATTAATGAAGGTAAGTCAGTCAAGGTCACTGAACAGGTGTGCCTCTTTGACAGCATCCATACCTACATAGTAGAAGCCAGCTTTAGCCAGCTGCTCTGGGCGGACGGGGATACGTGATGGCCAGTTAACAAAAGTGAGCAGCCTCTCCTCACTCTGCTGCATGGCAGGGTTGGACACATTGGTGAGGACTGTGGCTCCTGAAGACATCTGGGAATTCGCAGCTAAGGATGCAGTTGCTGCTGCACCAGCTAGCGACACGTTGTCAGCCCTGTCACCTCGGACAAAGCGACAGTTTGGATAATGCCTCTGGTGTTCAGATAATGCTCTGTCCCCTGGCTCCCAGTTACTTAGCTGCAAAGGGGAAAAAAAAAAAAAACACAGTTTGGTGTCTGAATGATGTTACTCATCTTTATAATACTGCCTTATATTTTTATATTGTAAAATAACTGTTTCAACAAAGAGCTTTAAGCAGAATAAACCCAGTACAAACAACAACACACACACACCTGTCCTCCACAACTGAAGCAGGCCACTCGATCGCCCTGCCCTAGGTAATAGAAGCCAGCTTTGGCGAGTTCAGCAGGCATGATGATTGAGAGCGTCCAGGAATGGAAGGTGTCCAGGCGGTCTTGCTCTCTGCGCATGGTTGGGTTGTGGCATGTTGGTCTCTGGTGGGACATGTCCTCAACACCTCGCGAGCTCAGTGGGCTGGAGGGCGGAGGAGCAGAGAAGGCCATATTCAGGTAGCCAACAGGCTCTTCACCTTGGCTTACTGCTGGGTTAGCAGCAGCTGGGCCAGGACCAGAAAGCTAAATAAAAGAAAAAAACAAAACAAAAAAAAAACCACTTACTCAGACAGCTCAGTGCCTCTTGGCACTAATCTAATCTATTAATCTTACTGTGAAGAACTATTACGAATAACTGTTTAAAAGAAATTGAGAGAATTGTAACATATCAATAAGAAAATCCTTAAATAATTAAAAAAAACAACAAAAAAACCCCCGCTTACTTTAATTTAACATCAAAGGGATTATAACACTTGTAAATGATTAATTTAATCTAATCTATCCATTTTTGAACAAGGCATTGTGTTGCCTGTGAGTCATCATGTTAAAAAGGTGACTGATCATTAGAAAAACCCTTTGTCAATTATACTAGCACAGCTGAGAACTGTTCTGATAATAGAACAATAATTTTGCCCAGCTAAGCCTCAAAATTCCCACTTCCTCAAAGGTTCTTGTTCTAATAATGCATACCACTACCACCACCTGAAAACCAAAAACTACCTCTAATTAGAATAGAAAAATGTGGAAGATGGTGTACCACCCACATTAAATGATACCGCTAAAAGGTGGACTGAGCTCGTTTGTGAAAGTAGCAGTACACAGTTGTGTTAAAAGTTCTCAATATTTTTGGAAATTACTTGATGGAATAACCAATTTCTTGAATCAAGAATATTCTGGCAAGTTCTTTACTATAATTTATTTTTTTATAGTAAACTTTTAGACTGATCAAATCCACAAAGGATGATCCTCTAGACCAGGGGTATGGAACGTTAGTCCTCGAAAGCCAGTGTCCTGCAGGTTTTAGATCTACCACACCTGAATCAAATGATTAGTTCATTACCAGGCCTCTGGAGAACTTCAGGACATGTTGAGGAGCTAATTTAGCCATTTAAATCAGCTGTGTTGGATCAAGGACACATGTAAAACCTGCAGGACACCGGCTCTCGAGGCCTGGAGTTCCCTACCCCTGCTCTAGACCACAAGTGTCAATCTGAGTGGTAATAACTCTTATTTGAAGAAGCATGCATTGATGATCTTACTGGTATCGCTGGGACAATGCGGAGAGGGGAGAAGGCGGAATGCGAAGAGGAGAGGAGGTTGGCTGTAGATGGGAGGCTCTGGATGAAGGAGCAGGAAGGAGAGAGCTGTCGGTGTTTCTCTGTTGGACAGTCGCCGGGCTGCCAGCCCTCAGCTGTCACGTTACATCTGAAACACTGCACGCGGTCACCCACGCCAGTGTAGAACCAACCTGCTCTCGCCAGACTTCGTTCGGTGACCGCAGATGTTGGGAATCGAGCAAAGGTCGAGATGCGGAAGAGCTCTAGAGGATAAAAACAAATTGGTTGAGTTTCAAAGGTAAGCTACAAATAAATTAAAAAAAAAAAAAGTACATATATACCTGAGGAGTTATCATATTGCAGTTCAGGTGGAGGCCCATTGCGAAACAGACCCATTAAAAACTGATTGTTTTTAAGCTGAAGAAGAGTTTCCATTTTGGGAATTTAGTGCAGTAGATAAGGAAAAAGAGATGTCCCTCTGAGGGAGAGGGGTTTGAGAAAACCCAAGGTCTTGCTCTCACACACAAACACACTCAGTAATGCTGAAGAGGTAAGCAGACAAATGGATAAGGATGCAAAAGAGGAGGGAGCTCTTAGCTAGATCAAGATAATTTAAACTTAAGAGCTCTTGTGCAAAAAAAAAAAACTGTTTCACCACAACCATGATGCAATCTTTACTTGCATCCATATTACCTATGCCTAGCAAAGAGGCACACCTGAACTTAAACATTTAACTGCCTAAATGTCAGCATCTCTCTTTTAGCCACAGTTAACGCAGATGAACGTCAAACTAAATCCATCCTCTGCAGTAATGACACAGCGTGAGTAAAATGCACACGTAAACATGACATCACCCAGGATCGTTATGCACACTTAGGAAACACATATCTGACATGCCACCAAACCGCTCCAACTCAAACATATAGCATATGGTTATGCGAACAAACAAAACATGTTAAAAATTTGCCTCTAGCAGATGTACACACACACACAGACCAAGGAATTCCTGCTCTCAAACCCCTCCCCCCATCTTGGACATCCCTTTTTGGGGGTGTTTAAGGGTTCATAATTCAATAAAAACAAAACAATTTAAAAAAATTAATCCTCCAGGGGTAACACGAGTGTCTCCTTTATATCAGCAGAATCTGTAGATGACAAGAAAAAACATACATAAGACATGCTGTAGTTATGTTTCATGGCCATTTCAGCAGTGAAAATCTTGCAGGCTCAGTTGATATAATATTACACGGCAGGTCACAGAAACAAAAGTCAAACTGTTTTGATGCTAAAGCTTAAGTCTCCAAAGTGATATATTTAAAACATAAAATTAGGATCGACTCCTGTCACTTTCGAGAGATGTCTCGGAGCAAAACCATTACACAACAAATGGCAGCTAGACCTTGTGACAGATCTACTGACCTTCATGTGGAAAAATCGCTGGAGCGATCCTATAACCCACCTGACACTGACTTCTTAATAAATCAAAACTGAAAGTGCGAAGATTGACAAGGAGAGACCGCATTCAAAAGTGGGCTCTCGTTCTTGGAGGAGAAAAGGGACAATACTTGCTGTAAACTGAAGTGGCAGGTACGGTATTTCCGCCAGGTACTTTCCACACCAGCTGTCTGTAATTACGCAACAGAGTTCCCGTCTTAGCCATTTAATGTGTCCTAACAATTAACATGTCAGGTTAGGAGGGCACTTGGTTTATTTACATTTTTGTTTCGCACAATCAAAGTATGAACCAAAACGCACGGTTAGCAAGGAGCTAAAGAAAGATATGATATTAAGCTTTGCAACGGGCGTTAGCTTGCTAATGCTAACGGCTGCTAACATGAATTGCAGTCACTTTCCGCTTCGTTAACGCGCGGGGCCACAACATTGAGGAAGGGAAATAAAAACTAGCTGATGTCCGTGACGCAAAACGCCAGACGGTACGTTATTAGCAAGGTGGCGTGATATGTCCTTTCCACTGTTGTGCTAACTCACCGCTTTCCAATATGCTCGGAAAGTCCCGAAAATTCTGGCCACGCCCCCACGAGTTTACTTCCGGTTAAAACTAACCAAAATATGAATGAATCGATAAGATATCCCACAGGTAAGTCCCTACATCCGAAAGTCGTGCTTGGGGTCCCAAAGGTCGCCACGTTGGATGGATAACAAACTAAAGAAGGCATGTTTTGTGTCAAAAATGTTCTCGCTCGTATTTCACTGATAAAATCCACTAAAAATACACTGATACACTAACAGACCCTACAGTAATCAGTTTGTGTCAGCTCACATTAAACAACACAAAAAGAGCCACATTACATGAGCTAACTTATTAATACTATTCACCTTTTTATGTAAGACTTCATGGATGAATTAAAAATATAGAAATGTTCTTACATTTACAGGAGATAAGTAATCCAACAACAGTCTGACACAAGTTTAAATCTTGTCACCTTTTAGGATTATTAGATTAAAATACAAAATCATTTTTAAAAATCTCATTAAATGAGATACTTACTTAGAGGGCTTGATGAACACAAGGCAGTCGTTTCGATGCAGTGAATCATTTTAAACCCGTGAATGACTGAATGCATGTGGCTCGGGCTTTCCCTTCATGCCACGCCCCCACAAGTCACAATGGACAGCGTGAAGTTCTTAAAATTTCGTCAAGTTTCCCTTCAACAGCAAAATTCAGGTAATTGCCCTCCCCACACGTCCTGCTTAAAACCATTTGTTTTTAAGTCTTTGTTTTTCTGAATAATTTTAAATTTCAGTATGAATAAAGGTTTCACTGTTCTGCAAATCCCCCCTTGGGATTTTTGCTTAACACATTAATGTACCGAGAATCGAGACAGCCCCAAATGCTGTCTGAGACAAAGCAAGTACACTTGACAGTGGTCTTGATTCAATAACTGAGTGATCAAGCAGCTTAAAATCACCATATTTATACATTAAAAAAAAAATGTTTTCCAATCTTTTTATTGTATTTAACATCCTGTACAGGTTGCCAGTTAGACAATCTTTCATACACATATTCTGTCTCTCTCACACACACCTCTTTAGGCTGTAGGAAGAAGCTGGAGTGCCCACCCATGTAAGCACAAGACGAGCATGCACAATGCTCATGGCTGTGGGTTGGATGGCTGATAGCATCTGTGTTGCTATAGTAAATGGCCTGTATTTATATAGCGCTTTACTAGTCCCTAAGGACCCCAAAGTCCACCCATTCACGTGAATGGGTGGACAGCCTGAAGTGTCTTCACACACGTGAATGGGTGGACAGCCTGAAGTGTCTTGCCCAAGGACACAACGACCGAGACTGTCCAAGCCGGGGCTCGAACCGGCAACCTTCCGGTTGCCGGTTCCGAACTCCCAACTCTTGAGCCACGATCGCCCAAGTGGAATGAGTTGCCATTAATGTATCTTTTATGGTTTAAAAAAAGAAAGAAAGAAAACCCTTTGTCAACTCCAATGTTTCACATATCAGCAAGGGCAGACCTGGATAAATTTTCTTAGGATGGCATGGAAATCATATTGA
This sequence comes from Neolamprologus multifasciatus, assembly GCF_963576455.1. NCBI lineage: Eukaryota > Metazoa > Chordata > Actinopteri > Cichliformes > Cichlidae > Neolamprologus > Neolamprologus multifasciatus. Next base: position 14,920,516 of record NC_140448.1, on the reverse strand, counting down.
GTGGTAAATCTAGTCCATAACTTAATTATTTTCTGTAGCCCACATAATTAAGCATTTCAGTTACATATCACATGTGAATTTGGATTTTATGTATTGTATAGCCTGTATAATAAATAAATATGTAGCCCAATAAATATAAAATCCAGAAAGCTCCACAACATGGGGCGGTTCATTTACAAATACAAGTCAAAAAACAATTCTAACTTAAGTTTCACACTTTTTTTTGTTAAAAAAAAAAAAATCAGATTGTTACATGTGTAATTTTACACAAAATGTCAGAAACCTGCACAAGTCATGAACAACAATTTTGATTTTTTTTTTTTTTTGAGTTAACCTTCTAAGGTCCAGGGTATAAATGGTGATTTTTTTGGGCTACTTTTGGTTTTACATTTGTATTTTTATCTTCAAATTGTTTTGTTTATTTATGTATTTATTTGATTATTTTACCTTGCCTTGCTTAGTATCATTGTTTTCAGCTCAATCTCACATGTCTGAATTTACAGTTATTTTTTCCATTGACATACTGTATTAGCCCAACTGATCTGAAATCGCACAAAAAACATAAAATCCTTGTAACAGTTAGCAAATTATTTTCATAACTTGAAATGCAATGATAAATAATAGATTATGAAAACCTATGTACACATTTTGTAAACAAAGTTATATACAATTATTTATCTAAAAATCCATGAAAAAAAATACATGCTTGTCTGCAACAAGACAGAGGAGAGCACCACAGACCCAAAACCTGCAGGCCTGACAGCAGCGGGCATGCAGGCAGCAGCAGACACTGTCTCCAGCATCCACCTGGGGCCAGTGTTTACATTGCAATCTACCTTTGTGACATTCATTAGTGCCTTACTGACACACAAATCGAAACAACGAATATACTAACTACACAAGACAACACAACACACTAACTGTACACTCCACGCTAAATGTCACAAATCTGTCACATCTCGAAACTTGCTCTCTCTATGTGTCTCTGCCATCACTCCCAAAACTTTCCCCTCTTCCTAAACAACCATGTTAAACTGGTCGACATGGTACATTTTTCCACCAATAGAAAGGAGGGTTTTTTTTTTCTCTTTTTTTTCATAATGTCATTACAAAATGATTTATAACCGCTTACACAACCCCAGAGAGTTAATAACACTCACCTTCATTTCATTTCCAGAGTGTAACAATTAGCCACCTGTGTGAAATCTGAAATGCAGATGGTGTTGTTCAAAATGTGCTCTGGGACAATCATAGGCATTGGTTGCTACTGAAAACAAGAAATAAAGGCGGTCTAAGATGGATGCGCAGCAACAACCCCTTCTTTAAGATCGTTGCTGATGTCTTTCCTTCTAGGCATTGTGTTAATACACACCTGAATGCTCCAAAACTTCTGCTTTTATAGAGGTGCCCACACCTACTGATGATCAGTTAATCTAGTGAATTTCATACCCTCTTAATTCCTATGGAAGCAGTAAGTTTTTCAGGACTACTTCTGCATTGTGGCTCAGTTTTTGTTAATGGAATGAATCATTTATTACTGCTCCTTTGAGGTTGTGTTTAATTTTAAAGGCCTGCTAAGGACTGGATAAATTTATTGTTATTTAATACGTAAAAACCTCAGAACTGTAAGGGAGAGTATTTTGTTTGGTACAAAAAGTACAATACAAACTCAGCACATCACAAGAAACAATGTTTTTATTTAGGGGTACATAAAAGTTTGTTAAACAGAAACTCCTTTAAAATGATTACAAAGAACATTTATATAAATCGCATGCATAAAAAGGTATAAAATAAGTCTGATTGCGTCCAAACTTTCTGTAAATAGGATAACAAAAGTCATTATATGTAACATACATAGCAAGTGTCATGCATCCTCAGATAAATATTAGGCTAGGTAGTGTGTTGCACTATGTGTACGAGCAGTAAGCCGCTCAGTAAGTTTGGTACTTAAATTTTAGGAAACATCACAAAACGTTGACTGTGGGGGAGGGTTAATTATACCTTTTTACTCTATACTGTATACTAATAGATATATTTAACAATGCTGGTTAGAGGAAATTCTTTCACCAACAATTAAAAGCTTCAACTTTAGATAAAATATATAAACACACACTGCAGAAACAACCGAGCAGTTAAAAAGAACAACAAAAAAACCAAACAGATTATACACTTCTTACATAGCTTTACTAATAAGGGAGAATTAAACTGCTCCCCTGCTGATACTTGCCTCCTGTATTGCAACTTCAGATAGCCTTTTCAGTTAGAGTACAATATATACTACAAACACAGCATCCGCATTTAGTATTTTTCTTTTTGGAGAAGTCAGAACAGGATCTTTGATTTATGCTGAAGTCCTTTTATGAAGCACGACACTTTTCGCTCTCTACAGTGTGGCAGCAAATCAATATCTTATTAGCACTAAAAAAAGATTATTTCTTTATGATAATATTGTATTTTTCCTACTATTCCAGGCATCTAATGCATTCCTATCCATGCAAAACTGCTGGCATGATGTTTCTTTCCTGTAAAACCATCTAATCTACATCAAGCAGCTGTAGACTGTGAAACAGGTTAGTTGTTGCAGTGAGCTGTAATGATTATTAGCCAAAATTAAATTTTACTGGTTAATAAACAACAAGCCCAAATGAAAGACTGCATCTTCTACAAGATATTCTAAAAAGAATATAATGTAAATCAGACACATGACTTATCGTTTCATTGAATATGAGAAAATCAAATAGCCTTTGACATCCTCCCCATTAGTTTTGATGCATTTGCAATTTAGGAAACTAAGGGGTAACACTGGATGCCTGAAATAGTAGAAAAGTGCATCTGAAAAGCAAGCGGCAATGATAAAAACTGTAGCTGATTTGCAGTTGAGAAGTTCAAACTTGGCTTGCATGTTTTTTCTGTGTGGAGGTGTTGCTTTGGTGTTATACAAGGAGAATAATTAGGATTGCCTCAAGCCAAAAAAGGGAATAAACCAGTTTAATTATCAAAGCTGGAGGAATGCTGGCAGATGATTTAATTTATGTTAGAAAAAAAAAACCCAACAAAGAAAAGGAGTGGACAAAGCAGCCACACGCTACGCAATCCAATATAACAAACCTCTAACACATACTTGTGAAGTTTCAATCGAGTTCTGTGTGCACAAAATCATGGGAATAAAATGCAACCTAACATGGAAACAAGACAAGTAAAACCTGTATGTTAGTAACTGTATATGCAGAGATTTTACATCAGGGTTTCTTTTTAGAACAGAGATGGGCTAATTAATTAATAAACTTCATCAAATCACCAGATGAGTCAGGATTACCGTTTGCCGGGGGAAAATCCTGTATTGGGAGACATTGCGTTACACTGATCATGAGATCATTCACTGAAGATGTTCTCTGTAACAGTTCCTCTCTGTGTGAGGAGGACTCCTGAAAGACTATAGTCTTCAAACTAAGACTCCTTTGTATGGTGGCATCACTTTGTAGCTCTTTTTATTATTTTTATTTAATGGCAGACTTTGAATTGTCAGGTCTTTATACAAAGTTTTAATACTTCTGCTTGTGAGGATTTCAAACAACTGTTTTTAAGGTTTGGAAGTAAATGTGACTCCTTTTAGCATCTTCATTCATGACAAATTCTATAGAGTCACACCACAAGAGTTCATCAAGTCCCTAAACCAGAACAGTGGCAGCTTTTCAGCAGGGGGTCTTTAATCAGGTATAACGCACCTAGTGTTAGTTATTGAGTTTGATTGCTTAGTTCTGACCCTTGCTAGGAATGTTTTGTTGATGTTGTTTTTAGCACTCATGTACATTTAAAAATCTGAATTTAGAGGCTGTTTTGACGTAGTAACCCACTGTGTGTGTGTGTAACAAAGTGTCGTATCGCTTCCGTACCACTTTTATTCTTTTGAAATGCTCTTTTTGTGAATTCACTCTGTTTTTTTTTAAAGTAGCCTTAATATGCTGTTGTTATTTTTGTGAATGTTGAAAGGATCTTATTGTAGCGATGATGTCTGTGTGTTACAAACATGATATCAGCTGAAGCGTAAATGGGGGCTGGTCTGTACTCTTGTGTAATACCACTTTGAACCACAAGGCGGCGCACTGTGTCAGTGTAGTCTCTACTCTGTGTGAGCTAATCTGCTGAAATCAGCATGAGATGTTCAAACATGATAAAAGTTAGTGTTGGTGTGACATGTGTACAGAATTCATGCTGCTATCATATTGAGCCTAATAATTTGGGTAAAAAAAGTCTAATTTTTAAAAAAGAAACCTTAAAGTTCATATGTTTGGATAGTAACACAAAATATTTTGAAAAACACTTAAAAATAATGCATTTCTGGGTGTAAGAAAGCTTGTTAATGGCACAGTTTTGGGTTTTTTTTGTAGTTGATAATTAAACATACTACCTAAAATTTTTAATTATCTCGAAATTTTAACTTAACTTGGAACTTTAAAAATTTTAAAATCTAAATTTTGAGGTAAATTTCAACTTAGATCTGCAAATTCTTTCTTTCTTTCTTTCTTTCTTTCTTTCTTTCAAGTGACAGAAACAAACTTCCATTTTGTTGCGTGGATCAACTTACACTAAAACACTGCCACCTTGTGGTTAAAGTTTTTTACAATTAATTTTTGCATGCCACACCATGTACTGGACTTCATGATATTGCTAAACAGTTTGAGGGTCTTTCTAAGCAGTTCAGGCTTTTCCTCCGTTACTCATCTAACTCACTATGTAACACATATTACCCACTTGGCAGTTTTGCAGAGCCCAAAAGCAAGCACGAGGAACTAGTTAAATCCAGATGCAGTCCACCCTTATATCACCAACAGAGTTGGTAATTATAAATGTACCTAACGATAGAGTTCCTCGACCGGACAGAAACATCATTGACATAAGTTAAAAACTATAGGAGTGCTGTGATTTTAGCCTTAATTACATGCAAAATGCTCTCTGTGAGAGAAAATAAACTATTGAATTTAATCCTAATGTGAATAATGCTTTTCTGCTTGCACCCAATGACTGTTAAAAAACCTGTTAACTTCATAACCTGTTTAGTGTTTCCTTGCTTTTGTCATTTCAACCAACCAAACAGAGCAGCCTTTTAGTGACCATCTTAAAGAGACAGGAGTGTAAATGACAAAGCATTTTTAAAAGTACAGTTTGAGAAAAACAGCATTTAAAAAAAAAAAATCATTTATAGATTTTTTTTCTAGTAAACATTTAAAATAAAATTCTGAACCTGTAAATGAGTATAACAGGGGCACTTTAAAAGTTTGTTACAAACCAGCTACCAAGTAAAGACTAAAAAGAATGGAGTGTTATTAGAAAAATGAAAACATGGATGTTCTGTCGTGCTTCTCTTTAAAACCAGGGCCAAAAAGAGTAAAATACCAGCAGCTTACCACCTTCTTCCTCAGGATGTGAGTAGTGTTAGGTTATCCATCACACAACGGTAGCATATTCTCTCTGTAATGTTGTTCTGTACCACCTTTGGAGCCAAAAATCCACCAGAATTCTCAGTCACGTTATGGAAATTTGATGCCAAATTACATTTGGACCAGTGGCTGGTCGTGTCTATAGCCAGGTGAGCAGGCTGTCTCTGTCCATGTGCGAGCCGGAGAGAACGGTCTCCATGTCCATCAGCAGGTCTGAACTCAGACCCTCTGGGATACAGGGCATCAGTTCCTCGCCCTCGGACATTGGGAGCACGGGCATAGAGTCCTGCAAGCCCATCGAGGGGGGCTCCGAGTCACCTGGACGAATCAGAAAAATGTTGCTTTGAATCAACAAAAGGGTCAAAAGATTTCAAACTGCACTGAATTTCAGTTTCACTGTCAGTGGCTTAAGTTTCGACACATTTACTCTCACAAAATAACCCCAACTAAAAACAAAGGATGCTAGGATAAGATCTTTGCACTATGTTAATCATTAATTTGGTTTAGCTAGAGTGTGGATGGATGATTAATCAAAAGCCTTGTTTCCCCACCACAGAAACCCAAGTCTGTGTTTTTGTGTTGTGGATGTTGTGTGTTTAGGTACATTACCAGTGTCCATGTGCTCCACAGAGCTCAGCATGTGGTCCGTCGTGCGGGGTAGGCTGCTGACGCTCAGACCGCTGTCAGTGCTCTCGTTGCGAGAGTGAGCGCTGCACAAAGAAACATGCAAACCACAGTTACCTTGTTTTAGCATCTCAGCTCACAGTAGACTTTAAAGAGATTACAGATACATCAACTTTTTCTGGTGACTGAACTGCCAGTGCCTTCTGGAAATATTAATTTATGTAATATTTGTTTGCAGGTGGTGACCACAGATCTTTTTGTTGGCTTCCCACTTAGTGGACATGGAATTACGATGGTTTACGTTTCACTGGACAGATTGATCTCCCTGAAATTTAAAAGGCTTTTGTTATGCTGTGAAGATCAATTTTTTTTTTTGGTGGGGGTAAACACTTCTAAATTTCTTATGAGTCAACACCCATGACTTCAATGATCATCACTCACCCATTAAGTGTAGGTTCGTGGTTCGATGCTCTGATCCTGACATCCAGAGACGGGACGAGTGTCTGTGCGCTCCTGTCGTGGTCCATCCCACCGGGCATCTGGCTCCTTCCTCCTACATCCTGAAACGCAAGACGCACACACCTACTTGTATCACTTTGTGTTACACTCAAACTGAACACTGCAAAAAACTAAAACTTCATTATGGTCTAATTTCCTGTTTGATATACAGCACAGGATAACTAAGTAAGCTAAAAAAAAAACAAACTTCTCTATGCAGCAGCTTATGGACACAACTGTGCAACTTAAAGTGAAGCGCAAGAGTTTGGGCGCAGTTTGACCCCTGACCTGTGGTGCGATTTGCTGGGGGATGCCTTGCTTGCATCTGAGCCTGTCCTTTTCCTGACTTTGCTGCATTGCCATGCCGAGGATGCTGGGGTTCATCTTCTGAGCTGTAACACAGAAAACGACAGGAAGAGATGCTTTTTGAGAATTACCTGAATATTTTTCACAACATTTTAGCATTTACAGTTATGAGGAAAACTTTTCAAAACTTTGCGATCTTTCTTTTTAAATTTTTTTTTATGGCTGCCACAAAGCAACTTGTGATGGTGGACATTGGAACAAAATAGTTCTCATTGACAAACAAGAATTGTCAATTTAGGAGACACAAATTTGATAGTGTGCTACCTAGACGCGGGTCGACCCATGTGGTGTTCTTATTTATGTGATCGATGTAGTACATCTCTCCATCTGCAGTCACAGCCTGCTCCCAGCCTTCAGGCAGTGGACCTGAACAGCAGTGAAAGTACACAGTGAGAAGGCAAATGGTAGATGGAGAGCATGGAGTACTGAGAGAAAAAAAAAAAAAAAAAAAAAAAAAAAGAGTAGAATATGGCCCACGTCCTTTAATTTCTGTGTTGTCTCTAGTTTGTAAAGATTTTATGGATAGAAGTGAAGGTTAGAGGGTAAATACTTACAGTGTTTCCTGTGAAGGAAAATATTCTAATCTGTGTGAATCCTCTCTGAATGCAGTGCGTTTAAGGCATTGGGGAGGTGACTACTATCACCTCGTTATGGTACTGTCCACTGTCCCGGGGTGGAGAGACAGAAAAGGACTGCACAATTTTCTTTTTCTTGAAAAAAATGCTTTCGTTCACCCAAATTACAACAGAAAAATATAGAAGTCCCCTTTACAAAAGCACCATCACCATTTAGGAAATTCTAGAGACCACATAGCAGAAGGTTTTTAAACAGGAACAAAAGGGATTCTGACCGATTACTGTATATGAACAGTTTCTTATACAATTTTTAACTTCATGATCGAAAGGAGAAACAAGCTGACATAATGTAACAAATTTTTAAGGCAGATTATATTATTCTAATCTGCTGGTGATTATTGAATAAATACTGATGTCGCTTCAATAATCACGTCTTTCTTTTGGAGTCATCTGGAGGACTTTAATTTTTGATTTTAAGGTCTTTCTCACTGAACGCAGCAGGAAAAGTTACAGTAAAGTTACATTCAGAAAATTAAATAAGCAAAAATAAATTTACAGTTAAACTTTTGTTTTGAAAGTTTAAAGAGAAAAAAATCATAGTAAAAAGAAAGTACATCCCCCTACAATTTTATATCTAATATAAAAAATATAATCATCTAATAAAAACAAAAGCAAATGCAGAAGCAGTGTGTGAGCATCTACGTATAATTCAGCAGATTGTAGAATAACTTTTAGCAGCATGAACATTTTACTGTTGAGTTTACCAGTGGTCACTGTGGAGGAAGTCTGACTCACTGTTGCAATGCTGAAGTAACACATTCTGTGGCTGCAAAATGAGCCCAAATCATCACTCCTCCACTGCCGTGCTTGACAGTTAACGTGAGGCGTTTGTGCTGATATGCTGCGTTTGGCTTTTGTGAAACGTGATTGTGCATCATGGACAAACATCTCTACTTTGGTTTCACCTGTCCAAAGGACATTGTTCCAGAAGTCTTTTGGTTTGTCCAGATCCACCTTGGGAAAGCCGAGCCATGCAGGCTTTCTCCTGGCAACCTTTCCAAACAAGCCTTACCTGTTCAGTCTTTTTCTAACTGTAATGCTATGACCTTTAACATTTAATAGCCAACTGAAGCCTGTCAAGTCTGATACGCAGCTCTTTTTGTTGCGGTTTCTCTAAGCGTTGCGTAATCTGACCATTGTTGGGACATCCACTCCTGAGAAGACTGGCAACTCTCTTGAATATTTTCCACGTGTGAATTATTCTCACTGTACAATGAAGACCTTAGATATCCTTGTATAACTTTATAATCCTTTGCAGATCGATGGCCAGAAACAGCAGCTTATCTAAGATCATTGTGGTTGTCTTTGCTCAATAAATACTCACTCATAGGTGCTCAAACATGGTGTTGATCAATTAATCAAGTGCATTTGCTATTACTTCACCTCAAATTTCCTAAGGAAACAGTCAGGGTCTACTTAGCCTTTTCCACACACACTGCTTCTACATTTGAATTTTTTTTTTAAAGCAGTGACACGATGTAATATGTCACGTTTTGTAGTTGTTCATCTGACGTTGTATTTAACTAATTTTAAGACCGGTTGATTTTTATCATTTTCTCACACATACATGTAAGAATGTACACAGGAATCTCTCATTGTGCAGCTGCATCAAAACGCAGCAGTGTACTTTGTTTCATGCAGTCCCCCATGCTGTCTCCACGCACATTTACAGTCAGTCTGTAATTTGACCCGTCAAAAAAACCAAAAGAAAATATATAAATAATTGCAATTTGGGTGAACTGACCTTTAGATTTTAATTTATTTAAAGATAAGACGGTCCAGTTAACTGGAAAACCTGCATCTAAGTAAGGAAAACTCCTGATTTCTCTCGGATGAAATCCAAGAGTCCCATCTCTGTGATTTTGCTCCCACCAAAATCACCAGAGCCACCGAAAGGATAAAGAAATCCCACCCAGCATAGACCTGATCCACCGGAGGTGGAGTTATTATCAGAAGCAGGTCTGTGCTTTTCAAAGATACTGGACGGCGAGCTCAGGGTTTGTAGGAGCTAGCAAAGTGATACCTTTCTCTGGGTTGATGTTTGGTGGTTGCGTTGTAGGTGCTGGGTTGCTGAGGGAGTGGGCATGGACCGGAGGACCAGAGATGGGATGCTGAGCCGCAGCTGACTGAAGCTGTGCCAGGCGAGGGTCATGCCAAGTGGTTGTCTTATCCAGGTGACTGAAAAAACACAACAAGTCTAAACGTATCTGTGACTGTTAAACTACTGTAACCTGCTGAATAAGGAGCTTCGGACCTGCTTTACCTGTACGACCAGACGCTCACACACTCGCACAATCACATTCACACAGACAAATGACAACATTTGTGCTGCTGTAAACTACAATGACCTTTGTCAGGAGTGTCAGCTGCCAGGCCATGTGCTCCTGTGAAGTTACAACCGCACTGGTTGCAAAACTAGTCAGAACATTTTCTGGCTGCATGCAGCTAATTTGTTTCAGGCCTTGGTTACAGCATCACTCCTGCATGCCTCTCCTCACTGTTTCCCATCACTTTTTATCACATTGTTTGCACTGCTTTCTGTTGCAGGAAAAAAATCTAGTGAAAAATCTAAAGAAACGTTTCTTGGTGCAAATATAATTAGCTTTGAAATGGGTCAGTTTGATGATCCACGGAACCTGAACTACTATTGATGATTTTTATCATATTTTTACAGGCAGCTGTCAAGCAAAAGTGCAGCAAATGTGACTGTAAATTAATCACTCGAACAATCAGTGTTATCAAACTCTTATAAGATGCCACCTTGAGATTTGGAAAATTGTGAAAACCACTTGTTGCAACACAGGATGAGTGCCAGTGCACAACAGAGAGGATTGGAACAAGATGAACGGGGCTCCTCCTACACAACCTTTATAATAACCTGCAGAGCAGGAGAGATGCAACACAGATAAACTGGAGGTTAACCTTACTTGAGGAAGTAACGCTGGCCAGTCGGTGTTTTGGCCATTTCCCAACCTCGGGGGAGTGGCATGTCATCAGGTATGATTGGTGTTGCTGCTACATCTGCTGCTTGAGTGGAGAGGGAGTTGACAGGAAGGGAAGCAGGGGAGGAATGGGCGCGGACGTGATGAGGAGCTTGGGAGCCGCACACACCTCCATCTGAACTGGCCTGACGAGAAACAAGCAGGGTTAACAACTCTGTCACGAAACCACAAACGGCAATCAGAAACATAAACCGACTGGATGGACAACAAGATCTGGAAGGAAACCAGAGTGAGCACTAAGAGGAAGAAGATATAAACCGGTCATGTTCAAACTCAAGTGCTACGAGGTGCTGTGCACAGTATTAGTGTTGCTTTCCACACATGTTACTGCTGATCAAGTCTGACACACTGCAAGAATTTTCATGTTTGAGTCACATCTACAAATATAAGAAACTGTTTAAGGAGGTATGACTGATGATTGTGAAATAAATCAGAGTGTTATGCAATTTTAAATGATAAAGATACTTTGAAACAGACAGGTGCTTTGTAGTCACAAGAAAATCCAAATGTTTCTCCCTGTGGCTTCTGTGACTCTCACCAATACCTTTATAACATATAACAATCTTCTTACAGCTGCTCCATCTCACCCTGTTCCTCTGTCACACCAGCCCTCTGGATCTCCTCCTTCAATGCATCTACAAACTTCCTCTTTTCCTCCTGCCTGGCATCTCCATCAACATCTCAGCCTTGCCTCTCTAACTTTGTCTCTATTTCTCCACTCATTTCTAATCTTCTCCATCCTGGTCACTCCCAAAGAAAATCTTAGCATCTTCACTTCTGCCACCTCCAGCAAACTAACATGGTAGAGTTAAGGACATATCTATCTACCTTAAATATACAAAAACAAGGCGAATCTTTAACAGATACAGTCATTTAAGGTTTTATGCATAAAGTGAAATCCTCGTCAACTTACAGTTATACATTCAAAGTTGGTAAATTCCTACCTTTGATAATTTTGCAGTGTAACTTACAATCTAAATAAAAAAAGAAGCCACTTTTGCATAAACCTGAAAACATCGAACCTGTCACACATAGGGAGCCGTGCATCATTTTGCAGCACAGCTGGACTGTTTACTGTGGCCAGAAGGACTACAAATATAAGACAGCTAACACAACAGGTTAAAACTATCTGTGTAAGAGTAGGAATCATACAATTATCAGTCAACTCATATCATTTTCTTAGAGTCTCAACACAAAATACTGAACTCGGCAGGCATTCGGCAATGAGAAAAATGGAAAACAATCCAATAACCTCAGTAAGACAGTCAGTCAGGACACTGTTTTGAACCCTTCTTTTTTTAAAGAGCAATATTTTACACTTGTATTACGAAGCGGCAGTCTGCGATAGCTGGCTGACATTTCTAAGACGTCTCGTTTTGACACTTAGATAAACAGATGAAAGCATCAGGAAGATGGAAGCAGCAGGAAGTGTTTGGTGTTTTTGCACAATAAATTCTCTTAAAGTAAACAACTTCCCTTTAAACCCTGAGCTGCAACCATTTACCACCCATGTGGAAGCAGGAAGGAAAGCAACAAGATTCCCCAGGTCTTATAAAACGTACATGTCAAGCTGTTATTTACCCACAAAGCCGCTCCATTTTTACTTACTTTTTTATATTTCTAATATTTGTTTTGCATGTGTAAAAAAAAAAAAGGAAAAACTTAAAGGATCAGAATGTAATGCATCAGCTCCATGTGTTTCTAAAGTATTCACCCCCCCCCCCCCCCCCCCCCCCGCTCATACAGAACATGTCGTGTCCCCACTCTGTCGGACTGCAGGTTTTTTGGATTGCTTTGCATCACTGTGGTCACTGCACAGCTGTGATTTGCCATGAGTGTAAGAGTGTAATGCAGAGTCTGCTCTGTAAGCCTGCATAGTGAGAGAACAGCGGCTGTTTTAGTACTTGTCTGGAGTGGCCCCGGGGATCCGGCTGTCTGAAGAAGGAGTCCGGCAGCTTTCTCATCCTCATGGGGAGAGATGAAGGCTGTTTGGCCGCGTTGGGGTTCATCACCGCCGTGAAGAGGGCCTCCAGCTCCGTCTGCGAGTCCCCGCGGACGTGCACGATCTGCTGCCCGGCCGGAGGCGCGCCACGGTGCGCGTCCATGTCGCCAAAAGTTCGCTGTCGAAACAAATCTGTCGAAAAAGTGAAATAACGTAAACAAACAAGGAGAGATCTAGTCTCACCGGGCCCGCTGAGACTAGATCCGTCAAAGTGCTGGAGTTATGATCGGATTTGTTTACACTTTTTGCCCACCAAACCCCCCCTCCCCAATCACCACCAACACCACCCCATTTGAACTTTTGCGTCGTTGTGAGTCTTTTCCAATCTCTAATGTCTCGGAAGTAAATCAGATGTTAACAGATTGCCAATCATTCTGTAAAGAAGTCGAAAGAGCGCATTTTAAAGCACGGATCTCAGAGCAAACTCATTCTCAGCGGTGGACAACATGCCTCCCACATACCTTTAAGCAGCCAGACCGTTTCCCCCCCTCTCTGTGTATTCCTGCAGAGGAAAAAAATAAGTCGGAGAAATCTCAGCCGGGAAAACAGTCAGGAGGACACCCAGGTTTGACGCAAAGTCTCAGCCGAAAACCTCCCAAAGTAAAAGAATAAACGCATAAATGGAAGCTGGTAGGAGAAGAGTGGTTTCTGCGAGACCTCCAAACTTTTTTTTTTCACATCCAGCTTTCAGTCTAGATTCCCGTGATAGTGCGAAGGGGCGGGGTTGCAGGCTTTAAAGCTGCCGCAGTTGCAGGGGAAATACTTCACTCCTAGGACAGACGTGTGAACTATCAATAAGAAGGAACAAAAAACGACTTTGAGTTTTTTTTAACACCTCCACTTGGATCATGTGAGTCACTTTCAGCCCTTACAATGGACGGAAATGAGCGTCATTCTACTTTCTGCCTAGATGTTTGATTCCAGTTTGTGCGGTTTTCCAGTGCAGCTGATGAAAGTAGCACAGCGCCAAATGTGGATAAGGAGGGAGGTGGGAAAGAGACAAGCGCAATAATATACTTTCAGGGGATAGGTGGGTGGAGGATCACTTCTTGAGTCTGGGCCTGGGTCTCGTCTGGTTTGGGGGTTGGGTGGGGAAATTGGGAAGTTGTACTGAGAAAACATCCGCCCCTGATGAGGCCAAGCCAGCCGGAGCCTGTTTGTCCCGTGCAGGCACGCAGGACACAGCGGCTGCCTCTAGTGGAAAACACGCGCTACAGTGAGCTCGGAGCTCAGCTGGCCAACAGATTGAATTCAAGAAAAATGTCTTTCTGGACTGCAGTGCGTCCACTAATTCAGTTCACTATAACCCACCAAAGGCAGCAGCTCACACGGGGGGCGCCCGAGTGTTATATAATGACCTAATAGACTTTGACTTGACGACTTATTGATCTGAATAAATGCTTGACTTTTAAATTTTAAAATAGTGAAAAAGTTAGTTTGAACTCACGCCTCGTGAAAAATGTAGGCCAATTACCTGATTGAGCTTTTTAAAAAAACGTTAAAACCAATAAAAAAGTATTTTTCCATTCTGATTGTTTCTGTAAGCACATTTTTGTTTACTTCATAATGTTTTACAGTCAAGCACGGGAGATGTTTTACGTTTTTTCTGCATCGATCACCTTTTAGAAACCAGTTTGTTTACCTTCAATCCAGTCTGATTAAAACACTAATGGAGTTATTAGGCTGCGTAAAGTTATATATTATCAAAATATATAGTTTGGCTTATATATTGTGTGTTTCCCCCCTCTGTTTAGTCATTACTTTAGAGAAGTGTATACAATTTGAAGCCCATTATTTTACCAGTGAAGTACAAAGATAGCAGCACGGTGTAACACATACCTTTACCACTGTGAGCACTGAAGTGCTATGACGGCCTCCTGTCTGTATACATGGGCAAGTTGCATAAGCTGAAGGTGAAGAAAAGGTCAGCAGACACTTTTCAGACACTCTGCCCTCTCACAGACACTCACAGGCTCAAATATCTGCGAGTCCCACTTTGCTGGCTAAACTGAGTGACCTGCACTGCTTTCATGTGAAATAAAAATGTAAGTATTAGCCAGGCTAATTAAATGCACTTGATTAACTGATAACCAGTAAGTGCGGACAACTCTAAAAAAGCAGAAGTTTTTGACAGTTTGCTGGTCTGGACCATTCAGGTATGTTTTAACACTACGCTGCTATCTTCCCAGGAGTGGACGCCCCAGCAAATTCACACCAAGGTCAGACAGTGAAATGCTCAGAGAAAGGGTAAAAAACCCTAGAGCTACATCTCACACTCTACAGACCTCAGTTAGTAGGTTAAATGTTAAAGTTCATGAAGGTAAGACTGAAAAAGGCTGAACAAGCATGACTTTTTCGAGGGTTTGCAAGGAAAAATCGCCTTCTGTTTAAAAGAGTATGGTAGCACAGCTTACGTTTTACAAAGCTGGATCTGAACAAACAATAAGACGTCCTTTGTACAAATTAGCCTAAAATAGAGATATTTACACATTAGCACAAACACTTCATATTAAAGGTCAAGCAAGGTGGTGGAAGGGTGATGCCACAGCACCTGGACACCTTTTTTTTAAAATTTCTACATTAAGATGTTTTCGATTGTTTTATGTGTCTGAGGTTTCAAAGCTGCTTAAAAACACTCAGATCAGTGGACCTTACCATAAATGCAATGTAATACACAGCACTACGCATTAGATGGCAGTGTCTCACCTTGACACCTGAAACGTGCAGCGCGTTGGGTTTCACGTCTCTTTTGTACTAAACGGAATGTACAAAAGAAGGAGGAGCGAAGATTCGAGGAGATGAGGATCCTTTCTCCAGTCTTTTGATTGCTGTCTCAGATCAAATCATCTCCACATGCGGTTTTTAATCAGCAGCGTTTCTCTGCCAAATCAGTGGGCATGACTACAGCGGTCACTCACAGGCAACTTATCAGGTGCCTATTCACACCACAAACAAAGCGGGTAAATAAAGAATTGCTCTCAGAGACACAAACTCGTTTGGAAAGAGAGGACTTGGCTTTGGAGAGTATTAAAAAACGTTAAAAATGGTTAAGATTGAAACCAGAATAAAAACAAAATGTGTGAAATGAAAGCAATATAAAACTTATGTGGTGACAGCTGTTGGTTTATTTTAGATTATTTAGGGAATATTCTGGGAAACACATTTTGTCGCTGGTTCACCTCCAGAATGTTAAACAGCTGCGTTTTATGGGAAGTCATGCGCTGGAACAAAGGAGGTAAAACAGTTGGTTTTAGGTGGATTTTGTTACAGACACAGCCAGGGTAGCTATTTCCCTCTGGAGCTTGTTAAACACAATTATTATTCTCATACATCTCATGTTGGATAAACATTATGCTACAGCATACAGCTGGTTGGCCTTTCGAAGGCAACAAGCCAGATAATCAGTCAGTCTGGCCACACAAACCAGTAAAGCCACAGAGTGCATGTTTACATTTTGGCTGTTATGAGCCATATAAGTTTTAGAAGAGCCTTGCTTTGTTACATGTGATGCAGGCAGTAATTAGCCTTTTAAACAACAGTCTCGGGTCATAAAACAATTTCTAAATTAATGTAGTATCTTTTAATGCTTCATCTTTCAACACAAATGAAGAAAGTTGGTGTACTCGTGATCAACTCAGTGCATTTAGGTATTTTGATGCTGTCAAGACCACTTGAAGAAGTTCAAACTGAGTTTTATTGTGAGGAATAAAAATGATTTAAGTGACTTTAAATGTGGTATGGTTGTTGTTGGTGATGGTACGAGTACTTCAGAAACTGCTGATCAGCTGAAAATTTTCCACACGGCCATCTGTACAGGCAGTTCTCTGAGTGAAATTGTCTTGTTGACGTCAGAAGTCAAAGGAAGATGGTCCGACTGTGTCGAGCTGATGGGAAGGCAACAGAAACAACCAATGTATGCAGAAGAGCATCTCTGAATGTACAACACTTTGAATCTTCAAGCAGATGGGCGACAGCAGGAGAAGACCACACCAGAGCCACTCCTGTCAGCAAAAAACAGAAACTGAGGCTACAATTTGCTCACCAGAATTGGACAGTAGAAGAATGGAAAACAATGGCTGCTCTGATGAGTCTTGATTTCTGCTGTGACATCCCAAGTATGTTTTATTGTAATAAGCACAGTAAAGAAACATATTTTCCTGTAATATAAAATTCTTCCTTTGCTGTCCACAATAGATGCCAAACAGAAATAAATTCACATGTAAAAAAGATAATAATGGGCAGCACGGTGGCATGGTGGTTAGCACTCAGGCCGGGGTCTTTCTGTGTGGAGTTTGCATGTTCTCCCTGTGTTTGCGTGGTTTCCCTCCGGGTACTCTGCTTCCTCCCACCATCCAAAAGACATGCAGTTTGTGGGGATAGGTTAATTGATTAATCCAAATTGCCCATAGATGTGAATGTGAGTGCGAATGGTTGTCTGTCTCTGCGTGTTAGCCCTGTGACAGACTGGCGACCTGTCCAGGGTGTACCCTGCCTCTCGCCCTATGACAGCTCGGATAGGCTCCAGCGCCCCCCGCAACCCTGAAAAGGACAAGCGGAAGCGAATGGATGGATGAAATAGATAATAATTTAAAGACAATAAAAAAACTCACAACTATAAATCAGCATGTATGAAATACAGTAGGTTATGAACTCCTGTCAAGTGTTTTAGAGTCTAATGGCAGCAGGGAAGAAAGAGTTCTTCAGTCTGGAGATCCTCCATTTCACACTTCTATACCTCCGGCCTGAGGTTGAAAGTGTGGACAGTACGCGTTGGGGGTGGATAGCCTCCAAGAGGATGGATGCGGGTATCCAGTGGACTGTCTGACAGTAGGCAGCCTTCACTACTCTCAGGTGTTTGCAGTAAAAAAATTGGCAAAAAATAGCCTGAAAGCTTAGTTCCAGCTGACCTTGTATCAAACATTCAGGTTGGTGCTGGTGGTGATATTTTCTTTGGGCCTCTTAGTACCAACAGAGCATGCTTAAACACCCCAGCTTACCATCCATCCATCCATCCATCCATCCATCTTGTTCCGCTTATCTGGGTCCTGGTTGTGGGAGCAGCCTGCGCAGTGAAGCCTAGCCCCTCCCTCTCCCCGGCCACTTCCTCCAGCTTGTCCGGGGGAACACCAAGGCTTACCACAGCTTACCAGAGAATTTTTAAATGATAGAATTGGCCAACTTATAATATTCAGGAGCTGGAATGGGCTCCAGCCCAATTGCAACCCTGATAAGGATGTGCAGAAGAGAATGGATGGATGGCTAATATTCAGGCTTTACCCAGGCCAGATCCGTACTCACTCTTTTATGTTAGGCTAACTCTCTCCCAGCTCTGTCACATTTACTGTGCTGAAATAGCAGAGTATCAGTCCTCCCTGGTAACACAAACAGATTTTAATGTACCGTATGTTTGATTAATTGCTTGATTAATCACGCAGTCATGTCTAAATATACTCATTATCTCAGCTCTCATTTACTTGTACAGACTGTTTTACAAGAGCATATAACGTGGGACATATGTGGGGGCCCAGAGGCTGCAGCATGTGGCTTTTTCACATTCCTGTCACTGACCATGGCTGTAAACTCACACAGGTTAAGAACAGCAGCAAATCTTCAGTTTGGCAGTTGCAGGACAGTTTTCCAGGGAAGTGACAGGCTGGAGTCTGAGTGGAACGCTTTCTTTACTGCTTCAGTGCCCAGTTAACTGAAGTAATTGGTCTGACTGTCAAGGAGGGGGAGACTGTTTTCAAAGGGCGTAACTGGGGGGAAATACGAGCAGCAAAGACACCCTGCCTTCACTCCTCCCTACCTTCAGCTGTAGCTCCCACGCAGAGACACAAGCAGAGGGAGAAGGTTCCTACATTAAAACAAGCTGCCAATTTCCCTTTTCCACATCTGTTTCTCATGCTGATGGCAGGATATAACCTGTAAAACAACAATGCTCGGTAATAGACACACTGAGGGGGAAGGTAATGGTTCTGAATCAGCAGATTCAGCTACTTGCCAGAGTTTTATCAACAAATGTGACCTCCTCTTTTAAAGGGTATGCTGTCATGGGAATTTAACAAGAGAAAGTAGGAGTGACTGATGGAGGTGGAGAAAGAGCAGTTGGACAGGAAGTGTGGAGAAAAAAAAGTAGTTTAAAAACTGAAAGGAAGATGCAGAAATACTTCATAGATGAGCAGAGAAGATGATTAGAAAAGGAAAGAATTTGTGGAAAAATAAGCACATATGAAGGCGTGTCTGCTGGCGGACCGAATTCAGCTCCTTCAGCTCCTGGTGGAAATAATCACAGTCAGAAAAGACTGAGATGATGTGGACAGCAGCTGCCCTCCTGCTGCTTTTGCCTTCGCTTCTTTCCTACGCAGTATGTACCGCACTGCATGCTATGAATGTTTTTAACTTGTCATCTGTCTTATTGATCAATATCACTCCTCCATCAGGAGTTACAGCAGGAAGCTATAAATTATGACTTGTGAGGGAGCTGATTTAAAGGTGTTAAAGTGCTTCAAGAAATGCCCATATAATCACAGAGATTTAGAGGTCAGCCACGAATTCTTGTTTTTTTTAATTAGTTATATCGTCTTTAAAATGATCATGTTATGAGTTTGTGTTTTAAATGAAAGAAAATAAGTATTTTTTAACAAAATATACAGGTAAAAGTATCTGTTATGCATATATATCCACATATTGTAAGTAGATTTTTTAATTGATTTTGCTGATGCAATGTGTAAGCAGCACGTTTCCAAAATGTTTTCTTAGGTGGAGTTTAACTCCTTATTAGAGCTGAGCAATCTTTCCAAGTAGGTTCAGTCACGTGAAACCTACTTGGTTTCAAAGGACTGTGCACAATTTCCATCCAAAATGTGCTGTAGTGGAACGAAAAAGTGAAATACCTCAAAGCCATATTTTACTGTCGGTTACAAATCTTTTTTCGGTTTATTGGATTTACTCTCAGCCAAGCGCGATATTTGACCTACAGCACTGCTGATCCCATGATGAAAGTCTTTTTTTCCTTCAGTTGGTGGTGGAGAAGTTAAAACACAACAGCTAATCAGGTTAAAACACTAACAGAGTGTCTACTTCCTGACTCAGGGGACTGAAGAATATCCCTTGAGTCAGGAAGTAGACTACAAACTACATTTTCTGTAGTACGGTTGAAATAAGAAACCATGTGATATATAAAAGGCAGAAAACAAACACAACGCTGACATTATTCAGTCTCTAATGAGCCACAGGAGTCATACTTTCCAGGCTAGTTACACATAAGTGCTGACTTATAGATTGACTCTCATTGTCCTTTTCTCCTGATTTCCAGGACAAAGAGAACAGAGGTAATATAAACCAATCAGAATTAGACAATCGAGATTTCGCTGATGTTCCTGTCAAAGATCAGAGACCTCTTGGTGAAGTCAAAGGTCAGGACTCATGCACCATCCCGTGTGACATCACTGTCAAACTCCTGCGAGATGAGAAACAATCCATTTGTGGTAAAGCCTTTTCTGATTCATTGTGCTATTGTTAGCCCCATTACCTTCATGTGTTGTTCAGTGTGTGTGCTTTTGTGTGTGTGTGTGTTCAGGTCAGCTGCAGCAGTCTTTGCTTGCGTTTGGACGCAGCAACAGAAAACTGATGAGGGATGTGATGGAGGTGCAACAGAGAGCTCTAGACATCCTAAGCAGTCAGGTGACGAAGAGTCTGTAAAACATCTGTTAAGTGTTTGTGATCGTCAGACTGGCTGAATGTATTTACAGTGATGTCATATTTCCAGGTCACAGAGTTGATGGCCAAAGTGCAAACGCTCAGCTTGGAAGTTCAGAGAAGCAACACTGAGATGTACTCCATGAAACCTGTACAATCTCATGGTAACACACACACAAACACATACGATTGTGATTATAGAGCTTGAAAGACATAAATGCTAACTAGTAACACCCAGTGACATGGTGAATTATGAAAAGTACTGTACCTTTGGTGATTTAAGTTGTGAATCATTATTTAAGAAGCTACTGAAGCTCCTCCCCTTCCTGTTTTTCTTCTAATAGGCTACCCCTTACAAACATAAGGTTTAAACAGTAGGTTCAAACCAGAGATCACCATATTAATGACATCCCCTATTTAAACATCTTATAGAGCCAAGAGCTGAGTTTAATGTGATCTATGTTTATAACAGCATATAAATAAAAGATAATATGGATATAAACACTATGGTCTCCCTTTGAGGATATCTTTAAACCTGGTGCATAATTTTGTCCATTATTTAAAAATGAAATTACCAGTATATCCGTTTTAGAAAAAGGTTTAAATAGAATCAACAGAACAGCATTTTTTCAAAATCTGAGGTTCGTAAAAGTTTTTTTTTCTGACCCACGAAGCCACACCAGAAGGTATTTAAACCTTTTGTACATCAGAAATCTTCAAAATCAGCAAATTTGGAGGTACATATTTTCCACTAGACGCTGAAATGCACCACTAGCTTGTACAGCCTATCATAACTCAATAGTTTGTGCCTCATTTGAGTGACTAAACAGTTCTGACAGAGAAAAACAGAGAGAAAAACAGCTCTGACAAATATATAATGATTGTGCGGCGAAGGCAGAGAATAAATTGATGCCATTTATATTAACCTCAGTGACTAATTAATACATGAAGTGCACATTCCTTCAAGTCATTAGTGGCTATAAATCAAAAAAGCTTCACCATAAATTTGATTAAATTGCTCTCCTGGTGACCAAACAGAGTGTTTGTTGCATTGATTAGGACGAGACTGCAGCGACATCAAGGACAACCTCGTGTCAGTCGTCCCCAAGATCCCGAGTGGCATTTACATAGTCCACCCAGAGAACACTGACTCTTCATTTGAGGTACATGTATATAATTCATTCATTCACTCCTTCAGTGATTTATTCACTCTGTGGCCGACACTCAAAGCAAAGTTTGTCCTGCAGGTTTTCTGTGAGATGGACTATATGGGAGGCGGATGGACGGTGATGCAGAGGAGGAGTGACGGTTTAACTGAATTCAAAAGATCCTGGGATGGCTATGTCGATGGCTTTGGACACCTTGCAGGTTGTACATTATCAAAGAGATCCTCTTTGAGGTTGAACTGTAAAAATAACATTAAATGGTGGTATGCTAGATGCTCAAAACATACTTTATAGTATCAGTTAAAGAATGTTTTGGGAACCACTGACCAACATAATGTTCACTATCTGCTGGACCTGAGGTTGTGGGATTCGTAGGTTTCCATTGTGAGTGAATTCATTTGCCACAACAACCATAATTCTCCATCACTTTAAGGCTTAATACAGTCTAAAGGTGTGCGTTACAGAGTATTTTACTTTTGGAATCGACTTTCTTGTTGATCAAGTCTAAAGCAGCCATTGGAGGAACTGTAGTCTAGGGGGAACTTTCATTTTTTATCAATGGTTTTTGCTTGAGCAGCACATAAAGTTGTGCTAGCATAACAACTAGCATAGAGGAAACGTTAGCAAAGCATGAAGAGGATAGGTTTTAATAGGCTGCTGCTGTATATGTAGGACTATGGGTGTATGGATGGCAGGCCTGCATTTTGATTCTGTTCCCAGTATTTATACTAAGGTTAGCTAGCCATCTCCTAGCTTTCACTTCACCACTGAATCTCTTGTCTTGTGTTTAGGAGAACACTGGTTGGGCCTGAGGAAGGTGTTTCACATAGTAAACCAGAAGGATACTCGATTCCAGCTTCACATTGCTCTAGTCTCCCATGATGATGTCACCTCTTATGCATCGTATGATGACTTCCGCCTTGACAGTGAAACGCAGTTCTTCAGCATACACCTGGGCAGATATGCAGGTAGCGCAGGTATGGCTTAATAAGTTAAACTTCACAAAACAAATTTTATTTTTTAAAAATTGCTAAAGTGCAAATTAAAACACCGGCGACTGGTCCATTTGGTTATTTTGTGTCTCCTGCATGTCTGCATGGATTTCTGCGTGCTCTGGTGCAGGTGATGCGTTTCGAGGCTACAACCAGGAACAGAACCAGGACACGGCACCGTTCAGTGCCTCAGATGTCGACAATGATGGCTGCAACCCTTTCTGCTCCATTGGCAATTGCACGGTGGAGAGCTGCAGCATTCACCACAACCACACGGGGTGGTGGTTCAATCAGTGCGGTCTGGCAAATCTCAACGGCTCTCCCGAAGACACAGAGCGAAACCAGGGGCAGAGGATGCACATCGTGTGGGACACCTGGAGACACAACGGAGTCCCCTACACCATCAAATCTGTCACCATGAAGATCAGGAGGATTGCAACCAATAATTGAGAGATGATGGGAAGAAATGGATCATTGCAATGCATGACTGAAAGCTTCATTAAAACAGAATATAGTTCTTCTGGATTACTATTTTCACTGTGACCAACATAAAATAAAATAAGATCAGCCAATTACTTATTGTGTTCTTCTTCTTCTTTTACACTAATTGCAAACTCTGCTGCATTCCTGTCAGTTTCAACTGATCTTGGTTCAGCTAACATACACACCAAGGTAAGGGAGGAGAACTTAAACTGATCCAGTCCAGTAGGTGGTGCTGTAAATCTCAGCAAAGTGTACCGATTGAGACCTACATCACATGCAATTTATTAGTATTGACCAGATTATTTCTGTCACTATTGCAGCAGAAATAATCCGCAACCATGAAATCCAAGATGTAATTAAAATGAAATATCCTTGTACATAAATCTAACCAGTTGCTGTGCAATTAGTGAGACTTACAAAGTCAGTAGCCTGATTAGTAAAAAAGAAAAACCCTGCAAAGGTCTGATCAAACAGAAACTAAATGCGACCTCCCTGAATAAATACGTTAGCAAGCCAGAGGGCCTCTGTTGCTTCAGACACCCAGAGTACCCTCCCTGCTCCACAATCAAATCACTGGATTAGGGAGAAAAGGTTACAGAGGCTACAGCTGAAAACTGGGGCTTCTTCTTCCCCAAGGTCACATTCACACCGAAGTGTGAAACTGAATCAGCCCCCTGATTCATCTCAGTGTAACCACCGTGTTGAATCAGTCTGCAGAAACCTCGTGGTTTCACCCCTTCAGGTGCATCACATGATAGTCATTGATTAAAAGCAATCAAGTTTGGTAATCCTGTAATGAACAACAGTAGCTCATACCTGCCTCAAGGTCGTGGTGTTAAAGACTTCCTGTTTCAGTAAATCTTTTACCAAATGATGATTCAATCAGGAAAGTTTCATGCGCATCAGAACTTTTGAGCGCTCCAAGAATCAGACGCCGTTATTATTGTCTCTCCAGATGAGCACTAGACACTTTGCAGCTGTAATGAAAACCGCAGCCTCTTGAGCACACTGGCAGGACCTCAGACTGTTTAGTTTCGCCAGAATCACAGAAACTGGTGTATTCTAATCTCGCAGGTGTCCAACAAACCAGCCGTGATACGGATTTCTTATTATTCACACATAAGAGAAAGAAAACACAGAATAAAAAACAAACTCGGGAGAGTCTGGAGTGTGTCTAGGTTTTATCTGTTACATAAAAAATAAGAAAGAAGAATTAAAGAAGAGGGAGAAAATGGTGGGATTGGGTGAAGGAAGGAGCTGCAGGTTCAGGTTGGTTTATTGGACAAAGAACAGATGCACAGGCTGCAGAACAGCTGCTTCCACACAGGAAACAATTTGGTCCGGGCCTTTGTGTGCGTGTGTGTTTTTCTTGTTCTTCGTCCCCTCCTTCTTCAGCGTTCAGCCCAACAAAACATGAACTATGAGAGAAATATCTTGAACTCAGGTGGCTTCATCATTTCAAGTGACGTCTTTAAAGTATACGGCTTCGGTAACTCTACTCGAGTTAGCTGCAGCATTGTGGGGCTTACATGTACAGTGTCCTGTTGGTGCCAAAGTTTGTCTGTGTGTGTGATATGTGCGTGTTTGTGCTTGTGTGTTTTAGCGTCAGTGATTCAGGTGATAACACTGAAGGAGCGCCGGCTCTATGTGTGGTCTGGTATGTCTACATATCACCGCAGTTAATCAATACGCACACCCACACATGAGGAGGACACACAAAGGACTGTCCAGGTACTTGTTCACACAGTGCCCCTCAGTAAGAGTGTGTATGTTTAGGCTGACAGTGTTTACATCCAGATCTCAGGTCTGTTCTGTTCAGACGAGCAAATCTTAACAAAAACCCACAATGGTGACATTTGTCAGACTTTACCCCCATTGCCCCGACTATTCTCCCAGTGAAATGTGACGCCCCTACGCCACGACACATCCAAACTGGCTAATCTTCAGCAATCCTTAAAAGGCAATTCTCTCTGCCACAATTGTGCATTGGAGATCCTGCTTTATCAGGCTGATTTCACGCTGAGACTTTTTACAGAATGTAAGGGGGTTTTTCATGTGAAATTCAGCTTGAAAGCAGACAAAAAGTGCTCTCAGCTGACATAGGTAGCAACAAAACAAATAAAAGAATTATGGGACAATAAAGCAGAAGATGATCACAATATTGTTGCAAAGAGCTACTAAAAGCTGGACAGTTGTAAACACATGAACACATGTGATTGGGTACAGAGTTTTCCCACACTGGACCAGGATCAGCTGAGAGTGGGAGCACACAGGAAGCAAAGTCTACAGGGAATTTAAACCCTGAGGAATCTCATCTGCTGTTCATCAGCCATCAGTCACTTCTGCACGCATGTACACACACACACACACACACTAAAAATCTCAACACGTACTCTAAACAATGCAGTTTAAAATAGCATCTTACAAGTTAAAAATTACAACTATTGGTAAGACATTATATCATGAGAATATTTCATTGATGAAATTTCATATTTATTTTTTTTTAACAAATCCGCCTTTATTGCCACAACTAATACTGAGTAATATCAAAGAAAGAGATGAAGGACTTGGTGAAACCGCTGAGACAAATATGACCCTCCATCAGTAGTAACTCTGAGCCTGTTCAGTCGCAACTCTGAGCTTCCTCCCACATCTGTAAAGTTCAATGCGTCACGTAAGGAAAAGTGTTGTGGGACCCAGAAGGATGCATTCTTTCTCAAGAACACAGAAAAAACCAGAGGGGGAGGGCAACAGAGAGACGGAGAGAGAGAGACGTGCCACAGGCACTTGATTAGTCTTTCACATGAAACGAGAGCACAGCCTCTGCTGTCGATCACCTCCAGGATGAACCACAGACCGCTTGCAGTTCATCATGCCAGCCGGACTGCAGGTTACAGCGACAGCCCCAGAGCCAGGAGCCGTGATAACCTGCTCATGTACGATGATTTTGGAGAGGAAACGTGTTGCTCCGGACGATGCCTTGGGTAAGTCTGCCAGAGGTGTAGCAGGCATATATGCTCATCCTCTGCATCTTTTTGTTAAAATCATGGATAAGACTGACAGATTTTAAAAAGTTTGAAGGAGAAGATAAAACGTATTTGGATGCCTGATGGTAATTTTCACTAAATATTGCAAGCACAATGTTCTTCAGTTTGCATTCTTTAACTTGCAACCAGCAAAACAGCCACAGGTGCTCATTGGGTTTAACTCTAGGTCAGCACTCTGGGATGGAGGGAGGGAGACTGATGTACATTAGAGAGTGTACTTCAGAACCCATGATCCATTAGTAAACAGAATTTAACTTATGAGTAATATAATACTTATAATGTAAATCATTTTTTGGCATTTCCAGCCTCGTTATTTACATTAGCCTCAGTGCTCAGTGCTACAGGATTTCTCAACCTCTTCTTATGCTCCTCTCGTCACACACTGATGCCTGCTTGGGAATCCTTTTGGTCGTTTTGATGCACTGAGTACTTCGTTTTTATGTGCAAACCTTGTAAGCCATCATGGCATAAACAAACCTCATATGATGTAGCAGAACAGAATGTTAGATAATACATCTTAAAGAGTATTAAGAAAGAAATACAGAACCAGGAAAATGTTGTAACTTGATACTATTTCATCTGTTCTCCAGGTCAAAGTTAACTTACATCTACTAATTGCAGATTATGGTAGGCAAGTATATGAATGAGGCTAACTGTGATTCAGTGCTCTCTCACGGGTGTGTGGGTCTCTCTCTCATTACTTGTGTGGATAGCACACCTGCACCGTTCTGGTCGAGAACTACATTGTGTGTAAATTCATGTGTGGACCATACATCGAGTGTTTTTTCTGTTTCTGGCAGCCATAGTAACTCTGAGCGACAGCTTATGGCTCGTCTCACTGCTGCTAAACGACGCCAGGCTCTCCGTGGACCTGCCTACATGTTCTCAGCTCCCTCAGTCAGCCTGTCAGAGGTTGAGCAGCGTTTCCTGGAAGCAGCTGAATACGGGAACATACCAGAGGTGCGGCGTATGCTGCTGCATGTACCCAACTTGAACGTCAACGCTGTTGACTACATGGGCCAAAATGCACTGCAGCTGGCAGTGGCCAACGAACATCTGGAGGTGACAGAGCTGCTGCTGGGGAGGGCAGACTTGGCCAGAGTGGGCGACGCTCTCCTTTTAGCCATCAGTAAGACCTGATTATTTGTGTATGGCCAAAAACACATAATATGGCGAAATCTCTATATCACTCAAAAGTTCCAAAGATGTCAGACACAACACATTGCCTGACTGGATGGAACCACAGTTATGTAACAGTTTATCCGTTAATCTGTGTCCTTACATAGCCGTGTCTCTTTATGGGTCCAGTGACATTGCTTAATAATAATGATTAATTGCCTCAGTTCTGTTAACCCCTCTGTACCACAGCCTCTGAGTCAAGTTTCTCATACATCCTGCAGCCACTCACCGCCTGCAAAAATGTTACCACAGTTGCATTGGCATTTTTCTGCTCAAACGGGCCAGACTTGGACCATTTCTGGTGAAATACCAGAAAGATTGTTGATGACTACATTTTTACATTTTACTTATTTCTTTATATTTTGCTAGGACAATGGGAATGTAGTGAATAAAGCAAAAAGAGTGCAAATCTAACAAACTTTAAAATCACGTTTGATATCACCACCTTTATTCTTTAACATAGTTTCAGCTCTTGTAGCTTCATTCTCTGGTCTGTTGAAGGAAATTCAAAGTTTTACTTTGGATGTTGGCTGCCTTCTGTTCTCTGTCAAGATCTCACACTGCTTAAATAATGCTGATGTCCGAGCTCTGGGGAGGCCAATCCATCACTGATAATATGCAAGTGTGTGTTTTTCTATACAGGTATGCTTTTACTGATCATTGGCAGTGTGTTTGGGATGACTGTCATGCTGAATAATGAAGCCACTGACAATCTGATGCTTTTCATCTGGTATTGCATGACGGATCAAAATCTGAGTTTACTTTTCTGTGTTCGTAATTTCATCAGTTTTAACAACATCTTCAACACCACTGTCTATGATGCCTGAAACCTTTAAAGACTCTCCACCAGCTGTACCTACTGTTGTACGTCTCTGCTGACCTCCTTCATACATAATAATGATGATTTGAACCAGAATGTTCATATTTGGATTCAGTGCTCAATATGAGCTGTTGCTACAGATTTTCAGTCCACTTATTGGGAAATTTGGCAAACCTCAGTTTTCCTGTTTTCCTTCTTTAAGAAGGTCTTCTTGACAGCCAGCCTTCCAATGAGGCCAGTGAACAGTAAATGGATCAGCTGAAGGTTCAGATGCGTCTCTCAGGTCTGGAAGAAGCCAATGCCTAAAGAAAAACCTTTGAAAGACCCTGAGAAATCCTGGAGAACTACTGCCCAAGATGACTAAACTTTGGCTTTTGCAAAATCCTGTCTAGCTAAGTTGCTAACATGCTAATTTAGCACGAGTACAAAAGACTAGACTTTTAGCCTCTTCTGTTAGCAGTTACAAGATTTAAAAGACTGATGCTTTAAAAAAAGACAATATTAAAAGTTGGTTCCATTGTTCAGGAAGGCTGAGGATGTATGTTTTTTTCTTTAGTAAGTCATCATTTTAAAAAAGAAATACAGGCGATGTAGTATTGAAAAACTGTGACCAACCTGAGTAGATAGCCTACATCAGGGGTTCTCCAAGTATGGCCTGTGGGATAACGGCGGTCCTTATCAAAATCTATTATGCACTGCAGGCATTGGAAGGAAAATATACATTTAACATTCTGAGCTATTATGCTAACAAATGATTAGGAAATTTAACAACTACTTCAGTAATGGTTAAAATACTTTAAACCAGCCCAAAAACTGCAATAATGATCACAAACTCCAGCAAACTACCAAATGCTATTTTGGAGTTATTGTTAAGATTCAGCAATTTTAGCAACAGCAGTGTAAATAGAAGTTGTACCACCAACAAGTTTGCTCCGTTTTTGTTTTAGGTAAAGGTTATGTTCGCATCACAGAGACTTTGCTGGGCCACCCTTCATTTAGAGACGCCCGTCGTCTAACAGCAAGCCCCGTTCAGGCAGACATGTTGGATGACTTCTATGCTTATGATGAGGACGGGACAAGGTATGTGTGAGGAAGAGGTGTTTCATTACTTACATTTGTATATTTGTTTAAGGTAATAGTGGACACTTTATTAGGCACATTTGCACTGTAGGAAAACATTTGGAACATGCATAAACATGAGACTTTTTTAGGTATGTATTGAGTATTCATTAAACACCTCAATGGTTTGTGTGATTCTGTCTTTCAGACACTTGAGCAGCTACTCAGTTTATGATGGGCAGATGCTGTAAGATAAAGAGACAGTATTAGCCACAAATGTAACCGGTATTTGTGTGGTTAAGAGAAGTGTGGGTAGTGTATTTATGCGGTCCAAACACTATTTAAAAGTTCTGGGAGAGACCAAGAAGGAAGTGGGGTGGGGGATGAGCATGTTATGAGCAAGGTGTGGCTTATCAGCAGCAGCAGGCTCTTTCTTTTGCTATTTCTGCTTCATAAAGCTGTTGTGTGAAGTTTGCAAATTAAAGCTTCAATAAATAAAATAGCAAAACTTGTGTTTTATAAAAACAAGTTCCTGACATGCAGATCTCTCCTTAATATTTGGCTTCAAGGCTCGTTTTTGCTTTCATCATGCAGCTACATGCAGCTTTTTTTTCACTGGCAACTAAGTTTGTTTGCATTAAAGAAACTAAGTTTAGAAGTCTTGGCAGATGGATTTAGCAGCAAATCATTTTCCTGTTTACAGTCTTTGTGCTAAGCTAAGCTAGTTCTGGCAGTAGCTTCATGTGTGCTGATGGGAGATATTATATCTAATCCATCTCTGAACAAGAAAGCAGTTAAATATGTTCCACAACTGTCATAGTCTCATACGAGACAAGAAGAAGCTAGGGGGGTAGTGAGGTATAAATGGAAATGTTCATGCTTGGTGACGCAATGTAACTATGATGGATGCACTGACTACTCCAGCTGCTGATTTTTTTTTTTTTTTTTGCTGCTTTTTTTCAGTTAGTTTGCAGAAAAGTTCAAATTCATAACATTCATAAAAATGTTGAAACTTAAACCTCGTTTGCAGAAACGAAGCTAAGGCGAATGCTGATACTGCGTACTGTCTGCATTTTTCCTCTGTGTGTAAATTTCTGCAGGTTTTCTCATGACGTGACTCCAGTGATACTGGCTGCGCACTGTCAGGAATATGAAATTGTTTACACCCTGCTAAGTAAAGGGGCTCGCATCGATCCGCCTCATGACTACTTCTGTGGCTGTGACTCGTGCAACTACCAGCAGCAGTTTGATTCCTTCAGCCACTCCCGATCGAGGATCAATGCCTACAGAGGACTCGCCAGTCCTGCTTACCTCTCCTTGTCTAATGAGGATCCAGTGCTGGCAGCACTGGAGCTCAGCAATGAACTGGCCATGCTAGCTAATATTGAGAAAGAATTTAAGGTACAAATACAACGACAAGAACAAAAATGCGAACAAAAGTCCGGCAGAACTAATGTGCACTGTCTGTTATCACTGCTGTACACAAAAAAAAACATACCCATGAACATTTTATGAACCTTAAGAGAAGAACAGACGAGGGTCTAGATCCTGTGGTCGCTGTTCAGATTTTTGGTTTGACACATAAACAACAGCTGTAATTATTGCTGGGCTCAGAGTACCAAAGTATGCTGTGGGTACTGTATAATAAATAAACAACAGGATGCCTGAGCAGAGATGTCCAAATACAGCTTACACATTTTTTTCTTGATGTTCATGCTGTGAAAAGCATTTGCCCCCTTCCCGATTTCTTATTCGTTTCCATATTTGTCGCACTTGGAAGAACACAAAGGCTTGTGGGAAATATTCTGTGGGCTGATGAGACAGAAGTTGAACTTTTTAGAAGCTTTGTATCCTGTTACATGTGGCATAAAACTAGCAAAGCATTCCATAACAAGAACATGACAACAGCCAAACACGGTGGTGGTGATGCAGTGTGATGGTCGGAGGCTGCTTTGTTGCTTCAAGACCTGGATGACTTGCTGTTGACTTGATATATTCATGAATTCTGCTCTCTAACAGGAAATCCTGAAGGCGAATGTCCGTTCATTCCCTGAAGCTCAAGAGCACTCAGGTTAAGCAGCAATGACATGGAGTCTGGTCTCAGACTTTGACTTTGACTAGACTGAGATGCTTTGACATCATTGTAAACAGACTGTTCAGGCTCAAACACCCTCCAATGTGGCTGAATGACAACAATACTGCATGGAAGAGTAGGCTAAAAATTCCTCCACAGCGTTGTGAAAGACTCACTGTTAGCTTTCAGAAATGCATGATTGCTGTTTTTGCTACTAGAAATAGCACAAACAGTTATTAGGTTTAGGGGCAAGTGTGGATAGCTTTTTGCTCTCAATAAATGAAAACATCATTTAAAAACTGCCTTTTGCATTTACTTGCATGTTGCTAGCATCTTACCAAATCATCTCAAATGTTTCACTCCTGATGCACGTTTCCTGCGTCATGTTTCTAGAATGACTACTCCCGCCTTTCGAGCCAGTGCAAGGACTACGTGGTGGGCCTTCTGGACCTGTGTCGCAGCACGGAAGAAGTTGAGGCCATATTAAATGGAGAAACTGACTCGGACGATAGCTATGATGTACCAGGTCGCCCCTCCCTCACACGGCTCAAATTAGCCATCAAATACGAGCTCAAAAAGGTCAGTGTGTTCTCAAACAGACAATGACACAGTGGCAGGATAAAACATGGGTTTTCTGAGCAAGTTAGAAGTATTGCAAACATTTATCTGTGCTATGGGAGCAGCATAACCCATTTAGATTGATATCCCACTAAAAACTGTCATTGTCATTCCAGTTGTGGATCCTGCTTGAGCATACGACATTGAGCCAAACTGATATGTTGGCCGATAACAGTTTTTTGCCAATATATCAGTATTGGCAAATAATTTCCATTTTTAGGTTGATAAATGAAAACTAAAGAACAGAACGAAGAAACATCGCTCAACTGTGTTGCGAAGGTTATTACATAATTTTTCCACTAGAAGGCGCTCTGCATCTCCGTGTTGGAAAAGTGTTCAGAACAACCAGCTGAGCAGAGTTGGGCAGAGTGTAAACGAGTCATGTGACAATAAAACAAGTTTATTTTTAAACTGCTTTGTTATACTATCTTAGTAAAAAGTAACTACACACAACAAATTTTGGGGATTTTTTTTTCTAGTGTGCCTGAAAGAAAAAGAATATCGGCTAATATATCAGATTTTTAAATCACCAAATATCAGTAATGGTGTCCGTCTCAAAAATTCTATATGAGTTGGACTGTCAGTAACATTACTGCATGAGGGTAACAAACTTTTAAAATCAGACAAATATCCAAAGGTGAGAAAAACAACAACAACAACAACAGCTATGGATGCTGGGAAACAATGCCTAATTTTAAGATCAATTAAAAAAAAAAATAGAAATGAAAAATGGAATTTATAGTGTGAAACATCAAAATGCTGTTGACAAGTGTTTTTAATATAAAGATATTTGTAGCACTTAGTCACGTTGAGCTGAGTCTGAACTCATCTGTCTTCATTTCTAATTGCAGCTGTCTGATGTAATCGTTTTAGAAGCCAATTTGTGTGGCTTAAATCATTAATCAGTTTGTAAAATGCCAGAAAATTACTCTTCGTAAATCAATTAAATGTTCAGATCAATACAAACAAAAATAAATCTGCTCTAATTTCAGCTCTCAGGTGTAATGGATTTCTGCTTTTCTCTGTTTCAAATAAATAAAAATAGAACCACACTTTAAGGATTCTACCTTAAGTTTCCAGTAGCCTTTATTTTCCCGTTTCCTTCTCCTTAACTCTTCTGTCCTACTTCTTTCATCTGTGCCTTTCAGTTTGTGGCTCATCCTAACTGCCAGCAGCAGCTGCTGAGTATCTGGTATGAGAACCTGCCTGGCCTGAGACAACAAACCACTGCCATCAAACTGCTGGTGGTGCTGGCCGTGGCTATAGGACTGCCTGGACTGGCTGTGGCTTACTGGATTGCCCCATGCACCAGAGTAAGTAATATTTACATCCATAAAGATCATTCACAGTACAAGCTTTCCTCTCACCCTTCCGTTATTCCATCTCTCATTCTCAGGTGGGAAAAGTGATGCGTAGCCCCTTCATGAAGTTTGTGGCTCATGCCTCATCCTTTACAATTTTCCTGGGTCTTCTCATCCTGAATGCTGCTGACCGCTTTGCAGGCACCACCCTGCTGCCAAACATGACACACCATCAGCTCCCGGGCAGCTCTGACCCTCTGCTGCTCTACCGCATGACTACAACACCCTTCACTTGGATGGAGATCCTTATCATCTCATGGGTCATAGGTGAGCATAAGATGATGATAGATGATAAAAAAGCAAACAATTAAAAAAACAAATAAACATCTACCGAATCATGTCATTTGTCTTCTTGTGCTTCTGCTGCAGGTATGATTTGGGCAGAGGTAAAGGAGATCTGGAGTCAAGGACCAGGGGAGTACCTGGTTGAGCCGTGGAACTTCTTGGATTTTGGGATGCTCGCCATCTTCCTGGCTTCCTTTAGCTGCCGCTTCTCTGCTCTGAGACACGCTAACTTAGCACAGACCTCTGTGTACGCAAACTACACAACGTTGATTAATGTCACACTGCCTAAGGAGATACGCTACTTCACTATGGGTGAGCAGTTTCACATTTTCACACATCACATGAACTAATTCAAATACCATGATGTGCTTGATTTATACAGCAGCAAATCACTTGAAAAGAACCCCCAACAACCAGACAACCCCCTATAAACAAGTACTTGGTGACAGTGGGAAGTAAAGACTCCTTTCTAACAGGAAGAAACCTCTAGCAGGGAGGGGTAGCCATGCGCCATGACCGATTGGGGGTGAGGGGAGAGTCTTTACAGGACAGTCTGTGTTATAGTAGAGCCTTTACTTTACAATATTAAGCACCTTGAAGTAACTTTTGTTGTAATTTGGCACTGTATACATAAGATTGAATTGAAACAGAACAAAAGACACATGTTTCTTTCCTGCTGGGGGACACTGCCATGAGGTGATGTGATTGGCTGGAAACAACTTTCAGGCAGGTTGCAAGCATCAAAGTAAAATCGGCAGAAATGCCAGAACCCAAGGTTTCAGAGCTGAAGATTGATTTATAAGGAAAAGATTCACTTCACTTGTTCATGGCTTTAATGTTGTGTCTGTTGTAGCTGTCAGTCTGTAGATGTAAAAAGTAAAAAGTATCACTGTCGCCCTAGATTTTCCTGTGCTTATTGGCAAATTAACTTTTGTTTTTTCCTTCACTTTAAAGAGAACAAGATGAAATTAAGCAGCGTGGCTAACACATCCTTTGTTAAATAGCATTTTTAGTGCCCGGCTTGTGCTCATTTATCAAAACAATCTTTAGTCTGCCTTAAAATAATAATTGAAAGCTTTAATCAAAGGTGATTTTCTGACTTATGCTTGTGTTTTTTTGTAGCTCGTATCGAGTGGGTGGCGTCAGATCCCCAGTTGGTATCAGAGGGCCTGTACGCGGTCGCAGTGGTGCTGAGCTTCTCTCGGATTGCTTATATCCTCCCAGCCAATGAAAGCTTCGGTCCCCTGCAAATCTCTTTGGGAAGGACAGTAAAGGACATTTTTAAGTTCATGGTCATTTTCATCTTGGTCTTTCTGGCGTTCATGATCGGCATGTTCAACCTGTACTCTTACTACCTGGGTGCAAAACAAAATGATGCCTTCACAACGTAAGTCAATACCAGTGAACATCTGAATTTTTTTTTTTTATCTATTTATTTTTTTCTTCAACTTGCGAATTCATCATGAATCTTGATTCAATTCTTGATCAACAATGGATTACCAATCCAAACCAAGGATATCACCACAAGGGTTCACAGATATTTTATATCCTGCTCCTTTCTAACTATTCTTATCCAAGATCTGAGAGCTGTTTCTTTGGTAGACCCACTCATTCTGTGGTTATTACAGTTAAAAGAAGCCCCAACGTTTTTGTGGCTTGTCACCATTTAAAACTAAGCCCTTGGGACCCTTATCACTGGTTGTGGTTATAGTGTGGAAAAAACTTATCATCAGTGCACCCAGGGGGGATTTGTTCTCCCCACAGCTGAAGAAGTTTTGAGTCCAGAAAAAGTTAAAGTATCTTGGATTTCAAAACAAAGAGCAAAATTATGTGGCAGTAATGAAAAGAATCTTGCATTTATCTTGGGACCCATTAGCACA
This sequence comes from Neolamprologus multifasciatus, assembly GCF_963576455.1. Classification (NCBI taxonomy): domain Eukaryota; kingdom Metazoa; phylum Chordata; class Actinopteri; order Cichliformes; family Cichlidae; genus Neolamprologus; species Neolamprologus multifasciatus. Next base: position 14,885,289 of record NC_140448.1, on the reverse strand, counting down.
AATAGTTACAGCTAAACTTTTACACAGTCATAATAGAGTATTATAAAAATATGACATGTTGCCTCAAAATCAGATTCATTGTGCCAAATAAATTCATGCTAAACTTGCATGTTTGTGCAATAATGTCAAAACTATTCTGAATTATTCTGTAATTTTAACTCCAAAAAACATTTTGTCCTTCTGTTGATTTACTAAAAGAGTATCTCTGACGTTGATGGTGTACAGCTGGTTTGAATTCAAAAATAACTTCCCTCTGTTCTCCCTCTGTCCCTTTATTCGTCTGTGCGTCCGTCCAGCCTGGAGGAGAGCTTCAAGACATTGTTCTGGGCTATATTTGGACTGTCTGAGGTCAGATCCGTAGTGATCAACAACGGACACAAATTCATCGAGAACACTGGTTACGTCCTGTACGGAGTTTACAATGTTACCATGGTGATAGTGCTGCTCAACATGCTCATTGCCATGATTAATAGTTCCTTCCAGGAGATTGAGGTAGGTCATTAAGACGGTAAATCATTCTGTGCCCCAGATGTATGCTTGAAAATATGAAGCATGGGCTGAAAAAGCAGCCCCACATGTAGCGCACGTTGAACTGGTACTTATATAGCACTAACTCTAACAAAGATTCACTACAAGGTTCATTCACCCAAGCACACACACATTCATAAAGAGAAATAATGTCATTTAAATTAAGATATAAAGGAAAGAAAACTACTTTTATTTATTTGTGTCACAGAAAGTGAATACAACTAAATTAAATCAGGGTCTTTTCCTTTACCCAGCAAATATGCCTGTATAGACCCACCTGTGGGTAAAGTGTCCTGCTGTGTGGACTTGGTAAACCCCCACTTATCCCATCTGAGCCCCAATTAGGTGAGCCCACACAGGGCTGACAGCAGTGTTGGCCTTGGAGTCTCTATAAGAGTTTTCTGTAAGCCCGCTGTGGGTTGCCCACAGAAAACCTATGTGAGCCCCATGTAGGCTAGCCCTCGAGGGGCCCATAGCAGTTATACCCCTTTGCCCTCCCAAGAAGTAATTCTGTGGGTGCCCCACAGTGGATGCATCTAATGTAGAGCCCATAGTAATTTTTTCCTTTTGGATTCCTGTGAGGATTTTCATATAGTGGGCTTACCCATAGAAAACCCTCACTAAAACACCTATGGGTTAGCCCATTAAGGCCCCACATTAGTTTTACCCCCTGGGCTAACCCATAGGTGTTTTCTGTGGGTAACCCATAGTGAATTTGCCCTGCTCACTGCTTACCCAGGTCCACACTTCACCCATACCTACCCACTGTGTGCCCATGCGGGTATGTTTGCTGACACATTGTTTATAAAAAGGCGAGCCTATATAGGGAAACGTGATTATTGTGGAGAAGACGAAACTGTTGAACATATTTTATTACTTTGTCAGAGGTAGTATTAACCTGAGTTAGGATTTGAGTTTTCCTTCTTTTTTTTTCTTTGAGGGCAAGTGGCTCCATAGTAATTGACATGTTTGCTTAACAAGCAAGAGATCCTTGGTTTTAACTTTGGGAGGAGACATAAATCCATTTGGAGTTGTGTGAGGAAGGACTGTTGTTAGAATCTGCTATGTCAATATGTGGAGACCCCTTGTGAATAAGGGAGTGGCTGGTCCACACTTCATACCAACTGGTGGTTGTAATGCACCACAGGCTTTTCCCCCTCTGTCCTGTCAAACATGTATATTTCCCTTCCCTGATACATTTCCCCGTTTTCCTCATGATTTTTAAATTTTTTTAGGATGATGCTGACGTCGAGTGGAAGTTTGCTCGTGCAAAACTTTGGTTCTCCTACTTTGAGGAGGGAAGGACACTCCCTGTGCCCTTCAACCTAGTCCCCAGCCCAAAATCTATGCTCGGACTGGCCACAGGCATCAAGTCCTTGCTCCTGCATTTAGTTGAAGGACACAGCAAGGAGAAAAATGAGACACAACTCAACCAGGTACCACACAGTATGGCGATTAATTCCCTAATATATCCAATATTTATCCTTACGCAGCTTGAAAGGTAACATGATAGTTCAGCGTTAGTGGCAGAGCCTTAGCACCTCCCAGTGGTATTACTGCCACACCACAGAAATGTCACAATTCTGTTCAGCTAATTTGAGCTCAATTTTCCAGCTTGGAGTAAGCAAAAACTCAGGATATGGTGCTTCTACCAGCCGAACCAGATATCAGGCACGTGTTTATGTATTTCACTATGTTTTAAAACATAATTTTATTACTTGTTTTAATGTGTTATTTTTGCACAGAACATTTTGTTCATAATTCGAACCCCTTTTCCTTTACTGGTTACAGAAGATCATGAAGCGGCTAATAAAGCGGTACATCATCAAAGCACAAGCAGACAGAGAGAGCGATGAAATCACTGAAGGTAAAATAATAAAGAGCACCATTTGTCCTCCCATGCTGGCATCAACATTTTCTTTGATAGCTTTGCATCTTTTTTTTTTTTTTAAATCCAGGAGAGCTGAAAGAAATCAAGCAGGACATTTCCAGTTTGCGATATGAGCTGCTAGAAGAAAAAGCACAAAACCTGGAGACGCTCGATGGGCTGCTGAAGAGGCTGGGAGAGATCAGTACGCCTTCATCGTAGTAATGTCTGTCATAAGTGAAGAGCGCAAAGATTAAGTGCCTATTCATTGTCAAAAGATGCTGTATACATAGTGACACAACATTACTAACGATAAACAACAATGCACGTATGTGAATATAAACATTAAATATAAAAGATCGAATGTATGTGACCGACAGTGTGATACACATTTTTTTGTAAAGTACAGACTCAATTTAAATATTCTATACTTATCTGCCCACACACACACACACACACACACACACACACACACACACAGTACTGTCCAAAACTCACTGCCTATCAGTTCTTCATATTTTGCTTCCAGGTGGTCAGACCTTATTGTAATTTTTAAGGTGGTCTTAATCAATAGTTCTCCAGCTTTCTGAAGCTCTTTCAAAGTTTTTCATTTCATTTCACTAATTTTTCAGTCCAGTCCTTGTACCTGACCATTTCCATGCCATTTAACCCTGATCTATGAGTTATAAATCTAATTCAACATGGCAAAGAATAAATTTAAATTGTACATTTAGGCATTTTGTTAGTAGCAGCCAATATTTTTCCTTAATCCAATCTACAAAAAAGCCAACGATAACACAGTTTGACAGGCATGAAATGGTACTTTTGCACCAACAATGTGATTCCTAAAAGATATATTGGTAAAAGAACTGGGATATCTTGGCATGGTGTGCAGTATAACCTCAAAATCTCCAATGGGCAGGAAACCGGACAGGTGAGGGTCAAAAGAAGAAGTGGCAGATCTATAAAATTATCTACAGCACAAATGAAAAAAAAAATCAGCAAAGACCTGATAGGACCTGAGAGATCCATCTGGCCTTTCAGTCAATCTATTACTGTTCAATGAAGTATAAGAAAATGGTCTCAGTGTAAGGGTGGCTGTCAAGAAGCCATTCTTAAGGATGGGAAATGGGGGAGAAAAGGCTGAGTTATGCCAAGTTGCACAAGAACTGAACGGAAAATCAGCGGGAACAGGTCTTATGAAGTGATGAATTCAAATTTGAAGTTTTTGATTCACTATGTTTGAGGATATCAGGAGAGGGGCACACCATTGAGTGTCTACAGCCATCTGTGCACATGGTTGATACTCTGTCATGGTTTCTGATGCATTTCAGCCATAGGTGTTCGAGATCTTGTCAGCACTGACTGAAACATGAACACAGAAAGGTCATCATCATCATTTGATCCACAATGCAGTACCATCTGGAAAGCATCTGACTAGATTAGAATGACATGACAAACACACTAGAAATGCAGAAAAATCCTACTTGAATAAAAACACACACAATGGAAGACTATCAGTGATGGTGCATTATTGAACTAGTGTGGGATCATCTTGACAGAGAATGGAACAAAAGGCAGCAACATCCGAAGACAAGCTTTGGATATTTAAGCAGTCTTCTATTCCTGAAGAATACAAGAGTTCAGGCCATGCTGAAGAATAAAGGTGTCCGTACCAAATATTAACTTTCAAGCTTATTAGTACAAACTCTGCTTTTGCCAATGACTCAATGTTTACATGCAAGTTTGCACACATCTCATCAAACCGATTCCTATTTTTCCCAGGAAAATATAAAGAACTGAAGGATGGCTCAAGACTTTTGCACAGTGTTGCAGATACACAAGTTTCCTTTTGTGTCGATATAATTTACATTTCTTATTTCCTACACATTTATTAAAAATATACTTAAAGCTATCGAGACAATAGTTATTAAAAGTAGTATATAATCAAAACCTGGTAAACTGAAAATGCAAAATAAGAAACATGCATTGTAATAATAAGTCTCACATCAATCTACAAATAAAACCTTATTTTTTTAGCAAAAGTATTTATTAAAACAGCAAACTGACAGAGCCAGCAGGAAAAAAGATGTTTTGGCAGGATTCAGACCAGCAGTTCATATAGTTTTAAGGCACAGTGGAGTGAACACTTCATTTCTAATCTTAACATAGTTTTAATTAAACATATAAATTACCAAAACTGATAGAAAAACACTGTTTCCATGTACCTATTTGACACATTTAATCTAAAGGTAGCATCCTCAAAAAAGGAGCTGATAATGGCGATTAGGAGAAACAATCAGACAAGTCAAATATTACCATCTACTGTATGATAAGATGGTTAATAAAGCATAACATGGTTACATACAGTATACATATTGTTCATATCCTGCCACAGTAGTCAGTGATAAGAGTCACAGTTACATGATAAATATATTAAATCTTTAATCAGCAGCACAAAGCAGAACTTTATGCACTGGAGATCAGCAAAGTCCAAGTAAAATCCATGTTTCAGTGATGTGGTGACATGATCAGGAACATCACATGTACATGATGTAGTTTTCAGGTACCAGGCCTGTTCTGCCATTGTATGTTGCTTGAAGCCATCCTGGTTCCACAGACGGGCACACTGCAGACACAAACAGCTCAGTTAAACTCAGCAAGTTGAGACAAAGACCCTTGTAAACCACTACATTTCATATGATGACTTACACAGACACCCATAACCTTGCTCTCTACAACCTACAACTCAAGCTGAAGAACTGCTGTTATGTTAGGATGGCACAAACTTTACCCAGATCCAGTGACCGTCATGCTAAATTTTAGTCCAGATTATGACGTTTCTAATGAACCTTTCAACAATGAACAATGAGTAATGCTTTTTAATACTCACAAAACAGCAAAGATATGTAATTAACGTTCAATGAGCTACAATGCTGTAATGTAGGTCAATTGTCTGAGCTAGTTTTATGAATGAACAAAACACAGCTTCAAACACCCCTGAACACCTGATACTGAGATTCAGTTTGTGTAGAGATGAGCAAGAACAAAGAAACAAGTCTAACAGAAGCTTCAGGTAGAAGCAGTGATGTTAGCTCGCCAATGGAACAGGAGCCTTTAAGAGGCAAGTTTAGTAATAAGTCAGTGTTCCTAGCCGCTATGCAGAGCTTTGTAGCTGTACATGTTAAAGCTGCCTGCTGCCATTTGATGGCAGTATAAAGAAGCTTGAGGCTAATGTTGTTCAGGCTTTTTTAAATAACGTGCAAGTCTTTCAACCAGTCTTCTTGTACCTGTCAAACATAACTGCTTAGCTTTCGACCTAAACACAGCCTTATCAACCTGTTGGTTGGATTCCCATAATCCACAGGTGTCGAACTCCAGGCCTCGAGGGCCGGTGTCCTGCAGGTTTTAGATGTTTCCTTGATCCAACACAGCTGATTTAAATGGCTAAATTATCTCCTCAATGTGTCTTGAAGTTCTCCAGAAGCCTAGTAATGAACTGATCACTTGATTCAGGTGTGTTGACCTAGGGTGATATCTAAAACCTGCAGGACACCGGCCCTCGAGGCCTGGAGTTCAACACCCCTGCCATAATCCTCCTCTATGTGTAGGTGAAGAGACACATAAATGAACCTTAAACTAGGCCTTACCCAGTCTCGCCTAACTGATTTGTTGCATGAAATGACATCACAGTGTATGCATACTCGAGAAAACACAAAAACATCTATATATCAGCTGGCCCGTGGAGCAGATTCCCACATGTTATCCAGGTACCGATATCATTGTTATACTAGTAGTAAACAGAGCCAGTGCTCCCTCAGCGGATTTAATCTTACCATTTGAGAACAGCGCCCCCTGTGGAAAACTGAGTTCATGGCTGTGTTCTGCTTCACAGGAGTAAAGAGCTTTAGCGTCCCTAAGAAAACCAAAAATGATTTAAAGACAAAGTCAGTAAAGGGGAGTTTTTGTGTGCAAAGATGTGGCAGCTTAAAAAGTAGAGAAACCTCAAAGTTAACATACCTTCCAGTGGAACACACGTCTAACGCTGAGGAGAATATTGAACTTTCGCGCTGCGGCAGTCTCGCTGATAATCTGTCACACACAAACACAAAACTATCATCTGCGGTACATAACTTGAAAAACATTTCCTGAGATAATTTCCATCTTTAATTGAGGGTCAATAAGTGACCAGGTCTGGGTTGAGAGCACCATCTAATAACAAGCAGCTAAACTGTTATTTTAATAATTTTAATAAATGATTCAGGCTGGTCCTCAGCCCAGACAAGAAAGAAAATACTCTTTAATTTAAAGCCAACAAGCATAATCCACAGCATTGATTGTTACTTTGAAATATTCTTCAAGCCAGCAGCTGTTTCTTCAGTCAGCCATGCAGTCTGATTTTCTTCTGAGCTTTTGGTTCAAAGGTAAAACTGTGCGGTTAGACCACCTTGATATTAAATCATTTTACAGGCACTCACAGTGATCCAGGTCTCTGATAACCATTGCTGGACACAGAGTGTTTGGAGGTCAGATCAGAGCCACAGCGGATGCGTGAACTTTTACGCATGTGTGTAGCCTCCTGTGGGTCCAGCGACATGAGACTCTGCACCGATCCGTGACAGCTTTTGTAATCTGCGAAAAGCCACACAAGAAATCAGAAGCAAACAAGGGACTCGTATTTATAGTTTATCTTTAAACTACAGCTTCGACTTTGCATTTCTGCAAAAGGCTGAGCAGGTGAACATAGTTACGCACCTTCAGAGATGTGTAGGGAGGTGAGAGAGGAAGACGTGGAAAGCCGGTAGGGAAACAGTGAAGAGGAGGAGGACGATGAGGAGGAGGCAGTTCTGTAAGCAGTTCTAAGCTGCCGAGGAGAAGTAGAATCGGACACTTTGGTGTCTGTGACAGTGGCACTGGGTGCATTTCTTCCATCCACCGAATGGGTGCTTTTCAGAGAGGAGACAGACGCCACCCTCTGAACTGGTCCAGCCTCCCTGAGCAAGGAGGCGCGCTCTACTGATGAGTTCTGGGCGGAGGAGGTGGACGTGGAGGCTCTGGAGGGAGATCCTGACTCTTTCCCAGAAGCCAAGGAGTCAACTGAGTTCCTTTTGATAGACTTCTCCACAGCAGAAAGTAAAGAGGATGTGGAGGAGGAGACAGAGGACGTCTGCTGAGTTGGGGTGAGCTGAGTGGATGTCCAGGATGCAGAAGGCAGGAGGTGGGGGAAGGAGGCACTGTCTGTCGGGGGTTTCTGACCTTTCCCGTTTTGTGGCAGTGAGCAAGAGGAAGCTGCAGGAGGAGAGGATTGTTTTGACGAGGGTGAGCTGGGCTCAGCAGCAGGAGAGGACGGAGGCGAGGTTTGAGACAATCCGTTCTTTTCAGAGGAGTGTGAGGACAGAGACTCCTGGCTGCCCATCGGAGTTGTGCTGGAGCTGCTACTGAATGTATCACCTAGAGGGAGAAATGGAAACAAACCCTTAAAATAAGACTTTCCCAATATTAATGCATTAGCCTGTCATCTCACTGTCTCACTGACTTATTCTAGTAATGCAGCTAAAACTCTTTAAAAAAAATTCTTGGTTCATGCTTTAATACCAGATTTACCAGTAAGAACGCTCAAAATGTTTCCGACATCAGCCATAATTTAATAATGTGTGTATTTATGTTATTCATATAGCACTTTTTAAATGAGATATTAAGTGGTTTATAATTTAAAGTGAGAGGAAACTGATGATCACCCACTTATCAATAACAAAAAAAAATACAGCTCCTGTCTCTGTCTTTTAAGAATACACTTCCTGTCTTCAGTTCCTTGGCTTCTTTTAAGTTTCTTTAGGGGTAAAACATTTCTTTTACTGAGATGCTTTATTTAAACAGAAGTGCCAATACTGGAAAACGTCATTTTAAATAAAGACAATAGCAATAGGAATGCACACGATTATCACTGTGCTGTATGTGTGTTGTCCAGCTCACTAAATAATGTGTTAAAAAATTACTCTATGACGCTTTGTCACTGTTGCCAGTCTGTCTCTCTGATCCTGTGTGTGAGGGCAGAGTGCAGCTCTCGCTCACAGCTGTGTGGATGTCAGAGAGGATTAAACATTAAAAAGTGTGGTTACAGTTTACTACAGCCGATGCTGACAACACCACAAGCAGCCAAATACAGCAAGAAAATGTACCTTGTGACTCTGTTCAGACCTTACGCTAGTTTTAACAACTTTATTTTTACAGATAGTTTAGTCTAACAATTCCCAGCCTCAGGGCAGACCCTACAGAAGAGGATCAACACAGGGAAGTGAGATGATTACCAGAATTCATCTACAGTTTTGACTATTTTCATTTCTATTTTCTAATAATAACTAGCTTAACTCCCCCACCCCTGAAAAAGAGCAATAAATTGCACTGTACATTTTAAGAAATAAACTGCAAATATGACACAAACTCATATATGCAATTAATATTTACTGTTTGTTTTTATTTAATCAGAAGTTTAAATAAACTAATTTTTTGTTTAAAAAAAGCACAATTTTCTGGCAATTATTTCATTGTTTGGACTTTAAAGGTTAAATTTAATTCTGTGGAGATATTTTTTGCATTAATGAGATGCAGTTTTTAGGAGAACGGGTGTCAACTTACAGATACGGCCTTTTAAAAACAAAATAATTTGCAAAGACTACAAACGGCTGGTTGGATCCTTAAAAATGAGATGCATTCTTCTATTATCTTCTCATTCTGAAGATTAACTAGGAGCTATAGCTTTCAGATACAGTAAATGAAGCGGTACAAAGCAGCAGAAAATGGAAATGTAGTTGCTTCCATTTGTATTTGAGCAAAATGTTTGACTTCATGTGTTTAGATACTGAGACTCACTGTCATTGTCTGCCAGGCAGAGAGCAGGAGGGTAAAGGCGGGCTCGTCTCTTTCCAGATGACAGACAGATGGCCTTGCTCCTGCGGGGAGTCGACCGAGAAGATGGAGCCTGAGGCAACGGCACTGACAGGTCTGGGGCCTCACCGAAGATCTAAGCGCAGAGTATAAACTTACATTAAGTGTGTGTGTGTTTGTGTGTGCATTAAAGCGTTGGTGTACGTCTCTGTAAGCGCACCTTGTCATGGTTTTCAATAATAATCTCCACCACAATGTTCTGAAACTTGATGTTCATCATAGCAGCCACTGTCTCCTCCTGGGACCTCATCAAAGTGGGACCAAAGATCATTCCCAGGTTGGACACAGTCATCATATTTTCGTCGCTGTGAGAGGACACCCTGCACACACACAGACACACAAACAGTGGGCAGTTTTATTTATGGCAAACCAACAGAAAAAATATCAAACAAAGCATTATGAAATCAAAATGTGCATACTTGAGGAGATGGTTGGTTAAGAGGTCCAACATTGTTCTGTTTTTTTCTGGTAACTTGTGTACAAGAGCATGAATGGCTCTCACTCTGTGGTTCAGCTCATCATACCCTTTAAACAAGCACAGGGTACACAGGGAGGGATGTGATTTGCTTTTGTTTACATCACATACAATACGTGAAGTGACAGTTTCAAACTAAATACTTCTAAAATGTTGTCTGTCAGGCTGTACTCTGTAATTTAAAGAGGTGGTAAGATTTTACTTGCAGCCCTGATGAAGTCTTTATGCAGCCTGTAAGTCAGCAGTGGTTCTGCCAGGCACCTGCACACACAGAATGATAGAGATGAGAAATGCATAATTCATGAGGTGCATTACTAATAAAAAGGAGTTTTTTGCTACCTGAAGTAATCCTTGAGGCCACTAGTTATGGTCTTGGTGTCCCAGGCATCTGCCTCCAGCTGCATGTCAGAAGCAGCTGTAGAAGCTGTGAATAACAGACTTTTAAATACACCTGATAATCTTTGGAGTGGAATAAATCTTCCCTATGCACAGGAATAACAGGGCGTATCTCACCAAACACACTCGTCATCAACCGCTGAACCTTAGAATTCACTCCTCCTGTCCTGTAGAGTCCAAGAGTTGTAATGCCTGCAGGTTTTAACATATATGTCACAATAAGCTCTCCAAAGAATTCAATTTTTCCCATATAAACATTTTAAGGATGAGGAATACCTCTCGCTTCAACCAGCTCGATACACTTTTTAACAAATTTGAAGCCTGCCTCATTTAGAAATGCTGTAAATCACAAACACAAGATCAAGTAAATCTCTGAGGCACTGCGACACAGATGCTTTAAGATGGTAATAAACAGAGTACAAATACAGAATACAAAGCTTTTCAGCACTTACTTTCTTCTTTTTTACTGAGCAATGATGGCAGAGTGTATATCTGAACAAAGAAGGATAAAAGGATAAAAGAAGGATATTTAGTGCAAGAGCAAGAATATGAGTATAATAATATATCTAGGTGAGCTATCCCTGAAACACCCCCCCCCCCCTCCATTGGTAAGTTATTAATAGTGGATATTTTCATACAGGCTCCTTCCCATCCATTGCCTCCATCCACAGCCGTCTGTTGGCCTCTGAGAGCGCCTGCAGGGTGATCACACCCTGTCTGCAGTGAAAGGGAGGTTATTTTAGCTAAGAAAACTCCGGCAGCAAAATCTCTGTTTATTCAGTTCACAAATAATCTCTTGGTTTTGTTTTCATCTCACCTCTCCACCACCTCGATGTCGAAGCAGAAGCGTTTGTCTATTGAATCGGTCTTCCTTCGAACACACGAGCGCAGCCTAAACATCTCTGGTGTATTGTGCACCACGCCGTTCTGTTAACAAGGAAATGTGCTTTCAGTATGTGCTATTATAGCCTAATAATGCATCTGACAAAGTTTGAGCTTTTGGTATAGTCAATAAATATTACTGCTCAATCCTTTTAGTACCCTATTTGTGCTTTTTCAAGTCCTACTTTTCAGTCTTTGCCAAAATACTACAAATAAGTAGCTTTCACAGCTTCATGTTTTTGTAAATCTTTTAGTAACAAATTATTTTAGTTTTATTAGACAGATTTCAAATTATTGAGTTCCCTACTTGTTTTATTTGGTTTTAATTATTTGGCTCCTTTAATTTTTTAACATTCTTTTTGACATACTTACTGTATTTATTCATCTTATTTAAGCTATTTTAGTACATGCTTATTTTTAATTTTTGTCTGTTATAACAAAGGCATTTCCTAACTTTTGGGATAAATAAAGTATATCGTATCTTGGTGTGTGCAGGAGGAAGGATGTTTTCAAAGCAGTGATGGTGGACATTCAATTAAAGAGCTGTGATGCCTAAACCTTATATGTCAGAGCTGAGCTGTCAGAAATCACAGACCACACTGAAGTAGAGCCCAGTGCAGAAGCGTCTGATGACCATGTTTGGTAGTAAATGGGCTAAAACGTGTAAAAACACGGTGTGTGTTTCCTCACCTGTCTGCTGGCTGGTCTGATCTCTGTGTTGCTCATGGTGAACATCTTGGAGCTCCTTTCATAAGTACAGTAGTATCTGGTCCACACACTTCCCAGTGGACCTACATAATAGATAGAATACACATTTTCATGGAGCTGAACGTGAATGTTTTCAGTTTGAATGTGAGTCTGGGATCTTCTAAGAATAATGGAGAGGAGAAAGTATAAGAGTTGCATGTCTTACGTTTCTCTTGTATATACAGATATCCCTCCATGGTAAAGCAGCTGGGCGCTTTGAAGTCCTCTTCTGCAGATCTGATCCTCTTCATCAACCTCTCAACCTCGGCGCGTGTACTTTCAAAGTTATTGCGAGCCTTAATAACAAACACATGCATAATTTGTACAGGAAACCACAACAGAATGAGGCTTTCTTGATGGTCATTAAGTATACAAATCTTTAAACAATGTAGCCAGGAAATGGTTTCTTCATCTAGTCTACATGACTACAAGAGTTTCTTTGTTAATCTGAGGTCATTTTCTCTTATATATTATTCAAAGCAGTGGACTGACTTTATATTTGCATTTTTTAAAAAATCCAGCTTTAAAAATAAAAACGACACACAGGTTTTCACCTGAACGAGAAGTAGCAGTAGATATAATTTAAAAGACCTTACAAACAAACTTAAAAGTCTAAAAAAGTTTATGGGTCCCAGTACATTTTTGTAGTCTGGAAATAATTGATTAAAGAGAGCCTATTTAGATCACTTTCACTTTAATAATAATTATATAGTGCCAGATGGATCTAAACCTTGTCTGTAAGATATTTTAATTGATGCCAAGATGTAGGTAAATCAGACAAAACAAACCATAAACAAGTAAGCATTAAAGGCTCCAGATGTTATTCAAAACATATGCAGTTAACAATCACTTACATTTTGCAGATTAAACTGAAGCTGCTGCTTATAGGGTTCAAACTCAGAGGCCAACTCGTATCCCTCATGGTAAAATGTAAACAACCCCTGAAGGAAGGCTAAAAGCTGGAGAGCAGAGGCACAGGAAAATGTTAGCTGGGGGCTTGGGAGTGAAGAGTATAATGAGAGGATTACAAAAGAATGATTGTCAGTCATCAGCTCAATCAATCCAAAATAACTTCAGCTGGAGAAAACCTCTCTATCTCTGTCTGTTGTTTGGTTTGCTGCCCTTGTTTACTTTACAACAAAGAGTTTCCCTTTCTGTCTGCCAGAAAAATCTCAGTGCAGGAAGTGCTGTTACAGCAACAGGAAGTGGGCTCTACTGATATGTATCATTAAACATGTTTATCACTGGACAAACACTCCGTGTAATGTATACTTTTCAGAAAACGACTTTCTTTTTACTTTAAAGCTGAAATTTTATAACTTGATTTTTATGGCACAGAAGAGACTCATCACTTAATATTTTCCTGCGATGTCGCACTGGTGACTAGGTTTTCCCTCTACTGATCAGAGCAAAAAGTAAAGTGTGAACTGGCAACTCGACACAGGAAGCAAATACCTGATAATGATTTCATCATGTTTCGTGTTACGAAAAGTGAAATTTGTATGGCACTTGTGTTATGTGAACTCACCGGCTCTACAAATTCAAACTTCTTTCTCTCCTGCACTTCTTGGATCTTGAAGACATACTGGAGAGACGCGTCATAAAAAATCTGCCTGTCTTTACTCATCTGTGAGTCAGCCTGCAACAGATACAGCAGAAACACCACACAGTGTTTAGTGTATTTAATGTTTACGCTTTATTTATATGTAACAACTTATGTAGGGGTTTACCTCTTGCAGCTGGGACTCCTTCTTTTTGGAAGACAGACTGAGGTGTTTCTCCAGGACAGAGTAGTACCGTTCTGTTTCTTTGTCAAATTGCTTCTTTTCCTCCTGAAAAGAGTGAGGGATCCACAGACTTAGATAAATAAATAAATAAATAAATTTAAATCTGCCAATAAAACGCATACAGTTTACATTTTAGGTAACACAAATGTGTCACACATGGACTTTTACATCTCTGTTAGTAGGGCTGAAAGTCTTAACATAACACATAACAGATGTGCCGTGGCCAGTGACTAAACAAGCATAAGTTAGAGTATTTTATTCTTTTAATGTTATTTTATTTTTTTTACTTAAACCATAAACTACTATTTCAATTGTATTAATTTTAATCATAATTGTCTAATTGTATAAAGTTAACAAGAAGATTATCTTGGTCATTTTGAGGTTTAGACTGTTTGCTAGATATCCAGATCGGCGGCACAATGATGCTGGAGCCTATTCCTGCTGACATTGCATGAAAAGCAAGCACATGCACTGCATAAGTACTGCACAAATACACCGCTTTTGACTGAATTCAGAAATGCCAAAAAGCTAATACACAGCATACAAAATGGAAATAAGAATAATGCAAAATTAGCTTTTTGCAAGTAATTAAAATATTGTTTTTTTTATAAATGTAATTTCCAATGTAATTTGTGACTTTTTGCTGTAAAATGTAAATAAAGAATGTCTGTTCAGTTCCTCAATGTAAAATTGTTCAGACTTAAGTGGGGTTTATACTTTCCACATCTGCGAATCTTCTTGGGTGTCTGTGAATTTCAATTACAATGCACCAACTACATATGCGCGTAGGCAGTGCAGTTTAAAGAAGTATAACTGGAATGATTACTCAGTCGTTGGGTCTCCAGTGGTCTGAGTATAATCGAGGCTTTAAAATATCTCACCATCTACATCTCTCCATGCGACCCTGTCGCACCTGGAGCACAAAGGGAGCTACACGCGCCTCCTCTTTATTGACTTTAGCTCTGCCTTTAACACCATCCTTCCTCCTAGATTGGTGAGCAAGCTGTTAACCCTAGGAGTCCCATATTCCACCTGTCTATGGATTAAGGACTTTCTGACAAACCGTACACAAAGGGTTAGGTTGGGCCCCCACATCTCCTTTTTTTAAAAATCAGTCTTTTGTAATTATATTTAAACTTTTTCTCTTGACACCACAGGCTAAAACTTTATCATACAAAGTAGAAGCTATATATGAACATATTCCAGAAACACCACCATCTTCTCTGGGCTAATGCTTATTTGAAATGGACTGAGGCAAAGCAGAAAACTGCTCTGTGGTCAGACTAAAGTGGAGACACACCTTTATCTGGTTTGTTATCAGTGCTCAGTTCAAAAGTTTGAATCTCCTGGGGTGCGTCAGTGCCTGTGAAACAGCTTGCACATCTTGAAAAGGGGCCGTCAATGCTGAAGGTTTTACAGCAACTTGTACTCCGATCCAGATTGTCTTTTCAGTGAAGGCCTTGGATATTTCAGCAAGACAATACCAACTACTCAACCAGTATAGCTTCACAGTAGAAAAGTCTTGCAGTTCAGACCTTTCAGCAGCTGAAAACATTTGGACATCATGAAATAAAAAAAATATGAGGCTGTTGAGCAGCTTTAACTGGTTATATTTGCAAATCACTGCATTCCATTTTTTGTTTCAATTTCTCACATCGTCCTAACTTCTTATGTAATTTGTTTTATTCGACAGATAAAAGTTAGGCAGTCACTAAAGTTTTGAGTTTATTCTGCCGGAACTGTGAGTTTCAGTAGCGCATTTTTTGGAAGAGACACACTAGAAATAGTTAAGATAACATCTCTTTTACAAAAACAGCTGTAGCTCTCAATGCCACACGTGTCTCTCTATTCTCTGAGAAGTGACTACTGGCATTTCTCATGCAAACACCTGCAACATTTCAGGCTGAGGAGTTACTTCCAGCAATACAAAGAAATGAGCTTTGATTTCATTTTCAGAACTAGTAATTGACCACGTGATGCTGCTATCTACATCCTTATTTTTCACTGAAAAAGAAAAGAGGAAAACAAAAAATAGATAAAACTGGATTATACAACTTGAGACAGCTGCTGAAACCAGACACCAAACTCATTTTGTGTTTACACTGTCTGTCTGAGTTCAACCATCCCTCTGTCTGTGACGTGCTCCTTTTCTTGCCCTCCCAGCGTCCGTTCCCATGACCTTGTTGCTGACACTGGACTGTGATCCATCATTTATCTCGACAAATTGGATTCTCTGATCGCTGACTAACAACCCGAGCGGGACCAGAAAGAAGCAGAGCGATCTGTCTGATCACCACCCGGAGTGCTGCATACCAAATGAAAGCAACATCCATGTTCATAATCTACTCAGCAGTGACCCTTCGACTATAAGAAGAGGAGGTATACCTTTACAGCTCCAATCTGTTCCTTCCGAAACTTCTCGAGTGGTGAGATCAAAACATCATCAGCATTTTGGATCTAAGAGAGGAAAAAAAGAAAATGCAGTCAGCTCAGTGTGTCATAACAGTAAATATCGAGACAAGCAACATAAATAAAGCAACAGCTCCCATGAGGGCTTTAGCGTCTCACTCAAAATAGCTTTTGTCAACTGGTCAGCAGAGGCTTGCCTTTTATTATTCTGAGAGTTTTACCTTAAAAACAGGCTAATTTAATTCAAAATATTTCAAATCAATATGCTAACAAGACAGTCTATCAATAACTTCACCAAATTGTTGTATAAAAGCAAATTTCTGGTTGAGATTTACTCTATTTATCTTGTCAATTGTAAACTATTTAAATGGAAATTATTGAGAACAGAGGTAGCAAGGTATGTATATTTGAGCAAAGCAAATGATCTGAAGAATCAAACACCTTTTAATGCCTACACTTTACCTGCTGCTGACATAACAAAAAAACAAACAAAGCTTAAGCTTCATCACCTTGAAGAGCTGTCCAAACATCACAGTAACACCCAGCACAAACATTTAGTTATGATTTCGTCATACTTGGCACATACAGTACTCTGCCAAAGTCTCAAGCCATCTCACATTCCTTTATATTGTGCTTCCACAAAGCCAGACTTTCTGAAGGTCCTTTAAAGCTTTTCTTTTGACATTGGCTCCTTTTTCACACATTTGCTATCCAGTCTTTGTATCTGACCATTTGCAAAATGACAATTATCCCTAACACACTGCATACCTGGATAGAAAACACACAATGAAACACTATTAGTCATGGACTGGCCTCCCCACAATAATGTTGAACCTGGACTTCAACATCAACAACAACAGTGTGAGATTAGAATGGAACAAAAGGTAGCCAACATCCAAAGGATAAAAAGAAATAATCTGATTGTCCTTCGAGAAGCCTGTAGAATTGTTCCTGAAGACTACTTGAAGAAAGAAAGCTTGCCAAAGAGACTTCAGGCCTTCTTGAAGAATAAAGGTGCTCGGTGGTGATATCCAATTTTGACTTTAAAGTTAGTCAGAAATGCCCTTTTTTTGCTTTATACAATGTATTCCTGTTCTCCTAGAAAAAGATAAAGACATGAGGGGTGGCTCAAGACTTTTGCACATCACTCTATTTAAAAACACTAGACATAAAACTTTTTTTGCCAGTAGTCATTGAAATACTGCAAACCACAGAGCTCTGATGCAAAGTATTTCACAAAAAAATTGGCCAACACTGGCCTGTTTCATCAGAAAAATTACAGTAAAACTGCGGTAACATTTCTGCTGGCTGAGTTGCTGCAGTATGTATGAGGAACTTGTGATTGAGAGGCTGTGGTACAGAGGGGTTATCAGAACTGAGGACTCTGGTGTTTACATTAGGTCCCTGCCCTCTTTAGTCAGGAGTCTATATATTGCAAATGTCGGTCAAATCTTGCTTTGTTCTGTCTCAGTTGATTTAAGCATCAGACTATAAATATACCCCCACTCCCACATCATGACTCCACTTTCACTTCGACTTTCGTGCTGCCCTAGTACCCCAAAAGAGATCTGGTTTCTTTTTCTGTTCTTTTTTTTCATTGCATTACATTCAGCTGGATGAAAGTGAAATCTAAGAGACTGAAGTCCATTGTCAGGTCACAATAATGGTCTTTTCAGGTTGGACGGGTAGGTATTTCAGGGGAACTCATTTGCTGGAATTTCCCTTAAATGTAATAATGATAATAATGATGTTGTTAGAAGGGTTGGAGTAGTGCCACATTAAGTGGAAAAGCATGTAATCGAAATGCGTGCACACACATACACACTCACAAAGAGAAATGGGCAGTCAAACACACACACAGGACCCTTATATGGACTTTCCCAGGCACTGGGGCTGTGCTCACGCTCACAGGGGAATTGGCAGAATAGGTTCCACATGGTGCCTCTGTAACCAGACCGTGCTCACAACCACAAAGACACACACATGAGGTTGCATACTATGCACATACATTGCACATGCGCACAGGTTTGCCTTCACACAGACTGTGCCAGACTCGAGTCACCCTGAAACAAAGACCTCTGACTGATGGAGGGTCTCTGAGTCAAAGACATTTCCCAAATTGCCATGGTGCACAAAGTGCTGTTGGTAAAACGTATTCACTAAAAAAAAAGGTGTGAATCAGACTTGTGGGAACTGGACTGAAGTAGGAGCTCGAGGAAGTGACAGTGGCTAAGAATGAGTTCAGCTTTTAAACAGAAATCCTGTACATAGTGACTAATGACTTAAATCTTAATCAGTAATGGTGAATAAACATGTTTTTTTTTTGTCCACTTGGGCTGGTGAAAAAGTTGTGAACACATTTACAGTTACATATTGGGTTGATCATTTGCATTCATTTGAAACTGCTTTCTAGCCTCCTGGTGATCTTATTTTTAATATTTACTCCTTTTTTGGTCAGTGTATAGTAGTTAGTAAGGTAATGTACAGTGAGATGGTTTCAGCTCGGCCAAAATGACACTGTGAGAGAACTGAGAGGGAACCAAAACAGGCTAGTTTCAGTGATTCTCTCGTGATAAAGTTCTGCAGACCTGAAGGAAGCCTCAGATTCAAGTGGTATTTTTTCCCTTTCATGCTGCCACAGTATTTTCAAATTCTTACTATTAAAAAAATAATTACAGGTGCTTAAAGATGGGATGCACTTGCTGCTTTCTGCTGCTCAACAGGAGACATAGAGTGCAAACACATTTCTGGTTGGTTTAGACTTTAGCAGTTTGGTTAAGAGATGAGCATAGTCAGCCAGAGAAAGATGACAGGTATAAATATCTACAAGAACAAACATCCTACAGTTAGTTATTAATGTATTAAACTGCTACCACTCAAATACAATCACACATTTTCTTACCAGACGTTTTCTCTCCTCTTCCATGGTGCTTAAGAGCTGAGAGAACTCCTTTAAAGACTGGGCTGCAAAATAAATAACACATCCCACTGCTGTAAAAGGCTTTGCATATCTTAAATATTGTGCAAGCTTGTGTAAAAAGTGGCATTTCTGTCTCACCTATATTGACCTCATCATCAGTCTCTGCATCTCCAATGCATTCAAACTGAAACTCCTGCAGAGACTGTGAGAATCGCTGTACAGCAAGAGAAAGACCTGAGGAAGACAGGCAGAAGTTCATTAAGTCAACTAAAGCATTGTTAACAGCTGGATTACGGGTAACATCTTTAACTTAGCCTGTTTAGCTTTTTGCACAAGTTGCCATCAGCGGCCACCTGAAATGCTCCCTCTGTTCTACAGGTTGCAGGGAAAAATCACTTATTCCATCCTGTAATAAACCATTAATATATTTTCCTACAAGACTCTTCAAGTGTGATGTAAATGAAGTGCCACACCCTGCAACAACCTCCTGTGTGTTTACGTGTCCAAACAACACTCCAATAATAGAGTTTAATACCACAGTTTATTCTCTAAGGCACACAAAACACATGGCTGCATTCTGTCATTAACACACCCTGAGATTGTTGTGCAGGGCAGCCGCTGAGAAAACATCTCAATCATACCACTCCATTGCAAACTGGTAAAAAAAACCCATTAAACTGTCATTTATATTTCTATCAGTGTACACCAGATTACTGCAAAAACTTTGTTCAGGTTGAATGTATGAAAACAACAAAACAACCACTTCATTCTGCACTCGATTTGGTGTCCAGGACTGTTTATGTCCTAGACTGCATTCATGCAGAAAAATGTGCTTAATGTGCTTATTCTGATGAGGGTTTGTTTGGTGTCAAATAACTTGTTTTTGACTGGTTTTCAGGTTATTTCACATCTGTGTGGTCACAGAGCAGTCAAACGCCTTGTGTGTTTAAGGTGACCCCCTCGTGTTCCTTCAATCTTACAATTCAACACTGTTAGGCACACACTTTTTCCAGAGGCTGCACAAAAAGACATACTTTCATCAAGGTTCTCTTGAAGTTAACATGTGCAAATCACCACAATAACACAAACAATGGAGACTTTTGTGAAGTATAGACACAATAAAACATACAACTACAATAAAGACTCGAAAACCCTTAATAACTGTGTAAAACTAGTGGTAGGTGATTCTCAAGAGGGTTTTTTTCAGCTCAAAAGGAGATGTGCCAGTTCATGGATGAACTAAAACCTAGATTATTATCAGAGAAATCATCATCTGAACAGTTAACAGTTTTAAAGGCTGCTGAGAATGCATGAGAGTAAGACAACTAATGCAAAAAAGTACACATATTTACTTAGCAAGAGATTTGGCAAACATTCAAATAAAATATATATCTCTTTCACTGATTTACTCTCAGCATTGGTAATATGTCCCACATTGTCCCACACAAGCATACTTCTTGTCCTATATTTAATGTTTTTGAAGTCTGGTCATGCTTGTTTTTAACAGAGGTTAAAACTCCAGCAACACTTTATTATTGCTTCACCCTGGTGAAAGCTGCAAGCTGAAATGTGGTGATCAAACAATAAAATTGAAGCTTCAGCCTCTTTAGACTTCATGTTCTTCTTCATCCAGTTCGGAGGTAGGTAAGGTTTTCTGACAAACCTCTACCTTGTTTTGACCTTGTGTGTATACAGCTGGTAGCGGCAGGTGATGACCTCAGCCAACAGGTGAGCCAAAAACCCCACCCCCCACCTTAATCAAACACTACAAACAACAAAGAGGTATATGCTGTTTGAAAGCTGTCATCAGGACAAGAATATGGCACCCAGTCAGTAACCCAGCCATGTGCCTTTATACTGAATGAAGGTGTCAAAATTAATAAACACACAGTCATTAATGCGATCTTTGGGGGTTATGTGAGGTTATTTGATGGTGAATGCCATGAGACTGAGCAACCTTCTTTAAGACTTGCTTTCCATAGCATTTGCATGTTCCAGTTATTTCCAACCATTTGATAAATACAAGGTATTCTGGGGCTGGCGTTTAAAAAAATTGTATTCAGGAAAAACCCCAAATGTGATAATAATAAAGATTAATATTTGCAAAAATGTGAATATTTCCAGTTTTCCTCTGAGAGTTTAGTGCCTTTAGGTTTAGTACTAATACCCAAGCAAAACAAGCTAAATAAACATTCTTCTGCCACTTTAAAAAAATATCCACTGTTTATAGAATAAAAAATCAAAAACATCACTGATATAGTTAATGTGGACATGGTCTTTTTATATATTTTCAGTAATCTAGCCGAAACCAGGTAACACCCAATAGTAGCTTGGTGGGTGGAGGTTAGGCGGTGGTCCTGCTGTTTTGGGCCCTCAAGGCAGTTGTCAGCTGTTTGCTGCTCTCTGCTAGTTAAAACCTGTATGTAACAGCAGACTACAATATTGTAAAGGTAACCTACATCAACAAATTAAGGTGAACAAATATTATTAATGGAAAAAGATAAACAGACTACAACTCGCGCAGTAGCTGCTGTGTATATCACAGACCTACACTGTGCATAACACTGTAACTAGCTTCCAAACTGTCCTGCTCATACTACACACACAAATGAAAAATGAGACACTCAAGGTTCAAGTCCCTACAGTGGTTCTGTTTGGATTGATACCCAGAGGATTTCCCTTTGGATCAGGTTGCAGGAATCACTGCAAACTGTAAAGCACATTCGCTCCCAAGAATCAGCTATTAATCAGCGCGTACTTACTTTTAAGGGCAGATATGAGCATGTTTCCATCTTTGATGAGGTCTTTTATGAACCTGTTGGTTCGCTCCAACTCTATTTCATGGCACTGCAGTCGCTCTCTGAAATCCGGGCTGTCCAGGAAAGAATCACTGAACTCCAGCGTCGGCAGACCCATCGCTAGATTAATACACGCCGCTAATTAAGAGAGAACAACAGCACGACGCCTTCTCTGCCTCCTCGGCGAGACACCAAACGGTGTTTCAGTGTGCTCCGAGCAAATTTCTCAGAAATTTCCTCCAGCTACTCTTTTTCATGCCTTTCTTACTTTTTTTCCCAGCAGAACTTCCGGACACAAGAACACAACAGAGTCTCTGATAGAGAAGGTTTGGCTAAGCTATACAACGAGCTCCATGCAGCTTCTCTCCAGCCTTCTTACTGTCGCTACTTTCATATAAGGCGTCGCGCTGACTTCTTATTTACTTATTAGGTGAAGCAAAGCGGACGTACGGCCGTGCAGAGTAACTAGCAGGGCTTAATGTTGGTCGCACCAAAGAAAGAAGTCGGCAAAGACTGGCTAACTTTGTCTACGGACGGATCCTAGTCTTGTTACTATGGGAACGGGAGACTCCTGCTGGCGCGTGCTGAAATTGGTGGAAAACTTGGCAAAGAATACAAATGGGCCGATAACACTGTGATCCACAGGTTTTTAACAATATGAACACCAGCAGCAACAACAACAATAATTTTAATAATAGAAAATACTCGAGCAAATTAAGTTTCACGTTTAAGTAGCAATTTTTTTAAATAAATTATTTTCCTATGAATAAATACTTAAATAACACAACAGCTCAAATTAAAGTGAAGTGAAAACGTTGCGAGGAACTGAGTATGTCAGCTGATGTGTTAAAGGATTAAAAAGTACCCTGCCGTTTTTTCCGTTTTTTCTCTTTTTTTAAAACCCCGTTTTCCTCACAGACAGCTAGAGACGATAAGATGTATTGTACATCGATCAGCCACCTTATTAACTACATAACTACAGGGTAACTAACACTGATTGCCTGTTACAATGCAGTGTTCTTCTGGGATACTTTGGGTGCTGGCACTGGGTGGTGTTTTGACACTTACCAACCCACCTGGACATTGTTGCAGACCGGTCATGCATCCCATCGCAATTAGACTCCCCAGTAACAGCAGCCTCTACAAGAGGATGAAAACCAGACCACAAAAACTGCTCAACCAAGGTATTAAGCTACTTTCCCCAACAAAACAAGCCCACTGAGAATCCAGAGCACACCTGATCTTTGGAGGTCCCAGGCAGCCAACAGGACCTAGAAACCAATCCACTGTTAACATCCCAGTGGTAGACTCCAGGAGAACGCATCCTATTTCAGTACCCCCAATGCATGACAACTAATGTGACCAGATCCAAATAAACGAAGGACCAAATAAATGTAGGACAAAGTGCAGTGACTATAAGGGAGAATGACATGGATATGTTACTCATACTAAGCAATGGGTTAAAAATGTGCTATATCTGACTCAAACACACACACAATATGTAAGCTAAAGCTTGGAATCAACCACTCCGTATCGCCATATAACCCCAATAGACCACTTCAGTGGTTCCTTGGGCATTTGAAAGTAGAATGGGAGGCAGAGTCTTTGGCTTTCAAGCCTCTCTTCTATGGAACCAGCTCCCAGTTTGGATTCGGGAGATTTTGTTACCCTGCAATAGGTTTACGGTTCTGGGGGCTTTCCATATTACACAGAGTGTTTCTTCTTCACTCATCTTTTTTCGCTCTCCTTGTATTTGTACACTACTCTGCATCATTAAATATTAATACTTTCTGTCTCTCTCCCACAGCCTGTCTTTGTCCTGTTTCCCTCCAGTCATTCACACACAATTGAATTGAATTGACTGTGAAGCACAAATATGCTGTATTTATTTAAATTTCTTTCTTTCTCTCTCTCTCTCTTTTTTTTTAGTATACACACTTCTGTAGTCCCCCTTAATCTGGAGATAACTGTTGAAAGTGTTATCTATTTCACATGCTATTCTGTCTGGGTTTCAGATTCAGAGGTTCGGTAGACCTTGTACCGAGACATACTCAGTATGTGGGTCAGGAGAACAACGGATAAAAATTGGGGGAAATTGGATAAAAAGGATAAAAAAAATAACACTCACATACTGAAAATGCACAACATAGTGGTAAAAGTCTCCGACAAATAGGGTTTAAAATGACGTCTTCCGCCAACATCCCAGATTATAGTTGGCTACAGTAAGTGATTTGCAAGTTTGTGAGGAATTTACAATAAACAAAAAAAAAAATACCTTAAAAAGGATTGCATCACTTAAGAGTTTTTCCATAAATATAAGACTACCTGCTGAAAAGTGCAGGCTCAAACAAGCCCTCTAATGTGAAAAAAGTAATGCTGGATTCATGCCAAAGACACAGGGAACATTGCTGAGTACTAGCCAAATGCTCCAGGGTAACTACTGAATGGGAAACTTGTCATTTTCTCTTCCCCCTTCTTTTTTTCCATTCCTTTCTTGGCTTGGTGTGTCACTTAACACTACTGTGGTCAAATTTATTTTGCCATCATCACACTTGGTACTGTGCAGCCACCCTTGCGAGACATTTAAACGCATTAACTTTGGAAACAAGGCTCAGCTCGGCACTTCTAGCTTACGGGTGCTGATATTTTGTGATATGTCTGTCTGTCTGTCAGCAAGACAAACTACCAAGTCAAGCTTGGTGGACAGGTGAAGCGAATCCAGATCACTTTTGTTTTAAATTCAAAAACAGATTGTTGGCTTTAGTGGAGGATGGAGTCTCTGGCCAACTTTCTAGTTTACTTATTACCTAGTTGAATCAGTTTTTAAAAAATGGTCATCCAGCCTTTATTTTAATAATATTACTAATAAAAATTCTCGTTTTGGAGCATATTCCCTTTTAAACCTGTCTGACTGAACCAAAGTTTCAGCATTCTGGTACTTCATCTACTTTATTGTCCCAGCTGGTTACTGCTCTATCTGCCAGCCACCGGTGAACAACAGAACACCATGACTACTGCAGTAAACATGCTTTAAGAAGCTCTTTGTATAAGCGGGCACACAAACACTCACAGTGCAGAGAAATATAGGAAGTAGAGGGTAACACTGCAGAAAGCTTATGTGTTTTCTAAAAGGAAGGTAAGCATTACAGTCACAATGGCCTCCATTTTAAATTTCATAGTTATTATTCTTGGATTTGGTAGTTTCTTTTTAAATTAAATTCTGATAGTTTTTTTGTCTTACTTTTAAATGCATCTTTTCTAAAACTTTTTTAGGAGCAGACACCAAAGATTTAGAACATTGGGTGATGCCAGTGATCCAGGAACCAGCAGACAAAATGTTCTTTGAAAATGCCAACCTGCAGCAACCACGTCGCCACCACGAATTCTTTCTGCGCAGTAGACCCTACAGGGGCGAACCACCAACAGTGGCAGGTAAAGTCCTGCTGCTCCTTCATACTAGCAACAGATAAAGTTACTTATGCTCTCAGATCCTCCAGTGTCAGCTTTAATCATCTACATTAGTGTTTGTAGAAAAGCTCAGTGGCAAAGGAAAAAAAAGAAAGAAAGTTCAAACACTGAAAAGAGTAAAACAGAAATAGAAACAATGTCCTGGTCAAGAAATAACAAAAGCATTCAAAATTACCGTCATTATTTCTGATCACGCTTTAATCTCGGTGCACATCACTAAATAAACAGACAGAAATAAAACTTTATTTTGTTGTCACAAAAATCAGGTCTGTGTGAATGATTAATTGTCACTGCCATTACAGTTATTTTATAGAATTTGTATACAAAGTAAACAAGCTGTGAAAAAGAAACCTAACTGGAAAGATTTCAGAAACTGTGAAACAGCGTTGGGCTACATGTTCTGTGCTAACTGGAATCACTCCAAAGCAGTGGGTTAAAAAAGGGGAACAAGACTCAACAGTTTACGTTTCACCCTCTTTAGGACTCCTCCTCTACCCGGACACACCTGCTAAGATGGAGACCACATCACGTGAGGCTTTCTGCTTCAGGCCCATCCCAGACCAAGATCCAGGCAAAGGTCAACAGACTTGGCTCACCCTAGAGAGTAAACTCATCATGTCTGTATAAAGATAAGACTCATTTATGGTGGCACAGTGCACGCAAGGCTGTGGCTTTCTGTTCAGTGCACGTGTGTGTCTTGGAAATGGTTTGGGCAGTGTGCTATGAGTGAGAAGGCAGAGATGGTAGATTATAAAAGTGATTTTGTGATTAAAGCTTAGATTAAAAAAAAAAACCCTACACTGCCATTAAACTGAAAAACACTGTAATTAATGTACACAAGTAATTAATACCTCAAATAGAACATAAGAAAGACCATATAAGGTTAAATGTGAAAATGCTGTTATAGACACAGAGCATCTGGAGGAGTGATATTGTTTTCTCTGCTGTGCAGTGAAATTCCTGCCACTCTTACTCACAGACACAGGATTGGATTGGCCTCGGCAGTAATTATTTGTGTATGTGTCCCCATGTCCTTCACACAGCTCTGTGACATCCAAAGCAAATGACTTATATTCATAAGAACAGTAAGAATTCCAGGGAACAATATTTGAAGAAAAACATCTTTTCTTGAGTAGCTGAGGTCTGTGTTCACTTGAAGCAGTTAGATTGTCTGTGCATGCGCAGTGTAAAAAAATATTACCATAAAGATTTGGAATTATTTATCAAGAAAAAAAAAGTTGAAATTCACTAAATACATTGATATTGTTAAATATTAGTGTAACAGGTCAATATTTTAAAAATCAAAGTTTATGACATTTTAAGTAGACCATTTCATCTCATTGATGTATAAAGTGTTATTCTCTCAAGATTAAAATGAAAAAAGCAAATAGTGCAATATATGTAGTAGGATCAAGAAAGTAAGAAAGTCTATTTATGGAAAGTGTGATTACTGTTGATGAAATTCTGCCTTTAGCAAAGATTACCCTTCAGCAGGCTGTAACACACAACAGGAATCTCACCATTCTCCTCCTGCATCCTCATGAAAAACAGGAAGAGGAAACAGACGCGAGGACAGAGAAGTGAGCGGGAATGAGCAAGAAGGCAACCGTGATCACATGTCAGCAGCAGCAAAAAACGAACAGGAAACAGCCCAGATGCAGTCTCAGTATCAGAAAGACTTCCCTCCCCCATCCTCCTGCCACAGGAGGCGGACACCTGCTTTCCCGCAGCCTGACAACATTGGCATCAACCCTGCGTTCAGGTGAGAGCAGGTTTATCATCATCACAGTGTCCTTCATGTAGGAAGCAGCTACTCTGTGTCTGCGTGTTCTGATTCTTCTGATTCACAGGATCAACTTCAGCACGGTCCAAAGAGAGACTTACCCAGGCTGGCCCATTGTGAATGTCGGGTACGGTGGAAGGCAAAGACCAGCTAAGCATGACTTCTAAGCGGTAGTGGAAATCATCTTGCATGTTTGCATACATGCATAATTAATATTAAATGTCAAAGTCATATTTAACAAATGCTTGAAATTTGTCTTGTCCCAGCATGTATTCCCAATAATCATACAGTAATAAACACAAACCAGTGGAAAAAAGCCTCAGTTTTCAGTGTGTTTGACGTATATGTGTTTGCACTAACTTCATTGTCTCTTCTTATAAATAACACTATAATTGACAGCTTACTATTCAGAACATACTTGGAAATAAAAGTCAGTTCTACCTCTTGTTTTTTTCTGGTACATTAGAGAATTACCTTTTAATGAAATAACAGATTAATTTCCCGTCATCTTTCATATTGATGACTTCACAAATACTTGTGCACAGTTTAAGAATCCACCCAGTGACCCATAACCGAAAGCTGATTGACCTCACTGGGCAGGACCGAGGATCAGACGGCTGAGTAAGAGCTGAGTAAGCGTTTGATTCAAATTCCTGAGTTACATGTATATGGAAAAATGAGTAAATGTGTTTGAATACTCTGAGTTTTCTTCCCTCAAGTATAAATCTTGCACAACACATCATTATCAACTCTGAAAACAGGGGTCACATGAGGCTACACTGGAAAACTACCAAACTTGGGAAATCTTAAACGTGTTGCAACACTTTGACAAACATTAACACCTTAGATTTCAAAACAATGACGAATTTTATTGCTTATGATATAATCTGATTTACAATTTTTTAAAAAGAAATTGAGCTGACAATGTGCTCTTAAACTTATGCTTTTTTAAAAAACAACAACTGCAAACTCATTTTACATTCTGAGTCACACATACCCTTTGACCTTGAGTGGGCCGGACCAGCGAAACTTCCCTTTCTGTCAGTGAGAAGAAGTTTAACTACACATTTAATCCCTAGAATATCTTAATATCAGAAAAAGAAATGCAGTTTTGTTTGTCTCAGTTTATCAACAAGATAAACTACATGCTGTAGTAAATGGGGAAAAAGTCAGTTGGGACTTAAATTGTAAGACATAAAATTTGAATTGTATATGTGGGGTAATAATATTTATGATAACTGTATAAAAATACAGTTTCGATTCCCCAAAGCAATCCAATTGGACTCTTAAGCAGTGATTCTGGCTCCTGGCGCTCATGTTTGACATCCGGAATGTAAGCCTCATTTGGCTGGACACCATCCGTATTGTAAATTTTTTTGCTCGAATAAAGAGTTGTAAAAAAAACCAACAAAACACAACAACCCTACTTTGTCATTCCTGCAACCCTGCAGGAATAACAAAGTAAGACTTCCCTGAGAAGAACTGAATATGACAGCCACAGGCAGAGTCCTGATTACCATACAGTACAATCTGAAGAATATCAGCATACAAAAAAGTAACCTTTCACACAAACAGTTATCCAAGTCACACACTCATTCACTGTCCTCCTTTGAAAGCCTTCAGCTGTGCTTTGAACCATCCGTCAGTCTTGCAGTACCGCTGAAGTGCAGCCACATGCTTCATCTCCGGTCCCGGTGCCTGCTCCTGTCTCCGTGCCTGCGGTCATCCCACTCTCGGCCTCTGTCCCGGTCATCTCTCCTTCCTCTGTTGCCCCACTCTGCTGTTCTGTGTCGGTCCCGATCCTCTCTGACTCTCCCGCCTGGTCTGTCCCACTCCCTCCCCCCACCAACACCACCACCGCCTCCTCGTTCCTGCACCGGGTCTACCCCGAGATTTATGGGTTTACGGAAAGGCCTGTCCCTGCCGCCGAACCGCAGCTGTCCGGATTCCTTTTTCCCTCCAAGCCCGCCGCCGAGCCGCCGCGGCACCCATCCTTTAAGAGTCCTCTCTTGCTCAAAATCCACGAACACTTCATGCTGGTCGACCACCAGCTTGTTGGCGTCCCGGCGGGCCCGGACCACAGACCGCTCCTCTTTGTACTCAATAAAGGCATATCCTTTGGAGAAACCCGTGACGATGTCCCGGACCAGCCGGAGCCGCTGGATGTCTCCGTACTTAGAGAACACTTTGTGTAGTTTATCTTCGGTTGTCTGTGGGTTCAAGCGGGACACAAAAAGCGTGAGCAGTGGGTCTCCAACGACGCCTTTGTTGGGCTTGTACCGGGCACCCATGGCCCTCCAGACCGCTCGATCATGGGGCTCCACGTCCGTGCCGTCGATGCTACCAGCTTTCAGCGGGTCGTACACCTTCGCTATCGGACTCCAGTCAGCCATTTTAAACTAGAACTATCGCACACGAGACTAACTGGCTTTACAAACAGTTTTCAGGGCTAATATTTTTCTGCATTAGTCGCTAATTACCCGTGAGACCATACCAGTACCGCTGAATTTTTTCACTCTTCCAAGTGCATCAACAAAAACATTCCGTAATGAAACGGGGTCCAGTGTGTCACATTTTAAAGTCCCCCCACTCCCCCAACTAAGGATACTAGAGTTCCGCGGTGCTAAGATACTTAGACCAACTTAAAACACGCAGATTAATTATAGCATCAGTCGACAAATTTGCAAATATGAAGTAAGGCTTATTATTATTATTTTAATATTATTAATAATAAATAATACTTTTTATAAAAAATAAAAAGTTTATAAATAAAACTTTTTATTCATTGCACAATACTGTGTCACTTTTTAAAAAAAATAATTTTATATAATCACACCATAATTAATAGCATAGATAGTGACAGATCAAAGGCAATAGCATTGTTGTGTTATTAAGCCATTGGTCTAGCATGTGCAATCAGAACACCAATTCCTTGATTCTACAAATCAATCTTCCATAATTGTTTTTGATGGTGCTGGTGGAAAGTGCCTTAAAACTTTTACAGATGTTAGACTGCCATTTTAAAGCTGGTGACTGTGAAGATTATAATATATGTAAGAATTAAATATTTTTTATGCTAATCAAATTAGTCAATGACATTCTGATGCTCTACAGATGGCTGGTTAGTTGGATTGATTCGGCACAAGATGAATCAGATATTGCTAGAAAAAACCTAGATTAGAGCCTAACCTGATTTCCTCACTGTGAGAGTCACATCATCCTGTCAGTGTATGCACTCCCTGATTAATATGGCAAGGAATGACTTATCTAAATGCTGCTTTTCCCCCATCTCTGTAGGCCAGTCTTTTTAGCTACACCACAGAACTCTCAAATGTGCATTTATCTTGTACACAAAAGCCTCACAGCTATACCATACCATCAACAGTCAGCTGTGGACACTCTCTTTCAGCATTTGGTTGCTGTGCACTATGTTTCATTTGGAGTCATGAGGGACATGTCTCTCTTTCTATGTCCAGGACCAAAATATGTTGGTTGTAACAAGTGGTTATGTGAGTTACTGTTGCCTAATAAAATGGGTGGTAAGTGTATAAAATTATCTAAAAAGATTGAATGTCAATGCTATCCAAGTTACAGGTGCCTGAACACTCTTGAGACAATGATTACAAAAACATTCTTTAATAAAACACTGAAACCACAACAGCTTCTGCTCCACGGTGAATAACGTCTTACAAAAATTGTGAACATGCTTCACTTAATTTTTCTGTACAGTTCCATCTGATACACATGGTACAGTATCAAAAGGGTTTGGAAAGGTGAAACAAATTCTTCTATGTAGTTCATTTAAAAAATAACTTTTGCTGCGTAGATGCATCTAGTCTTGTTGTTCTAACAGCATAATAATTATACATAAAGGTTGAGCAGGTGTGCTCTTTAGCTCTACTCCAGATTCATCATTTTCTGAAAGCCTTTACATATCCTCCACACTCCATTTATAGGCCGCTTCCTGCACAGCCTTTTTATCTGCCATCCTCTGGTAGCGTTTCTGTTCAAAACCATTTGACCTGCAAGACACAAATAAAATAACCCTATTAATTATGATACGACAACCTAAAAGGCCAAAGACAATTCATTCAATTAGGCGCAAATTTAATATAGACGTGGAAAAATATGATCACAATTGCTTTACCATTAATGTGCAAAATGACAAACTGATGTGTGTATTAAAAACATTCAATATTAAACTACAAATCTGTCCTCAACAGTTTTCCTCTGTCACCGATACACAAACTCTACCTGTCAACTCCATCCCAGCGATACCCCGGTGGAATATTGAACCGGTTTGGAGGTGGAGCAGGGCCTTTATATCGAGGTTTCTCTACAAAAAAATCAAAACAAATATACAAATAAATAAAAATACAAACAGTAGCAAAAACAAAACTGCTGCTATTTAAAAGCTTCTTACAAGGATTGACCTGGTGAAATAAAATAAAGTCATAAATAAAATAAAACATATGTAATGTTAAACACCTTGTGTTTTTGTGCCACGGTCCTTTTTACGCCTGAGCATTGCAGCCATAGGATCGCCTTCTCTTTCCTGTTCTCTCAACATGCGGTCAAGATCCTCATCGTCACGGTGACGTGCCAGTGGCTTCTGGGCTTCGTGCAGCGCGTCCTCAAGTTTCTGCTGATGCATCTGGCTCTGTGCCAACCTATACATACATTTTAACATAAACCATTGAACCACATGATGCTTTTATAATTTTTTTATGTGGATATAATCACATAAACTGTGATATTTGAAATAATCATGCACATTTACCCTTTTCCCCACTGAGCGTATTTCTCGTCTCTTGCCGCTTTTTCACCAGCTTTCTTTTTCTGTTCATCTCTCTCTGAATCCAGATCCCTCCTTTTGCCACTTTTGTCTCTGAAAATCGTCTGAGCGTTACGCGATTCATCTGGTCATAGGGGATGAATGGGTAAGTATGTAGAAACTTCATTATTTAATTTTAGGACTAAATAAAATACGACAATATAGATGATAAGCTGAAATGAGATGCAAAGCTGTATAAAGCTCTTCCATCAATGGGTGTAAAAATATCTTAAGAGAGAAAAGTTGAGGAAACCTTCAAGTGGCTGATTGTGTTTTTCTCTGCGTCTGTTCTCCTCTTGCTCTTTCCTTAAAACGTCCACAGAAACCAGGCCTGCCTTTCCACCAGATAGCATCCTTTGGCCCTGGTTATAAAAAAAAAAAAAAGACAATGAAAAAAAAGAAAGAAATTTGAGCTAAATCAGATTTTACATTACTGTTTGTTCCAACACAATCTGCTTACCTGTGACTGGCCTGGCCTACGAGGTGGTGACAAATCTCCATCCGAGTCCCTTCCACTCGGTGGCCGCACCCTGGGTGGAGACTGGTCAGAGTCTGAGCCCCGTATAGTTTTTGAGGGCCTCCTTGGGGGAGATTGGTCAGAGTCTGAGGCGTTTCCCTTCAGGGGCCTTTTCCTCGGGGGAGACGGATCCGAGTCTGAATCATGTCTATTCTGACCCTTCTTAGCCACCGCTGACCGATGAGGATCCGGTGAGCGTTTTTTACTTAACAAAGATGAGCTGAGCTTGCTTTTGTTGGAGGCTGAATCTGACAAAGACACAGTTAATTTGTTAATTTTCATTTTGTAATGCCTTTTGAACAAAAATTTAAGATTTATTATTAGAACAAGGTATGTCTTTAAAAGAAATTTCCATTCAAAACTCATGTTAAATGGGTCTCTGCTTTTTACTTTTATTCATATGCCACACCAGATTCCACTTTACAATTTAAATGGATCACTCACCTTTACTTTGCATTTTTTCTGACTTTCCTGAACACTGTCTTGGTGGTGACAAGTCCGGGGAGTCATGGCGTCTTCTCCTGGGAGGAGAGACATCCGGAGAGTCGTGACGTCTAGTCCTGGGAGGAGAGACATCTGGAGAGTCATGACGTCTTCTCCTGGGAGGAGAGGCATCCGGAGAGTCGTGACGTCTAGTCCTGGGAGGAGAGACATCAAGAGAGTCATGATGTCTTCTCTTCGGAGGAGAGACATCAGCAGAGTCGTGACGTCTTGTCCTGTTAGGAGAGACATCTGGAGAGTACTTCCGACTTCTCTTTGGTGGAGAGATGTCTGGAGAGTCATGCCGACGTCTCCTTGGAGGTGAGACATCTGGAGAGTCATGCCGGGTCTTTTTGACAGGAGAATCCTGTCCTCTTCTCTTTGAAGACAACTCTGGTGAGTCATGTCGACCTCTGCCTAATGAGCCAGCCTCTGTATTTTGATGTTCTTTTTCATTTCCTTCCTCTGTGTCATCATTTTGATCCACTTTTAGGAGAGGAAGTAAAACTATAGTAAACAACAGTCTTAACTTAATATTGCACAAATCCCCCCCTACTTCTGTGACTTCTTATTTACCTCCAATTACTTTCCATCTGTTGCTGGTCCTAAAAACTTCCATCTGTTTCACTTCCTCGGGTCGATCATCAATCACCTCAGCAATCTGAACAGTTAACAAAAGATTAAGTTTTAAAACAGAACTTGTTGACATAACAAAAATGACCCAAACTACAAGCATACCCATTTAATACAATAGATTAGATTTCAGCATTAAGTAAACGGCCTGTATTTGTATAGCGCTTTACTTAGTCCCTAAGGACCCCAAAGCGCTTTACACGTTCAGTCATCCACCCATTCACACACACTGGTGATGGCAAGCTAAATTGTAGCCACAGCCGCCCTGGGGCGCACTGACAGAGGCGAGGCTGTCGGACACTGGCGCCACCGGGCCCTCTGACCAGTAGTGTCCCAAATCATCAGGCGCATTTTTATTGTTTAAAAGAAACCCTCATATACAGGAGCGCATATAGCATATGCTTCCGTAATCATTTCAACTGAATGAATGGACAGGTTAGCCAGGTAGCTAGCTAACGTCATCTTACCACTGGAGCTTCTTCTTCATCCTCTTCCTCAATCTCCGTCTGCTGTGTGACCATCTGTTTCCAATCTATGTCATCGTCCACTATTTTAAGTCTTGAATCAAAGAAGTAAACACGAGTAAGTTATTACATTAGGCAGTGAGGAAAACAGCGCTGCACAACAACAGAGTCGTTAACTAGCTTAACGGCTAACAAATACAGCTAAATCTGCGGCAAAAGTCGACTAAACCGTCGCCACCGGCTCACCCCTTCTCCGGAACCTTGCGCCGCTTCTTTTTTGCCTTTCCTTTAGATTTCAGGGAATCATCGTCGGCTGATAAATAACGTTTTAGGTACTCAGCCTTAGAGAGTTCCTGTCCTTTCTTACTGCCTGTGGAAGCAGCCATCATTGTGTTGTCAGAAACTACGGGTGGCGCTGAGGTTCAAGAATGCCAGTTCGGATAGAGGATGCAAAGGATAGACTGAGATTGAGGCAGCCAAGCAAGCATGCCTAAATTGTAAACAATATTATTATTAATAAATTCGAAATAAGGGCAGTGTAGTTAGCAAATATAATAATACAAATAAATTAATACAAATAAATCATGAAAGGGTTTTGAGGAATTTACCATTGTTAAATCCAATTTCACTCCAGGTGCAGTGCTGTGAAAGTATTTGTGTGAAGGGTGAATTAAACCTATCCAAACTTACCTGTCCCAGTGTAAAACAGTAATTGCCCTGATGTTAAATCATTAATTAATTTACTAATATGGGATTAACTGTGATAAACCACATTTTTTGCTGAGGTGCAAAAGCGAGAGTGAAATAAATGAACACCAACTGTGTAGTTATATAGTTTTAATTGATATCAGTAGGAGGAAGTTAAACTATCACCAAAAAATTGTCAGTCATGTGTTGGTATTGTTTCACCGTCATCAAAACAATGTTGGTCCAGGATTACTGACACTTACTGACACCATCACTTTATCAATACTGGTCATCATTCCCTTTTGCTGCTAAAGTATTTATACCTACTTTTCTATACCTATACTCCATACTAGTACCCAGGTTGTTGCACTCTATTTATTAGTATTACTTTATTACTTGTTATTCTGTTTTTTAAATCTGTTTTTTTTTTTTTAAATTCTGTTTCTTCATTATTCTGTTTCTTTTCGCTCTGGGACTGTGTGTATGTAATTTTCGTTCCACCTCATGTAAACATGTGATGCAAATGACAATAAAGCTTCCTTGAATCCTTGAATCAGCATTGCGACTGACCTGTGATAATGTCTGAGCATCCAAGAAGTTGGCTAATGCAATTATCACTGGCAAACCAATGTTAGTAAACTGTAAACTAATCTGGCCCCTGAGCCCCTGAAACAAGCCCAGGAAGTGGTAACAGGAAGAGGGTGATAGATTGTCTGAAGCAGTTAGAACAAGACAATGCTAGTGAACGGACCTCATACCACAGGCTATACCCAGGGACAGTCTATATCGTGTACCTTTAGGACCAGTTGTCTGTATAATCAACTCGGTCACCTATAACACCTTAAAGTTTCTGGCTTTGATCCTCAACCCGTTGGTAGGCAACTCTAAACACTACATCCAGAACAGTTAGTTTCGGTCATTGTGCAAGGGTACTGTTTATTCATGTTACAGCAACGCATGAGTGAATGAACATGGTGCAATAAAAGTACTTTTAAAAAGTACATTTTTCCAAACACTTACATGTACTTAAATTTACTTGAGTAGGGATAGGGGTTGCCACTTCAGCATGCAGTGAAATTCTATACTCTTGCTAATAACCTACTAATTTTATTCAGGCGTGTTGCAACAGGGACACATGGAAAAGTTTCCGGACACCCGTCCTTGAGGACTGGAGTTTGAGACCCCTGCTCTAGTCAAACCTCCCTGGTACCTGTCCTAACCTGTGTAACACAGGCTTCCTTCCACCCGTAGGGTTGCAGCAATATCTAATGCTTGCATCACCTTTTCCCCTTAAATGGTGTCAAATTTGTAAGGAAAATGTGGGTTGAGCACCAGAGTTGAGTATGTGGGTTGCGGCCATGAAAAATTTGCCAATATCAAACAGTTTATTTTGCTATTGACACTTGTTGGGTGTCATTTATTGAATTCTGAAAAAACAAGCCACATCCACAATTTAAGATTTTATTCTTTTAGCAAATAGGGGAGTCAATAACATGTGGAAGAACAATGCGCAGCCACAACAGCCTGGCATCTCTGTCTCATGCTGGTCACCAGGTTGGAAACACACTGCAACTCAGCCAGTGTGTGACCAAGTGCTGTGTTGGTCACTGTGTTAAATGGGGTTGTGTCCTTGTTTTATTTTGTTACATTTTTGGAAGAACCAAACTGCAGGTTCAGAGAGTGTTTCATTTTGCAACAACAGTATGTCATTGATATCTATGATCAACTACTTATTCCAAGACAAAACCAAGTTCCCAAAGGATGTACTAAAATATATTCTGTAGATACCATCCAAGATGTTGGGTCTAAATACCCCCTTTACGAAGTTCTACCAGAGTATTGCACTCAAGCTTGTATCTTTTTCCGACTTGTACAAGTTCATTTTTAGATAAAATTTAACCTCAAGGCCCAAACACAGTCATTTTAACCTGTTTTCCTACCATCAAAATATTTATAAATACATTACACAGCACATTTTGACACCCAGACTGTTGAATGCTTTTATTTTCAAACTTTTCAATCCAGGAAAGCCAAATGGAAAACACAAAGTATAGATTTTATTTGAACAACAGAGTCTGCGTCTAACTAATCAAAAGGTTTTTAACCCATGAAGCAGTTCAGCAAACATGTAAAGCAGCAAAAATACACTAAAGGTAGAAAAGCGTTTTAAATAATTAATTACTGACGGAAGACTCACTCTAGTTTACTTGAGATAATTTATTTAAATTCAGCAAGAAAGGGGAAAACAATTCACAAACCCGAGGGATACTAAACTTTATGCAAAACACTCACGGGGTGGTGTGAACATAAACCAAAAAGCCAACAAATGGTGTCCACAACCTGAAAATGGCGCCATCTTGTGGCCTCTATCTGTCACTGTAATTCCTTCAAAGCTTTGTGGAAAATGCTTCACCTGTAAAACTTCCGAAGTCACCGCTGACAGTTTTGTTCACCTGCAGAGCGTTGAGCATCTTCAGTCGATGACGTCACAGGAGAGTCAGAACGCAAAACTAGCAAGGAAACTTATAACGTTCATCTCTGCATCATTATATTTGGATGTAATTGGTGGAGAAATATCAGTTAACACTTCGCAGCGTTCCTCACAGCATTCACTTGGCTTACTCTACATTTACATCGTGTTTTTAAAAAGCTTGCTAAAACGTTTTCAGACAATTTTAAACGACTTTCGACAGTCTGAAAGTTTTAAACCAGTCAGCTTAAAAGTTGGACAACTGTACCGACCAGTTAGATCAAATGGAGACAGTAGACGGAAAACATAACGACCCCATTCGAAGTAAGAGCGTGATCTCTCTTTTCAGTTTTCAGATGGAATATCTGACAGTTTGTTACTACACATAACAATTTCCAAAGTTTTAAGCCTCAGTCATACAAGCCCAGAGGCTGGTTTGTGACCCCTGAAAACCTCCGTGTGGTACGGTGTATTTCCTGGTGCACTGGGAATACACATATTTCTCTTTTAATCCACTTTGCAAAGAGTTGCTTTGCAAAGTGGATTATTTAGACTTTGCATTACATATTATATATAATTATAACAAAATCCTACTTAATTAGTTTAATAGTGTATTACTACAGTGAGGGCTGAGGAAAACATTGAAATAGTGACATTTATAGGCTGCTGCTCATCGACTAAAGCCTTTTTTTTTTTTAAATTGAAGGAGCAGCCACACTATAATAATTTTAATGTATGCATGTTTTTATGTTCCCTGTGTAGTTGCACAAATTGGATTTTGTGGACAGTTTTGGCATCATATGAATGATAACAATAAAATATTTCTCTATTAATT
Organism: Neolamprologus multifasciatus; assembly: GCF_963576455.1. Lineage (NCBI taxonomy): Eukaryota > Metazoa > Chordata > Actinopteri > Cichliformes > Cichlidae > Neolamprologus > Neolamprologus multifasciatus. The sequence continues at coordinate 14,847,364 of NC_140448.1, read as the reverse complement.
GTTGTAGGGGTACCAATTCCCCAGCTGCTTCTTTTACTGGGGCAACATGAAGAAATCGATGCAATTCGCCCGATGATCCGCTGGCTGCAAGTCGGTCTTTCACGTGGTGTCTTGACAGAAGAAAGCCTCCTTGTTTTGAGTCAAGTGATTCTTCAAGTGCCGCAAGATGAAATTGACGACAATCTTCCTAACAACGAAGAAGAGGCTGATATTCTTGCAGGAGGAACTGAAATTAATCCACCTCAGGAAGAAGAAGGACCCTGGGAAAATATCATAGCAGAGATCCCAGCAGAAGAAATTGAATTAAACCCGGCCCAGCAAATAGTGGAAGAAATGTGATGGTTCTGGGAAGACGAGAGGTCTGCGAGTGACAACAAAAGTGTCCCTGAAAATGACAATGATGACAGTGACCCTGATAACAGTGACAATGATGACAGTGACCCTGATAACAGTGACAATGAAGATTCAGACAGTGGACAGGCTGCCCCTGTGTTATTGCCCCCCAGCCCAGTACCAGGGGGTTCCAGGAGGAGACCAAGGGAAGAGGAGGACGATGAAGAGGAAGATGGGAGAGACAGAAAACATTTTAAATGCTGAATTTTGCTGCTGGACACTCAGCATTGCACCCCATCTTCCAATCCCATTGTCCGACATGTAACTCCTAAGAGACTGAATCCTGGCTGGTCTCCTCTGACCCACTGATTTAATTCCCTGCCACCAGGGACCCTTTTACCCGTGGCACAATATGATTGTGCATACAAATGGATTAGCTTTTCAATACTACCCAAGAACGAGGACGGCTCACACTGGAGCCAACACTGAACTCATCAGTGTCAATCAAACTCATCAGCAACCAGCTTCAGGTATGTTGCTTTGACTGATCATTATACCTTACAGTGATATCACCTATGATTGTAATAACTTGTTTCAGACTTATTCACTGTTTATTAGAATATAATTTACATTCTGTTTCTTTCTCCAGAGGAGCTTGCATCTGATAAAAGCAGCAGGGACAAATCCAGGAAACAAATGGTTAGATGGAAAGAGCGAAAGGGTACACCGTGCACAAAGTTTTGGACCTCATCACAGCGCCAGTTTAAGATGGGGATTTGGTCCACTCATCTGGTCTGGATTCTGCTGACTTCAATGAAGGGATAGATCCTTGCCATGAAATGCAGGGATGTATTCATAAAATATAGTTTGAGTTAGAGTTAATGGCACCAAATGTGATTTAATAGAATGAATGAAAAACTGATGTGTGTATTAAAAACATTGAATATTAAACTGCAAATCTGTCCTCAGTAGTTTTCCTCTGACACTGATGCATTAACTCTACCTGTCAACTCCATCCCAGCGGTACCCCAGTGGATATTGAACTGTTTTGGAGCTGGAGCAGGGCCTTTATATCGAGGTATATTGTGGGAGTAGAAGTGTGTTTCCCTAGATCAGGGGTGTCCAACTCCAGGCCTCAAGGACTGGCACGCAAGGCCTGGAGTTGCCTACACCATTCCCTGAGCATCCAGAGCAGGGGTGTCAACACACTTGAGTCAGATGATTAGTTCATTCCCAGGCCTCTGGAGAACTTCAAGACATGTTGGAGAGGTAATTTAGCCATTTGAATCAGCTGTGTTGGATCAAGGACACATGTAAAACCTGCAAGACACCGGCACTCGAGGCCTGGAGTTGCCTATCTTGACATAAACCAAACAGCATGTTTTTAAGATAATGATTTTACACATTTCTCCATGGATTTATATATCTTTGGCATACAAAGTTAATCCGAAGTCATGCCCTTTAATTCATAAAAGCGCATTACAAACATTAAGTTACATAAAATGTGACTCAGAGAATTCACAAAAAATAGAAACAAACAAACAAACAAACAAAGCCCCAACATAACAATAACAGGATCGCCAAATGTATACTGCAGTTGAAGCACAGTACTGAACACCAATAAATAGTATCAATAAATAAATAGTAACAGCTTACAATAACAGTGACAAAACAGATCAAACAGAAAGGTTATGTTCTGTTGATTTTAAATCACTACAGCATGAAGCAGAGCTCATATTACCTGGAAGGGCGTTCCAGAAAAGTGGAGCATAAAATTCAAATGTAACTTTTGTATGTTTAGTCTTGACTCTTGGAGCAGAAAGTAAACCTTTTACAAGTGATCTGACAACAGTTCAGTGTAGCAGCTATTGTTAAGAGATTGGTGGTTGAAAGAGGAGTGAAAAAAGGCAATGTATGTCCACTGTGAGCGACCATCTTTTAACAGAGGCGGTGGTTTACGACACCGTCTGCCATCTATAATCCAGTGTTGAGATCTCTTCCCAGACGCCTTAACGCCCACTCACATCCTGGGCCATCTGACCTCAGGAAATCACATGATAGGGTGGGGCTAGGTTTCACAATGAGCTCACCCAAAACCTTGGCTGATTGTGACCTACACCCGTTTTCACACCTTGGCTCATGTGATTAGGTAGAGGATCATTAGGGGGTCCATTGTCCCTCTCGGTGGGTTACTCCCACAGATCTTAAATCTGGGACTCTCCACCATTGGACCCTAGAACTGAAGAAGCTTCTCGGATGAGAGGTGAAACGTCTTTGAGCAACTTAAAGAAGTCCAGGCGCTTTTCTTTCCAAGCTCCTTAGAGTAAAAAGACAAGCTTCTTATAAATCCTTAGCTTTTTCTTTTAGGAGTCTTTAAAGACACCACTTTTTTTTTCTTTTTAAATCATGCTAACACATGACCCCTTTAAATCATTATTTAGTGTCAAGATAAACGTTCCATTTTCTTCATCTCAAACTTTCTATCTCAGTCCAGTGAGCTCTGAATTCACAGTAAATTAGAATCAGGTTTTAAGTTGTATCTTTATTGAAAACACAGGAAACAAATGCAGCATCTTCCAAAGTAATATTTACCCACATATCCAGAGTACAGCTGTGTTTATGCATACAAATAGCAAATCACTAAATATTTATGTTGAACCATATCTGAGTCATCATTATTACTGGAAACATTCCAATATTGTTTCAGTGCTTCTTGGAAGAAAAGATTAGACAGAGAGAGACGGTTACATCTGTGCAGCATGTTGTTCAGCGTTTTTTATGCAAGGGATGTTTGTGGACGTAGACAAAAAGCAGAGATGGGTTAGATGTGTGTGCTCGTGCACTAGCCTGTATGTTTTCTGTAAAATAGCTTTCTTAGCTGTGTGTATGATAGAAGAAAAGCAGCAGGTAGACCATCCAGGACCAGGAGTTCTTCAGAAGCAGGCTTACAGCTGAGCAGCTGAGAATATTATCTGCCAAAGAAGAAAAGTGGGTTCACACAGATCTCTTAATATTTGTCTTCCCCTAGTGCCCACTGCTTCAGATCCACCCATACATGCGCACTTGCCAGTACACTTACCCTTCTGAACAGTGATGTTTTCACCCTGCCCAGATATTTTGCACAGGAAGGTGGTGTTGTGGGAGAGGTTATCTCTGAAGTCTGACAGCGTCATTCTGTAGCCGACGGGCTCCAGCTCCTCCACTCTGCTTTTGTCTTTGAACTCCTTATTTGCTGAATCACCGGACACATTGGTGTTAATGGTCTCCTGCCTGGGTCCGATAGACCACGAGAACTGATAGGTGTTGATTTTATTAGGCTTGGGCTCGATCAGACAGTCTACTCTCAGTTCCTCATCATCTTCCACGCACACGGTAATACGCTTAGATTTTACTGGAATGAGCATCACTGGGACAAAAAACACAAAATTACATACTTTGCGAAGCAGTTTCAAACCTAAGCATTCAAGTGTTTTTTTCCCTCCTCGACAGTAATATTTCCTAAAAATGTTTCTCACCTCCCAACACTCCATATACAAATAGAGACTTAAGCATGTTGAAAAAGTCCCATCCACCTTTAAACAAAAAAAAAAAGAGGAAACCTGAGGACAAAGAAAGAAAGGGCAACACATAAATTGTAAACAAGCTTGCAGTGACGCATCAAATTGTATTATGATCTCTGTGGGTTGGGTTCTCTGGGTTCATATGAGGTCAGATTGGGTGAGGTCATAACAATATTTCTAGTATGGATTTTGATTTAAAAAAACTAAAACAAAACAAGGTTAAAATGCTCTGTCCTCTGCCTACATCCACAACTTGATCCACCTGTGGCAAAATCTAATGATGATGCAGAATAAAAAAGAGGATGACACGGTTCTGGTTTTCCCTTGTTTGTTTAGCTGAACTGTTTCTCATGCCTTTCCAATTACATTGAAACACTTCATAATTATCATTATCACAAGCATTATCATTTTAATCTTAAAGGTTAAAGCCTGTTTATCTCTGCTCGCAGCTTTTGCCTGCTATCATAATCTGGGTATTTCCACAGGCTTGCTCATCTAGTACCATCCAGTGACCCAGTCCTCACATATAGTCCCTGAAGGTGCAGATGAACATCTTCTTGGGGTCTTACCTCCTGCCAAGGCTGAATGATGCAGCAGCTTCTTCCTGCGTGGTCTCGTCTGGCTGTGGAGCCGCAGGAGGTCACCTCAATGTGCTGCACCACAGAGCCCGACAAGTCTGAGAAGAGATGGAGCAGCACAGAAATGTGGAGGGAGAGTGGGAGGGATGATGGTTGAAGAGAGAGTGCTGATTCGTCTTTCTCCTCTGCAGTGCCTGACGAAGGACATCGGTGGGCAGGCTGTCTGTGCATGGAAAGGAAAAACTCAGTCATCATTTTTACCAACACAGTGTGAGGACAGTGAGTCTCCTCTCCTCCTCCGGTCATCTCACTTTTCTCGTACATTCTGAGTCCTCTCCTCCTAATTTGTCCTTCATTTTGTTATCTTGTACTCTCTGTCTGATTTACTCTTCTGCAATATTAATGACTTTCAACATGATGAATAATTCTTTTAATGCATTTGATGTAACAAGAATATGACTATAACCTTACTGTACTGAACAGAGGTACGACACAAATTATTTTGCAGTATAGAGAGAACACACACACACACACACACACACACACACACACACACACACACACACACAGAGGCTAGAAATTTCTAGCACCAGTTACAGTGACTCAGGGTCTCCATCCAGAGGCCAATTCAAGGAATTGCACAGACTGATGCAGATTTTATATAGAGCTCGTCTAACGTGATTGTGCTGGGTTTCCTGTATATGGACTGATATAGAGACTGATTAGTGAAGGGCCCTGCCGGGCACGCTATATTAAATCGCCACAAAGTGGCTACAAAGAAATGTAAAACAACTGATATTAGACACATAATGTCATACAAAACTCTGACAAAACACACAAAACAACAAAGAAAAGAGTAAAAAGGATCCAAATGAAACAAAAAGTGATAAAAGTGGGACAAAAAAAAATAGGTGCAAGTGACCACAAAGCTACAAAGATTTGTTACAGATACAGAATAACCGAAGCGAGACAAAAACTGTGATACAAAATGAGCAGAGATGGAAAGCAATTAAAAGTAACAAAGTAACTACGAAGACATCAAACTAATATAAGAGTACAAAAATAAGTTTAAAGAGATGTAAAATGATCCCAAGGTTACACAAAACATGAACAAATACACAATGTGAAACATAACATAACTCTCTTTAAGTGTGGGTGTCCTCAGTGGTTTACATGTTGGTTCCCATGTTCATTTAATCATCTGTGTACATATCAAATATCAAAAGTGCTGTGTAAAAATGACAATATGGAAGCCATCTGCATCATCCACAGTCTGATATTTAGAGAGTAAAAACATAAGGAAGTATGCAAACTTCTAATATGAACATTTTTTTTCAATACGTTTTTACTCTCTTCACCTGTTTTCATGATCACATGGGATTGTGCAGTTCCCGGGCTGTAAGAACACATATGGACAGGTTGCTTGTTGCTCAGATGATAACACTGGCAGATTATTAAAATTCATACTATCGCTATAGTCCACTTACAGCTGCATGAGCTGAAAGCATTGACCTCACAGAACAGTGCTGCCTCTTTCCCTTAAATTTTCAATTGCATTCTCAGTCTTGCTTCTTTATATGCTGCAATGTTGTAGATTCAATTCTGGGTGCCTTTCTGGAGCTGCCCTCTGCAGCAGTCACCCTGGACATACGGGCAAGGGTTTAATACTTCATTTTGTAATCATTTCACCGTGATGCAGACTCGTTCATACAATTAATGTTATCATTAAATAAAATTTGTTAAAATTAGTTTATGTCATTTTCTATAATGCAGGGATGGGTATTTCAGCATATTCACATATGACAGGAAACTATTGAGTCATTTAGTCTTTCACACTCTCGCCATGAATTACTAGGATTTAAAGCAGTTTATATTTTGATCTTGTCTGATATAATGCTGTGCAAAAGTCTTAAGCCACCCATCATTTATTTATTATTGCACAGTTTTAAAAAACTTCTTGAAGGACATTCAAAGCTTCTTTGGATGTTTGGTTTCTTTTGTCTTCTTCTCTGTCAAGATGATCCCACAAACTCTAGGAGTACTTTTGTACATGGATAATTCCACCAATTTTGACATGATATCCAACACTACAGGCTGTAATCCAGACTCAAACAATGACAGAGTCTCGACTATGCTTTACAGATGGCTGCAGACATTCACTGTTGTACCTCCTTCCTGACCTCCTCAGTAACTACTGATGATGATTTAAACTGAGAGTTTCAAATTTGGATTAATCACTCAATAAGACCTGCTACCACTGATTTTCAGATAAGTCCTTGTGGAACTTAGCACACCTGTTTTTTCTCCCTGTTTCCCTTCTTTAAGAATTATTTCTTGACAGTTGCCTTAAGATCATTTCTGACGAGGCTTCAGTGAACAGAAAACGGATCTGCTTAAGGTCCAGATGCATCCAATTTGTAAGGACACGTTGCATGTTGAGATGTACCAAGTTTTTGGCTAATAGCTCGTCTAAACTTATTGATGTGAAAATACTATTTTGTGTCTGTTAAACTGTGATATCTTGGCATTTTCTTTGTAGACTTGACTAAAGAAATGAGAAACAAATGATGTGTTTTTGACAGACAGTTAGTAACAAAATGCATAAAGTTGGTTCTTTGCTAAGTTGTCTGTTATGTGTGGACACAGCGCTGGTTCATCCCTGAGTTAGGTGCTTTTGTACGGTTGAACGATTCATTTTACAGTACACTGACTGGATTAAAATGGGTGAAAAAGAAGAAAGACTTTAGAAGAAGCCTGCCTTCTTAAAATATAAATATATATTTATATACATACAAGAAAATATAAAGTAAAATAAAGAGACAGCACAAATCAGTTGGAACATTTTTTTCCTGCAACACCTAGGCTCCATTATTATTAACTGATTGCTTAATTCAAAAGGTAGCATGCAGTAGACCACAAATGTAACTGTGGCTGTATTAATGTGTAAGGTTTCAGCTCGCTGTTAAAGGAGGGTTGGCAGAGGTAAGTCCAATTGCTGAATCTCTGCTTCTGTCCGAGCGCTTAATTGCGTCAACTAAGAGTGCTCATTTAAAATAGGATGTACACACTAACAGTTTGCGCTGCTCAGCCCTCACACAGTGGCAGATATCTGTCAGGCGGGACTGGGGGTAGGCTCTCTCGGAAATAATCTGCCCACGCGTTAAGCTGCTTTATCCCCGCCAAGCCTCGGTCGGACAGAGACGCCGTAGCTCCGCTCGCAGTCACAGCCTCAATTAGAAGAGGGGCAGAGAAAGGAAAAGTGACCAAAGGTGCGGAGCAAGTTTGAGAAATCGTTTTCTTTTATCAGGATAACAGTGTGTGAATCAGAAGTGTGCGCTGCTGTTTGCTCGGATACATGACTGGACTCAGACAGACGCTCCTGAAGCCGAACCTACTGCTGTCTGGGAGGCAGGAGGCGTAAAACAAGTTAACAGAGGGAATTTAATAGCCACAGCCAGACGCTGGCAAGGGTGGCATGGGCATGGAAAAGGCTGGAGTGTGGATATTCCTTATAACAGCTTGTGTTAATCCAGGTGAGCCACTCTGCTTTTACAAAAGCCCGTTAATTAATGTTAATGTGAGCCCGGTTTTGCTCAACCAGGTGAAAGTAGTGCTGTGTGATACGATGTCGATCCGCTACCTGTATTGCCGACACCAATACCAAAACCGATACTTTGAACCTGTAGAGGCAGCTGTAATTTAAGAGATGAATCAATGTCAATTTGCTAATTCTAAACACAGTTTAATGACTACTAAATCACTGTGATTTTTACTTTCCACGATAATTAGTTAACAGCATAAAAGCACACCTTTCAGGTTCATGTACATCACAGTCAACATAAAAGGGTTCATAAAGTATTGGACTGATCATGCTAATATCAATTCAGTACCATTGGTATCGATACTGCCGATTTTTGGATTGATCTGTCCAACTCCAGGTGAAAATCATGATTTCTCCGCTCTTTGGCGATCCCAGTGAATGGGATGAAGTCAAAAAAAGAAACTCATTTAATATAAACAGGTTAACCCAAAAGATAGAGAACTAACATGATTTTCAGAGCTTTATGATATTTATAAACCCTTTATAAAATAGAGAATTAACACATCTCTGACTGTTGTTTTATTAATGCACTCTTATTTTGGGTTGCCAGGTTGTGGGTGGTTATTACTTCTGCTAAATATTAGTGCATTTTTGTATGCTTATACACCAGGTGGATATATTAATACACATTACCATTAATGATAGCATCATAAAATGTTTGCATGTTGCATTAAAGGCAGAAAAAATCTAGACATATTTGTTGCACCCCGGATCTTTTTTTTCACTGTGATTGACATGTTCACAGCATGAAACTCCACTCTCATCTGCCCGTTTAAGCCTTTTCATCTGTCAAACTACAATCAGCAGTGATCAACTCCACAGGAAGTCGTACAGAATGTCAGCAGGTGCGCTGCTGCAATCACACTAAAAACACAGGTGCCAGCGGAGAAAGTGTGCCACGTATAAATGTGTGTGTATGTGTTTGGATGAATGGAGTAACTCTTGCTGTAATGTAACAGGTGCAGCGGTGTAATCACACTAAGCCAGGGTCAAACATGCAGCTGTCATAAGAGTTGTGGTCTTGTAATATTGAAGCAGAGGGTGGGTGGGTGGGACCAAGGTATACATATTGCGTAATGGCAAAAGCTATTGTGGCTGCATATGGACGCTGAGCTGCTCTGACATCTGCTGTGATTGCTTTTTTCGCTCGTTCAGTGATAAACCCCCCAACTCCTGTGTGAGCTGAGCAGTAGTTTGCCTGTGTGCATACATGTGTTATTAGTGAGTATGAGGCTGGTGCATGTGTGCAGGATTGTCATGTTGAAGGCCAGAGCTGTGGATTAGAGCAGGGAGCAGAAGGGTGTAACAAGTTGATTGCTGCCAAGTCCCAGCCGGCTGACTGTTGCTGCAGTGTATCTGTCTTTTCTCTGGGCTCATGCAGACTCAGAGCACCTCTGCAGGTCTGTCGGATGGTGTAGGGTGTCACCAGGCTGATGTGAGTGCTGTCGCCACACTGTCCCCCCCTTTTGGAATATAAAAGTTTGAAATCCGTGTCTGTGGACTGACACAAAAAAAGGCTGAGTGAGACCAACAAATAGACATCATCATGAATTCTAGCATAATCCACTGTCCACAGCTGGAACACACAGACGCTACCCCACAAAAATAATCCATCACAAACACACAGCCCGTCTGTTCCCTCCAGTTTTTTTTCTTTCTCTTCTGTGTACCCCTTTCTCATTAGAGTCTGCAAATATTACGTCTCCCCCCCCCGGCGTCCCCCATTGTCTCTCAAACATTTGCTCTTCCTTCACATATATTTTCCTCATTTCTCAGCATCTACCTCCCCCTCTTGGCTCTGTGTTCTCCTTTCATGTCTCAAACACAGATGCAGCAGCCATCATAATCCTTCATGAACTGCCCGCTGAACACCGGCCAAGCGTACTCTCCACGTTCCTGCGCTGCCACAGGGATTACACACTCGCATAGACACAAACATGTGTGGGTGTGTATTACACGCGCACAAACACACGTGCACACAGATTCCAAACAAACACAATGAGAGCTTATAATCGATCTGGGGGGAAATTAAAGAGAAGTTTTTTTTTTCATTTCATATTAGACAGAAATGGGCTGGAGCTCACACAGTTTAGTAAATGGAGTAAATGGAAGTCTACAAGTCAGTTTGATGCTGTGCAACATTTTTGTTGGTGCTGCTGTGTGAATTTACATATAGTGGCATATATCATATCATATATGTTACTGTCAGGCCACCTGTAGTATGCACAAGGCAGGCTTCGGTGTGAGTGTTGTGTGTTTTTGTGCATGAGCACTCTACCTTTTAAAGAGGGCCTCTTTACAAGTCTTACTATATTAGTTTTTTAATATCTGTTTGACTTGAAGTTTTGAACTTTTTATAGTAAATTTCTCGCATAAAAATGGACTTAGTGTCAGTCAAGCCCCCAAAAAGAGAGAGGGAAATAGTTTGGTTTTCCTCTTTTGCCAGTTTAATCACTCAAATGATTTTTTTCAATGTGAATATACAATAATAAAAAAGAGACACAAATAGAGTGTATAATCCCCGATCAATCACAGATTTGATGTCCTAAAGATTAAACTGCTAATCTGTCCTCTTCCTCTGTCACATCAGGTCAGTTTTTTCTTCTGGGTAGCAAAACACTGCAGTTTATTGCATAAATCTTTATTAACAGAACCACGGCAGGTGATAAGGTCAGTCTGAGGTTTTTTTTAAACTCTCAGACACATGTTTGTAGTTACTTTATCTCTTTGGTATTGAGTTTGATCTCTGTGAACCAGTCCAAACTTTGTTCATTTCATGAGTTAACCATAAGTCAGAAAGTTGTTTAACTGCAATTGAATGTTTAACTTGACCAAAATTGTAAAATAATTTACTGCTACCATAACTACAGATTTATGGCTACTGGTTGCTGCAGAGGTACTTTAAATTTAATGTATTGTCACATTAGGTCATTGTTTTTCATTGGTTTTGTGGTTTCAGACAGACCTTAGGAGTTGTTTTAATTAGAGTTTCAATAACTAGTAATCTCTTTAGGGCTGTATTTTACTGGTTGCTTACATTTGCTTAGCAAGCAAAAGGTTGGTGGGTCACTTCCAGCCGGAGACACAAATCCCCTTTGGGGTTGTGTCAGGAAGGGCATCCGGTTTAAACTGCTGTCAGATCAAACATGGAGAGCGACCTGTTTGGGCGACCCCTTGTGACAAGGGAACAACAGGAAAAAAAGGCAGCTCTAAAGAAAACAGAGATCAGCATTTTTACAGGAACTTAAAGTAATTACAGCGACAACTTGTACAATAATAAAACTCATGCTTGAACTGTTAATTAAGAGATGTAAGTTGATCGTGATAATGCTCATAAGTTGGGGCCTTTCTTCCTTATTTTTTAAAAGCCTTCTACAACACCTGCAGGCACCTTTATTTTGAATTGTCACACATACAAGAAAATGTTAAAATTAGCCTCTCACGTAATGGCGCAGAAAGATGGGGATATCCACTCAGGATGCAAGGGAAAGGTCCAGCATGGTCCTCTGGCTGTTCTGGCTGCACGTTGAACATTCAAGTGTGAAACAATATTGCTATTGTTTTGTGCTTTTCCCATGCTCTTCTGTTGCCCATGCAGTGCTGTTTATGGAGTATTGCCATGTGGAGCTGTGAGGTCATTTCCCATACTCTAAACAATGGAAGAATGTGAATGGACGCAATAGGAAAGAGGAACGTGGGAGAGATGTAGGGCAAATGAGATATGAATGTGGTGTGTGTGTGTGTGTGTGTGTCAAGTTGGTCTATTGGTTCTTACCTTAAGCCCATAATGAGCTCAGCTGCTCAGCTCAGTAGGGGGTGCTATCAATGGGAGGTGTGTGTGTTAAAAAAACAATCCCACATAAGTGAAAGTGGGTCACGCCATGGATGAAGTTACAATTACACTTTTCAGTGGTACTCGCCGTGTTGTCTCATATTAACCAGATATGATTAACAGTGAAAGAAAATTGCCCGGTTAAGTGAACTGCAAGAGCAAATCTTAAGCGGTGGGATAAGCAGCAGGTTAAAACTCACTGCTCGACATCTTTGGGGTTAGAAGCAGGAAAAATAGGTAGATTAAGCAGATCTGTGGGGTCAGGAACCTTTTCTCTAAAAGGAGTCATTTTCATGCATGGAGCTGCAAACTATATGTGAGCCTTACAATGAAGGTGACACAGCCTGTTCAGCAGAAATTAGCATCATCGTCACAAATTGGTGTAAAAAATCTTTTGGAACATGCGATTCCTCTGCAGTCAGCCATTTATGATCATTTGGTACTTAAATAATGAACTTTTGTTCTTAAATTAATGAAGTGGAACAATTCCAGGCTTTTTCCACCACCACTAGTGTATATGCCACAGGTTAACCTACCAGTATGCGCAACCTCTTTAATCAAAATTATATTTTTAATGCTAAAATAGAATTACTGGGTAAAACTTTATAATAATGTCACACCATTAAGTGTTATTAAGGTATTAGCAAGTGTTTTATTCATAATTTGGCTTTCTTAAAAGTCAAGTTTGTGACAGATTTCTAAAATATTTGTTTGTTTTTTTTGACAGTTGGTCTAATAAATGTGTTAAGCAGTGTATAGTTAAGGCAAAGACTCCTTGTTATCTTTGGCATGAATAATTTCTTGTCACAGCCACTCGAAATGTGTTTCCGCTGCCACATTTGTTCCCAGTCCTAAATGTATTTAGCATACCTTACCATAATGACTGGAAACAGGGTGCAAGAGTTTTCCTGGCTTATATAGCTGGCTTCCCAGCCCCTCTGGTAGTTATGGTACAGTATATTTCCTGAACTGTCTGGCCCACATAAATGTCACCACACATTTCATTCTTCATGATTTTGCAGGCTTTTTCAAAGTTTTAAGTGTGAGTTGAAAGAGCTAACATATGATTGAGCACACCAAAAGACAAAGGCTGTGGCATTAGTGAGTCATTTTAGGATCCTTTTAAATGCCATTTACATATGTGTTTATAATTTTTTAGCCATTAGTGGCATTGTTTTTGCGACAAGCTGTTATTTGTTACTTTTAAAAAGCTTTGAGTTGAAGTTGAAGACAAATGCTCCATTGTTACCTTTCTGAGGTGCTATATCATAGAATTACATGAAGTAAATGTACGCCATAACCTGTACTTATTCTTGTCGTGCTGTCAGGCCACAAAAAAAAATAAAATAAAAATTAAGGGCTGTCGTAGACACATTCTTAATATTGTCATGATCAAATTCTTGTCAACAGTAAATCAAAGAAACTGCAGTTCTAATAATGAATTTTTTCATTTACCTAAAAACTGGACAGCCAGTGTTGTATCATAGTGATACAGATATTTCATTCTGCAAACACACAGCTTCTTTATGTTCATCTTCCACCAGCTGTGTTTACCTTGACTCAATATATTTTCGGGGAAATAGCTTGCATTCACTGGCAACACTTTTGTTAAAATTGAATAGGAGGTGATGGCTGAAATATTACATATTTCCATATTTAGAACAAGAAGAATGCTTCAGGTTAATTATATATATATATATATATATATATATATATATATATATATATATATATATAAAGTGAGACTCCATTTACTGTAAAAACATCCACATAACTCTTGTCTTAACAAAATGGTTAGTTTAGAGCAGACTCTGAAAACAACTATGCATTACTTCAACCAAAGCAGGTTATAATGATGAGCTGTCTATATGTACAGTAGTAAATGGATCATAAATTCTGTAATGTAAATGCACTTTAATATCCTGAATGCTGTAATCTGACATTGCTGGCCTTCCCCCCTCCTACAGACCCCCCACAAAAGCACACAATGCATTAATGAAAATGAGCTTGCAAAGTGCAGTGAACCCCAGCATTAATACAAAACTTGCTAATATCATAAAACACACAGCTGTGTTTGACCATGGAAAGATTTTGTTCATATTGTGCAGTTGGGTCCTCCTAAGAGAGCTGTCCAAGCTCTTGAGTGCATGTTTGCATGCAAATGCACAAAAGCCTATTACATTCTCTGCAGATGTATATGATGAGACCGAACAAATCTATTCAAGTACTGAGTTTATACACTTTTCATGATTGGTTTCTGTAACGTGACAGGAAAATGACAACAGCCTTTTCTCTGTAAATCTGTGTGATTTTGTGTCCCACAAATCAGTGTTCACAATCAAAATTCAGTCTGGCAACGGATGAAATTGAACATTTGAATGAGGTACTGATTAAATAGCTAAGAGAGGACGGTGAAATTAGACAGCAAATTACCTTTGCCTTATCAACTGTCTTAGTTCCTGATCGCACTGATTCAGCAAGGTGCTGGAAGATGGCTACACTGAGGTCATAAAGGGATGACATGGTCAGCAACATTACTCAAGCAGGCTGGGGTGTTTAAATGACTCACGTGGTGGTCATTTATACAAAATATTTGATGCTAATATCCAGATGTTGCAGATGAGATTGGGATTCATGAGACCAGGCAACATTTTTGTTCTATTATCCAAGTTTTGGTGAGCACACAAGAATTATGGCCTCATTTTCCTGTTCTTAGCTGTTAGGAGTGGCATCCCATGTGGTCTAAAGCTGCTGTAGCCCAGCTGCATCAAGGCTTGATGTGCATTCAGGGGTGCTCTTCTGCATACTTTAGTTGTAACAAGTGCTTATTTGAGTTACTGTTGCCTGGTGAGCTCATCACTGGACCCACTTCAGTTTGCCTACCAACCTGACATTGGAGTGGATGATGCCATCATCCACCTCCTACATCGTTCCCTCTCTCACCTGGAGATTGGTGGGAGCACTGTGAGAATCATGTTCTTTGATTTCTCCAGTGCCTTCAACACTATTCTTCCCTCGGTTCTGAAGGACAAGCTGGAGAACTCTGGAGTGGACCATCACCTCCCTACCTGGATTTTGGACTACCTCACCGACTGACCACAGTATGTGAGGACTCAGGGCTGTGTGTCGGACAGGGTTGTCTGCAGTACGGGAGCCCCACAGGGAACGGTTCTGGCTCCGTTCCTCTTCACCATATTCACTGCAGACTTCTCCCACAACTCCACCCAGTGCTTCCTGCAGAAGTTCTCTGATGACTCTGCAATAGTCGGCCTCATCACTGATGGGGACGACAAGGAGTACAGAGGACTGACTCAGGACTTTGTGGACTGGTGCCAGCTGAACTACCTCCAGAGTCAATGCCAGTAAAACCAAGGAGCTGGTGGTAGACTTCCGCAGGCACAAGCATCCTCCACTGCAACCACTGAACATCCAAGGTATGGACATTGAGGCTGTGGACAGCTACAGGTACCTTGGTGTTCATCTGAACAACAAACTGGATTGGACTCATAATTCAGAAGCCCTCTACAGGAAAGGGCAGAGCAGGCTGTACCTGCTGCGGAGACTCGGGTCGTTTGGAGTAGAGGGCCCACTCCTGAAGACCTTCTATGACTCTGTGGTGGCCTCAGCCATCTTCTACGGTGTGGTCTGCTGGGGCGGCAGCATCTCTGCTGGGGACAGGAAGAGACTGAACAGGCTGATCCGAAGGGCCAGCTCTGTTCTAGGATGCCCTCTGGACCCAGTGGAGGTGGAGAGTGACAGGAGAATGGCGGCTAAGCTGTCATCCCTGTTGGACAACATCTCCCACCCCATGCAAGAGACTCTGACAGCACTGAGCAGCTCCTTCAGTGGGAGACTGCGGTACCCATGGTGTGGGACGGAGAGATTTCGCAGGTCCTCCCCACTGCTGTCAGACTCCACAACAAAGACTTTTGCAGCTGATCAAACCCTCACACATGCAATAAGACTGCTATATGTGCAATTCTTGTACAATTCTTCTTCTGACGAAGTTGTACTTTTGTATTTTCTTACTCAGTTGTGTATAGCATTTGTATTTCTATTTTATTCTATTGTATATATTATTCTATTCTATTCTATTTTATTCTATTGTATATAGTATTTTATTTTATTTTATTGCATTCCAGTGTTTTCTAATTTCTGCTACATAACTTTGCACTTTTGCTGTAACAAAACAAATTTCCCACCTGTGGGACTAATACTCTTTCTATCACCTCAAGTCAGTCTGGCTACTCTCCTGACCCATCTGACCTCTGACATCAACAACACCTTTTCCCACTAGATATTTTCTTTTTTCTAGACCATTCTCTATAAGCCTTAGAGTGGCGTGGGAAAATCCCAATATATTTTTGAAATACTTAGACCAATCAAATTTCATTCCCATTCTGATGCTCGATTTGAACTTTGGGTGGCCTTAATCATATCTCAGTGTATTTAACTGCTGCAATTTGATTGGCTGTTAGATATTTGAGTTACAAAGCAGTACATAATAAAGTGACTTTTGTGTGCCACTAGGTAACAGTTGTTGTGAATTAGCATTATATAAATAGAACAGAATTATTGAATTATTGCCCTTAATGTTACCATTTGATTTGCCAGAAACCAGATGTAGTAGAAATGCTACTATCTATTCTTTAATTACAAATTCTCCCCTTTGTACTGCATAATCATCTGTTAGACGAACAGGTGTGCCTAACAAAATCCAGTGAGTGTCTATAGGATTGTAGCTGCTCAGTTTGTCTCCTTTGTTGTATTTTCTTGTTCATGATGCTCCAAATGTTTTCATTGGATGACAGTGAGCCAACAAACAACCATGTTCCTCCATACCATCGCGTTTGCTGGCTTTTGAACTGTGAGCCGTTAAAGAGTCCGTGCAGTGATTTCCACTGCAGACTCTGGTGATCTCTGGATTTTCTGAGTCTTTTGATGATTTTATGCACAGTAAAATGAAATTCCCAAACCAGCTCTGATGTTATGTTGAGAAATGCTATTCATCAGTCGTTGAAGCATTTGGTCGCAAACTCTTACCCAGAGTGGTAGAAACGCCTCCCCATCTTTACTTCAGAAAGACTCAGCTTCGCTCAGCTCTGATATTTTTTAGTCTTGTTACACACTTTATCATGCAACAGACTGGCGACCTGTCCAGGGTGTACCCTGCCTCTTGCCCTAAGACAGCTGGGATAGGCTCCAGCGCCCCCGGCGACCCTGAAAAGGATAAGTGGAAGCGTATAGATGGATAATGTAACAGCCTATGAAAAAAAAAAAAAACTGTGAGGTTTATACCAGCAACTTTTTCCATATCCCATTTTTTTAAAAATCAGTCCTTAGTATGTGCTTTTCAAAACCCAACAATTTCAGTTGCAGCATTTTAATACATATATATGAAGATATGTCCAACAAATTATAGGGGTTAAAAGTTTTGCAAATCAGTTTTCTGGTTATCTTGGTCTTAGGCCTTAAATCTGAGCCCTTGCAATTTTGCTTTGCTGAAGACTTTCAGTGCTAAGTGGGTGATTTCCCATGATGCTTAAAATTCAGAGAGTGGTCAAACTATTTGAAAGGATTCTTAACAGTCCTGATTGAGGCAATTGAGTTTTGAACAATGCTCTGGAGTTCACTTTATGTTGGTAATGAACTGTGTCTACATCAGCAAGATCTCTGGAATTAAATTAGAGATACAGCTGTGTGTTGTTAGCACAGCAATAATAAAGTGTGTAACAAGACAGTGCAGTCCAGGAGTAGTAACGCAGCAAATATCACCGGAGCACTATTCGAGCCGTCGGGAGAACCACAAAGCTGTATTCAGTCCTATCAGTTAGTATCTTTATCATAAACCCACTCTACTTCCTAATTCACAGCCACCTCTTTAATCATAAATAGACAGTTGAAATTAAAGCTCAATACTAATTCAATAGATCCAAATGCACACACTCTGAGACTGGCAAGAATAGAGCAAACAGAAAGTAAGCTTTTAATAAAACAATGATGGGAACTTACAAGCAAAGTCGAAAGTTATTAGATCCTATTCTGAGCTGCTTCCTTATTCAAAAGCTGGTAAATATGGAGCTGGTAGCACTGCATATTTAATTTGGATTTTTACACCGCATGCCTATTTTTGCATGGCTCGGGATGTTTCACTTGTTAGGTGAATTTGTAAATGGTTATTCTTAAGGAGTCACCAAGCTAAGCTGATAATACGTCCAAAGTAAATAAGGAAACCAAAACTAACTAGACTAAGATAACCAAAGGCAGGGAACTGATAAAGATGGATTTATTTAAAGTTCAAATTATTTTTCTAATGATACTACTCAAAGTGCATTAGACTACAAGTCCATAACCACATATTCATACAGTACTGTATACACTCCAAGAACTGATTTATTAATTAATTTATTTTCTATGATAGAAAGTAAACTAAAGCATCTAATGGACTCTATTCATAACATGAAAATATTGGCCTGCAGAATGAAATATGGCACCTCGTGATCTTGTTTGTTTTCTTCTTTTTTTAATTATTTCAAACACGGAAACCCTTCCATGTGCAAATTATGTCTACGGTGTCTAATGTAGAATGATGGTTTGGTTAGTTAGTAAGTTCCACTAACTAACTTGTACTTGTGTATGTGGTGGGTGTGGCTCTGTGTTGGATTTGTTGAAGGGGATCAGTAAGTCAGTGGGAAAAGTAACAAATCACGCTTATTTTTATCTCTCTCTAATCCACAACATTCCACCTCAGCTGACCCGTTACGCTGCTGAAATCACCTCTCACAGCTCAGCTCACTTTATGAGCTCAACATGTTTGCTGAGTGTGAACAACTTAAAGCACACCAGTCTAACGCTGTCAGCGTGTGTATTTGTGTGTTTGTTCATGGGAGTGTTTGTGTGTCTTTAACCTCTTCTGCTTCTCCTCTAGGAATAAATGGACAGACTGTGGAAATGGATGATGGGAAGTCGGGATATGTTGGCTCAAGGGTGGATCTGCTGTGCCGGTTCATTAACAGCTCTCCGCCTGTCAAAATCTCCCAGGTATTAATTGCTCACCTGAATGAATGTACTATGCCAAGTGTACACGGTCCAAAACGTACTAAATCACAAAAACACAGTATATCCGTCACCCTCCCATCAAGGATGGCAGATGGCTGCCTCTACTTGGGCCTGGTTCTACTGCAGGTTTCTTCTGGTGAAAAGCTACTTTTTCCTTCCAGCTGTCACTAAATGCTTGCTCAGTGTTGATTGTCTGGTTGTTAGTGTTTTCCTTCTATTATTGGAGGGTGTTTACCTTCCAAATAGAGCACCTTTAAATGACTATTAAATGACTATTATTGTCTGTCTTCAAAATTGAATTAAAGACTTTGACAGGTGGGATTGGCTCCAGCCCCCCCTGTGACACTAAAAATGGATTGATAAATGGATGGATGGATATAACAGACAAATAATAATTATCACTGAGATGACAAAACCACAACTATATTTGCAAAACTAAGGCTAAAAGTAGAGTTAGCAGAGGTATGATAAACCCTTAAAATAAGGTTTTTAGAGACAGCCTCTTAAACATTTTAGTAAATGGGACACAAATCCAGTAAAACCTGGAGTAATTTGCCTTTGCATGCAAGTGTGGTGGACATAATAATAATAGTAAACCTCGATCTATTTTCTAAACCGGTTATCCAACCGGGGTCATGAGAGGCTGGAGTCTATTCCAGCTGACATTAAGCAAGCACCAAAGTAACACGCTCGTCAGCCACTTACTCTCACATACCTATCTTACCTATAGCTAATTTAAACTCACCAGTTAAGCTAACATATGACTTGGATCTTTGGGAGGAGATCTGAGAACCCCCATGCAAGCAAAGAAAAACATGAAAACCCCACATAAAAAATCCCCAAACTGACCATCAGGTTTGATCCAAGAGTGCAGAGGGCTGTGAGGCGCTGGTGGTAACCACGGCAACACGATGTTGAAAAGCTATAATGTTTTAAAAACAATTTTTCTATTCATCAACAAGCCACAAGACTCTTGTTGAAAATCTCCATGCACTAATTTCACTAATTTCAATGGAAATAGGAAACTATTTCTTCTGTATATGGATGTTCAAATTAAATTCACCATAGAGAGCAAAAACAGGAATACATAGACTCAAATTTGAAGAGCTGAACCAGCAGTTTTGCCACTGAAACCATTACGTTTTTAGTACACGTATTTATTACAACACAGAACAGGTTCTTACATGGATTTCTCAGTGATGGTTTTCACAAATAGTAGAAATGCACTAACATTTAACAATAAGATGTCAGTCTTGTAAACTGCTTTTTATCCCTACAACATTGTCTCTGTGGTAAGAAGTCAATCTAAATCTGTATTTGAAATCTGTATTTGGTTGAATAAAACAAATAAATAAACACTGCTAAATGCAATCTGGTCCATAAGTATTTGGAAAGTGGTGGAGTTTTCACAACTTTCTGTCTCTTCTCCATCATAGTTACATTTAAATGAATCAGTCAAGATGCATTTGAAGTACAGTTAAGAATTACAGACATTTTTTTAACCCCACGTTCAAAGTTAACTGAGCAAACTCATAATTACGCTCATGGATTTTTGTAATCACATGAAGGCAAATCATTTGCAGCCCATGACTGAAACCAAATGCTGATTTTCTTCCTCTGAGATGCTTTATCAGGTTGCTGCTTGTTTATGTGTATTTCTAAATTCAGTTTTATTGCTAGTAAGCGACAGACATGCTTAGTGGAGCGTGGTCGACTAATTGGCTCAGTCATTTTGGGGTTATTATCTTTTTGCACTGCATTTGATTAAATCAGAAAGTGTCATTTCGAAATTTATCCTGCTACTTCTGCCAGCAGTCACATTATAAATAAACACCAGTGAAGCAATCCGTTTGGCAGCCATACCTGCCCACAACCTCACACACTGACCCAGCAGGTGTGTGAGAATCTGGTGTGCTTTGGATAATGAGCTCTTTCTATCCTTCTCCCTGCTTTTCTTTCCCCCCATTATTCTGGTTAAAGCCAGTCTTAGTTTAATCTGTCCAATGAGCGTTGCAGACATCCTGAAAGGTGACTCTAGTTCATAGAGTTTGACTGTAATAAGCATACCACCTTGAGATTGTTCTTGACTTGGCTTCGTAATAAACAGGAAAACAACTCTACAGTCATCCAGGTAACTTTGGTGTTACTGAATTGGCCAGTGTCTTTCAAATAGCTAATTTTAGACACTCCTTAAGTTTCTCCTGTCTCTGGATGTCTTTTGTCTTTCCTGCCTAATTTCACCCCATTAGCGTCTCTTTGGACCTCATACTGAGAGCATATTGAAATTAACTTCAGACCTTTAGTCTCCTGAATTTATTAGTACTTCTTAGTAAGGCTGGGTGATATATCGAGTTGTTTAAAAATATCGATATATTTTTATACGAGATGTGACAATATCCTTTATATTGATATAGTCTATGTTACGTTATAATTATAGTTGTGGAGCCACAAGTTTGCCTCTCTTTCGTCAACTTTTGTCTTTACGCAACGTTACTCGGCCTCGCTTCTCCTTCACTGAACACAACTCCTCCTCCTTCCCCATCGCTTCACCTGCAGGCAGCGACAAGATGGACACGGCAAATCTCTGTTAACGAGTTACTGCGCATCGATTCGCCCCGTGCGTGGGGCTGGACGGCGTCAACGTGTTAGCGAGCTAACCACACTAAAGCCATGAAGCCCACAGGGGCTGCACGACCTAAAATCCTTTCATTCTCTCAAAAGTTGACAGCGCGCCTTTTGTATGAATTCTGGTTGTGCTTGATGACCGCGAACCGATTTTATGTATAACACGGAGCTCAGCAATCTGTCAAAAAATGTTTTAGTAGGACTTTGGTAAGCTACGGAGCTGCACCGCTTGATGGATTGTCGGAGCATTACGGCTACCGAGGAGCCTCGTGTAGTGATACATACTGTGCTTCAACGTAATATTACCGTATTGTGTGTGTATAAGGACCATAAATGCCACCTGTTAAGAGACATGGTTACGAATAGGGCTGGGTATGGTCACTGATTTCTAGAATCGATTCAATTCCGATTCACAAGGTCCAGAATCGATTCGATCCACGATTCGATTTAATTCGATTGATTCGATTCACTTCGATTTGAATATGGGAAATTTTGACAGTCAGAAATATTATAATTCAGATTAGTACATTTACATATTTTTGTATCTATAAAAAGGAAGCTGACACACGCAAGACTTTATCAAAGGTGTGAGCCACAGCAGATGCCTTTGTGTCAAAGTAGCTGAAGATAAAACACAGAAACACATGAAGGTGATTTTTCCTGGCCTGGGATTTTATAAAAATATTCTGTAGTACATCAAAAACTAAAGAAAACCATTAATCAACATATGAACATTACCTCTGAAGTTACAGCGGTTTTATTAGAGACACGGCTAAGCATTTTGCATTTTGCATAATTTTAAAAAGTTTAAATTTGTTCAGCATTGAACGGCAGAAATTAGGTTTTCTTTTCGGAAGTATATAAAACGGAAAGAAAAAAAAGTCGGCCGATAGCGCTGTAAACAAAGGTAGACTAACAAGCAAGCGAATAATGCAGAAAACCATACAGAGAGAGAGAGGGGGAGAGAGAGAGAGAGAGAGAGAGAGAGAGAGCTGTGCACCGTGGTAGAAGCAAAACAGTAAAAGTAAGAGTGAATACATGACGATGTTTATGTGAAGTGTAGTTTGGATCTTCTTTTGCTGCTGGTTCGGTCAATATTGTTTGGAGAGACATCAAACTAACAGCTTTACAATCAGCGCATAAAGGGCGTGAACACAAAGCGCGGACCCGCAGATCAGAATCAGCGGGCTGTCGGCTTTCAGCCCCGACTGTGAGAAATTCGACATCTGATTCTGATCCGCGGGCTGCGCTGTGTGTTTAAGTCTTTGTGCAGAATCCGTGTTCCTGCTCTCATTTACTGTTTTAGCTGTTTGGTGGTTGTTGAAGTTTTGTGAGATTTCACCTGAGATTCTGGCATTTCCGGCAAAATAAATTTATATTAAAAAATCAATTCAGGATTTTAATGAATCGATTTTACGTAATCCAAGCCAGAATCGATTTTAATCGATAAATCGATTATAAAAACCCACCCCTAGTTACAAAGCGGATTTCAAACTCCAGGCTGTCAGTCACGCAGTAGAACTTGGGAACAGAGCAGCTGTGAAATCTGTCTCTTTGTTATTATGCTCAGCGTCTTTTAGTTTACATTTTGACTGCACAATTGTGAGCTCTTTGTTATACACAAAAACAACATAGTTTTCTTTTATATATGGAGCATTATTATTTAATAAATGCTCACAATTTATTTTTGAGTAATTTTTTTCATGTACATCTATGCTGTATGTTAATAAAAGTGCCTGTGTGACATCTGGGACACAGCTTTGACTAAGAACTCTCTTTTTGTTCTTACTTTATGGCTTTAAAAAAAATATCGAGATATATATCTTATATCGCCGTCCAGCTAAAAAATATCAATGTGTGAATTTTGGGTCATAAAGAGAGCCGAGAGCCACAAGTTCTTTGGTTTTCATGTGA
The DNA here is from genome assembly GCF_963576455.1 of Neolamprologus multifasciatus. Lineage (NCBI taxonomy): Eukaryota > Metazoa > Chordata > Actinopteri > Cichliformes > Cichlidae > Neolamprologus > Neolamprologus multifasciatus. The sequence goes on along the minus strand of NC_140448.1, from coordinate 14,823,862 downwards.
CATTGACTATGACTGTAAACATCACAGCAACAGTGAAAAAGCTCCAGCAGCAGCAGCTTTTTTTCATCATGCTGCTCAGGAAGGCAGAAGTGAGCATTCATGCCCTCACTCAAGCTTACAGAGAACTGATGGACAGCATCCTGACTCCTGGCATTACTGTCTGGTATAGAAAAACCACCCAAGCCGAGAGGAAGGCTCTCCAGAGAGTCATAAAGACTGCAGAGGGATTATAAGGCTTCATCTTCCATCAGTGAAACAAACCACTGTAAGATAAGAGCACTTCATATCATCCGAGACATCCCCATCCTTAATAACAATAAAAAAACAGTCAGCACACAGCCTGAGACGCAGCACAGCAGACACAGCACACTTCCACTACAGCTTCTCTCCTGCCACAATCAGAATGATGGCAAGAAACAAAATAAGGACTGACTAAAATACACACAAGTGTAATAAACATTTCCATAGCATGCAATGTGTTTTCATACTATAGTTATTTAAGTGCTTATAGTAATTTACAGTGACTTGCTGTTCCTTAAACTTGAAATAACTTGACATATTGCCCCTTAATTTATCTTTGTTTTATTTAGCTTTGACTCTAATCGCTGCTCAATGTCTCTAGTACGTGGCAAATAAAGATTTTTTAATCTATCTTTTCTCCATGATTTAATTTTAAATATGTTATGATGTACAGGGACACAATTACAAAACTTGTGCCACTGTCTAAAAAATGATGGGCCTGACCCAAATGGGATAAACTCATTTCCTACAATAGCAATGTTGCCTCAAATCATATTTGTTGTGTGACATCTGTGGCTCATCTAAGATCTTTCAAACTTGAGCAGTATGATGTTCTCCGTCATGTCAGGCATCTTTTCTCCATCGTGAATCATCCTTCTTTCTTTAGGTAACATGGCAGAAACTGGTGAACGGCACAAAGCAGAACGTGGCAATAGCAAATCCATCCCTGGGTGTGTCTGTGGCCCCGCCCTACAGGGACCGCGTTACCTTCAAGAATGCAGCGGTGAGGCGACGAACTCCCACTCTTGAAGACACCACCATCACTTTCTCTTCACTTCGCCTCTCTGATGAGGCCACCTACATCTGCGAATACACCACCTTTCCCGCAGGAAACCGAGAGAACACAGTGAACCTGACTGTCTACGGTAAGGCAGACCTTTGATGGATAATCTGTCGGTGTAGCACAGGTGGATTGGCATCCTCTATCCTTGACAGGAGATGCTGGACGTAAACTTGTTAGAGTTATGATAAGCATAAAAGGTTCATGACTTTAGAAACTGTAGATTCATGAACAAAAACTTGTAACGTGAGGTCCATAATCAAATGCATCTACTCCTCATGTTTCTCTAATTTTAACAGACAACATCAATCACTGTCATCATGTATCTGCCAGCAGGAAAACCAATATGAATGTCAGAGATGATGGATTTGGTTATTTGAATATTTAGAGTGCCAGTGCATTGCTCTCTTAAAAATATCAACAGTCCCACCATCTTTTAAGCTGCTTATTACAGAGTTTTTGGATTATCTGAACACTCGCAGTCAGACATGCCAGGACATTTGAAGACATCATATTCAAATCAAGAAACAACCCAACTATTTCATAATTTTGTTTGGCCTAAATAAAAAAAAAAAGTATCATCAGTGCACCGTTTTAAAAAAAAAATCCTGTTTTGTTAGGCGGTTCTTTATTCATCTGTAACAAGTTTAGTGTTTTTTCAAGGTGGAGAATGCACTGTCGCACTCATTTCTTCATTCATATAACAGAAGTTTTCTTGATTGATTTTGTTACTTTCCTAAATATACAGTGTAAACCAGCTTTCAGGTGACTGCTGTTGATACGCTATATGAACGAAAGCTTTCGCTTAATCGTTGAATTCAGGTGTTTTCATCCATACATTTAGCCTCTGCAAACATTTGTGAAAGAATTGGTTGTTCTTAAGGTGTTTAGGAAACATAGCAACTCTGGAAAAAAAGAGGCAGACCACGTAAAGAATCACAAGTCGCTGAGTATTGAGCTCCATAGTGCGTAAAAGTTGCTGACTCAGTAACTGCAGAGCTCCAAACCTCCTCTTACATTAACATCAGCACAAAAACTGTGTGCTGGGAGCTTCATGGCTCCTGTACATGTAACGTGTGGCCCGGTACTTTTGTCTATACAGTTTATATAAGGTCAAAGCCATAGTTTTACTTATCAGCACTTTCATCAAACATTGTGTTGTATTACATTTTCACAGTTCGCCCAACAACTCAGATGAGTCTGTCCACACCAACACTGGTGGCTCGTTCATCCAACCTAAAAACTCCAGTGGCTACCTGCATCTCTTCCAATGGAAAGCCACCCGGTACAATCAGGTGTGTGGGAATTCACTTTTCCTTTTCACAGCGTGCTGTCCTCTGATTAAGGTTTGCCTTTGTCATCTTCAGATAATGAGAGTGTTACTGCTAAATGTCTCATCTCCATGCTTTCTTCTTTTTAAAAACTTCTACTTTTTGTCCACTAAAATAAACATTTAGGTTACATTTACTGCATACACATGTATTTGTGCATCTCCATTAAGTCCTCACTGATGTGAGCAGGTGGGAGACCAGGGTACCTGGAGAAGTGACCACCCGAGAGTACAGGAACTCAGACGGGACATTCACGGTTCAGAGCGACTACATTTTGGTGCCCAGCAAAGAAACGCACAAAGAGACGCTCACCTGCGTCACCACCTACAATGAGGAAGTCTACACTGACAGCGTCACCCTCGATATTCAGTGTAGGCCTCTTTTAAACCTAATAACCACATGACAGTACAGGCACTGAGAGCTTTTGTTGTGATAGTATTGCCAGCTAAATGTTTGTGCATGTGTGCACCAGATGAGCCAGATGTTTTAGTGGATGGGTTTGATGGAAACTGGTACCTGAACCGAGACAATGTTCAGCTGAGCTGCATAGCTGATGCCAATCCAGCCGTCTCTCTGTATCAGTGGAGAGTGTGAGTATAGCTCTAACATTTATTTTCTTACTTTCAGCACTCATGCAGCAGAGAGCAGATCATTTTCACTGGCTTCACCAGCGTGGTGTCCGAGTGTGATTTCAGCTTCTGCTTATGCATTATATTAAACTGCCATTTGACTGATTAATAGTCACAAACAACATGTAAACCCTTTATACTATTGACCAAATTACAATAGTGTCAATTTAATTCAGTTTAGCTCATTTTTATGCCGTCTTGGGTGCAATGGCTGACCTAACAGCTCATTCAAGAGCAATATTTTTAGTTGTCACAGAAACCCTGTCCCACAGCGATGTAAGCAGGCTTTTATATAAAGAACCAGTTCAAATAATATAGACTGAATGTAACTTTTAAACTCTTGCGAGCCCTGAAGTGAGGTTCACTCTTGGTTGTATTTCTTTCCCTTTTAGCTTCCTATGATAAAAGCATTCTTTCTTCCTTTTCTGGGGAGAGTGTACGTAGTGGTCTCTGTTGTCCTACTAGTCACCGTTTTAGCTCCAGATAGCTCCAGGAGAAACCTGTTTTGATTCAACAAGTCTTCATTTTCCTGGGAGATTTCATATCTAGTGGCAAATAGTGGTAATGAGGCTTATAAGAACAGAAGGTGTTTTTATAATTTAACTTCCACATGGGGAGATCAGAATCTGCTTCATAATTAAAAAGTTAAAGCCTAACAGCTGCTTCTGTATGGAACGCCAGGACTGCCATAATGAATTAATTAAATACACCATTAAATAATTAATTAAAATTGGAATTAATTAATTAAATAAATAGTTATGACACATGTAATGAATTAATTATTGACACATTAAATTAATTATTTATGTATTTCGCATTTTAATTAATTATTGACACATTTAATTAATTATTTAATGATATATTTATTTATTTAATTTTGGCAGTCCTGGCGCCTGGCTCTCATCTTGAATTAATTTTATCTGTCAACCTCACCCATCAAACGCAGGGGGCGGGGTTAACGCTGCCCATGCAGCTTCTCTAACATTTGATTGGTTGCCGTGCAAAGTAAGTCAAAACAGGTCGATCCTAGATAATCGATTGCTTGTGTAGACTTGGGGCAGCCAGGTATCCCAGAATGCATTTCAAATCACAGGCAGCAATGGTGGTGGTGTAGTTTTAAAATGCCCCGTTTTTCTGTCACCAACTACACTTTTAACAGTGTTTTAGCCGCGAATGTCGCGCTGTAATCTTCACGTCTGGTCAGGTTGTCAACATAGAACATGTTTGCAAAAGTGCTCAGATATTTTCAGAGATTTCAGTAGCTCTGCTAACAGTCAGTATGCAGAGTGCACCGAGGGGGTTATGTTAACCGGTTTGTTTACATATTCCACTCTCTGTGTTCCACATGTTGCATTCGCAGATTCTCATTTTCACTTAACGATCGTGTCTTTCCACCTGGTCTTGTGTCTCTGTGCTTCTGTAACATAAAGAACGAGCTGACATTTTTCTCTAAATAGGGAGTAGGACCTCCCTATTTATATCATAGTTTATGAAATAGCACGTGTATTTCAGTAATAGCCTACTGATTTCAGTGTAGTGGTGAACAGTCACACAGCTCACGTGGGTGTTATCTGTGATACTCCTTAACTATAATTTATCCAAGTTAACTTCAGTTAACTCTGAGCGGCTGGATCGACGGAGGTCAGACAACAATTTTACATGTATGATCTTAAAACAGGACACAGCCATTATTCGTCCTGGCCTCATATCAAATGTGAACGCAGACTGAGTCTATGTTTGACGTTTGCTTTATATCTAATCTTCCTCTCAAACATTTAAACAGCAACGAGTCTGCAGCTGAGGGAACACAAACTCAAATTGTCGGAACAGGTTTGCTCGTTTCTTGCGTTCATTTGGTAATTTATTAAATGTATAACTGTTATAACTGCTGAGTCTCTTACCCTGATGAAAATGCAGAAAACACAGATCACGAACACCTGTTCAACCAATCGCTTTCATTCCACTTTGATCTGTGACAAACTGACGGTTCATCTCTGTTACAGTGTTGCGTTAGACTGCTATATTTTTGTGTTCTTTATGCTGTAGATTTTCACGTCTCTGGAATAGTTGGCAGTATTAAGGATGCTTTTCTGTAAAATCATATTGATATGACCCGTGAATTATTCGTAGATGACAGTTAGATTAGTCAGCTGGGAAACTCTGGGTTAACTCAAGGAGCTGAAGATATCGTGGACATGCTGACCTCGCTCTGTGGTGTGCAGGTCCGTTTACCCTCATGATTAATATTCACAATAAAAATATTAGCCGAACATCATGAAGTCTGTATGTGTGTCATAGTGTTGAACAACCTTTGTACAGTTAAAGCCAGCAGTTACTACATGACGGAAACACCAACGTTATCTCTTTTATGCGTTTATACACAGGTCACGCTGATTACTGAACAAAAACCCAAAGATCAGCTGTTAATCGAATTTATTTGCTCTCTCTCCTCCTTAAACATGTTTTTAATGTTAGTTATAATTCAGAATTGGCGAGTGAAACACGTAGGACACATAAGAACATCAGGAAATAAAACCCCGATAAATATAACCTCAGTAAAATAAGTCAGTGTCAGCGGGGGTTATTACAGCTGTGTACCGGGGCATGCGCTTTGTCGGCGGTAATAACAGCTCGATTGCTTGCGAGGCGAGCGGGTCTATCCCCCGCTTTGCCGTGAGACTGGGCAGACATCTCCGAAATCATCGAAGCACTTTTGCAAAGAGGCTGTATCTTGAGAAACCGACCAGACACATGAAGATTAAACCACTACATTCTCGGCTAAAAAAATATTAAAACTGTATTTGGTGACACACACAAACAGGGTTTTTCAAAGTTCAGTTCTGTTAGTTTCCACATGCTGGTTGTTGTGTGCTAAAAACAATGGCCACCAGGCCAAAGCAATGGTTTTGAGTCGATCAGCGTTAACTGAGTTTGATGGGTGAGGTTGACAGATAAAATTATTTCATGGTGAGAGCCAGGCACCAGGACTGCCAAAATGAAATAAATAAATCTATCATTAAATAATTAATTAAATGTGTCAATAATTAATTAAAATGTGAAATACATAAATAATTAATTAAATGTGTCAATAAATAATTAATTAAATGTGTCAATAATTAATTAAATGTGTCAATAATTAATTAAAATGTGAAATACATAATTAATTAAATGTGTCAATAATTAATTAATTACATGTGTCATAACTATTTATTTAATTAATTATTTCCCATTTTAATTAATTATTGCCACATTTAATTAATTATTTAATGGTGTATTTAATTAATTCATTATGGCAGTCCTGGCATTCCATACTTCTGAGTGTCTAAGAAACATTGTAATATCTGGTCTTACTTTATCAGTTACACAGGAGTCTATTATTCCTAACGGCTTTATATATTTTTGTAGCTTCTGTTTTGTGTTTCTGTTTACAAACTCCTGGGTTTGTAAACTTTGATTTCACACCACTGTGTACTGTTCAGGATTAATGGCACCATCCCGAGCAATGCTGAGACCCGAGACAACGTCCTTACCTTTAAAGGGCCGGTCACGTATGACCTGCAGGGAATCTACGTGTGCGATGCAACGAACAGCATCGGGACACGATCGGGCTCCGTGGAGGTCAGCGTTTTAGGTAAGATTACATGAATTTGTCTGAAATTCAACATTACTACTTCTGATATTGTTAATGCTTTACTATTAATAATAGTAATATATAACACTCCTTCAGAAACAAGGTTTTGCTTACTGTGACTGCTTTACACTCAAATATTCCGTGCCGCACAGTTTTTGGAGCTTTTCCTTAAAAATGTGTTGTTGGGTTTTTTTTCTGCAGAAAAACCATTACCGCAGATAGCAACGAGTGATGTCATCAGCGTAATCGCCTTATTATTGGCTGCTGGAGTGCTCCTGGGCATTACTATCACAGTCCTGGTGCTTAAAATAAGAAGTAGAAAGTACGACACCTCGTACGTAAACAGCTCTCCATCTTTTTGCTTCACACGTACCTGTTTTTTACGACACGGTTTAAAGCCTTTAATACATCACTTATTTTGTTTTCTGCTTGATCAGTGACTCTCCATCCAGAAAATTGTCCCAGCCAATAAGAAAAAGGCCAGCAGATGACGTCCAGGTAACATTTGTACTGAGTGGAATTTAGATATCACATATTTAAAAAGTTTGTAAAATGTCCACAGGGATTTGGCTAATCCACTAATAAAATAGAAATAAAACTAAAAATAAAATTGTTCCAGGTCACTACTGAGAGGACAGAAACTTCAGTGAGGACTTTTATGTCGTAAAGTATGTACCTATAGTTCAGGATTTGTACTAGCTTGGATACAATTACCCCTCATTTCTTCATGTTTTCCTTCCAAGAAGACAGACTTGTTTTTTTTAAGTGGGATTGAGCAAGTTTTCCAAGTTCATAAAGGCCTTTTAAAGCTTTTCTTTGCTGCTTTTTCCACTGTTCATGACCATTTTTAGAGGAATTATTTGTTTGTTTGTTTGTTAAACCACTTAACACCGACTGAGTCATTCAAGCTTAAAAAAAGTCATCTAACTCAAGGGTTAAACCAGTGTTGAGTGTACACACTGGCTCAAAAGAAAGAACTAATTTTAAATTGTACTGTTAGACACTTTATTACCAGCAGCCACCCCCCCACCCCCCCAATTTAGTTATTTGAATGTCAACCATAACACAGTTCGACAGGCATAAAATAGTAATTTGGCATCTAGATGATCCCCAAATAGGTTTTAGCCAAAAACCTTGATTGGTGTGCAGTATGTTCTCAGGAAATTTCAAGTAACTGGACAAGTGGAAGACAACAGAAGACCTGAAAACTATTTACAGCAGATAAACAGTATCTGACGCCACTTTCTTAAGAAACAGGAAGAAAAATCCAGCAAGAACATGACACAGGAGCTGGGAGATGCATCTGGCCCCTCTCTTGAATAGTTTGCTGTTCACTGACGCCTCATCAGGATTGGTCTCAGTAGAAGTGTGGATGTTAAGAAGCTTCTTAATGAAGGGAAACAGGGAGAAAAGGGTGGTGGTATGCCACATTACACAAGAACTGGCCTGAAAATCAGTGTCAAATTTATAAATGTCATTAGATAGAGGTACAGTGACTGTCTTCAGCCATCTGTAAAACATTGTGGAGGTTCTGTCACGGTTCAAGGCTGCATTTCAGCCAGTGGTGAACATAGATTATAGTAGATAGAAAAACATGAACATAGCAAATGACCACAAACACACTTCCAATTCTATCCAAAGCATACCTGGATAGAAAAACACAGCAAAGCACTATCAGTCATCGATTGTCCTCCCCAGACCCTGGACATCAGCATTAGCTGCGTGGGGTCATCCTGACAGAGAAAGGAGGAAAAGCCAGCCAACATCCAAAGAAGAGCTTTGAATATCCTTCAAGAAGCTTAAAGAATTATTCCTGAAGACTAATTAAGGAAATTACAATAAAGCTTGACTGAGAGTGTTCAGGCTATGTTGAAGAGTAAAGGCAGTCATACTAAATACTGACTGTAAATTTTATTAGAATTGTACAAACTCTTTTTTTGCCTTATATGCCTTATGTATTTCCATGTAAGTTTGCACCTGCTTCCCATCTTCCTTCACTGAAAAAAAGACCATGTTGGATTTACTTAATTCAATAGTGGACATTGGTGGCACACAGTTGTTTTGCTTTGGCAGAAACTTAAACAACTTAGTTAAATCAACACAACTTATTTATATTCAATAAACCTGTGCATTTTGTGTTGATTAAACATGATTGAAACATATGTAGATGAAGTAAGTTGAACTCCTGGAATATTTTAATCGTTCACGATTTTGTCATTTTATTCCAAAACTATTCAATAGCTTTTACCCCAGTACTACGTGGTCACTTAAATACTACATGTTATCTTCATATTATATAATGTTCAACAAAGTCTAGAGTCCGGTTAACATAAACATTAAATGGATTTACCTTCCTCCTATCTTTATACAAGTTGGGGGGGGGGGGGGGGGGGCATAACCCTGAAGTGATAAGTTAAGAGGCAGGGTACACCTTGGACAGCTCACCAGTCTATCACATAGAGACAAACAACCATTTACATTCATGGGCAATTTGGAACCACCAATTAACCTAACTCCAATAACTGCATGATTTTTAACTGTGGGAGGAAACCAGAATACCCAGAGAGAACCCAGTGCAAACTAGCCAGATTGCAGATTTGAACCCAGGACCTTCTTGCTGTGAGACAACAGCGCTAACCACCATGCCACCAATCCAGGACTGACAAAAGTTTGAAATCCAGCAACTAACCACTCTTACTAGATTGTATCATGTCATCTCAACAAGAACAAATTAAGGTGTTGAATTTCATACAAATCATACATGATTTAATTACGTTCACCATAGAAAGATGAAATTATTTTGTTCAAATTACAAGTTAGACTTTTGTAAATGTAACAACCACCCAGCCGCCAGCGGCTGCTCGACTTGACTGAGATGGATGCCTTCCTCAAACCACCATCCAAAGCCGTCGAGATGAAATCACATGCAGTGTCGCGAGATTTAACATTGCTATATTATTGACTTACTTACTCACTCGAACATGATATGAACAATTTAATATACCATCTCTGCATATCATGCAGTTTCTTACACTATATCTACACTTCACTTTAAAGCATCAGGCAATTGTGTTGAATACACGCAAGATGCTTACATAAATCCAAGAGATGGACAATCCCTTTTTTCAGTGTAGTGAAATTTAAAACCCCCCCACAGATGATTCAAGACTCACAATACTGTAGATCTTTAATAAACACGCCTCCTTTCTTCACAGCATTCAGCACGGTTTTACGAAGAGCTTCCAAGCACAGCTGACTATGTGAGCTACAGACTGGCCTGTAACAAAGAGGATTACCCAGAGCCCTACTCCCCTCCAATCAACCCGCCTCTTACATTTCTTCCCCAGCACCCCTACCACTCTACTCCTCCAAACCCTGCAATGACCATCAGCAGCACCGCCGCATCAGGAAACACCTTCTCTCCTCCTTCACACACCACTGCCATCTTTAAATACCCCTCTGTACCAGGTCTGTCCTCTCCTCCTCCAGGAGTAGCAGCGTACACTTTTCCCAAAGAGCAGTATGTCTGAAACGACATCAGCGAAACGACACGAATGAAAAAAAAAACAAAACCCAAACATATTTAACCTGACTGGACTACGAGGCAGTGTCTCTGCACCACTGAGGATAAGGACAATAAAGGTTTGGCTATTGGACTTTGAATTAAGGCCAGTTTGGAAACATTTTCTCTCTTTGTCCTGATTTATTGTGCTCTATTTGTTCAATGAAAAAAGGAAGGCTGTGACCCTTAAAGGTGAATTGAATTTCTTTTGAAAAATGTATATTTCATGGTTGTATTAGATTTGATTATATCAAACTGAAAGGATGGGATTATCTCTTGACGTGGTTGATTACTTACTTTATCCTCTATAGCATCATTTTGTAAAAAAAAAAAAGGAAAAAAAGGAAAAAAAAGAAAGAAAAGAAAAGAGGAAAAAGAAAATGGAAACAAAAAGAAAAAAGAAAATACAGTTTCCTACTTGATATTTGATTCCCATTGTCTTCATCCTGTGGAACAACAGATATTACCTTTTGATTTTACTTCTTGGTTTAATGTAATACAACTGCTGTGCTTGTATTTTGTATAATCTACCTTTTTTTCTATGTAAAGAAAAATGTTTTTATTTACTGAGGAGATTATGTGATGATTTGTAAAGTTGATGTTTTTATTTGTGGTATCTGTGGGTTTTAGCATTCATTGACACTGGTTGTTTGATGAACTTGAATTTGTAGCATTTAAATAAAAATGATCACATAAACGTGCATCAACAGTCTAGTAGCTGGGTAAAACGAGCTCACCGCGACATGGCTGTGATGGTTGGACCCCCTTTTGACATTCAGATCTGTTTGAGATCTTCGTGGCCCAGATTCAACAAGGTGGTGGAAACACTCCTCAGAGATTTTGGTTCATACCGACATGGCAGCATCACACAGTTGCTGCAGATTTGCTGCAGGTCCAGGATGGGAATATCCGGTTCCAACCAATCCCAAAGCTGCTCTATTTAATTAATTAATCTAATAATGGTGTGTTATCCTGCTGGAATCAGGAGCCTCAAGACAATGAGTACACTGTGGTTATAAAGACAACCTGTGGTATTTCAAGGACGCTCAGTTGGCACCTAAGGGCCCAAAAAGAAAACCCCCCACCATCACACCACCAGTCTGAGTCATTAATAAAATCCAGGATGGATTCATGCTTTTACGTTATCTACACTAAACTCTGACCCTACCATCTGAGACTCTTCTGACCGGGCAAATTTTCAGTTGTCCAGTTTGGTGAGTCTGAGATGCTCTTCTGCATACCTTGGCTGTAACAAGTGGTTATTAAAGTTACTCTTGCCTTCCTATCAGCTCAAACCAGTCAGGCCTTTCTCCTCTGACGTCTGGCATCAATAAGGCATTTTCATTCGGAGAACAGCTGCTCACTGGATGTTTTCTCTTTTTCTTGTCATTCTCTGTAAAACAGAAAGATGGTTGTGTGGGAAGATCAACAGTTTCTTAAAATATTTAGAACAGTCCATCTAGCCAATAACATTGCCACGTTCAAAGTCACTTTATTCACCCTACAACTCCATTGTAATGCAGGTCATCTCGACAGTGTCTACATGCCCAAATTCAGTGAGTTGCTACCATGTGATTGGCTGATTAGATCTTTGAGTTAACCAATAGAACAGATCTACCTAATCAAGTTTCTATAAGTAGGCGGCCCATTTAAATAATTGTGTTGCAAACACTGAAGTCTGCAATGACTTTCTTTCATTTTGGATAATAAAAAAAAATCTCTCTAACATTAGTAACCAATTTAATTTTTATCTAGTGAGACTGCATAAAAAGTTATTAAAATTTAACCTGTCAATGCTGAAAGGGTAACTGAATTTGTTTGTGTGTGATAGTTTCACATACAAACAAACTCTCCCATGTACACAATTATGCACTTACGGTGATTTAAATCCCTCAGGGATTTAGCTAATTATTTCAACGTGCAAAAGAAGCAGATTAACAGCGGGATCAAGAAGTGTCATCCCCACTAATTGTAAGAACAACCAGAAATGACACTTTAGCTTCCTAATGCTGAAGTCCTGTTTATTTAAAATGTGGATTTGGGCCAACAGCTTAGTAGCTGTTGTAGCTTAGTAATAACATCAATGTTACAGCTTAAAACATGAACACTTAAATCACTTAAATCTTCATCATTCTGACACTGGTATCATTAACTATCATTAACTGACTGACTACCCAAACCATGTTAATTAAAACATTTTTTAATGCTTAATTTGTGTGTTTTGATTTAATGATTATAATGGCCATTATATTTACAATCTAGATGTTTAAAAAAACAGATTTATTATGGATTCTATGTCTGGCTCATAGCCCCCCTCTCTCCTTGTCAGCTGCTACTTTCAAATGTGCAGTTTTTATAGTGAAAGCGAGTGCATCGACTCACTCTTGAGTCTGCTGCTGCCGCTGGGCTTTAAAGTTGATGGATATTGTAATCAGTTTCTGATTGTACCAAGGGAACGCCTTGTTCCTCTGCATAAATCTGATCAGATTTACTATTAAGCTCTCAGACAATAAATATATAAATGCATACGTTGTACTTCCATAAAATAAAACTGCTCCGAGTGGCACCAGGCTCAGATTATTTTCTTTTGGTTTCATTTTCTGATTTATTATGACCCTTAATATCTTGTTGGGATTTGATGAACTGAAGCTAAAACTGATCTCATCTCACATTACATGCTACCTAAAAGTCCCTACTGCTCCTCTACAAAGATAAAAACTTTCTTTAAAAAGAATGATTAGGAAAAATGGACCCCAAGACCGTGCATACATGCAGGATCAGTTTTTTATTAACTGGAAATATACATCTTGGTATGTGCAATGATAAAGACCATGCTACGAGGAAACATGGCAAATGACTGCAAGATGCCAGATATCTAAATCAATTTCAACACTAATCCCATCAGTAGAGGTTAAGCTTCCCATTTGCTCCTCATATGATCCGATGAAGAAATCTGAAGCCTTTGATTTCACTGTTTACCTAACAAAACAAAGATACAATAAAAAAAAACATTGTTTGATCTTACTTTGACTATACAAATGAATATTTTTGCTGAGATCCTCGCCTACTAAATCATTCTTGTTTTTTGCATAAGATATTTTTGTATTTAAGCTGACACTAAAAGAAAAACAAAGGGCAAAGAAAATATAAGAAGATATTAATCTCTTTTAATCCCCCCCTTTTTTTATTCCTGAGCTTTGAGTGCATCCTCTGCGAGGCTATATGAAAATGACTGTTGATAACATTGATCAGCATTCCCACTTTGGTCACCGCTTGAAGAGGATGATGTAAAACAATAAAATAAAAACTGCACTCTATGAATATGAAAAAAAAGGATTTCATTACAGTAAAACCTCTGTGAGATTTTCACATGTGAAAGACGTGTAGAGGAATGTCAGCTTCATCCAGTGCAGCCTTGGCTGTATGAGTAGTTGCGTGAAAGGCTAACTCATCCACTCATGCATATGTCTTGCATAATAGATGATTTTGGTATAACTGATATTCTAAACCAGCAGGAGAAACAAAGACGGACAGAGAGAAAGGAAAGACTCATTAATACTTCGGTCTAAATCAGTTTACCGATCCTCCGTCCCTTCCTGCTCTCAGTCTTGTGAAGTCAGTCTCTGCAACTGGATTCCCCGAGAAACTCGTGCATCAGAAAGACAGAACCATGAAAACCTCAGGCACCTGAGGGCAGGCAATAACGTGCTATTTTCAGGGCCACAAAATATTCACCTTTCAATCTCAAACACATTTTTTTGGAGTAAAGAAGTTGTTGGACTCAAGATCATCATGATACCATGGTGGCACCACTGCTAGGACTGGCTGTTCTGTTTCTAACTACCAGTCTGGTCACTTTGGGGGCAAATGGTAAGAGTTTTCCAGTGTCCGTGGATTAATTTACACTTTTATTGTTATTGTCTACATAACATCAGACACTAATTATTATAACATAATCTAAGTGGCAAGTTAATTTAGATTAAGAGAAGTAAATTTTTCAGTACCTGCAATTCTGTTGGAATTATTGCATAACAGACAAACTAGTAAAGGCTTATTACAATTTCTATGGTATTTTTTTTACTCTCTGTCACATTTCAAAATTCATTATGCTCAAAAAAATGTGAGACTTTTGTACTGTTTTTTAAACAGAAAAAACAGATAAATCTGTTTGTATTTGTCTCACATGGATCAAATGATGATAAACAGAACCTTGCAGATGAAATTAAAAACAAAGAAGAAGGAAAATGTGTTTGAAAAACTGAATCTGGCATTAAAAGAAATTTTAGAATTGCTTTTTATAACATTACACTGCCTCTGAAACTGACTGTGTAATCAATCCTGCAACCAAACACTGACCGGGCATATGACACCACCGTCTCCTGTTGCTTAACAGACACCCACAAACAAAGTGTTTGTGTGTGGGTCCATTATTTTATTGACTCACACACATTGTATGCCTCCTCCAGATGTGCAGATCAATCATAAAGGGGAGGTGGTGTACCAGGACACCAGTGTGTATGGGGTGGTGGACAACGCGGTGACCCTGGAGTGTGGTACCACCGTGCCTGACATGTATATATGGAGCTTCACCAAACCCGGCACTGAAGCAATAAAGGCTGTGGTGTATAATGTGGGTCAAGGAATAAAGACCCAGAAGTTGGCTGAGACACTCGGCCAACCAACAGTCATCTCAAACAGCTCAGCTTTACAGATTGAGAAGCTCCCTCTGGCATCACATGGCTTATTCACCTGCCAGGCCTTCTATGACATAACACAGGAGGCCAAAGTCTACTACTACTATGTCCATCTGACTGTTCGAGGTAAGAACTCCCCTCAGAAACAATGTTCTTCCTAAACACTCTCAGATCATGGCAAAAAAGAGCTAGTCTGCATAAGGTGAAAAACTTCAGCAGCTTTATAGAAACTAATATTTGAAGCAGTTGCAAAATAATCTTGGAGAAACTAAAAACCTTTGGGCCATCTTTCATCTTGGTGCCCTATGTGTTGACCAAACTTTAAAAACAATAGTTAATGGACATAATTTTAATTCTATAAATATGTACATATAACGACAGCATTAACCAAGAGTCACGAAAGAGAGAATAGTACACCAAATGTGGAGGCCAAGAAAGTGAAGGCATAAAGTGACACCTTGATGTCCACACAAGTGTGGGCCCTTTTTTCATATCACCCTACACACAGTTTTGGAGCTCAGTTGGTCAACACAACCTGCCATAAATTCCAAGATGCTTGTCAGTGTCACCTGCTGTGATCAGTGATTCTTGATTCGAACTACTAGCCATCAATGGCAGTACTTCGCTTTGCTGCTCAATGTAGTAGCAGATGTAGAAAGATGTGTTTCAAAGAAGTTTCCAAAGAGACTTGCAGTGGAAACGTGGTTTCCACTAGAGCGATACAAGAGGAGAGCTTATGTATTTGGTTGCTCAGAAAATTACCAAGAAGGTAACTGTGAGCCAGGCTGTTTGTCTTTGCAGGCAAAGACCAGATCCTCCTCCTTGTGCATGCAGCAGTTATCTTGTTTGCTGTACTTGTCTCAGGTCTCTACTACTACAAGCAAAGATTCATTCTCTATACATGTGTCAGAGCAGATATGAAAACAGGGCCATCATTAAATATGCAGATGACTCTGTTATTGTCAGCTTACTGAAAGAGGGTGAAACTAACCACGGTCCAGTCATTGATGACTTTGTTCAGTGGTGTGAGGAGTCTTATCTCCAATTGAACATATCTAAAACAAAAGATATGGTTATTGATTTTAGGAAACAACAAAATGGGCACGGAGTCACTTTAATTAAAGGTCAGAAAATAGAGCAAGTACAATCATATAAATATCTTGGGACCATAATCAATGAAAAACTGAACTTTGATCAAAATTGTAAATCAGTTTGTAAAAAGGGTCACCAGCACCTTTATTGTCTTAGGAAACTTGCTCATTTCCACATTGACCAAAAAATTTTAACTTTGTTTTATCGTTCTTTTATTGAGTCTGTTTTATCCTTTTGTTTGGTGGCATGGTTTGGTCAGACCTCTGTCACAGAGAAAAACTCTCTAAATCAGATATTGAGATGGTCCAGTCATCTGATAGGTGATCCACAGTCTTGTTTAGCCCTCCTGTACTCCAAGCAGGTACAGAGGATGGCTTTATCAATCCTTAAAAATGGTTCCCATCCGCTAAGGGGTGAATTTCAGCTTCTTCCCTCAGGACGGAGGTTTCTATTTCCGAGATGCAGGACAAAGTGTTATAAAAATAGCTTTGTCCCCGTTGTCTGTGAAGGTTCTCAGTCATCCAGGTCATCGTAGTCAAAGGAGCTTGCAAAGAAAAGCGTCTGGACTTCTTTAAGTTACTTGAAGACGTTTCACCTCTCATCCGAGAGGCTTCTTCAGTTCTAAGGTCAAATGGTGGAGAGTCCCACCATTTAATGGAGTTGAATGGTGTGATGTTTGTGACTGGGCTATAAGTGCAAAAATTAGGTCCTTGGTACTGGGGGGGGGGGGGGGGGGAGCCTTGGAAAGATTAACTGATATCAAAACCTCTTCGAAGCTGAAGATTGTGTTATTTATTGAACACTGTGACTCATTTTCAGTGAAGACGGTAAACATACCTTCACGTGTGTAACTTTATCTTAACCACAGTGCCTGTCAGCAAGCCTTACCTCCTCATGAACGATGCTCCTCCAGTGGAAGGATCTATAGTGTGGATGAACTGCAGTGTGGAAAATGGGACTGGACCGATCCTGTATGTGTGGCACTATGAAACCTACAATGGTAACACCACAACCTTTGAAATGGGCAACAGCAGCATTATTAACATGACCAACGTTAACCGCAATCACACCGGTTGGTACCGCTGTGTGGCCAGCAACGCCGTCAACAGCGAGAGCTCCAAACGTCTATGGCTGGACATCCTCTGTGAGTGTAATTAGATCAGGGAGACCTATTTCTTCATTTGTAATTCATTTCTTCATTTAACAATTAAAAGAAAGTATCAGCATGTAAAAACTTAATGCACTGCAGGTCAGTGTTTTGAGCATTTTTCAGTTAAATTTATTTACTTCTGTATTGTTTCCATCTAAAAAAAAAAGTAATGCCTTGTTAAGAATTAGGCTTTTATCCCCAAATTCAAAAAGTGCTGATCACAGTACAAAAATTATGTAATTATCTGAATTTTTAGGGAATTACACATATTTTTAAAAAAGTTCCAGTTGTTATGAGTTGTCAAAAATTAAAAACAAAAGTTTCTGCACTTGTATTTTAGATTCTTATTAGAGCTGATTCAAGTTAGGGTTAATTTAGCTGCTGTATGTCTCAACTGCTAATGTAAAACTAAGTAAGAGTCCTACTTTAAACTGGATTTCTTATTAGCTTTCTGTAATTTGCATATAACACGCCTGTGTTATGTGGGCTTGGGCTTGAAGTTTTCCTTGTTGATAAAGCTTGTAGTTAGTGATGGATCAAGTTAGAGTTAGTTTTCTTTCTGTCGCATAAAACAAAGATTTCTTTGTTTCACAGGTACATAACACGCCTGTGTCCCTTATTTCTTGATTTGCGTTCATATTCTTTCTCCTCAGTTGGACCAGACATTCCTCAGATAGACGTGACTCCGTACACTATGACCAGGCGGGGTTACACAGCTCTGGAGACGGAGGCTGTTTCCTTGCTGTGTGAGGCCCAGTCCAATCCAGCCAGTCAGTACGTCTGGTTCTACAACAACTCCCAGGTCTACACCGGGCAGAAGTTCACCATCACCAAGATCCTCCGCATGCACACTGGCGACTACACCTGTTTGGCACAGAACACCAACCTCAACACCAGCTCCAATAACACCATCAGCCTGACTGTCTACTGTGAGTGTGACCTCTGACCTCGTGACCATGCTATTAATCATCTTACTCCTCTGTCAATCCTCGTATGCTGCACTGACCTGAGCTGTTCCATTGCTGTACTGCATTTCACCAGGATTATAAAACACTACAATGTCATTAAAATCACAATTTCACATTTTTAATAAAACACTACAAGCAACTTTTATTTTCATCTTTCTTGTTCATGAATATCCTACCAACTTCTAACTTCAAATGTTATCCCCCACAGACCCCCCAGATGGCTCCCCGTCCTGTTCTGTGGAGCCGGCTCTGAATCACACCTCTCTGCGGCTGCTGTGTTCCTGGCCTGGTGGTTTCCCCTCACCTTCCCTCCACTGGACTGGAGACCTGATACAAGATCAGTCCAACACAGCCCAGCAAACAAGTTCAGCCTCCAGCACTACCATCCTCATCAGCACTGCAATCTCGCTGCCCTCTGGAGGCCCGACTTCTAATAACAGCTTGTTTACGTGCGTGGGCTCCCATCCTGCCCTGAAACAGTCGACACAGTGCAGCACACGCACATGTGGGTGCAGAAATGTCAACAAAGAACAACAGAAAGTTAAACAAATGAGAGTGTAAATGTGAAGATTATACACTTTCAACATCACTCATTTGATTTCTCCTCCATCAGATATTCCCCCTGCAGAGCCAGTGTGTTTTGTTGAAGTGACTAATGACAAACAGTACTTCATGATGTCCTGCTCCTGGGAAGGAGGGTTCCCTAAAGCCTTGGTGTGGTGGGAGGGACCTGCGGGCCAGAGCAGGGGTGGAAAAGAAAACTCCAACATCCTGATCCTTCCGTACGGGACAGCTCACAGTGGGAAACCTTACACCTGCTATGCCAGGCACCCACTTCTGGTTCAATCCAAGACCTGCAGCCTCACACTGGGTCAGTGCGAGTGATGTTCAGCTTACTTACAATCTGAGAACCATGTTATCACTTCTACATAAACATTTCACAAAGTTTTTAAAGGATCCTTGAAATTCTAAGCCTTTGAATTGTGACAACTTTATGTACAAATCCAGACATGTTTTAGACCTTTTTAATGGAAGGAAAAATGCCATTATTAATATATTTGAAATTATATTTTCTAATTCAGGATGTTACATAGAATAAGTTAAAATATGTCACATTTACCTAAGTGATGCTTTGTTATAACAAATGTTCATCATACGAATTTGCTCAACCACATGAATTCAATTTAGTTTTATTTATAAAGCACCATATCACAACAGGAGTTGCCTGAAAGTGCTTTACATTGTAAGATAGACACTACAATAATACAAAGAAAGCAGAGAAAACTCCAACAATCATATGACCCCCTATGAGCGAGCGCTTTGGCGACAGTGGGAAGGGAAAACTCCAATTTAACAGGAAGAAGCCTCAAGCAGAACCAGGGTTGCTAAGGGTCGGGCATCTGCCTCGACAGTTTGGGGTGAAGAGAGGAAGACAGGACAGCTGTTATGAATAGAGAAACTACTGTATTCATAGAGACCAAAAGAATTTATTTTACCAGTTTGTAAACATGCTTTATATTTCCTATTAAATCTGCATTTTAATATATGAGCAGGCCATTACAGATGTTGTCTGGTCAAACCAAGAACAAAATTATACTGGTTGAGAAAAACTTTGGGACAAATATTATGAAGTCTTTGGGCCCTTTCTTAGGTTTGAACCTGGATTTGACTAAAGCTTACATACCAGAGGTTAACATATAATCTATATTTTTAGTCAAAAATGTGACAATATTCTTCTTCAACAGACCTGCATGTATGATTATGTCTTAAACACAGTGTCTGTCAGTAAGCCTTACATCCTGATGAGTAATGCTTCTCCAGTGGAAGGATCTTCAATGTGGATGCGCTGCAATGTGGAAAATGGAACTGAACCGATCCAGTACACCTGGCACTATGAAACCTACAATGGTAACGCCACAACCTTCGCACTGGGCAACAGTAGCATCATCAACATGACCAATGTCAACCGCAACCACACTGGCTGGTACCGCTGTGTTACCAGCAACGCCGTCAACAGCGAGAAATCTGACCGCCTATGGCTGAACACTCTGTGTGAGTTTTAATATATAAACATTTTTAAAACAAGTTTTCAGGTAAATACATTGGAAACTACAAGCAATTAAAAGCACACAACTGTTACAGACCACAAGTAAGTAAAATGTTTTGTTTTCTATACTTGGATTTTTTTAGTACCCAGCATGATTCATTTTTTCTTTGATAAATTTAAAGAGAATGTGCTGGTATCTGGCACCAAGATTTTAGCAACAGATCCTTTAATTCCCATACGTTCCCATACGTAGGGCCTCCATAGATCTGAATTATATGGCCGACAAATCCCACAGATGCTCGAAAACACCTCAGACTTGTTGTTGTGCTCCTCAAACCATTCCTGAAACATTTTTACTTTGTGGCATGGTGCCTCTATCCTGCTGAAAGAGGCCAAAGCCAACAGCAGAAGCCTGCTGATGCTGTCTGCTCTTGTTAATCATAACAGCACATCTCCTAAGTTGGCAAGAATCCTGAAAGTGGCACAGGGACCAAGAAAACCATGTCATTGTCTGTACTGTCTTCTTCTTGTTTCCTGTAATATCAGGAACAGAATTAAAAGTCCCTCTTTTCCCGTAATTACTCATTTACATAATATCCTCAAAACCTAACAGTAACATTTTGACCCAAAAGAGAGTGCTCTCAGAGTGCAGGCTTACTTGTTGTTCCTAGATTTTCCTAAAGTACACTGAGAGGCAGAGCCTTTAGCTATCAGGCTCTCTCCTGTGCAGCTCCTTCTTTGGGTTTGGGAGACAGAGAGCTACTCTACTTTTAAGATTGGGCTTGAAGCTTTCCTTGTTGATAAAGCTTGTAGTTATGGCTGAATCAAGTAAGGGTTAGTTTTCTTACTGTAGTATAGAACAAGATTTCTTATCAGACTAATATGAGTTTTGCACACAACACGCCTGTGTCCCTTATTTCTTGATTAAGGGAAAGAATTCATATTTTTCTCCTCAGTTGGACCAGACATTCCTCAGATAGACGTGACTCCGTACACTATGACCAGGCGGGGTTACTCGGCTCTGGAGACGGAGGCTGTTTCCTTGCTGTGCCAGGCCCAGTCCAATCCAGCCAGTCAGTACATCTGGTTCTACAACAGCTCCCAGGTCTATACTGGGCAGAAGTTCACCATCACCAAGATCCTCCGTATGCACACTGGCAACTACACCTGTTTGGCACAGAACACCTACCTCAACACCAGCTCCAATAACACCATCAGCTTGACTGTCTACTGTGAGTGTGACCTCTGACCTCTTGACCATGATTTCAACTCCTTTGTCGGCCCTGTACCACTACCGTGTGTTCTTCTTCCTTGTGTACTCACAGACACACAAACAATTTCTCTTGGGAAGTGGAAATATCGAATGACGAAAACACTTATTTTATTCTGATATAATAATTTCCACCTAACGTCTTTAGTATCGCTGCCAAACAATAACCTTTTCTGTGTCATATCCCCACAGACCCCCCTGATGGCTCCCCATCCTGTTCTGTGGAGCCGGCTCTGAATCACACCTCTCTGAGGCTGCTGTGCTCCTGGCCTGGTGGATTCCCCTCACCTTCCCTCCACTGGACTGGAGACCTGACACAAGATCAGTCCAACACAGCCCAGCAAACAAGTTCAGCCTCCAGCACTACCATCATGCTGCCCTCTGGAGGCCTGACTTCTAATAACAGCTTGTTTACATGCCTGGGCTCCCATCCTGCCCTGAAACAGTCGACACAGTGCAGCACACGCACACGTGAGCGCAGCAATGTCAACAAACAGTAAAAGATAAGTTAGTGGCAGTTTTGTGATCATGTATCTGAACATGTTTATATCTCTCCTCTCCTTCATCAGATATTCCCCCTGCAGAGCCACTGTGTTTTGCTTCTGTGACTAATGACAAACAATATCTGACGCTGTCCTGCTCCTGGGAGGGAGGGGCCCCGAAAGCTTTGATGTGGTGGGAGGGCCCCGAAGGTCAGAGCAAAGGTGGAGAAGAAACCTCCAACAACTTTACCCTTCGCTATAGCACTGTACAATTTGGGAGACCTTACACCTGCCATGCTAGACATCCACTTCTGGTCCAAACCAAGATCTGCAGACTCAAGCTGGGTCAGTGCACATTTTCGTGATGTGATGAGATTTATTCATTCTTTTTGATCGATGCTGATGCAATGCAGAGTCGTATTTGTATACACAGGAAATTATTTGGAGTGTTCCTTCCACCTGAAAACAAATGATCTACCTTTCAGTAAACTAACATGATTTTAAAATCAGCATCTGAGGTCCTTTGATACAACACATGCAATCACTGACCACCAGCTAAAAAATCAATATGTGATGTCTTACTACCCAAAATTATACACCAGTACAAATATATTCAAAATGATCTTATCAGTGTTCATAAGCTGGGGTATTTTTTATTTTTTATTTTTAGGGTTCATTGTGCCTCTAAAGCTGACCATTTAAGAGTTGTCTTTGCTTGATCTATTTAAAAAAATCTCAGCAACAACAATTTGTCCTTTTAACTCTGCAAAACACGACTGGTTAAGTCTGAGCATAATGACAAATGGTATACACATGTCCCTTTATCTTCATAAAATAGTATCACTGCATCAGCATTTATTAGTCATTTTGTATTTAACATGCCCACATCAGATTAAAACTATACTATTCGAGAAACTTTAAGGCTCTTTCTCAGATTGGCCAAAAGTTCACATATAGTGGAAATGAAATTATAAGATCATCTTTTTAGTGTTTGTTTACTGCCCTTCAGTTCTACTACTGACTTTTAACATCCAAACACGTGTGTTATTCATCTTCATTGTAGTCCCCGTCAATAAGCCTTACGTCCTGATGAGTGATACTTCTCCAGTGGAAGGATCTTCAATGTGGATGCGCTGCAATGTGGAAAATGGGACTGAACCGATCTGGTATGTGTGGCAACGTGAAACCGGCAGTGAAGACGTCACAACATTTGCACAGGGCAACAACAGCATTATCAACGTCACCAACGTCAACCGCAACCACACCGGCTGGTACCTCTGTGTTGCCAGCAACAATATCAACAGCCAGACATCAGATCGCGTATGGCTGGACACCATCTGTAAGTATTGAAGCTGAGGTAGGGAATCACTGGACAAAAGAAAAAACAACCAAAATCATGATATTTTGGTCAATGGCTTATCTTTTCTGATCAGACTGAGTGAATAATTTTTGGCATTATAGCTGCTTTACAACAAATGACCGCCACAGTTGGTGACCTAATGGCAACAGGATGCAGTAATTTTGTGTGTGATCCTACATGGATCACATGATAAAACTTTTCATTGTACCCTGGTTTGAATTTTAGCTCTTAACAACATTTTCTTGCTCTGCTTTCAGCATAAGTTGTTTGTTTCTTGTATATCTTACATGCACTGCTACGTTTTCTCATCAGTTGGCCCAGATGTTCCTCAAATAGATGTGACTCCACCTCGTACAGTAAAGCAGGCCTACACAGCTCTGGAGACGGAGGCTGTTTCTTTGCTGTGTCAGGCCCAGTCCAATCCAGCCAGTCAGTACGTCTGGTTCTACAACAACTCGCAGGTCTACACCGGGCAGAAGTTCACCATCACCAAGATCCTCCGTGTGGATGCTGGCGACTACACCTGTTTGGCACAGAACACCTACCTCAACACGCGCACCAAAAAAACCATCAGCATGACAGTCTACTGTGAGTGTGACCTCTGACCTCTAACCATTATGATCATTTCACTTTCAATTAAACCTCTCCTGTAATGCAGAAATCCTCATAGGTTCCTTTGTTTTAATTCATTCTTGGCTGTGGGGATGAACAGTCTGGGGATGACGTCTGACTCAGATACTAATTAAAGATGTCAATAAGAAATAACAAGAAGCAGAAGTGCCACACCTCAGTTTCTACAAAGATAGACCATGCTCCATGTTTATTGGACAAATATGGTAGAGAAATATAATGGCCACTTCATTGCTATAGCCCACTCCAAGGCGACTCCTAACCCATTTTAACGTGTTTTGTGTTGGTCAAATATGAGACAAGCCTTTGTTATCCTTTTTGGTCAGGAGTGGTTTTCTCCTTGGAGCTCTTCATTGGATGCCATTTTTGCCTAGTCTCTTTGCTGTTGTTAAATCATGAAATCTGACCTTGACTGAGGAAAGTGAAGCCTTGATTTCTTTAGATGTTTTTCTGGGTTCTTTTGTGACTTTCTGGATGAGTTGTTGATGCACTACTGGAGTAATTTTGGTAGGCCTGCTACATCTGGTAAGTTTCATAACTGTTCCAAGTTTTGATTTGTTATTTGTGGATAACTCGCTGGAATCCGAAAGATTTCGAAGTAGCTTTGTAACCCTTTCCAGACAGATAGATGTCAGTGACTTTGTTTCTCATCTGTTCTTGAGTTTCTTTAGAACTTTGATGTGTTGCTTTCTGAGATTTATTTTAGCCTACTTCACTTTGTCAGACAGATTCCAGTAAAGCAGCTTCTGGTTCTGTCAGTAATCAGGCCTGGGTGTTGCTCATGAACCTGAACTCAGCTTCCCAAAATATGTGTATATAATCAAATAATTTTATAACTTACTCATGCCCAACATTATAAATACACGACATCTTTCCTGGGCCTTGATTTGACCATACTTTACACATCATTACCTTGTTACCTCTATCATATCCCCCACAGACCCCCCTGATGGCTCCCCGTCCTGTTCTGTGGAGCCGGCTCTGAATCACACCTCTCTGAGGCTGCTGTGCTCCTGGCCTGGTGGATTCCCCTCACCTTCCCTCCACTGGACTGGAGACCTGATACAAGATCAGTCCAACACAGCCCAGCAAACAAGTTCAGCCTCCAGCACTACCATCATGCTGCCCTCTGGAGGCCTGACTTCTAGTAACAGCTTTTTCACTTGCCTGGGCTCCCATCCTGCCCTGAAACAATCGACACAGTGCAGCACACGCACACGTGAGTGCAGCAATGTCAACAAACAGTAAAAGATAAGTTAGTGGCAGTTTTGTGATCATGTATCTGAACATGTTTATATCTCTCCTCTCCTTCATCAGATATTCCCCCTGCAGAGCCACTGTGTTTTGCTTATGTGACTAATGACAAACAGTACTTGATGCTGTCCTGCTCCTGGGAGGGAGGGGCCCCGAAAGCCTTGGTGTGGTGGGAGGGCCCTGAAGGTCAGAGCAAAGGTGGGGAACAAACCTTCAACATCCTGATCCTCCACTATGGCACAGCTCGCAGTGGGAAACCTTACACCTGCCACGCTAAACACCCACTTCTGGTCGAAACCAAGACCTGCAGACTCACACTGGGTCAGTGCACATTCTCACTGTACAACAAATAGCAGATATAAATTGTTAAATAATTAGTCTGTACATTGTCACACGTAGAGGCACCAGTGCTGCAGACACAGCGCAGAGTCGTGTCTGTGTACGAGGGGAGCGACGTTCAGCTTACCTGCAGTCTGAGAGCCAACTACCTTCCTGTCAATGAAATCACCTGGTTTAATAATCAGGGTGTTGGTGTGCAAGACACCTCAAAGTACATGCTTCTGAGAACGTCTGCATGGGCCAATCTGACTGTGAGAGACACAGATGAAACTCAAGACAGCGGCGAGTACAGGTGCTCCACTTCCAACGCAGTGGGAGGAACCGAAATCAATATCACTTTAGTCATCAAGAGTAAGGACCTGTTTTATTTTTCTGATCTTTTTTGGGCTTGTTGAATAATTTCCCTGTTGAGAACTATATTACATTCCTTGAGTCTGTACAGCATATGAATCTCAGTCAGCTTAGAATAAAGATGTGAAGCGAGAGGGAAATGTGTGGACTTCTTCTCCTGATTTTTTCCAGTTAAAAACACCTTAAATCAGATTTCAATACACCAAAGAATTACATGGAAAACTCAATTCTTTCACTTTTTACTTTTGTGCAGTTCAGACAATGCTTTCACTGTCTAAATTCAGCCAAGGGGTTAATATCTCCAGTTTAATATATTAGTAATAGAAGTATTACTTAAAAGTAATTAGTAGTCTGGGAATTGACTACACATTATTTAATGGAAATCCACACATTAATTGATTAGATATACAAACTGGATTGATGTCATATCGAAGTCATATTTATTTATGTTTGCTTTATGTGTGTATAAGAGTACCCCATGCCACCCAATGCAACCCTGGTCAGAGTGATGTACACCAGCCGACAGCGTAATGAGGTGGAGCTGGAGTGGGTGGTGGAGAAAGAGGAAGCAGGAAGTTGGACAGGTTTCTTCTTGGAGCACCAATGGTTGTCTGAGCGTCCACGAAGGAAAGGAAGCGGGAATGACTCTTCAAGTGAGCGGGTGGAGGAGAAAGTTAGTCCCATAGTCTGGTACCGTAACATCCTCCAGGATCCAGCTGTCAGGATTTATACAGTGGGGAGCCTGACCCCAACGGTTACCTACCAGTTTCGCATCATACCGGTGAACCACCGCACTATGGGGCACCCTTCTACTCCAAAGAAACCAGGTACAGGAAATGCGAGACATATGAGACCTCTGGCAAAAAACTGGGCAAAGTGGGTGGGGGGCTTCAACAAAAATGTATTAATATTTATCTGAAAAATTAACCCACAATACTCTAGTTCAACAGAGTTTACATTAATGGGGAACCTAGTAGTCATTCCTATTATGGGATAACGGTACGGTGAACGCTTATCACTTTGCAGATGTGTTTTCACAGAGCTCAGCTCCTTTGCAATGTTTAACTCTGATGTGTTTTAGTGGAACCACGCAACAATTTGTACCCCGCTGTGATTGGAGCAGCTATCGGTGGGATGATTGCAGCCATTGTCACTGTTCTGCTGCTCATGTTCATCCTCCGTAACTGCAGCATCAATCCTCGTGAGTCCTCCACACACGACCACCACCAGCATCCTGCTGACCTATGCATAAAGCAACATTATGCAGCTTTAATACTCTGTATCTTCCCCCAGGACTCCATGACTTGCTGTTTGGCTTGTAAGTATATGTGTATCTGTTGCAACCTTCACCCGGCACTTTATTAGGTACACACTGGTAGTATTGAGTTGGACCATCTTTTGCTTTCCAATCTGTCTGAATTCTCTGTGATATTTTCTGACCTGAACAGTTTCTGTTATGTTTCAGTCTTGTTTCCAGAACAAAACGGCTACATGTTAATCAGAAGTTATTGTAGGTAACCTCTGCTTGTACAGCTTACAAGGGATAACCTCGGGAAAACACAGAATGTATTCTAATGATCATCAAACCATGTCTTTATTGATCATTACTGAGGTGTCAAAACTTGTTATTAAAGGTACTCGAGAGATGTTCAAGGGGTAACAAGTTAAGTAAGGTCTTGAAAACATCATCCAGTGCTTTTTAGTTCAATTCAGTCCAATTCTATTTTATTTATACAGCACCAAATAACAACAACAGTTGCCTCGAGTAGCTTTATATTGTAAAGTAAAGAACTTACAATAATAGAGAGAAAACCCCAAAATCAAATGACCCCTATGAGCAATCACTTGGCTACAAGGGCAAGAAAAAAACTTCCTAACAGTAAGAAACATCCAAAAGAAATTGACTCAAGTTGGGGGTGTTTCTACAGCTTATAGAGGTCACCTGCCCCATCATGTCAAGTCCTCCAGGGGAAAAACAAGGCATTCTGTACTCAGCAGATATATAATTTCTTCAGTTTTTTCTAGTCCTGTGCCATCATTTTCTTCCAAATTGTACAAAACGCCACCGTCAAGAGATGCCTGAATGGAGCTCTTCATCCTGCATTTGTAAATATTAGTGAGTCTTTTCTGCTTATACTTTTATCTGTCAGCTGATTCAAAACACTGCAGCAAGAGTAATAACAAGGACTGGAAAGAACGAGCCTGAATAATCAGGTTCTATTATATTCTAAATACCTTTTTGTACTATATCATCCCAATAGAGGGCTTCAAGCTCCGTTTCAAGGCTTATTTCTGATTCTGAGAATTTCTAGAATCAGCAGGCGAACTCCTGCTCTACCTCACTTTTGATTAAGATTGCAGTAAATAAAGCAACCCTCAAGCAGCTCTTAGTTATGTTGCTACAGCCTGTGTTTATGTGCCGCTCTTGGATAGCAGGAATGTTTGCTTTCTCTTTTCTCTTTCCCCTCCACCCCTACAACCACTCAAGACAGATGGCTGCTCTTCCCTAAGCCTGCTTCTGTCAGAGGTTTCTTCCTGGTAAAAGAAAGTTCTTGCTCCCAACTATTGAGGGTTTATATTGCAATATAAAGTTCAACAAGACAATTGATGTCAATACCTGCAAATGGTGGGCCCACTGGTGGGTGGTCCCATGAGGCTATTTAGTAAAGGTTTCATAGTATTCACAGTATTACTTATTTTTAAATAAGTAAACTTGGTAATGGACCATCTGAACTTGAGATTGTTCATTCTAGCATTTATTCCCAGTTACTTGCATAGTACGGACTAATAATTTATTTTTTTATTTTTTTAAAAAAGACTCACCTCAGATCCCTGCACATTCAGTATTTTTTACATGTGAACTTGTTTTTGTAATGTATATATACACAGTATAAGTCTAACAAAAAGAGGCCCTTTGAAAAAAAAGAGGTCGACATCAAGAGACGATGAGCTGCTTCTGAAGTTTCTAAGCAGGAAAGGGGAACTGATACTCAGGGTTCATGCAGTTCTCAAGAGAAGGGAGCAGCAAGGAAAATTTCATGGTTTGATGCAGCAGTTGAAACTGCAACATGGACAGTTTTGTACATATTTCAGGATGTCAGTGGGGCAGTTTGAGTTCGAGTTAGCAGAGATGGGACCAGATCTGAGGAGGCAGAGAAATCATTTTAGAGGCGATTGACCCAAAGCAGTCAGTTTTGAGCTTAAAAGCGGACTTGTTGCCAAAAGCATTAATCTGACTGGCAAGATCTGTTTATTCTTTACTGAAAAATTAGAAAAATCGAGCTTGTTCCAAAAAGACAAATGCAGAATATTCATCATGTGAAATTAACGGCTGTGAACAACTTTAGTAAGACAGGCGAGTCCAAAAACTATTTGGACTAACGCAGGAAACATTAGCATGAATTTTACTAGTTAGGTTTGTAAAGGCCTTTAGACACAGAGGCAACACTCATATATTTTCCCCTTTTGGACATCTACTCTTTGCCTTTAATCATTAGCTTGACATTGTATCCTACTGTTTCTCAGCTGCTTCTACTAAAATGAAAACATAAGCTTTAAGCGGGTCAGCTCTAACTCACACTTATAGCCACAAATGCAGCAGGGCTTTGGCAGGTATGGCAAAAACCTGTTTATGCACAGGTAATGACCCCTTCAACAATAAGGTGAACAGGTGTACCTAATGAAGTGGCTGGTGACTGGTAATGAAACATTTCCAGTTCGCAGCGCTGATGGTAACTAATTATCTATTAGTAATGCCTTTTCATTCTTGATGACTGCAGGCAGCACAGCCAGTCGCAGGAAAACATCAACTTCCCAGAGGATGAAGTGTTTGGTGGGTCAGAGGGAGCAACTGGTGGATCATCCAGTCCAGGAAAGTTGAATAGACACATTTATAGATTCATAGTCTCGAGTCCAGATTAAATTATTTTCTATTTTTAATTAATAAAAAAAAAAATCCAATAGGTTCTATTTTATGGATTTTGTTGTTGTTGTTGTTATGTGATTGTTTTATGACTTTATGTTTTAGCAATAATCAATGCCAGCACTCTTAGTACTCATCTATCCATCTGAATGGATGCAAATGATGAATTGGACTAAACTTCATTTTCTAACAGATATTTGCTCATTTTTCCCTCATTATGAGCTTTGTTGAAAAAAACTAAAGTCTTTGATGTTTGTCTTTTTCCAGGTCCAGCAACGGCTTTACCCCAAGCAGCTTCAACCCTCACCTCCTCACCCATGAGTGCCACCCCCATCCCCATCACCACTAGCCAAGCCCCTCGCTCTGGAGACGATAACAAGCCAGTCAGCGCCACCATCACCGTCAAGGCGACGGGCTCATAGTCACACGCCCCTCTTTCAGCTGTAATTCACATGTAACTATTTTTGTTGACAGTTTGCTTTTGAGCTCTTTTAAAATACCGTAAAAATTTACGAGTTCCCCACATCGACTTTTCACTGCAAAGCTCACAGTCATGCATGTTCGACACAGTAAATTAAATGTTATACAGAAAACTCTGACCAGCCTACTGTAGTTTTTTTATTTATAAAATAGCCATCTTAGCCACATGTTTTGAGAAGCCCCTGCAGCTTCTTCATTCACAGTCAGAGGCTTGAATTTATAACTGGGCCTACCTTTCATCTAAAAATGAAGTGAAATCTTTGTTAACCTTCTGTGTGTGCGAGAGTGTGACAGAAAGAGTTAGATGAGTTGTATGTTTGTTTGTTTTTTTTTACCTTAAAGTATTACACTGGAAATATCCTGTATACTTATATAAGGATGAACTATTTAGTGTAGATGAGTATCCGGTCGATCTACGTCCCTACCCTCACCTATGGCCACGAGCTGTGGGTAGTGACCAAAAGAACAAGATCGCGGATACAAGCGGCAGAAATGAGCTTCCTCCGAAGGGTGGCTGGCCTCTCCCTTAGAGATAGGGTGAGAAGTTCGGCCATCCGGGAGGGGCTCAGAGTAGAGCCGCTGCTGCTCCACATCGAAAGGAGCCAGCTGAGGTGGTTCGGGCATCTGACAAGGATGCCCCCTGGACGCCTCCTGGGTGAGGTGTTCCGGGCATGTCCCACCGGGAGGAGGCCCCGGGGCAGACCCAGGACACGCTGGAGGGATTATATCTCTTGGCTGGCCTGGGAACGCCTTGGTGTTCCCCCGGATAAGCTGGAGGAGGTGGCTGGGGAGAGGGAGGTCTGGGCCTCTCTGCTTAGGCTGCTGCCCCCGCGACCCGGCCTCGGAGGAAGCGGATGAAGATGGATGGATGGATGGATGGATGGATGGATGGAGTTTGTATCAAAGTGCCAGATCCTTTTTTTCTAATAAGGTGAATGTAGCGACTTCCACAGTCGCTAGAGGCCGGGGATGGAGCCCGCCTATTTGCCTGACGCGCTGTCAAGTTTACGCAATAATGCGAAAGGTGGAATTGTTTTCTTGTTTATTAAAGTGTTTACAGAGTAATGTCATCTCGCGATTTGGACTCTTACAACGTCACAGGCTCTAATATAACAAGACGAAACATGTTGTGCAGCGGTCAACAAAAACTATGGCTACCCAGCCCTCCTCTCTGTCAAAATCAAAACCAGTGAATGACAGACTGACAACGCCCTCTTAATGTCACCGCTAGCACCCACGTGACTCCCATTACACATCACTGGGTTTTCATTTGTTTTGGTTGTTATGGTGATCATCAAAAAATTCAATACATTTAATTATGGCTCCTACAGTGAAATCAATCAATCCACAGTGATGAAACAAGGTGTGAAATGTGACTGACAGCAACAATACTGTAGTTGGGGCAAATAAATATATAATTTTAAATTCATATATTCAGAATTGAACCACAGGGTGAGTCCATCCATCCATCCATCTTCTGCTTATCCAATTCAGCGTCACCACTCAGGACATAGTGTGCTTCATCGACCAATTAGAAACAACTCCTCCAGTCTGCATGTTGAAGCATCCTTGAGTTGCCCCCAGTGTGTCTATTCAAGTGTGAATGTGTATTTGTGAAAGAAATCCTAGTTTCAGACACTAGAAAATGTCACTTTATAAGGCACATCTCTCATTCAGATCAGTGGATATGTGCATTTTTACACCAATAGCTTCTAATTACCTGAAAAAATTCTGTGATTCACCTTTGGAGTTCTTGTAGATGTTTTCTGCATCAAATGATGTTAGGGTGATTTGGATAGGATGGCCAGTGCTGGACTCACTGACAGTAGTTTGAAATTTAGGCCAATTTTAGATGATTTCAGTGATTTCCCCTAAAGTAAAATGATTGATCTAAAAAAAATCTTTTTAAAACCTCTTTTTTAAGCCTTTATTCTGATGCCTTACAGATCTCGGCATAGTCACACTGCACACTACAGTAGCAAAGAGAACATTGTAGATATCAGGTGATGTTACTGGAGACGATCAAAGAAGATTAAGTGTTTGTAGTCCACATACATAAAAAAAACAGCATTTTTTTTTATTGAGACTTACTACCCGTTTCGTATCATTCTACATAAATTTGGTCATATTTGGTCAAGACTGAAGCTTTACACACAATATCTTTTATAGCTGTATCAAAAGGTGTTCATTACTGGGAATGACTCGACAACATGGTGGCAAGAACATCTTGAATGGCTCTATACATAAATCATGTAACATCTTTCAAAATGCTGAATTCTGTGTTTAGAGTGCTAAAAAAAGACAAAGCAAACCGATTGGAAGCCACCATAAATGTATAGGTAACAGAAAGATTACAACCAATTAGACACTGTATAATTTGTTTATGAACATGTATGTGGATCAAAATTGAAATTCTTTTTGGGAAAACATGGGCACCTTTTCCTTGGACCAAAGAGAAAAGGAACCATCTTTTTTCAGTGCTTATCTTCTTTTCTTTTCTTCTTTAAAAAAAATTATTTGTTGTTTGATGTGTGGACATGCTGCAAATCAATTTCCCACTGGGGACAATAAAGTCACTGACCACTGACTCAGCTGAAAAGCCTGCGTCTCTGATGGCATGGTGTCTACAAACTTGGCTGCTGAAAAAGTACCATCAATTCTGAGAGGTGTATACAGGTTTTAGAGCAACATATGTTCCATCCAGGTGACATCTTTTTCAGGGAAGGCCCGAATATTTCAATAAAACAATGACAAACCGCATACTGCATCTACTGCAGCAACATGTCTTTGTAAGTAGAAACGTCTAGATGTGAAAACATTTGAAGTATCATCAAGCAGCTATATCCACAAAACTCCAGCAGCTGCTCTCCTCAGCTCCCAGGTGTTTACAGACTGTTGTCAGAAGAAGAGGGGATGCTACACAGTGGTAAACATGACACTGTCCCAACTTTTCTTGTCTATATGCTAAATATAATACAAAAACAAAACAAGCCAACAAATAGAAAAGAGCTCTTAGCCAAATTGTTGTAGTGAAAGGCTGCATCTGATTTGAGAAATTATGATTCTGAACGGCACATTTCTGTGCCTGAGAACCAGTCAGTCAGTATTGAGAGCTAAAATTCAATCTCATCAGTTCTCACCAAAACTATCTATAATAATAACAAATAATAATGATATTTGAGGAATTAATTGCACGGGACTATAGACGCCTTAATTTCCCTCAATAAATCTCACGCTGGGATAAAGCTGCATTTTAACATTTGATTAGTTTTCCCTAAATAAGGGAGTAATCTGATGTATTCCAGCATTCTGTTTGTCTGCCAAGTGAGGGAAACTGATCTGCGCCCTGCATTCATTCATGACAAACGTCTCACATTACATACTCATGGCTCCACCAAGCAGTCTATTCTGCTCTTGTATAAACATAAACACATGCTGAAAATTGTTAAAATTACTGAATAAAAGTGTTCGATGGACAGACTGTGCATTCTTGCAGTCCACTGTAAAGTGGAGATTACATTTTTAAATGTTAGCATGTAATGAGAGCATGCTGTGAGGCAGCATGACGGTGAAATACTGAATACTTTTACTGAATAATTTTAATCCCACTGGTAGAGTTTACTCTGCTCCTTGGATTCTCATAAAACCTTTGAAATCTGAAGCCTTTAATCTCATAAGTCACCCAAGATGACTGCACATTACAAATGCAGTTTAATCGTACTCTGACTGCATAAATGTTTTTGCAGAGCTCTCCACCTATATATTTTTGTCTTGTATATATTTATACATTTACATATATAGAGAGAGAAATTTTATATATGTTTATGACATTCCAGAGATCTGAAATTTGTATGAAATTCCAGTGTAGAGGATTGTGGTATTAAGTCCGCAAATGACAGATTCAGCTGCAACTGTGACTGCATTAGTTAATGTGCAGGTGTGTGTGTGTGTGTGAAAGGCCAGCCCATCCACTTACGTGGCTTTCTTGTATAATAGATGGTCTCGGTGTCAGTGTGTTATTCTAACCCAGCAGAAGAAAGAAAGAAGGATAGAGGGATAGAGAGAAAGGAAAACACATTAATAATTGAGCCTAAATCAGTTTACTGACCCTCCGTCCCTTCCTACTCTCAGTCGAATGCACTGGAATCTCCAAGAAGACCTACAGATCAGAGAGTACGAAAGACGGAACATCAGGCATCTGAAGGAGGGCTGTAATGATCAGTTAGGCTTCACCTTTTGATCTTTTCCACATTTTTTTGGAGTAAAGAGGTTGTTGGACTCGGGATCATCATGATACCATGGTGGCTCCACTGCTAGGACTGGCCATTCTATATCTAACTACCAGTCTGGTCACTTTGGGGTCAAACGGTAAGAGTTTTCCAGTGTCTGTGGATTCATTTAAACCCCTACTTTTTAAACATCCTTTATAAAAGCAAATTAAGAGAAGTGAATTCTTCAAGATCTGGAATGTTGTTGCAAAAATGTAGGATTTGAATACTTGCATGTCATACATTTACATTTTCTGAAAGCACATATCAGTATGTAGACTGTATAAATAATGCAAAGTATTCAATATAACATTTCAAAATTCGCCAAGAACATATATTTGGCATTTCTGTAATCAAATTTGGGGTGAGCAGCAAATACACTGATGCATCTAAAGTTATTTGGTTCTTACAGATTTAAATGACAGGTCACAGGGCACTGTAGATAACAAGCAGAAAGGCTATGTTAGCAAAAGCTGTTTTAGAACCTGCATGTGGAAATTAAGAAAAAGAAATGCCTGGAATCACTTGTAACAAGGTTACACTGCCTCTGAGACTCACTGTGTAATCAATCCTGTGACCGAACACCGACGAGGTAAACAACACCAGCGTCTCCTGTTCCTTTACACTCATATCTTTGTATCCTTTCCCAACTCCAGCCCTGCAGATCAACCCCAATGGAGAGGTTGTGTACAAGGACACCCAGATGTATGAGGTGGTGTACCAGGACGCCAGTGTGTATGGGGTAGTGGGCAAAGCCGTGATCCTGGAGTGTGGTCCCTCTGTACCTGACATGTACATATGGAGCTTCACCAAGCCTGGTACTGAAGGCATAAAAGCTGTGGTGTATAATGTGGGACGAGGACCGAAGATTCAGAAGCTGGCTGAGACGCTGGGACAGCTGACTGTCATCTCAAACAGTGCAGGTATAAGCATTGAGAAGCTGCCTCTGGCTGCACAAGGCTTATTCACCTGCCAGGCTTTCTATGACATAGAGAAAGAGCCCAAAGTCTACTACTACTACGTGCATCTCATTGTCCGAGGTAAGACTTCCTGCTGTCACGAATGCTACAAATCTTTAGTCAGTTTATAGCTGAAACAGTGGCGCTGCAAGAGACTGACATTCAGTCTTGTTGCCCAATTTCTCCAACAATCTTATATATTCCAAAATAGGACAGTAGACTTGTTGTGTTTACTTGGGTGTATTATCCTAAATTATTATACAGTGTATCCAAATGACTGTAGTGAGTCATTACTATCCCTGTTGCCATGTGCATTGGAGAGAAAGAGGAAGAGATGGAACACTGCAGAAAAATAAAAATCTGTAGCTATTTCTCTCTTTTTTTGTCCTTTATCATCTAAGAAACTCTACTGTTCAGCATGTGCTGCTTTGTCTTTTGATTATTTGTTGGTCTTTTGAACAGAGCATTTTAAAACTTTATGAAAAAAAAGTTTCTTTACTTTATTTGGCAAAGACAATTTAGATTATAAAAGTCTAAAACACAATTCCCTATAATCAGGAGATTATAGCTTTGTATTAAGGTTGGTCATAGAGGGACCATAGACTGCATACAAAGATGAATACAGGCACTACAGATTATTTCGAGCTTGTTTTTTCAAGCCCACAAAATAGGAATTTTAGGATAAGGGGGTTGAGGCCCAGCTTATGCAAACTAGCTTGTTTGGCAAGTGCCTCCATAAACTGTATTGAGGTTTTGCAGACAGGTGACCACTAACCACACCAGATAGACAAACACAAAAAACTACAAGCAACTGTGGCACTCTGACAGCAACCAAAGCAATCACACAGAGAGTTTTGGTGTAGCACTTTCTTTGCAACCAGATTCCACAAGTGAGAGTGAGCAACCTCCAGGAAACATCGCCAACCAGCCAAGAAATATGTTTGAGAAGCTCATTAAGTGCAATATGGTAGACATGAAAGAACTATTGCTAAACATTCATTCACTTCGACTGGAGCACAGACTCTAGAAAAGCTGTTAGATTAAATACCTAAAAGGAAACATTATTTTGTCAAATGACTGCAGTAAAAATGCTAAATGCTAACAGTGGTGAGCTCCTGTTTTGTAATCGAAATTAGCATATATAAAGGCAGGAGAAAGTAAAAAATTAGCCATAGCAAACAAATTATACCTAGCCTTTGTAGGGCCCCTTTTGACACTGGTCTCATGTTCAATCTCCAATGTTGCTGCTTGTGGGAACTTGCAGCTTTGTTCTGTTTGTAAAATGATCTTTCTAGTTACTGAACACTGTGTTTCTTCGTCGCTAATGCAGTCCCCGTCACTAAGCCTTACCTCTCGCTGAGCGAAGTATCTCCAGTGGAAGGATCTACAATGTGGATGCGCTGCAATTTGGAAAATGGGACTGGACCGATCCAGTACGTGTGGCAACATGAAACCCGCAGTGGTAACATCACGATCATCGCACAGGGCGGCAGCAGTGTTATGAATGTGACCGACGTCAACCGCAACCACACCGGCTGGTACCGCTGTGTGGCCAGCAACGCAGTTAACAGTGAAAGCTCCAACCGCTTGTGGCTGGACACCATCTGTAAGTTGAGGAAGTTGGATCAATATGGAGATTTTTGTAAAACTTTTTTTTTAAAAGAAGCAAAAAGAATAAGACAGTGGTTTAAGTTACAGTCTTAAAGAAACAGAAATTGGTATGACTTTGATATTTTCTGTCTAATTTAAACTTGTCTTTGGCATTTTCTGTGTGAGTAATCAGTAAATTACAGGTAAACTGTGCATCATCAGCATTTGTCACTCTCAGAGAAAATGTCATCTTGTGAAACTAAACTAACTTGGATGAAACATTTTGTTATGAGTCAGCTTTTGTGGACAATTTTTTAAATGAAGCAGAAGGTCCATCACATTAAATTTCACAGCAATGATTTTTCTCCTCAGTCGGCCCGGACATTCCTCAGATAAACGTAACTCCGTACAGTATAACAGAGCGGGGTTACTCGGCTTTGGAGAGAGAGACTGTTTCTTTGCTGTGCCAGGCCCAGTCCAATCCAGCCAGTCAGTATGTCTGGTTCTACAACAACTCACAGGTCTACAGCGGGCCGCAGCTCACCATCACCAAGATCCTCCGCATGCACACTGGCGACTACGCCTGCTTGGCTCTGAATACCTACCTTAACACCCGCTCCAAAAAAACCATCAGCCTGACCGTCTACTGTGAGTGTGACCTCTGATCTCTGATCATGCTATTAAGCATCTTACTCCTCTGTCAATTCCTGCACTCTACCCTAACGTCTATTGTTCTCTCTTGTTACTGCAAGGAGTGTAAAAGAGTCAAATGTGATCAAACTGTTCAGATTTGACATTTTCAGTACAATACTATCAACGGCTTAAACTCCTAAGACCCAAACTCTTCCATGACATGCATTTTTAATTTCTCTTTGATATTTGGGCATATTGGGACCCGATGAATGTATAAACAAAGAATTACCAGAATTTTTTTTTTTTTACCCGATTTTTGTTCCTAAGAAAAAGAGAGCCACATATGAGGATATTCATTTTTAATTTTAATAAAACAGAGGCAGTATAATGTCCTCATAAGTGGGTATCAGGCCCTTCTAGAGCAAAATTAAGTATTTTGGTCTAGACAACCCAAAATGTGATGTCCACATATGTGGATGCCAGGTCCTAGGAGATTAAACATCTTTGATTTTCACACAGGATCTCTGACCTAGAAACATCTCCCTGATCATTTCACTTAATGCAGAATCCTTTTCAGTTTCTTTTTCTGAATGTCTTCTGACTCCATTCAGCACATTCATCTGATATACTTATTTCAAAAGCTTAAACAACTCACACACACACACACACACACACAGCAGATAATGGAAAGCTTGCTGACCTGTTCTCCTGTTTGGACCATCTTCGAAGTTGATGGGACTCTCTGGCAGGTATCTCACTGTGATGTCACAATCATGGCAAGCACGTCATTCACTCTCCCTTTTTTTGTTTTTGCACACGTCTTATGTTTTTGCTATTTGCTAAGATTACATTTTCAGAAGAACTCCACCACCAACAAAAGAAAAAAACTGCAAAATCATAACAACATATCTCTTCTTCGATAATTTTTGTATAGTTATTTTAACCAAACATCCTTAACAATGTAGCAATAATCAAAAAAAAAAAGAAAGAAAAAAGGTTCTGGGCCCTGATGACGTCAGTTTACTCCACTCGGCACATCATTACCTTGTTACCTCTATCATATCCCCCACAGACCCCCCTGATGGCTCCCCGTCCTGTTCTGTGGAGCCGGCTCTGAATCACACCTCTCTGAGGCTGCTGTGCTCCTGGCCTGGTGGATTCCCCTCACCTTCCCTCCACTGGACTGGAGAACTGATACAAGATCAGTCCAACATAGCCCAGCTAACAAGTTCAGCCTCCAGCACTACCATCATGCTGCCCTCTGGAGGCCTGACTTCTAGTAACAGCTTTTTCACTTGCCTGGGCTCCCATCCTGCCCTGAAACAATCGACACAGTGCAGCACACGCACACGTGAGTGCAGCAATGTCAACAAACAGTAAAAGATAAGTTAGAGGCAGTTTTGTGATCATGTATCTGAACATGTTTATATCTCTCCTCTCCTTCATCAGATATTCCCCCTGCAGAGCCACTGTGTTTTGCTTCTGTGACTAAAGACAAACAGTACTTGATGCTGTCCTGCTCCTGGGAGGGAGGGGCCCCGAAAGCCTTGGTGTGGTGGGAGGGCCCCGAAGGTCAGAGCAAAGGTGGAGAACAAACCTTCAACATCCTGATCCTCCACTATGGCACAGCTCGCAGTGGGAAACCTTACACCTGCCACGCTAAACACCCACTTCTGGTCGAAACCAAGACCTGCAGACTCACACTGGGTCAGTGCACATTCTCACTGTACAACAAATAGCAGATATAAATTGTTAAATAATTAGTCTGTACATTGTCACACGTAGAGGCACCAGTGCTGCAGACACAGCGCAGAGTCGTGTCTGTGTACGAGGGGCGCGACGTTCAGCTTACCTGCAGTCTGAGAGCCAACTACCTTCCTGTCAATGAAATCACCTGGTTTAATAATCAGGGTGTCGGTGTCCAAGATACCTCAAAGTACATGCTTCTGAGAACGTCTGCATGGGCCAATCTGACTGTGAGAGACACAGATGAAACTCAAGACAGCGGCGAGTACAGGTGCTCCACTTCCAACGCAGTGGGAGGAACCGAAATCAATATCACTTTAGTCATCAAGAGTAAGAATTAGTAATCTATGTTTAATTCTAAATTACTTTCTTGCTGAGTGTAAGATCAGAATACTATAACACCTCTGATGTTTGTACAATTATTGTCCATAAAGTTACAGTCAGCATGAAAGTCGATATATAGCTATATAAAAAGTTACAAGTGGTCATCACAAAGAAGTCATACAGATGGGGACATTTCTGTTTGTGTTATCTCTGTAGAGAACCCCATGCCACCCAATGCAACCCTGGTCAGAGTGATGTACACCAGTCGACAGCGTAATGAGGTGGAGCTGGAGTGGGTGGTGGAGAACCAGGAAGCAGGAGGTTGGACAGGTTTCTTCCTGGAGCACCGATGGATGTCTGAGCGACCACAAAGGAAAGGAAGTGGGAATGAGGAGAAAGTTGGTCCCGTAGACTGGTACCGTAACATCCTCCAGGATCCAGCTGTCAGGATTTATACAGTGGGGAGCCTGACGCCAACGGTTACCTACCAGTTTCGCATCATACCGGTGAACCACCGCACTGTGGGACACCCTTCTGCTGCAAAGACACCAGGTACAGGAAATGTGAGACATATGAGACTTTTAGCAAAGAGATGGGCATTTTCGGCTTGTTAAGCTTAAATAAAAAGAGGCAAGATCACAAAGATGATGTAATATAACATGTAAGATATAATATGTTATCATATGTAATATAGATGATGCATATATAGATGTAATAATAACTTTACTGTTCTGAAAGGTGTGTTCAGTTTCAAACTTCTCCATTAACATGACATAAAACATGATCATGATGAGCTCTAAAAGTAGATAAGACCCCAATTAAACAAATGATACAAACATATTAATGATCAGTTCTTTGCTGAGGAAGATGATCCAATCCAACTGTGACTGACAAAGGTATGTGAAACATTGCTTTCTGTACAGACCTAACATTATGCAGAAGTAACTGCAGCTTAAACATTGGTCTGGCATACAAGAAATTGGCTTAAAGTTGGGACTTTGACTTTACCCATTAAAAGAAAATTTGCATTAAATCAATTTGTGATCGAACAGGATCCTCATCTTGCTGCAACACCCAACTTTCTTCTGACAGGCGGGAACGAAGTGATCTCTTTTCTCCAAACACGCAATTTACAATTAAAATACAATTAAAATACAGTTAAACCAAGCATCTATTTTGTTCTCACACAGTGGGCCAAATATTACACCAACAGGACTCTTATGTGCTGTGGACAGAGTTCTTTTTGAACAGCCAAGCACACCATGATTGCTTATTTACTCATGAATGTGAAAGAGGGCTTTATTACACAACATGCTTTGATGTTCAACCACTTCGATGGAGGATAACAAAGACTTATTAAAAAGGATCTACCTAGGTGGTAGATAATATTTTTGTGTCATTTGCTTAACTGTGTTGTCTTTTTTTACACTCGTGTTAAAATCAGATGATGCTCCAGGTTATTTTTATACAGGAATATAAAAAATTCTTTCAAGCAGCATTGCTAATTATGAGATACAATCTTTAATGTTGTGTTATGATTAATGTGTCTAACTGTGGTGTTTTTTTTGTTTGTGTTTTGTTATCCACTCAGGTGAAAGACTCAAACAAAAACACATGCAAACAATGACACATACCTCATGCTTACACACCTTTCCCTCACTTCCTTGTTACTTTCTTCTTTTCTGTCCTCCTGATCTTCCCTCGAATTCATCCTGTGTGATAAATGTGCCACTTTGTATTATATTATTGCAGGAAACTGTTCTGAATAAGCCATTTGTTTTATTTAGGTTGCAGAGAAACCTGTGCGGTTATGGTCAGATTTTCATACACTCATCATTGGCATGAATGTAATTTTGGGTTTCAGCAATTTCTTTGATTTTTCTTTTTATAGGCTTGTATGATGGTGCAGCATATGTCTTTATTACAGATGTAATAAAGAATTATTACATCTGAGGGCACTCCCTGGATTGACTAATACTCACAACAACAGGAAAGTCCAAGAAATTCAGTGAAGAGATTTGCAGTTCGGAAAGTCTCTTAGAGCCATTTCTAAAACAGATTCTAAAATCATTGGTTCAAACAAGAGTGCATAAGTACAAGTTATTCTGATGTGCCTCCACTTTGCCAAGGACGCAAAGAAAACCCAAACGGTCACCCTCAGATCAGAGGAAATTGGTTATGATGTTCAGGAACAACCCAGCAACCAACAAGGCTCAAGCCTCCCATTAACTAGAAACTGCTGGAACACCAGTATCACTGTCCACACTAAAGTGAACTATTTGACCACAATGACTAAGAGCCATGTTTGGAGGAGTAAAGGTGAGACTTTCAAAGCTAAGAGCACTGTGCCAGGCGTCAAGCATGGTGGTGGTAGCATCATACTGTGGGGCTGTGTTGCTGCCGATGGCACTGGCACATAAAGTTCATAAAGTGGGTGGAATAGTAAAGAAGGAGGACTACCTCCAAATTCTTTGTTTTCATCATTAATCAGCAGCTACATGGTTGAAAATGCAGATGAAACAGGCTAACACAGGCTAATTTCTATCCTCTGTTGAAAAAAAGAAAATTGTGCACCCAATTCTTGTTTTTTTAGTCATTAAAGATGTATGCTGTACAATCCTTCCACCCTGAAAAAAGAGCAGTTCAAATAAATCATTAAAACCCTTAATTTATCATGAGATTCATGCCCCTGATGAGTAGATGTAAACATCTGACTAGAACTGTAACATGGTAGGATGGTTCAGTGGTTTTCAACCCTTGTATGAATGAATGAATGAATCCACGTTGTTCTGTTCAACAGAGCTCCTTTTAAAGAAGAACCTAAGCAACATTTATTATTACAGGATAATAGTAAAGTGATGTTTTCAAATCATGACATACACTGACCTGGGTTGAGAACCACTTGAGCTCCTGGATGTAGCTGCGGTGTTCTGACAGATATGAACTTTTTTGCAATCTGTAACTATGATGTGTTGCAGCTGAACCACGCTACAATGTGTACCCTGCTGTGATTGGAGCGGCTATTGGTGGAATGCTCTTTGCAGCCATTCTTACGGTTCTGCTGCTCGTGTACATAATCCGCAACCGCAACAACAACCCTCGTGAGTCCACCGCACATGAGCACCAATATCCTGCTGATCTGTTTAAAATCACTGTGATGTTAATGTTGTCTTCTTTCCACCAGGACTACATGACTTGTTATTTGGCAGGTGAGTATCTAGATATATGTCTATAAAACCAAGAATTAATGATTTCCTGTTTGCAGTTATTGCTACAGACATGGCGTTTTAACA
The DNA here is from genome assembly GCF_963576455.1 of Neolamprologus multifasciatus. NCBI lineage: Eukaryota > Metazoa > Chordata > Actinopteri > Cichliformes > Cichlidae > Neolamprologus > Neolamprologus multifasciatus. Next base: position 14,780,776 of record NC_140448.1, on the reverse strand, counting down.
TTTCCTGCTTCCAGGCAGCACAGCCAGTCAAGGGAAAACATTAACTTCCCAGAGGATGAAGTGGTCAGCACGTCAGAGGGAGGAATAGAGGAGATTGGTGGATCATCGAGCCTAGGCAAGATGAGCTACCCTAAGTGACCATACACCTATAAACACACATATAGACCCATATAGGATGTTGCTGATGGCCCACATGGAAGTGACGGAAATATCTCTAAGCAGATGTTTCAACCGTCAGCAGGCCTAAAAATAGTAATGCACATCTGTCTTATCTGCTGAACTTTGATGTTTTGCAGGTCCAGCCATGGCTTTACCACGGGCATCTTCACCCCTCACTTCTTCACCTATGAGTGCCACCCTAACAACCACCAGCCAAGCCCCTCCCTCTGGAGATGATAATGAGCCAGTCAGCGTCACCATCACCGTCAAGGCGACAGGCTCATAGTCATATATCCAACCTATTCAGCTGGAAAAGCACAAAACCCTTGAGCTATCTCCCATTTCTTCATATTTTGCTTCCAAGGAGACAGCAATACATCTTCAGGCTTTCTGATGGGTTTTTCTTTGGACATTGGCTGCTTTTTCACTCATTTTCAGTCCAGTCCTTGTACCTGAGCATTTTCACATTAATGTTTTTAACACTGATAAGAAAGCTCACTGTTGTGTCACATGTGGCATTAAACACAGCAAAGAGTTAGTTTGAAATCATGTCTTTGGGCACCCTGTTAATATCAGATTTTCATGAAAACATTATTTGTTCATATTTCTTTATTTCAATCTGAAAAAACCCCCCCCACAGAGGACAAAAGAAGTGGCAGGCCTAAAGGCTATTTACAGCAAATGAACAGTATGTGAAAGTCGTGTCCATGAACAAATCCAACAAAGACCTGAAATGGGACCAAAAGATCAGACTTGATCAGAAATGTGTCATCTGACGCGTGGCTGTCAAAAAGCCATTGTTAAAGAAAGAAAACTGGGAGAATAGACTGAGGTATGCCAAAATACACAAGAACTGGACTGAAAATCAGTGGTAACAGTTCTTATGGAGTCACGAATCCAAATTTGTCATGTTTTACTGAAATTGTCATCTATACATACAGGGGAGGTCAGGAGAGAGGTACAACAGTGCGGGTCTACAGCCATCTGTAAAACACCATGGAAGCTCTGTCATGGTTGCAGCAGCATTTCAGCCTGTGGTGTTGGAGCTTTTCAAAACTGACGAAATTATGATGAGCAAAGTACTACTGTTTTGATCCAACATGCAACATCATCTGTAAACCATCTCACTGGCAACAACTTTTCAGAAGGATAATGATCCCAAACACACTGCCAGTATAATAAAATACATAAACAGAAAAAACACACAGTGGAACACGAATTGGCTTCCCCAGACCTGTATCTTTATATTATTGAAGCAGTGTGGGATCATGTTGACAGATATCCGAATAAAAAGCAGCCAACATATAAGGAAGAGGTTTGAATGTCCTTCAAGAAGCCTGGAGAACCATTCCTGAAGACTACTTAGCCTTGAAAGTTCAGGCTGCGTTGAAGAATAAAGGTGGTCATACCAAATATTGACTTGTTAGAATTGCCTTATACTCTATATTTCTATTTATGGTTGCATATGTTTCAATAAATAACACTTATGTCCGTGTAGATCCTCAGTTATTCTAGGCCGTGATAGCCTTAAGATAAGACTAGCAAACTAGCACCTAACAAAGTATAAAGCAATGAGGTGTAACTCCAGACTTTAACAGTACTGTGTACTTGATTTTCATGGATAACAGCAAAGCAACAGTGTGAATTTATCAAAATACTCCACGCACAACTTTGGTCTTTTAATAATTTATTCAAGACTTTGGACTGTTTAAACATAATCAGAGAACATCAGTCTTTAATAGCAAAAACACAAATGACAATGTAGACATACTCATACTCACTCAACAGCAGAATACATGAAAAACATCAACAAAACAAGTAAATATATACACAGGTTTGCCTCTCTACAGTCCATAGTAGAGAGCATTTGTGTGAAGATCTGCTCACTTAGATGGGGACCAAAATCTTTTGAGTGCTGATTATGTCACCGAGCTTGTGTTTGATCTTCACAAAGAGACGCTTGAACTCCAAACCATCACCCTGGAAACACACACACACACACACGACCATCTTGATTAGATGAAAGTGCACTCATACACTGAGGACATTGTACTCTTAGACCTGTTCATTAGGTGACTCAGACCAGTGGGTTTCTCTGTATCAATTCTGCTACAGTTTGTCTTTCAGTAGTTTAAACAAACATGAGTGAAACCAACCGACCTATAAGGATGACTGCGTGCATACATCTATATAGATAGAGTTAAGTTTACAGATATTTTACATGAATATAGGCTACAATCTAAGCCCTATATGCCTACATCTGTTTACCTACGGGTATCATTAAAAACAATATTGTTTTACAGACACAAATGGATGAATATTAGAGGTAATATACACTAACAAGTTCCACTCAGACAAACAATATAAGCAGTGTGTCTAAGTGCTCTGATGATAATAATAATAATAATAATAATAATAATAATCCATGTAAAGGTTTTCAAGTAAGTTTATTGGTTCAGCCAGTTTAATAATCCTTATTTACAGACAGCTGAAACCAACTTTCCACCAGTCTGGGGAAAAGACTGAAAATGATCTTCATGTCTTCTATTGTCCAAGTTCAAAAGCACAAGTCACAATGTTTGTTGTAAAGTCATATGAAATGGAAAGCTTTTAAAAGGACTCCATGCAGTCCTGCAAAACACAAACTACATCCTTACTGCAAGTGCCAAAGCCCCAAGAGCTACATCTCAGACTCTACAGGACTCAGTTTGCATGCTAAATGTTAAACAATCATTTAGAAAAAGTTCTAGTTGAAAAAGACTGAACAAGTAGGGCTTGTTTAGAAAGGCTGCCTTTTTTTCTAAAAAAAAAAAAAAAAAAAAAAAAAAAAAAAAAAAGAACAGGCAGCACAGCTTAGGTTTTCAAAGTCGCATCTAAATACACCACAAGACTTCTGGAAGAATTCTTTGGACAGATGAGACAAAGGTAATTATGTTTAACTATAATACACAGGGCCACGTGTCAAGCACAGTGGTGGCGGTGTCAAGATTCAGGCTTGTTCTGCAGCCACAGGACCCGGGCACCTTGCAGTCACTAAGGTTTCTGTGTATATCAAAGTATTCTAGAGACAGATCTGAGGCCATCTGGCCAACAGCTTAAGCTTGGCCAAAACTGGGTCATGCAACAGGACAACGATCCCAAGCACAGCAGCACATTTACCACAGAGGTTTTGCAATGCTCCACTCAAAGTCCAGACCTCAACGTGACTGAATTGCTGTGGTGGGACCTTAAGAGAACTATGCATAAACAAACCTCAATAAAGTGAAGCAGTACTGTAAAGAAGAGCGGGCCAAAATTCCTCCACAATGATGTGAGACACTGATGTAGCTACTGAATCTGAATTTCATTTTTCACACGACTGCATGGACTGCAAGCTTTAGTGGTTAAGATGTCAGAACCTGCAGAAGGCAGGGGATAAATCGTGTTAGAAATAATATACAATTCATCTTTTAAATGGTAAAACCTACCTTAGACAGTCTGAAGTCCAGCAGCACTCTCTGATTCATATCAAACAAATGAATTTTAAAGATGAGCTTATTATTGCGTTTGTCAAGCGTGCTCACGGTCACCTAAAATGTGTGTTATAAAAAATAAAAGTGTGTTATGATGAGACACAGCAGAGAAGGCTGTGTTATCAGGAAATGTAAAAATCTTGTATATTTGAGTATAGATATACCTGTTTGGTGCTAGTGAGTTTGAAGCCAAGTGCCAGGGCTTCACAGATGTCTTTCAGGGCAGTTAAGGAGGCATCAGCACTGACAGTAGTGAAGAAACGCGTCATTCTCCGCACTAACCTCTGCCACGGCGACTGTGCACAGAAAGAAGAAATGAGGACATATTAAAAAGCTCACAGCAATAATGCATCAGAGTTTTGTTGATATTCAGATGCCTTTAAATCAAAAGAAACTTTGGAAAAAAGGTAAAAAAAAAAAGAAAAATCTCTGTCTTCGTGTGCTTCAATGAAAATTAATACACATATAAACATTTACGTAATGAAACTAATCCAGCACTGAGTATGTGAATTACCTGACTGGCTCCTGGTGTACCTAGTAACTGACTACCCAGTAACATGTGCTCAGGTTTGGTTGGCTGGGAGAAGCTGACTTGACCGTCATTTTGACTAATTAACAACATGGCTTCCCAGCCACCGGCTGCAAAGTCAGGCTGAGAGCTTGAAAACTGCATCCTGTCATCACTACAGAAAGAGAAAGACATTCTTAAGATTATCAGACACAAAAAGAAACTGAGCTAAAATGAGAAAAGCGCAAAGTTCTGACCTGTTGGCCCGAGATATGAGTGACCCATCAGATCGAAGACTGTTGTTCCTTCCTGAGTGCAGAGAACTTGTTGGCTGCTTCACTCCTACAGAGACAGAAAGACAAGTATGAGTACAGTGAACACTGAAGCTAAATTAAACCTGTTGCTGGGACTTGCCTTCAGTAAACCAGCGGTCTTTCTGGATGTCTGTGATGGCGATGCGTGCATCTGGACTGGCCAGCAGCAATTTGGATAACAAACCTGAATTTAAAAAAGTTACACATGAACCAAAGAACAACATGTAAAACATGCAGTAACTAAACTTACAATAGCGTGCGACTCACTAAGAGGCAGTGGTTGTATTTTTTTCCAAGGAGGTAGATATGTTTTCTTCTGAAGCCAGTCTGCGTACTCCTGACAGCTCTCAGTTGGCTGGTCCCACGGCAACTCTAACAAGGAAACAACAAAAAGGTTTCCTCACATTAACTGCATGGACTTCAGTGATGCACGACCTCAGGGAAGTAGCGTTTGCATTTTTTCTAATGATATAAGACATGCTGTCTGATCTTTCAGAATTGTACACAATAAATAAACTGAATTTTTAAACAGACCTCCATTTAAAATAAGCTTGTATTGTTTTGTTTTTTTACCATTACAGTGATGTGACTGTATTTCAAGATAACCAAATTATAGTGGAAGCATCTAGTTAATCACTGGATTGCAGCCAACCTCAGTAGCATGTGAAGGTTGGGGCAGTTAAACATAGAAGTTAATCTTTAAACAAGTTTGACATTCATGGTGAAATCAGAGACGGGTCAGAGCTTTGACGGGAAGAAAAAAAAAAAAGTCAAAAACTGCTGAACAGAGGCCAAACTTAAATTCAGTAAGCGTTTAGATTTTTATGGGCAGAGTGAAAGAACTTAAATGGCACCGTGTACAACAGTGAGAACCATGTGGACCTGTACATACTCTCAACATCACCAGAAGGGCACAGTCAGGAAATCCGTCAAATGAAACAGATTAAGGCTTTAATGTTTTGTTGTTGTTGTTTTTTAAATATATACACTAACTGTTTACACTTCTATTATAAAAATTCCAACCGCTATAACCAAAGAATTTCATATATAAGAGATAAATAAAGTATTTCTTCTTTTATTTCTATTACCATGTGATCTCCTAGCTTGTTTGTACTTCACTGTTGACTTAAAATAAGATGATATTCAGGTAAACAGGTCAGGCTGTAAAGATTGAAAACTGAATCTGCTCGACTGTAAAGTTCAGACAATGTCAGACTGAAGATGGAGACGAACACTGAGGATGGTCCTGTCTGACATCAAGCAGAAATATGACAGCAAGTTACAAGACAGTAAAAATGATGAAAAATCAGCTATTTCATTTAGTAAAATCAGTAATTCAATCAAATGCAAATTCACACAGCACAACAACCAGCTTTTTGCAGCTTTGACACTGGCCCCTGCTGACCTAACAGCTTTGTGATATCATCAACTTCTCGTTGCCAATGCTGTCATATGGTATTGGACTACAGATGTGTGTATGATCTTCAAATTTTGGATCTTACCACCAGCCAGCATGGCAGTGAGGACTATGCCACAAGCCCAGATATCTGCAGGCTGAGCTCTGTACTCTGTTTGGCTCAGAAGCTCCGGAGCCACGTAGGGAAGAGTCCCACACAATCGATTCAGAAGGCGCTCTCGGCCTTTAAAGCGAAACATGGTCGCCAGGCCAAAATCTGTCAGCTTCAGGTTATCTGAAGGTTAAAAAAAACAAATCAACCACAGAGGGCGGTGGTTATAAGAAATAAAAGAGAACCCTAAAAAGAGAATCCCTCAATAAAGATTACATTTCCTCACCTTTGTCATCCAGCAAAATGTTCTCTGGCTTTATGTCTCTATGTGTGATGCCAAAATCATGGAGGTACTCCTAGAAAAGGTCAAATAAAAAAAAAAAACTTAAAAAGAGAATAACAGCAGGAAAATATGCAGGAAGTCACATAAATACAAAGATGTTCTTCACTCACCACAGCCGCTATTAGCTGCTGGAAAAATCTATGAGCATCCTTTTCAGCCATCCCTACATCGGGCTCTAAAGAGAGCGTAAAAGAAGAAAGAGAGTAAGCCTGAAATCAAATACTTGCAAAGAATGATTACTGAAGACTCCAGACGCATTTCAGCTAAGTTGAATTCATGTATTCATGCTAATCATATCTGAGTCAGGAAAGTTACAGTTGGAAGAATAAATCAGCAAACAAAAGGTTTTTCTTGCATTACAGTTTACTCGTCAAATGTGTGTTTGCGGCTCACCGATTCGGTCAAACAGCTCTCCCCCGGTGCAGTACTCCAGGAAGAGGTACACAGTCGGTCCTTCCTTCCGATGGCCAAAGAAGCGTACAATGTTGGTGTGTTTGAGCATCTATGAGTTAAGTGCACACAAAGATCCTCAAAACAGTGCTCTCAGCTATCATTCTACTTAGCTAAGAGCTTAATGTTTGTAATTAATTCTACAAATCTAAAAAAAAATAAAAATAAAACCAACTTCAGTCTGTGTTAAATTGCTTACAATCAGTTTGTACCTGTAAACTAGAGCAACAAACTGGTCAGTCTCAGCCAGTTTATCTTTATGAATCTAACCAACATTAATAACAAATGCCAGTTCTTTATATTTTACTTTAGTATGAAGTACGACTTCATACATGTTTGCTTTCAGTTTGCCTCTTCGGTGTCTGTTCAGCTGGTTTTTGGACCTTCTGTCATCATATCACATCATTTTAGGTGAGCCAAAACAAGTAGACAGATCTGTACATCTGTATTCTTATCCGCATGTTTGCTTTCAGCTTGCCTGGAATAGCATTAGCTTTAACAAACTTTTCCCAACAAATGACACCCTCGAGCTGAGGACTACCAACGTCCCCAGATCTGCTGAGGCTAGAGTTGGTTTTCAGAACCGTAACAGTTTTTATCTAATTCTTACAGTCTGGGACTGGCATGAACAGGCTGTGGGTTTTTTTTTAACTGATGCAAGGAAAAGGGAAATGAGAGCATACAAAGCTGTGATTTAGTTAATTAACAATTTATTTCATGCAGCTGTTTACTGTATTAATATATGGATTCAAGAACAGCTGGACTTGTTTTACAACACACCACTGGTGAGCCGCTGTTTTCATTCATACTAACTGTGCAGGTGAAGGTGATGGATGTACCTTGTGGATGCAGACCTCCTTCTTGACATTTTCAGCGCACTCTTTTGCCTGCGAGGTATCGATGACCTTCACTGCTACCGCCTCTTCGGTCTGTCTGTTCACCAGCAGCCTCACTCTGAGACCAAGAACACAAAGAGGAAAAACCAGTTAGATCATAAAGAGAAAAGAGAACACGGAGGTGAAGAGAAGTGAGAGGAAGTCTGAATGGAAACAGAATGCACAAAGAGCTAAAGTCTTCCTAAAGTGTTTCTAGATATAATTTTCAAGTAATTTAAACTTTGTTAAACTTTTCAATAAAATCAGAAGGTCAGATGTCAAAGTCTGTCTGTTTTAGTTGTTTATATTTCATTTATTTTTCCCCTTCTATATTTTACTGCATCACTGTTGTGCATTTTATTTATTTTAGTTGCATTTTAGATTGTTAAGTACTTTGTGCAGCATGCAATGTTAAAAATGTGCTATATAAATAAACTTGACTTTGACCTCTAGAAAACAAGAAAAACAAACAGAAATATTTAAGATCATTTTAAACCCACTCAAAGAGTCAATCTAAAGTTAAAAGGTTATTTTTGTGCAGTAGTTTTCTTCTATAACAAACTTTGCGCATTGGTATCTCTGGACACCTCATTTAATGGTGGCATAATGCCATAATTTAAGAATGATAGAAGCAGTCATTGCTACCCTGACTGTTTGATTTGTTTTCTAACAATTCCATGGCAAAAAAACATGGAATTGTTCTGGTAAAAATGGTTAAACTTTCAAATCAACACTACATTAAACATGTTTTAGCACATGTAAGGTCTCATTTTTACCTACATTTTGATACCTGGTTCATCTTCCTTTTTTCAAGGCTAACTGTGACTGTGATGGAGTTAGGTGTCTCCTGTGAGTGATGTTTTTGGATTATCAGATGAACATTTCTAGTGCATATACATGCCTGTCATGATCCCATGAAACAAGGAAAAAAAATCCTTGTGCGATGGCTAGAAGAGGACAGCTATTAAAGGCGATAAGCTAATGATAAACAATGATAAGGAAGCTTTCATACTCTCCGTAGGCTCCTTCTCCCAGAGTCTGAACAACGTCCCAGTCCTGCACAAAAGGCACCGCCATGCTAGAGACAGAAACACACGCATTCATCACTTTCGCTTTCTAATATTTACTTATGTATTCATTATTTTCATAACATGGGTCCTATTTCTTCTAACAAGTGTCTGTTAAGCATTTACCAGTTTACAAAACTGTTAACTTTGACAGCACTTTGACAGAGTTCTGTCAAATGTCATGATGCTCAAAAGAAAAAAGAAAACCGCTAAGAAAACTAAAATACGAAAATAACCTACCTGCTCAGCCTTTTCACACAGCAGCGACTGCCACATGTAGCTATCCTTAAAGCTCAGACGCACGTCTTCGCCCTGCTGCATTGACTTCTGAAGATTTTTCACAAATTTGGCGCGTTGTTGTCTCATTGGCAATAATTTCCGCTTGGATGTCATTTCCGCCTTGTCTTCTTCTACGCCTCACTTCTTCTTCTTCTTTGAGTTTAGCCGGTCAGACACATATTTCTGCCACCTACTGTTCACCTACTGTTATCCAAGTCTTATTCGAATTAAACATGCCAGATTTACAATTCATTATTCAACATTAATTAAAGCCTGAATAATTGCCACAAAATTCTATTTTTTTAATGGAGAGTTCAATGAACCAGCTGAAAGATTTGTTTATAAAATTATTTAGATATTTCCCCCCTTATAGTAGTTGTAATTTGCGTCATATTTGCCACATCTGGCCTTTAAAAAATGCTTTAAAAAGTATTGCAAAATTTATTTATGCTTTAAAACGGGAAACAAATCACACTGATGATGTAGAAGTCTCAAAAATTCACAAAAAACTGCATGTATTAAATGCAATACACTAGGCGTGAAAGGGTTAAACATCCATCCATTCTCTTCCGTTTATCCTTATTAGGGTCTCACGGGGTTGGAGCCTATAAAGTTAAACATGTGGCATGTTTTTTTTATTTTCTATGTAAATAAGATTTGGGTTTATGAGATATGCCAGTCATTGCATTCTGTCTTCAGCGCTTTGGACAGCTTCACAATTCTTTTTGAATTGGGTTTGTAAAGAGCTGAAAAACATTTTAAATCTTTCTTTGAAATTACTGATGCAGGTGTTTCACAGTAATAATTGGCACTTTGCTGTTTTAAGAAGTGTAATAAAAGATAGAAAACAAACAATAACATAAGAAGCAAACAAAAACCCACCCACCCAAAGAATGACACCAAACTCTACTACTACCCTGACATTAAAAATGATGTCCTAATATCTATTCCCTTCTACAGTATATTTACCAATATTTATACACTCACTTAATGTAATTACATGTTAATAATCTAATGCGACTCATTGTGCAGTGTAAAAAACTACGTAAGAAATACAGATTATGACATTTACAATAACATGCTAGCTGCATGTGGAATCCACAAGATCCAATTTTAGTAACAAAAAATGCTACAATACAAGTGGGTCAAAAATAAGGGAATTGCAATGCAGCTGTGAGTTTCATGCAAATGAATGTTCAAAAAGTCTTTCTTCCCATGTGAGAAAACATTCTGCTCCTGCAGATACTGTCATTTCTGAAGGCCCTTACAGAACTAAGGCTTTTCAAATTGAGGGCACTAAAGGGAAAATAATAGTGCCTCAGGGTTTATTCCCTAGAGGAACTGATGTGTCCAGTATTCACACTATAAAACTGCCCAGTTAGTCTGTGTGGCATGTAAATTAAAAAGAAGACAAAAAATCACATTTTCAAAACATAATCTCTTAAATGTTTTTCAGAAAACAAACTCAAAGCCAGAGAGAGCTTGAGGCATGACGGAGTGTTTAATCAATACTTGAATCAATGTGTCAACAAGCAAGCCCGGTGCTTTTGGGAAATGATGAAGCGAATGTTTGTACTTTGTCTTGGTTTCACAATGACTTTGTTTTTCGTGTAACATGTGACAGCATGTGTACACATAATGGGAAATCTTGGATCCAAAAAAAAACTTAGTTAAGGTCAGGACACACAACACAAACCATGCAACCTACATTTGTAGTTGATGCATTTAACTATTTCATATATAAACAATTGAATAAATGAAAACAGTGCATCAAAAAATCAAAAAATCTGAGTCAAGAGCACTTTTGTTACTGTAGTGCTCCACCTTTTGTTTTAAGTGAAAGATAATTGCTTAATACAGCAGTTCAGCTGCTCAGCTGCTTTCTGTTTGTCACTTCTTACTGCACCAACCAGGTGTTATAACACAACATAGTGTTATAACAACAACATCACATAGTTTGGCATCTTTTTCATAACATGAGCAAAGTCTTCCCTGAAAAAATATCAAGAAAAAAGACTGCAAAATATTCCTAGTAAAGTGTCAAGTGTGTCTTTAATGGAGGACCAGTTGGAGATCCAGAGATTGGGGGCAATCGGGATCAGTTCTTGGCCTCGTGCCTTGTGTACTCTGAATTTGTCGGTTTTCCACGTAGTCTTTCCCAAAGTGATGAAGTGATCTTCATTCTTATTGCTGAAAGATGCAGACTCTTTGTATAGCAAATCTTATTACTAATGAACATAATCAGTTTGGTAAATGTTTTGCTACTGGTTGTATTTATTTATGTATTTAATTGAGATGCTGGCATCAGCACGTAATAAAAGTAAAGCGAAGTTTACAAATAATAACTACTGTAGCGTCCTAGCTCACATTGTAAGTGATATATTAGTGATATATTAGATAAGAGATCTTTGCGTAATTCTAAATAAGTTATCAGTTGAGAAGGATTTATGTAAATGTGGAAATTGTTTGAGTGTTTTCTGTGATAAACATGTATTGATCCTCTTTTACGGGTCATAAAGTTAATAAGTACCAGGATGGTCTTTGTCCACTCCCAGTTTAAACATCACTCTCTATTCTGAAATAAATCAGCCACTTCTGCAATATACTCTCATTTTTAAACTGTCCCCCAGTTTAAGCTTCAAGATGGGATTTTCTATCCACTGGAGTTGGCTTGCAGCGCTTTTATGTGCACTTTGGATGGGTAAGATACTTTTATTTTAGATAAAAAGTTATATACAATTTTGAATTTCCAGTAATGTGTTTGTTGTTTATTTAGGTTTATGCATTGTATAAGGTTTAGTATTCATAACATAGATATAAAAACTGATCAATTTTCAAATATATTTATTTATTAACTTATATATAACTGAATATTTCACAAACGTCCTTCTATCCATCAGGTTTTAGAGACTTCTATGCTTATTTTTCTTAAGGTACAATAGTTTTATGTTCTTAAAACTATGTTATGTTCTTAATTTGAGGTAGTTATATTGTCAAGAATAAAACAAATAAAATAAAATCATTATCAAGTAGCAACATCATCAAATGTGAACATTATAGTGAATTTTAAAGATTTTTTTTTCAGAAAATGTAAGTCTGTTCTAAATTTTGTTCATCATCTATTTATGGAAATAAAGAAATAATGTTGTTTTAAATATAAAATATCTGACTTTTTGCATTTTTACACATTAAAACATAACAATTTAAATTCTTGTAATACAAACAATACTTCGCAAAGGTAAGTAAAACAATGTATAAATCCTTTGTGATGATAAGATCACTAACCTGGTGATTTTAGTAAAAGAACATTTATTCATTGCATACTGTGTACTTTAAAAAAAGGCAAATCTTCAATTTTACACTACTTTAGTAATTGTGTAATGGTACGTATGTAAGTGTATGATATACTTAAATTGTAGCCTCTGAGATCTGTGGACATTTTTTTTTCAGGAGCTGGTGTTCGATGTGATTGCCCTGAGAGTAATTTGCAAATGCAAGGAGGGAATTACACACTGAGTAACAACCTGGAGAGAGGCAGCATCTTGGTATACCATTGTCCCGAGGGCTACTATCCATACCCAGCAATAACCCGCTTATGTCAGGCTAATAACTCCTGGAGACCAAAACCCGAAAGTTGTCAGAGATGCAGGCGTGAGTGGCAAAGATGTTTCTCCCTTGCCTCACACTGCCTGATAACAACATAGTAATTGAGGGTGCTTTTGTTTTGTTTCACAGTGATTGAATGCCCAGACCCCAATGTGCTGGAGTACGGAAGTGTCTCCCCCCCTCAGGAGAGGTACTATGTGGACAACGAGACCACGTATGAGTGCTACTCTGGATACAAAATGCGAGGCTCAGCCACACGCGTGTGCTTAAAAAATGGGAAGTGGAGCGGCTCCACTCCAATCTGCAGCCGTGACTGTGAGTCCCGAACAGCAATGATTAAAACTTGATCATTACTGTTCCAGCTTTCTAGATTTCATTCTCGTAAATAAATACAATTTATTATGTATTTTTAGACAGACTGAAATTGACATTTTATACCTTTAGATTTGACAGCTGTTAAAACACACAGTATGATGAATGTAAGGTTTTTGTTGTAACCCCATGACGGTCTTTTCTTGAGTAGGTGCTTGCATTCAGGCCTTCCATTGTGTTTTTGACATTGGGGTTTTTTCTTACCAAAGCTGGGGATCATTGTGCTAATCCCGGTATCCCACCTGGTGCCTCAAGAGTGGGGAATATTTTTGGAATTGATGACACGGTGAGATACACCTGCAATGGAAACCTGTTTTTGGTGGGCTCCAGTGAACGAGTGTGTCAGGAGAACAGCCAGTGGACTGGCAATGAGCCTGCATGCTACTGTAAGCAAACACATACTGTTTACACTCTGTGCCATCATCTTAGCCACTCTTTGCTCTTTTAAATGTTCTGGTTGTATGATATATACTGTTTCCCCTTTGGAGGCCTTAATGGTGGGAAGCCAGTGTGGGATCACGTCCTGCTGTGACTTAGTCACTGGTTAAGCAAATAGGATCTGCAGATGTGTACTGACCATCTAAATATTACGTGTCCAGTGACAAGCATATGATCCCTCACCAGCTTCTCATCTATAAATGTTTCTTGAAACTCCTGAGAGTCACCTTGTTATAAGGTCTTTCTTTAGTATAATTGTTATATATCACATATGTACTCCTTGCAGATAAACACACCTTCGACACACCACTGGAGGTTTCAAAGGCATTTGGCAATTCAATTAAAGAGAGCCTGACCACTTTAGAGTCCACAGGTAAGTTATTGATCAACAAGTATATACTCTCACTGGACACTATATTAGCTACATCTTGCTAGTACCATTCTGGAGCCCAGGTACAGGGTATCAAACGTTCAGCAGAGATTTTGGTCTATATTCACATGACAGCAAAACGCACATTTGTTGGCTTCAGATGTGAATCATCCCCACATCCCAAATGTGTTCTGTTGGGTTGAGATCTGGTGGCTGGAGACCATTTGAGTTAATTTGCTGAAATCTTTGAGAAACCAGCTTGAGATGATTTGGGCTTTGAGACCTCAGTAGATGGGTACGCTTGTGAAGTTACCATGTCTGCTGCGAAGCACAATACTTAGGCAGTGGCATTAAAATGTGTTCTGTTTGGCCCAAAATTTGTCAAGAAAACCATCCCACATCATTGGACGACCACCAGCAGGGTGAATTGCTCATGCTTTCATTGAGTTGTTTACGCATCATGAATGTCTTTGCACTACAATCTGAATGTTGCAGCAGAAATCAAGACTCATAGAACCAGGCAACAATTTTCAAATCTTCTGTTGTCCATTTTTTGTGAGCCTGTATGAATTGTAGTCTTGGACTCCTGCTCTTAGTTGACAGCCGTGACAGCCAGAGTGGTCTTCTGCTGGTGCGGTCCATCTGCTTCAAAGTGTGATGTTTCAGGCATTCAGAGATGCTCTCCTGCATACTTTTGTTGTAACCAGAGGTGGGAGATGTACTAAAGTAGAATTTCAGGTTTTACTTTACTCAAGTATTTATTTTTCTGGCAACTTCTTCTTGGTGTCACAGATACTACTGTCAGAGTCAGGTTACATCAAGAGCAGCAAAGCCGAATTTGATGCTGAGATTCATTGCCTGAATTCGGCCTTTATATCAACTTTATATTGGAAATCAGCCATGGTTGTGAAACATCTGCTTACATCTCATTGAACTCAGTTTTGTAAATCCACGAACAGCATAAACCTCAGAGAAGAAGCAGCAAGTCAGCTGATCGCAGCTTGTACACCAAGAAAATCTACAACTCACAATAAAAATTATGCTGAGGTTATTTTTTCCCCATGCTGAGTCAGTACAACCGATCTTAGGGTTACCACACCCTGTACAAATTTTCCAGTTTAGGTGTGAAGGCAAAGTGACCCTCTAACACACAGGTAACAAAAAAAAATAGAGCTTTTTTTAAAAAATAAAAGTTCTACTTTTTCTCTACTTGTGTTTTACATATCTGATGAAAGCTTTAGTTTTTCATTTTTACTTGCGTAAAGAAGTTGATTCAGTACTTTAACTTTTACCAGAGTATTTTAACACAAATATCTGTTCTTCAACTTAAGTGTAAAATATGCATACTTATGCCACCTCTGGTTGTGACAAGTGGCTATCTCAGTTACTGTTGGCTTCCTATCAGCTCAAAGAAGTCTGGCCATTCCTCTATGACCTCTGACCTCTGGATAGGTAGTTTTTTCTATGCATATTCTAGGAATGGTTGTGCGAGAAAATTCCAGGTGGTCAGCAGTTTCTGATCTACTCAGTCACCTTTCTTCAGTCTGATGCTTGGTTTGAACTTCAGTGGGTCGTCTTGACCACATCTGCATTAGATTCGATTTTTGCTTTAATGAGCAGTTGAGCAAGTGTATCTAATAAAGTGATGGGTGCGTTTTGCTGTTTAGGCATATTTAAATAACAATAAAACTACTTGTGGCAATGACTGGGGGTGTTATGAGAGAATTAATCATAGCATAATAATGCATGCTTCTTTATTGTTAATTCAGTCCAACAAAATATGCAAACATATAGTGTAACAGAGTTGCTATCTGTATAATAATTTAACAATGACGGTCTTTATTCAGACTTTTGTTTGTGATGTGTAAGCTGACAGTATCTTTTGTCATTCAGAGGAAACACAGGAGGGGAGAAAAATCAGGATTTCAAAAAATGGCACACTTAACATCTACATTGGTGTGGATATTTCTGACAGCATCAGCAATGATTATGTCAATAAATCCAGAGACGCTGTCGTGAAACTCATCACAACGGTGAGAAACAAACAGCTTTTCTTTCAAAAATTGAGAAAAAAAAGTCAAAAGTAGAGTTTTCCAAAATGATATGAAAGCATATTTTACTGGAAGCTTTTTGTTTTTTATGCTGCTACAAAACTCTCTTTGTGCTATAGCGTGCAGATTTTGCAAACAGTCAGCAACATTGGGCTTGGACTGGAGTTATATTAGGATTGCTTTGCAAATTGCAGGCTCAGTTTGGAGGTCTAACGGTGTGCATAGGGTGAAGCTACAGGCTGCTGTTGAAGGATGCTGGCAACATATTCGCTGAGTCTTTAGAACATTCGATCAGATATTTGATAAAATGACAGGCTGCAGTTTAATTATTCATGTGTCACTGGTTTATTTCTGCCTTTAAATGTGGCACGTGGACCCACGGGGGTACGTGAGTGTGAAGCTTTTTACTCTGACACACTTTAAGGAGTGCATCTTCCATGATGTACACATAACGTACACACTAAATCTCATCCAATCTGGCTGCCACCGCAACGGCCCATTAGAAGTAAATTTCATTATGTATTACAATTCATAACCATGACTGATGCTTCTTGGCATGAGTCCTTTGGCTGGTTGTCAATGTTCAGCACAGGATACGCTAGCTGCTGATTTATGGACCAATTACTAAACAAAATAACAAACATAAGCAATCTGAAATGTAAGGAGGTGTTGCATTAAGTTTACACGTGTTCACAATGGCGTGACAGAAATTCATATGCGATCAACAACCTTTTATGTAACCGATTTCCTTTATGTATCAACAGATTTCCTCTTTTACCGTGACCCCAAACTACGAAATCATCTTTTTCTCCTCTGAACTCTATGAAATTGTCAACATTATTGACTTTATGGACGGCACTGCCAAACTATCAGATGTCAAAACTAAATTAAAAGAATTTGATGTTGGTGGTGAGTAAAGCGCGTATTGCTATTGCACTGTGTTAGTTTGTTTCTAACAATACGTTATGGAATGTGCGTTTTGTGCTTCTTCCTGCTCAAAGACAGAAACACGGGAACAAATCTGAACCTTGTCTTTGAGGAATTCTTGGAGAAAATGGCTCTTATAAAGATTCGAGCTGGAGAGAATTTTAAGGAACATCGTCACGTCATCATCGTTTTTACAGATGGTATTTCCAGCCTCTTGATTAACTCTGCCGTCAACAATAAGAAATGCTCGTTAACTTCATGTTATCACAATATGGGGGTTTTTTTTGGCTCTAATAATGTCTAAAAATATCTGGAAAGATTCATCAATCACAGAACAAAAGGCAAAAGTTTTTATTCATTTCTATCAAAAATAGTTACCACAGTTTTTTAAAAAAAGGTTTTGTCATTGTTTTTCACAACAGGGGGTTATAACATGGGCGGTTCACCAGCACCCACTGTAGCGAAAATAAAAAACTCAGCGTATTTGAACCTGGCAGATGGATCCAGAGACGACTATCTTGGTGAGTTTTCCATCCAATTTGTGCATGTTTCTATTTTTATACAGTGTCTCATCATTCAACCTTGATCCTTCTTTACAGTAACATTTTATTGATACACAACAGTTTTTTGTTCGATGCTCGCTTTAATGCATAGCATGCTCAATAGCATTCTGTATATATTGTATATAAATAAACATGTTATGCTTCATTCTGCTACAGACATTTATATCTTTGCCATTGGAGATGACATCTTTGATGTTGACCTAATGCCCCTCACAGCAGGAACTGGAGGAACCCATTATTTCAGAGTTAAGGACTTAGAAAAACTACAAGACACTTTTGATGAAATGATCAGTAAGTTGTGTTTGAAGTGAAGCATGAACGTCCATCTGTTTGTAGTTCAGCTGTGTGTGTATTTGTGTGTTTGCATTCACTCCAGCATTCATCATCCAGCACTAATAAACACAAGGGAGACAAATGATCATAACTGGAGGCCTGCTTGGTTCTCTCGTTTCCTAAAGTACCTGAGATCAGAGCGATTACTCTTTATCTAGCCTGACACCAGTGATGTAGCCGTGATAGAAATATGATCATGTATCCCGCTGGACCTGTGTAATGCAGTTTAATGTAATGCAAAGGGTTTGAGATACTGAAATCCAAACTGAATGCAGCCTAATGTTCATTGTTCAACTTCAGTCTTTACTGCTGCTGCTACCAACTACTACTAACAACAGCAGTACTGATGATAATAATTTATAAAACCAATTTAGAATTGAACAAAATTGCAAAGTGCTTCACAGAACAGATGAAAATGAAATTTTAAAAACTTCAATAAGAAAATAATAATAACAGTCATGAAAAAAACATCTTACTATGAAACTGCACACTCATTGAGCTGCAGTGTTAATGTGGACTGTATTTTACAAAATATAGATGATGTTGTATTCAAGAAGACTTTAAAATGAGGACCTGTGAGCATAAACTCATTAGGAATGGGCTTACTGTGCTTACATATGCAAGCACAGTTATTATAGTTAACAAATGCTCTCCACAACATAAAAACTAAAATGAAAGCAAACCCACTACGTAAACAAACATTAAACTTTAATTATTTCAGATTTAAGGACTTAGAAATTAAACTGAATTACAAACAAACACATTAGAAAATACAAAGCCTGGGGAATTTTTCCCATTCCCTTCCATACAAGCAAGCTGCTGACCAATGAAAAAATCCAAGTTGCTTCATGTAACTCACAGAAGCTACGTGTAGTTTTACATGCAGTCATATGTGAGTCCATGAACATAAGCAACCTACGACCAGATGATTAATGTAACTATCGTGGTGTCAACCACTGGCTTTTTGCATCTTGCAGCTAAGATGTTGATTTTGGGGACTGGAGGGGCAGGTCTGAATGGGAACTCGCACACGCATTGTTTTTTTGTTTGTATGTTCTTTTTAAACATACTTAATATTTCAATAATAAATTACAGAGATCAAGACAAAAAGCCTTTTCCCCTGTAAACTTCTACAGCACCACAATTACCCCAATCTGGTGGCCGTCTAATAGAATTTAGGCTTAAAGTACTTCTGAATTGGCACTTTGAAATTCATTTTTCCGATCTGGAGGCTACATCCATGTTGTATGCTTATGCAACCTGTCTGTGCAGCAGGCCACAGTCCCTGTCTGCCTCACGTCCTTTATCATTTTACCTGTAACAAAAAGATCAGCTGTTTCCTGCCTCAGTGATTACCGCGATTACTCGCCCCATCTCCCTGACCATTTTAAATGGTAAGCTAAGTGCCCCTTCTCTTCTGTGCTAAAAGCTGCCAAAGAAATTTAATTGATGAACACATGACAAAAAAAATGGATTCCTTGTCTTCTGCTACCTACATGAACAACACTGGATTTTCCATTTTTAATGATCATTCATTTATTGTTTTCATGCAGATGAAGATGAAGTCAAGGGTCTCTGTGGACTTCACAAAGAGTATACCCGCGAGGATACCCGCAATGACCTGAAGAGGAAAATGTATCCATGGATGGCGTTTATTTCTAGTCAGGTGAAAGTTTCGCTGTTCCATTTAAACCAGCAGAGTAATGCGACTGAATATATAAATCTCCATCTTTACGTGTTTGCTAGTGAACCATCCAAAAACTTATAGCATAACTTTGTGTTGAACATTGGGGGGGGGGGGGGGGGGGGGTGTCTGTCTCATTAAATAAATAAATCTGAGTAAATTCCCATAACCCCCCTGGAAATTACGCCCCTGCAAAAACTCATTGATTTAGTGAATTTTTATTTTTAGGTGAACAGACATCAGAATCATCTACCCCGTTGCTATGTTCTCCCTACCAGATGTTTTACATAGTAGATTAATTATCTAAATTAAGCGTGTCTTGCTTCAGTGCATGAAGCAGTCTAAGTATATGATTGTTTTTTATTTCAAATTTAAGGCTGACCGTAACTCGAAGAAATGTATGG
Organism: Neolamprologus multifasciatus; assembly: GCF_963576455.1. Lineage (NCBI taxonomy): Eukaryota > Metazoa > Chordata > Actinopteri > Cichliformes > Cichlidae > Neolamprologus > Neolamprologus multifasciatus. Next base: position 14,761,013 of record NC_140448.1, on the reverse strand, counting down.
GCTCTCTGGTGACGCCTGAGTTCGTCCTGACTGCTGCTCACTGCGTGTATGGTTTTTTGCCTGAAAAAGTCACTGTTGAAATTGATGATGGAGATAACAAAAGTAATGAAAACTTTATTTAAAGACAGCATGATACCCTGTTTTATAAATTTGCTATAGATAAATATGTCTAATCTTTTTGATTGATGATATTAACAATAATACAACTGATTTTTTTTTTCAGTTAAAAAAGTAAAAACTTTATTTTATCATCCACTCTACAATGTTACTGCCAAAAAGGATAAAGGCATTAATGAGTTTTATGACTTCGATGTGGCTCTGATCCAACTGGAAAAATATGTTGTCATATCCAATGAAGTGAGGTAAGAAATTAGGCTATGCAAATTATTCTGTTTGTACTGTACTGATTTACTGATTATTGATAAAACACTTTTTAATGTTTGGAATGTTTGAAATAATACATTTTTTCAGGCCCATTTGCATACCTTGCACCCTGGAGACCAATGCTGCTCTACATTTGGTGGACCAGAGCTGCCAGTCACAAGGTGTGATAACTTTGTCTGTATGCTGTATAGCTTCATCATAGAGCCAAGTCTGTAAAAACAACAAAAGATATAGAATTTAATGTAGAGCTGGGTGATGTTGCCTAAACAGACTATGAGTTATTGAGCTCAGAGCCACACTGTCCTTATATATTTGTAGAATTAGTTTTGTCATTGTCTTGCTGAAATAAGCAAAACCCTAACAGGAAAAGTGGATAACTAGACTACAAGTGGTTGCAGACCTGGTCCAGTTTTAGAAGCAACCATTGCAAAGGCAGCAAGATCGCAAGTTTATCACACACAGTTGTGCTGCAGTGTCCAACCACTGTTTTTCTTGTGTTCCCCACAAGGAAAAAAATGTGTATCTCGTGACCAGCGTTTAGAGGAGTTTGCTGGTTCTTGCTCCTTGTATTTGCTTTGGCTGCTCGCAGGATGCAGCAGACAAAGTGATCCAGTGTTTAGGGACTCACTTTGAAAATTTTCACTGACACGCAGATGTTTGCTACACATTTCCATTATTCTTATTCTTCGTGCTGCTGCTTGGGTTTTTTTCCCCCCTAATTACTACTTATGTGTCTGGCGTGCATTGGCTCCCTGTCTGATGGTTCTTTGTTGCTTTTTAGCTTTTCCCCCTGTTTCATCAGAAAGCTTTGTCTTTTGTTGGGTATACACTGTGAATAGGTGTGCTTTGTTAAACAAAAAAAAAGGTAAAAACTGATGGAACGGGTTGCAGAGTGGCTCACCTGTATTCTTCTTTCTCCCTGTTATCTACAGAGAGACTTCTGTTAAAAAATCACCTCGAAAGACTGAATTTCCTGACAAAGACAACAAATGTAGTGGACCTGAAAGATGTCCATGCTAAGCTTGGTGATAATGTAAGTTTTACACTTGTGAGCTGTGTTATGCATGTGTCTTTGGGTATGTAAGCACAGGTTCCTTATTCTTCTCCTAAAACCTCTCCGATGTAGAGATATGAATGCATCAAACATGCAGTAGGTGTAGAGGGCATAACTGCTGATACACTGAGAGATGCTGTGACGGATAACTTCATATGCACTGGTGGTCGGGAACCTTTCAGAGATTATATTGCATGTACCGGTAAGTTCCTAATTTTATATCAAATTTTATACTCCAATACAGTGACAGTGGTGCAGATGAGTGACTCGGACTTTGTTTTCTGTTTTTTTGTATCTCTGTGTGTTTCTATTCATTGGCACAGGTGACTCTGGAGGTGCTGTGTATAAAAACTTTCAATATCGCACAATACAGGTAGGCTGCAATATACACGGCGCAACCACTGCACTCAAAAGGTTCTGCTGCAGAGCCATTACAAACAGAAAAAACACACATTTTAAATTTGGCTGACATTCCGTGCCAAAGTCCTATTCTGAACAGGCAGACATCCAAACAACAATTTTAGCAAGAAGAGCAGGTAATGAGCAAAGATTTCCTTGGTTTGGTGGCGTGAGTGGTAACACATTGGTGAGTTGACAGTTCCGGGAGACAAATTTGCAGGACTCAAACCCGTGATTGTCAAGGAGAAAGCAGAAGTAGTAAAGCGATAAGTCGTGTACGACTGCTCCATAAGGCTATCTTACATGTGAGGGCAAATCAGTGAAATCTAAATCAGCTACTTTGTTTTGTACATCACAACCAAGTATAACCTTAGGGAATAAATTCACTAAGAAAATAAGTTCATGTAATTTTACCTTGTACATTCTTTTTTAAATAACCAATTGTTTTTTTGTTTTGTTTTTTTGACAGGTCGCATTGGTCAGCTGGGGAAGCCAGAAAGTCTGCACAGATGGTGGTCTTACAGAATCAACGCCAAATTCCAGAGACTTTCACATTAATCTCTTCAGAGTTGTCCCTTTCCTCAAGAGTGTACTTGGAAATCAAGACATGGACTATGCACCACTTGAGTTTTTGGAAAATTAACCTCTTTGACATGCTGCAATTCATTTTGGGATTTCTCTTATACAATGTGTGCTCTGTTTAAAACACTGCCTTGGTTTATTTTTCTAATTGAAGAACATGTGATTGAACCCACTGAATCATTCATTTATTCATTTTGTCACACTGTAAATTCACAGTGAAAACAGACTTTCACAAAGTCTGTTTTCACTTTTTTACTCAGAATTTTCTGAAATAAAACCAATAATTGAGGTTTGAGCTGTGCTTTGCTATGTTTTGAACAGAAGCTCATTCAAGATCAGTTCGATCAGGGTAAAAGATATGACCGTTTGCAGGAAAGAAATGAACATTTTATTAGACGCACATAGTTCACAACCTGCCAAAACAAACTAACAAACAGACTTTAGCTTCTGTAAACGTTACAGACCCAGGTCACAGTTCATGAACACGTCCCTCTTTACAAAAGGGTCGATAAGAGAATCTTCACTAATACAGCAGATGGGCATTGCAGTATGGATACCAGGAGAGCGGCTGGGATTAATGAGGAATGGGAGCTGCTGTGTAATGTGACTGTGTATAGATAGTTTTTATATGGGCGCTTCCTGCTGTGGAAGGTAACTCCATTGAAAAGTGCAGAAATGCATTTGTTATGGTTTTAATTTCTAGTTTCAAACACTTAAGTGGCTGCATTGTTAGTGATTGGTCTTGATCTTTGATTGATCTTTATATACACAGACACATTAACCTCATGCAGTTCCACTGATGCAAATGTTATGGATTTAATCGGCAAAACTAAAAAGTGCCTTGCAATCCATTTCACACACACACATACACACACAGAATACAGACAAAATTAGGACACAACATTTCTGCAATATCAAATATAATGTCAGTGGCGTGTCACACACACACCTGCAAACAGACATACCTGGTCCTTTTTTGAAAGAATTAAAAACAACATAATGACAATAGCATAGATGTCAAAATTTTCTATCATTTTCCAAACAGATGCCATGATCGCATGATCTTTGACACATCCCATGTAAACAGCTTGAAATCCTAAGGTTTTTATTCAGACTGAAAACTATGTGTATACAGCATATCTGCAAAAACATTTTTGCACCTCCAAAGCTCAACATTTCCCCAAAACTGACATAATGCGTGATACAGATCACAGGGCCTCTGTACAAATTAGCATGATAATAAAATTATCCCTGACAAACCTTTAAATCCCACCTGAACTGTAACGCTCTGTCTATAAAGCCACAATAATAAGAAGGATAGCGTATACACGGTGATGCTGCTTGGTAATAAAATAACAGAGAGCCCTTTTTTAAATAAGCAGGATGCTTTTTGTTTCTTTGCAGATATGGACAGAGATCTATCACACGGCTAGCACGCAGTTTGGTTAATGGTAGCGCTTTCCTTCCCTCAAACCCATTTCCAAAACTAGATTAACAAAATGAATGACTAAAAGAATTACTTCAGCTATTTAAAAGGTTTCATCAAAACTCTTTTATGGACACTCAGCTCTGCTGATAGAGCCATCCGGCTCCCCTCAGGTCAGTGACTCAGGGCCCATTTCCAGCTCTCTGTGCGGGCGTACGCAATGCGGACACTTGGTGTGGGCAGCGTGCCAACCTCTGATAAGCCAAATTGAATTTAGTGGAAAGTTGAGTTCTTTTGTAGCGTGTAATTAAGTTTTTTCTTTCTCTTTCCTGCTTAAAGACTGGAATTAACTGAGTTTGACAGTCGTCGTATTTTTACAGCCCGCAAACAAACAAGCTCATTACATTACGAATGATTTGTTGTGGTCAGAGCCAGTTTATGGCTTCAAATCATGTTATTTTAATTACGTGGCTTTGTCTCAGTGAAATGTGCGTTTAGCAGTTCTCTCTGCTAATGCATATTGGCTTCAACATCACAGAACAGAGGTACATTTTCAACATTAATACTAGGCTTCTTTATGAGGGGGAGTGTCTGCACATGTGTGGTGGTGCTTTGCGTTAGTGATGCACTGGCTTCCCATGGGAATATTCATCTGGTTTCCCTTTAACTAAATGGTAGAGAGGGTGGAGGCAGAGAAAGAGGGAATATGTGAGAGGAAGATTGAGGAAGAGAGGCTTAATTTAATGAAACCCTCTTCTGGTCTCAGATGCTATAAACAAGAAGGAAATTTAAACCAAGGCCCATTCCTTATTGAATCCCTCTTGAGGACCCTATAACCCCTCTGTCTTCTCTTTTATCATTCAGAGCGCAGGGTAATGCAAACGTCTCGTACTCCTCCTTCAGTTTATACAAAGCTGAGCCCCTGACTGAAATCAGTCTACACCTAAACTGATTAGCTGTGTTTAGATAGCGCAGCATGCATGAGGACAGTATTTTCAGAGCGGCCCCGCTGCCCCCGCCCTGGCTCCTTATTCAAAGCTAGCACACACAATATATTCCTGATGAAGCATCCTGCTGTTTAAACTCTGGCTGATCTGTCTCTCTGCGAGCCTTAAATCAACCTTATGGGCCATTTCAGAAATTACTACCATTAAGAACTGCATACATACACTTTTCCTCCATTTGTGCTCTGAAAAGCGGGTCACGTGCACATGCATCCTTGGCTTCAGTTCATCCTGCTGACTGAATATAAAACTGCAGCGGTAAAAATGCGTCTCAGTAATTTGACATGCTATTGCCTCTGCAATTGAGCTTGTCTACAAAGTTGTTTTTTTTCTACCAGTTTTGTTATCTGCAGGTTTCCTGTCTGTAACTGGAAACAGCAACAAATAGCTAGTGGGTCTCTGGCCATGTAGCAATTTACCTACTAGCACCTTTAAAATTCCTGGGCTAGAAACCACAATCTGTATTCAAAAGATGGACATAATCACTGTGACATCACCCAGTGGTTTTGGACTACTTGAAACTAATCTGAAGTTTAAGATTATGAACTTGTTTTTGTTTTTGTTTTTCAAAACAAAGTTATTCCACTTTGAAAAGGGAGGAGTGGTGAGACATAAGCTAACAAGGTAAATATGCATGCACTGTTGTAGATCAGAATAACAGTGTGTACAGAGAGCTGGCACTGAAAGCAGCTACAATCCCTTATCTCTTTAGTGAGTAAAATATATATAACTATTCAAAATGAGTGCTGCACTGAGAATTTGACATGGGGGACCATGTCAAATACTTTGACATGGAGTGCATGAACAATTCATATAACACACCAGTTTACAACCCACACTGTCTTAAGCAGGGAAATCATCACAACGCACAACAATTTGTGATACAAAAATACTTTTAACACTAAAACATTTACAAAGCTACGCCTCTAGGCAGCAAGCTACTTATAACCAGGCAGCATGAAGCCTTTTAATCACTAAATTCAAGAACATTAAAGACAGATGGAGGAGGAAGAATAGATATCACAGACCCACCAAAAGTTATATGTCTTAAAAATGGTGAAGATGACACACATGAAAATGACCAAAAAATAGATCAAATTATTAAGTCAAAATTTTGAAATCATAACCCAGATTCTTTTACTTACACATGGCAAAAAATGTCATTTTTAGTTGCAATGAAGGAAAAAGCTTCCATAATAGCAGACAGGCAAAGGTCTTTGACTCCCGTAGTGCTTTTTCTGATTAAACAGAGTCGCTGCCCAGTCAGAGCTTGATTGTAATAGACACCTACAGCCCCTTGTTGGCTTCTGTCTCTCACTTTGGCTGCAGATAACAGCAGTGGTGGTTACAGGATGCTAGTTTTCACACTGTACTGCATGTTGCATCTTACTTTAGAGGAGTTAAAGTGTTAGCTAGTCGGTTTTAGCAGCCCAAACTTTTTCTATGTCCCTATTTTTTTCCTGGTTCATACAGTCTATGCACACTGCTGCAGAAATGCTGGCTCTTTGTTGATATGTAAAATCACTGTCAGAAAAGAGAACTACTCCCTGAGTCCCCAACTTACATTATTATTAAAAATAAAAAGACTACTTAAAGACATTAAATGGTCTTAATTATCATGAAAGATACACTCCTTCATGATTACAGGAGTTATTTGGGGGGTGGGGTTGACTTACTTACCATGCCTCATTAAATCTTGAAAACAGTCGTGAGGTTGTTGATATTCCCTGAGCTGTACACTTCAGTCTCACCAGTACACAGACAAGACCTGATAAAAGAGATTTTAATAATAAAGGCCTAAATGTGTTGTAGGGCTTGCCTGCTGGTTGTACGTGTCTGCTGTGTTTGGCTCTGTCTTGCTTTGTAACGAGAAACAATCCGCAAGAATGTTGAGAGAATATCTTAAAATATCCCTGATTGAGTTAGAGGGGATCATTTTCATGTAACACTTTTGTAATGATAATATCCGAAGCTTAAGTAATAAAGGAAGGAGTGAAATCTGCCTCTTGTCAGCATTTACGATGAGAAGCACTTGCATGATTAGATGTCTTGCGATCGATGCAGCCTCTTTTCCCAATCATTAAGACTGCTCTTAACAGATTACAGCCCCCAAACATGCAGCCCTTCCTCCTCTTCTCCCTGCTCCTCCTCCTCCTGTCTCACACACTCCCCTTTTTCAGCAGAAAGAACTGGAGCCGAGACGCTCTCGTACTTCTTAAGCTTTATTTTTTTAATTTTAGCCTCTTTTTATAGCCTTTTCTTACACCTAAAGCTGAAGCTCACCTCTTTTGGTATAGGTGGCCGTTATCTGCTTTCACGTGAGCACTTCTGATGACCTGGCACATGAATGGACAGCAGAATGAAAAAGACTAAACTGTAATACAAGATTTTGTGGTTAGAGAAAAGACAACAAAGATGGACCTGCGGACAATCCTTTATCACTTGCTGCTTTTCTGCTTTGATCCATCTACAGCCACAAGCCTCATAACAGGTAAGACGCACTCACACACAAAATTGCTGCAAAGATACGTCTGCTTGATTTAAGTGTGGATCTATTTTTGCTTCCTCATGTGCTGAATATCTGATTGTGTGCTGAACTTTTGGCTCCTGAAGCAGATATATTTGAAGCCAGAGGTAAGCACTGTACTTCTACTGAAACTGAAACACTCTATGAAGACGTATAACTAAGTGTATTTTTGTAGTTTCCCCATATTTACTATTACAAAGTAATTTATTTGTTAGTGTAATACAGACTATTTAGTAAATGCAAATGTGAAGCCAATTCAGTTTATATCCAGCATGAACAATGGTGTGTGTGTGTGTGTGTGTGTGTGTGTGTGTGTGTGTGTGTGTGTGTGTGTGTGTGTGTGTGTGTGTGTGTGTGTTATAGGCCAGCGCGTGTGCAAGGCAGGAAAAGGGAAGCCATGCTATAAGCTGGCCTACTTCTCCGAGCTCCGCCGTAAGCTGAACTTCGTGGAGGCAGAACGCGCCTGCAGACGGGATGGGGGGCAGCTCCTGAGCGTGGAGTCTGAGTCCGAGCAGAAGATCATAGAGCAGCTCATCACAGAGCTCCGCCCAACTGATGGGGACTTCTGGATAGGTCTCCGCCGAAACCATGGAGGCGAGGATAGCAACTTGGACTGCTCTTCCCAGTATTACTGGCTGGATGGTAGCAAGTCCACATTCAGGTGGGAACAGAGAGTCAGTTTGTGAAAAGTTAATTTTAAAGCTGTGATGTAAAAAAAAAAAAAAAAAACTGCCCCTGGTTTGTTTCCACCAGATGAGAAAACATAGACTGTATAAAAGATGGATGTAGCTTGTAGAGATTTTAGCTGAATTCTTTTTAACGGCGTGTAGGGGTTGAACCATCTTATTAATACTTGCATAGAAATCTATGAGTAAACAGCCTCTAGCTGGCTTTGTGTCCTCAGAAAATACTTTATGCATGACTAAATCGGCAGTTTTAGATAGTGTTACGTTTGTTTGTTATGTTTGTTGTTTGCGTCGTTAGAGAATAAGTGTGTGCATCTCCCCTGTACATTTGAATTTAAATGACCAAAAATTGTGGTGGTGCAAACACTCATGGCTTCTTAACACGACTTCACTAATCAGCTGATTGAGTGGCTGCGTCCATCGTTTTATAGAGTCTGTGTGAGAAGACAGGTTTTTCTCGTTTGTCTGATCTGCTCAAAGACTTAAAATGTGTTAGTGTCAATGCTACCTTTTGTTATTTCAGACCTACTTATGTTTTTCACTTTTATGTTAAACTTGGTGAGTTTACCTGTAATGAAATGTGCTATATAAATATAATTGGCCTTGTCGTTGTCAAAACCAGTTTGGTAGAAAAAGGAAGAAAAAAAAACAGGACAAAAAAATCTTTATTTCAAGGATTCACATGAAAAAAGTTAAATGCTCCCTTTTTTGCAGTACAACTGATATTGTTTTTAGGTCTGTAGTGTAGTACAGCACAAAATCTTGCAATTAAGTTTTGCTGTAACATATTCAACAATTTTTTTAAACTTGAAACCTTTTGATGCCAGCTTTAAATAGTGTACAGCTTAAAAAGCAAAACACCAAGATATCTTTTATTTCATTTTTGTAATTAAAATGATTAATTAGTTAAAGCATCCATTACTCAATCTTTTAAAAAGTCAGGTTTCAAACACTTTGTCGCTTTATCACTTTGTCGCTTTATCACATTGTCACGTTTTATTTAATTTTTGTTCGTTATAATACTCATATGTGCTCATATTTGGTGTTAAATAATCAGCAGCGGGCCAGCAGAGCTCGACGAGGTCGAAGGGACACTAGTTACCTCTCACGTTACTTTACAATACCTTGAAAAGTCATTATAGATTTTTTTTTCTCCAGTGATGCCAAAAATATGTTGCCTACCTCGGCTTTAAAGCAGCTTTGAGACAGTGGTTGCTTTGTGTGCGTCTGTATAGGAACTGGCACTGGGATGAGCCATCGTGTGGTTATGAGGTGTGCGTTGTAATGTATCACCAACCGTCCGCTCCTCCTGGTATAGGAGGGCTCTACATGTTCCAGTGGAACGACGACAATTGTGAAACCAAGAACAACTTCATCTGCAAGTACACTGCAGGTATTACTCAGAGGTCATTTAATTTTTGTTTGACTTGAAATTGTTGTTACTGCTGAATTCATTTTTTTTCTCCCCAGAGGAGCCACTGGATCCTTCTCCTTCACCTAACTCCACTCAAACAGGTAAAAAAAAAAAAAGATATTAGCTTTTAGGCTGATGTTGACATTTTGAATGTTTAGAGACTGATAGCTTTCATTACAGATGTCTTCCCTTCACCCGTGGTGCCGTGGAATCCAAATGATCACAACCACAACCAAACAGGTCACTATGATAAACATTTCAATCATTTGTGAAAAAATCGGACAAATTTAGACCTACACGACAATTACTAAATCTGTATCTTTGTTGTCTGTCTTTTATTTAGTTCTGAATTTGGTTTACATCATCATTCCCACCATTCCCCTCATACTGCTGCTGCTGACAGTGACAGGCGTCTGCTGCTTCAAGCTGATTGTCCGACGGTGAGGATCCAAAATAAAGGCAAATACTAAATGCAAGAATACTAAAGACAGCAATGTCATGCGGTTATGGTGACATAAACACACAGTGGGCATGAATCTCATGGTAACTGGGAGCAAAAGGTGGAATTTATTTGGGATTTTCTCTAAATCCACACAAGGCCAGAATTATTTATACATCCCCACTTGTATTTGACCTCTTCAAAGTTCCAACCTCAACCATATTGAAATTTCATGGAGCTGGTCCATGCCAGGAAACTGAGCAATTTAAATTGACTTTACCAATTCTAAAAGGAAGAGTGGTCAAATATCCAGCCAGACGAATACCACAAGCTTGTTGAAGTCTACCAAAAGCATCTGGTTGCAGTGTAACTTGCGAAGGGAAATTTAACCATTTGAGGAGATTAATGTTTCCCAATTCAGTTTTCAGTATATTTGAGATCATTGGCCTGTTGGGACACCCAACTGTGTCCATGTTTCAGTTCATGGCAGGTTTGATCCTTCAAGCTTTCTGGGTTCTTCCTAAAAATCCTAAACAAATTTACTCTCATCTGGGTTAAAGTTTCTACTGGACCTTGGTAAAGTGGTGGCACATCAGAATAATTTGTATTTGTGTACACTTGTTTGAACTGATGATCTTGAAATCTGCTCCAAGCAGCCTTCCCAACATCCTTCTCAGATATTCACTGAGTTCCTAGGACATTCTTATTGTTCTAAGTATTGGTCAACATAATCGTTTTTATGCTGGCAAAGGAAACTACCAGTTTTAATCAGTTCTGATCATTAACAAAATGGTAAATGGTCTGTATTTGTATAGCGCTTTACTAGTCCCAAAGGACCCCAAAGCACTTTACACATTCAGTCATCCACCCATTCACACACACATTCACACACTGGTGATGGCAAGGCGAGGCCTTGTCAAGTTAAAAGACACTGTAGTGCTTCAGCAACTTCAGTACAACTTATTAAAAGATTTAAATGAGTGTATGTATATATTTGAGCCTGTGTGGATTAGAGAAAATCCTAAATAAATTTAAACTTGTGCACCCAATTATTGTTCTTTAATGTTATTAAAGATTTATGCTGTACAATCATTTTTACTCTGAAAAAGGTTTTCCTCTTTATATCATTATTTGAGCTCTTCCTCCAATTACATGCTCACTTTTCTTCCCTATCAGTAGTACTTAGTCCCCTATAGATTGACAAATCTAAAATGGTTTAAAATGTAATGTTTTTTTAATTAAAAAAAGAGATTCTGAGAGTCTGAGAGATTTCTAAACACAGCCGAGATCTGCAGTTTTTCATAGACATGACTCATGCTGAAGTACACTGAGGAGGAGTATTTTCAATGTTGATTAATACACAATATTAATTTATGGCAGCATTGACAATGATGTATGTGGGGTGCTCATAACACACAGTAACAATCCATAATGGTGGAGATAGATAGATAGATAGATAGATAGATAGATAGATAGATAGATAGATAGATAGATAGATAGATAGATAGATAGATAGATAGATAGATAGATAGATAGATAGATAGATAGATAGATAGATATTGTTTTCTGTATGCGTGAATGTTTTAAGGTGTCTTGTTTGGTGTCTCCTCTCTCTGTGTGTGACAGGAGGAGGAAACAGCAGAAATCCGAAGTATGTCAAACAGACCCAGGACTGTGCCCAAGCCCAACTTCAACTGATGTCTACAACGTCATTCGTTCCCAGAAGGATGACGACCTCGTGTCAGCTCGCCCGCAGACCAAGAACACCTCCTTTTTATGCCCCTCCCCTGATACACCAACTGGTGACTACGATAATCTGGGGGGCCGGGACACAGAGAGCGGCTTTGTGACACTTGCAAGCACAGAGAGCTGTTTCCTAAACTTTGACCTCAACGACCTCAGCCTCGGGCGCCGTGGCACTAGTGACTTCTGCGACACCAGCTTGGGCCGCTCAGGGAAGAGGGACGTGAGTGGCAGCAGTTTGGGTCGCACGGGTCACAGAGAGTTCTACGACAAGAGTCTGGGTCGTCGTACAACGAAGAGCGAGCATTTCGGCAGCAGCCTATACAGGGACCACGGACTGTATGATGGCAGCACCACAGCAGGGAGTGACCTCTATGATCCCAAACTAAGACCTGGAGGTTACACACGAAAAGCTGACCTGTATCAGACATACTTCACCAATGGAAAGGAAGACACTTACCGAACCAGCCTCGGAACCTACGGAACCTACGGAAACCGAAAGTCCTACAACGCAAATGTGGATTGCTACAGAAATGGCTTGAATTTGGACAGTGGAAGAAGATACTTCAACGAGCATGAATGGATCAACAGGGAAAACTACTGATCGCCTCAAAATCTCCTTTATTATGTGTACAGCACTGAATGAGTGAATGATACTGAGAGAGTGGCTAAAGACTGTGCATGGTTTTAAATGTTTCTAGCCTGTTATGTTTAAAGGACTGAAAATCAGGTTGAAAAAATATATAATTTATATTTTATTGCTGGCCCAATAATTCAGCCTGTAGCCTGCTGGTAGACTAGTCTGTGTAGGCATTAGTTTTTGGTAAATGAACTCAATTTTGTCTACGAATACTAAAGTAATCGGGTGGTGCAAATAAGCCATATTTGTTTATGCAGATAGTTTGATGTGCTCCCGTTTCATGATGTCTCAGCCTCTTCCTCTACAGTGATGCTTACTGAAAGAACGCAAATCAACGAAAAGATTCGGGTTACTCAGAATCATTCAGACCTACTGTAATGAATATCTTTTGAAGACAAGGTCCTAGGATTATTTGTGACTTTATTACAGGGAGGTAGAGGCAGAAATACATCAAAGCAACAATAACAAAAGGGGAGTCTGTTACTGGCATTTCCACAATTTTACGCATTGATTTCTGTTTACAGTTCACCCTGAAGGGTCTGCGTATAATGCCTTAAACAATGTCCATTCAATCTGTGCCGTTCTGTGCTTTAAAACTTCCAAAGGCGGAACGAAAAGTGTTGTAGGTTTGGGGTTAGAAGAAACAAAAATGCATGGAATAACAAAGACAATGTCTCAGGTTAAAGTTTCGTCCTATTTAAAAATGATCCAAAGTGATAATATTACACGAGATCAATTCCAAACCACCGGAGTACCCTTGACACAAAGGTCACATACATGGTAAAGCCTCTAGATTTAATAATTTTTCTGGACCTCACTAAAGCATCCAAGCAAATATTTCAATATATGCATGCATAGGAAGTTTTTGGAAAGAGCCATAATACAGTTACATTACATTACAGAAATGACCCAGTAAAGAAGCACCTACTGTAAGCTAAGCTCACCTTTTCTTGTGTACACTGCATCATTAATAAAATGTAGACGTTTACAGTTGACTCTGAGGATTATGAGCATCTTTGTCTATAAAAGCATGTGTGTTTTCATGTGTGTGTCGCAGCCTGTTTTGCATGGTCGTGTCATGCTGTGCTTGCTTGGTAAGATAACTGAGGTCTTGGACTGTTATGTTTGCTGTGCTTGAAAACTGTTTTGCACACCCAAGTATACCTGAGAGATGCGGGCTACCTCAAATAGATTAAACACAATAAACCAGTACTGCTCGTGGAAGGTGGTTGTATTTATCTCCTGTGTGGTTTTATATTGCCTTAAATTGTGAGGAGACCTTAATTTTACACACTTATTAAAGTATTTATCAAAGCCATTCTTAAAAAACAACAAGTGCAACGGTGGCTGCTACAATTTAGCTTGAGTGCCTGCAGCCTAATCAAACATTACGGCATGCTATTACAGTGTAATATAAACCAAAGCATCATTATTATTACTATAAATTCAGAATGTATTATGTCTTGATATCTCTCCTGTAAGTGAAAGTGGTTTGTATGTTTGCTACATAAGGAATATTACAATAAAATGAGATGAAAAACCAACCTGTCAAAGAGTGACTTTACTGCCCCAATAAAAACAACATCAGATTTATATTCACAGTCAATCATGATTTTATTAAGTTAAATTACTTAAGCATCCTTGGTTTTATTTATCTTCCACACTCATACCCGACAGAGCACACAACAGGACACTGTTCAAGCCCAGACGCGAGAGGATTTCTGCGTTTCACTGGTCAGAGAAATTCCTCCAGTCAGGCCACATTTTCAAGTTTCGAATACGGGCTGAATTAATGCAAATAATTTGTGGTGTGCATCCCCTGAAAGACATCCGGCTCAACACAGGCATACAAAATAAGATAAAACGTCCAGCTGATACCCTGCCAAGCATTTTCTTTCACTCTCACATGCACTCTCTCACACACAAGCTCAAAAGCAGACTGATGTCTTTTCCACATATTTTTCTCAACTTTTTCTAATACGTTTCTGCCTTTCATCCACACGCAAACACTGTTTGGTCACCAAAAAGTGGTCCGGGGTGGTGATATTCAGAGAGTCTGTGTAGTGTTGATGACAAGTAAACAGGGGGATTGATGTCTTTAAAGGGTCTGATAGCTTCAAAGGTTTCGTGAGACAACATGCACACTGACACACAAATACCAGCTGTTTTGAGAAGAGGTGATTGACGTCTTTTGTTGGGATTTTGTACAACTGTACAGGTTCGGGTGTAAAAGGTCAGCCGTGGCTCCGCTTACGAGGCTGCTTTTGCCGCCGCGGTTTTAAGATGGCGTAGCGCCTAAAGGTGGTGTGGTGGTCAGATATGAATGGGATGTAGAACGCTCTGAAGAGAGGAGATGACCTGAGAGAAAAACGCCTTACATGTAAACAATCTGCTTCACACTGTAGATCTCCTTAATGTTTACATTTTCTCAGGATGTTTCCTTTTCTTTTCAACTGCAATACGTTATGCTTTTTCCTTCATTTACAGATTTTAATTTTACTGTTTTTTCCACTTATTTGTAAAACATTTACTTGTAAAACTACCTTGATGCTTGAAGAAAAGGCTTATAAGCGATGATAGTCCACTCCTCTTTGCTGGCTGAGTAACGTGGCTCAAGCGGCGTCTCTTCATCTGTGTCTAGGTCCACTATGTAGTGGCACTGTTTTAAATCAACCTGCACAGAGAAGACAAATACATTTTTAATTTATTTGCTCTTAACTACAGTATTAGTTAGCAAACATGTCTGTGTCTAAGGAACTTACATATCTGCTTGGCTCCTCCAGGTTCTGATTGTTCATATTAGCTGGGATGATCTGTGTGGCCAGAGGACCAGAGGCATACGGCTGAGGCAGCTGCCCCTTAAACTCAGACTGAATGAAGTGCAGTTGCCAGCTGGAGATTAAAAGAGAGACTTTTAGCTTAGTAAAAACATAAAAATGAGAAATCACCCTTACAGACTTTATCAGACACTGAAAACCTGTACAGATTTTCTGGACACTGACTTGTGTGGGAGAAGAAAACTGCTCGGGAAGCGATACCACTCTTTGCCAACACATACGCTGACAGGCCTGCTTTCAGGGACTGAGTGAAGAGTCGGATCCTTGGCAATGCGGTGAAATTCTGGGTACAGGTCCAGAGGGGCATGGTAGCCTGTAAACAAACCAAAATATCATGAGCCTTTGCTCAATGCTGATGCTGGTGCTTAGGGAAAATGGGACACACAAACACACACAAACCTCTGAAGAGGGCGACAGAACGAGACAGCGACAACACAGCGAAGACCACCACTGCGCTTAAAGCCAACCAGTTCGAGGAGACGGTGTAGTGTTCCAGTCGGTATCGCTGGAACAGGAAGTGGTAGCATTTCTGTAAATAAAATGAATAAAATCCATTTCATTTACGTGCACATTTGTGACCAAATGGGCCTAAAAATGCTGAAATCAACTAACGCAGCAGGCTGTTTTGCTTTGAAAGCCAAAATTAGACAATGGCAAACTACACCTGTAATGAGGAGAGGGCAACTGCCCCGCTGAGGCAGATGAGAGGGTAAATAGGAAAGAGAAAACGCTCTTCTTTATGAGGTCTAGTGAAGAAAACCAACATCCACAGATACATGGGAGACAGAGTCAGCCAGTACGGGCGGCCCAGGTTCTGCACTGAAGAAAACACATGTGTGTACAACAAACTCTGTAAACATGCTGGAAGATACTGAATATACTGCACTGTGGAGCACAGTGACTTAGAAGAGTGCTAACCGGTGGCATTTTGTAAAAGTTAAAGAGTTAATGTGAGACAGTAGATGAAGGTAACTACCTGGACTAAATCACGAACAAATGTATATAGGTGAGTGAATCATTACAAGTGTAATTCGAACACACACGCACACAAGCCAAAATCAACATATTTTGTGCATACGCAGGAAAACACACCATTGAACCTGTGTAACAGTGTCTCCATGAGAGCAGTGAGTGGCAGGGAAAACAGTGCCAGAGCAAACACCAGGTTGAAGTTCAGGACGCCGTTTACAAAGTAAAAATGCCACGGCTCCGTACCTGGAAATTAAACAACAGAAAGCAAGTGAAGTTACCCTGTGCCCAACAAAAACTGCAGCGACAAACTGTTAAATCTTAATATTTGCTTGATATTGTCATTGACGTATTATCAGTCCAACAGTTACTGTAGTAAATTAGGCAATTCATAAAAGGCATATCCAAAATATATGTATATCCTAAGTATCTCATACTTTATATAAATATCACATGTAGATGTACTGAGGTATTAAATGTGACAAAATAGGTCATTTACCATATAGATCAGGCCCATGTGGTGTAAAGACATTGTACAGGAGAATATTGAGTGGCGCTATGACCAGTTTGCCATAAAAGAAAGAGTCCACCGCCACCAGAGGTACCTGAGAAACACAAGATGAGAAGGAAAGTGAATTGATGCAGGTCACATAAACATTAAGCTCCTGCATAAAAATATTCTAGATTTCACAAAGAACTACAGATACAGATGGACAAAAGGGTTAAGCCACACCTCTTAAATCTTTGAATTCAGGTATTTTTTATCCCATTGCCACAAACTAAAAGAAAATCACCAACCTAACTATGCAGTCTGCTTTAAAAAATATCTGTCAAACAGATACATTTTGAGCGTAGTGCTGTAATAGGATGCCATCATTTCAACAGATGAATTTGTCAAATTCCTTCCCTACTAGATATTCCACAATCAGCTGTAAGAGGTGTTCCTGCAAAGTGGAAGGATTTAGGAACCACAGTAACTTAGCCACGAAGTGATAGAGTACATAAAGTTACAGAGTTAGGTTAGTGAGCGCTGAGGTGCACAGTGTGTCATCGAAATCCTCCTGACTCAATAACCTCCACTGGATTAAACATCAGCATAAAAACTGTGCACTGAGAGCGTCATGACATGGGTTTCTATGGCTGAGTAGGTGTAGGTGGCCCAGTATTTTTTTTAGTATAGTTTACATATGTTGTGACAATGTGCCACATGACAGCAAAATGCATTATTATATTCCTGCTCCTGTGGTACGCCCACAGAGATTTTGTGGGGAACGCTCTACCTGTGACAGAAAAGAAACCCATTATTCTAGTAGTTCTATATTCTTACCAGCAGCAGAAGCAAAGCAATAAATGACCAGGTGATGAAACTCTTCCACTGCCTCTTCAACACAAGCAAGTCGAAAGCAATTGGAAGCCTAAAGAGCGAGAAGAAACTTCAATGACACAGTAGCTGATCCGGCTCACATTCATCCCAGTTCATATGTTATTGTAATGTGTGAAATACAGCAGAAAGTCAAAAAAGTGATACATTTTTCTTGTCAGTGGTTGGCTGTATCGCACTAACTAAAAAGAATTAAACTCCACTGAAAGTTCAAGCAAGCCCGTAAACATTTATATCCAGAATAAAGTAAAAAAAATTTTTTTTAAAGGTATTTGAGTTTTTTCAAAAAAGCTGTATTGCAATTAACACATAGTTAAAAGCCTGCAATGCCAGTATTTACAGTCATACCCGATCAATGCAGAGAATGGCCATCCAACAATGGCGCCGGCAGCCACGCCGATGATGGCTAACGGTGTCGAGTCTTGGAACCAACCCGTCATGGCAACCAGTGTTGTGTACATACAGAAAGACGAAGGTAGGAAAGCTGTAGAGAAAGAACAAAACATAATCAGAAAAAGACAAAGCACAAACACAAACATGTCCCTACAATCCCTACAGCGTTAATGGGAGCACAGGAGAAATAAATCATAAATATGAAATGTTCCTTAGAGGCAAACACTGCACACTGTTCGTGTGGCAGTTCTGCTCTTCTTGATCAGTGATCTGCCAAAAGGCCAGAAAAGCAAGGCTTTGTAATGAGTTGCTTGATGTAAAAACCAACAGATGTAAGGACGGAGGCAACTGATAGTCCCCAGAAATGTAGCTAAACACGACCAACCTGCAGAGGAGCAGAACATTCCTGTGCTCAGGACGAGGAATGCCAACATCAGACGACCCACGTGCAAACCAAACTTCTTACAAACTGCTCTGTGGCACACACACACGCACACACACACACATGCACAGAAAATAAAAATGCTTAACTTTAGTAACATATCTTAATCAGAAAAAAACGCTGCAGGAAAATTGCTTTGTAACAGACGATTCTATACATCTACAAAATTATCCCAAAATGTGAACACCAAAGTGCTAAAATGCCTTGCATTTAAGAGGAGGGTAAACTCACTTGTAGAAATAGAGCTCACAGACACAGCAGGAGAATGCTAAGACACATCGCACAAAGTAGAACACCAACACCTGCAACACAGTCATAACACAAGCCTGAAACTACTGCACATGTCCCACTATAACGTTACACACACCTGTGTGTGTACGCATGTGTGAATTCATGTATTTTAAACTTTAGATGCCCCGTGGAGGAATATTGAACTTTTTAGTCTATCCAGATTTTAGTTTAAAGCTTCTTTTAATAGAAGTAGTATGTCCTGCAGGTAAATATAGTTTTCAATTTTAAAAAGAAAAATTATACTAATGGTGAGCTTGTCAGATTTTACACATAATGCATTCACTGTGGTGTTAAGATCAGCATAGAATTTCAGAATCGGTGCATCCCTATTATAAAATACAGGAACATCAACACATGGCAAAATCCGACCTTGCGATACTTACCTTGTTTGTCTGTAGAACATGGGCGTGCAAGCAAGCAGGAAGTGCATGTAACCATAAGTAAGCATAGGACCTGATGGCATACAGTGGAGAGTATTCCCATGTTTGCATTCCTGTGCCGTAGAGCAAGTAGTGCATCTGTCAGAACACAGTAATAAAAGACAAACATAATCCATTGGAACAAAAGAGAGATGCTACAAAATGATTCTGAAGCAGGCATTAGAAAAACTGTCACACAAAACACTATGGTAGGGCTGTGCGATATGACCAAAATCTCATATCCCGATATAACACATTTATCGTTCTGATAACGATATAAATCACAAAAATGTAACATTTTCTGTAAATTCTGTGAATCTCGGGCAACTCAACTTGCATGAAGTGTTTCCAGCTGGGCATTTACCTGGAGTCGAGTGTTTTAACAGATGCATGAAACTATACATTTTAAGACATAAGTTGTAATGGCCACCATTTTCTTTCAAAGTTTGACTCTAAGGTTTATTTTTTTAGCACCTGACAGCTCTTTTTTGCTTCTCATCTGTCAACTCTCTGCATACCTTTTCACGTGATTCAGTTTATTTTGAAAAGTCTCAACAGGATCTTGAGCTTTATTGTGAAAGGTTTAGGAGGAAAACAAACAAGCCCACAGCCATGCGGAGGTTTTACCGTCATTGCTGCTAACGACAAGTTTGAGTGAATATCAAAACAATGAAAAAATATTGCTGTAAACAGTTTATTTTATGACACCACGAAACAAACGATAGCGTAATAGAAAACATAGATGTTTTTTAGGGGTGCAACGATACTCGTATCGATATTGAACCGTTCGATACAGTGCTTTCGGTTCGGTAGGCATATGTATCGAACAATACAACATTTTTAATTTATTTTATCAACTTTCCTTCTGACGGTGCTGTCTGTGTTGAGCGCTCAGTGGATCTGCGCTCGACAGTGCAGCCTAGGCGGAGTAGTCGAACGCAGATTCACTGAGCGCAGGGCAAGCTAGCAGACAGAAGTTAAGCTCTCCTTGCAACATGGCAAATTGAACCTCCCCCACCCTCATTCCGATCTGGCGTTTGGAACTATTTTTGTTTTCATGTGACGTATGACCCTGAAGGTAAGCGTGTCATGGACTAAAGTAAAACAGTATGTTGGATGTGCTAGCAATGCTCAATTACATGGGTGGGAACTAGTGTGTTAGCGCAGTTGTGTTGGCCGTCCAGCCCCATGCACAGGACGATCCGAGGTAGCTCGTTAACCTCATTTCAGATTAATGCTGACAGCACTAGTGGGAACACAACGAATATGACTGCACATTTATGCTGACATCATCTTAGTGCAAAGACAAGTGGAAGCAGACAAAAACAACAAGCACGCATGCTACAAACTTTACCCGAGTCATTTAGACAGCCGTTAGCACATGATTCTCCTTATGGGGAATCATATTAAACCTGATATGTTTAATATGCTGCTGAGAATATAGCCCAGAAGAAGCGTATAGTATAGTTTTTATTTTGGAAAGAGCCATTTCTCTGTAATAAACTCTCTTTTCCAAAGATGAGTGATTCCTCAGTCAGATACAGGGCTACCAAAATCTATCTCTGCCCTGCCCGTCGGCCTATCGTAGGAAGGAAAAATATATGTCAATACTTTTGCATTCTTTCGGAAATGTAGCTGTGTAATTATGTCATTGGCATCGGTGAGCCACTGTCAATATGTGACATATTGAAATCGCATTTGAATTTGCGCTTGTTTTTTGCTTTCACTTTGTGCAAACTGTGTATAGAGAGCGACAGCACTGATTGGTGAGTGATGATAATTTGCGCACCAATTCCTCTGACATCATCATATCAATCGTTAGCTTACTATGCAAACATGACAAGTGAAATCTCCCGCAGCAAGCTTAAACATGTGAGAGGTTGATCGCGCAGAGAATCGCTGAGCGTTATGTGAGTGCGTGTGTAAAAGCAGCAGGATATATATTTTAGTTCTGCTGAGCCAAATAAGACAGGTCAGCGTGAAGAAGTTACAGCCAAAGAAAAGCTTACCACAAAACGGAAAAGTTATGACAAATCAGACTATAAGGCAAAAAGAAAGTGCAGCTTTATGGTTTCATGGACAAAAGAATTTCTGTGGCTGCAATATGACAAGCTAAATAACCAGGGCTGCACATAAGTGGTCCGCAGGTGCGCATTCGCTGTCAAAATAAAAAACGCGCACAAGATAAGAAGTTGCAACGTGTGTTTGCATACATGAGATTTTCTGGAGGAGGACAGACATTTGTTTAGAACTCTTGAAGATGTCGAAGAAGCAAGCTCCTTTAAGCAGTTACTTTGGTGTTCCTCCACCTCCAAAGAAATGTCAGAAGGAGTCCGAACCACAAAAGAAGCGCGTATTCTCGGAAAAGTGGTTGCAGGAGGTGAGCTGGCTTCAAACAAATGATGAACGCACAGAGATGTGGTGCAGAATGTGCAGTGAAAATTTAATAAATGACAAATTAAAAAGGCATGAACATTTTTTTTTGTATCGAAAAAATATCGAACCGTGACACCAAAGTACCGAACTGAACCGTGAATTTTGTGTATCGTTGCACCCCTAATGTTTTTATATCGTCATCCGATATATGTCGTTATATCGAACAGCCCTACACTATGGCACTTTCAAATGCCCCACAGCAGAGATCAGTACTCACAGGCTCCCAGTAGTTAAACGTCTCATCGCAGTCGGAGATGTTGCTGAGCAAAGCTGCACAGAAGCGTGCAGAGAGCAGGCATTTAAATGCAGTCGAACCTTCTGGAGCCCATACCTGACCCCCGCGACTTATTGACCTATTACAAAAAAAGATTAATATGAACATTCATTCAATGCATATGTATATACTTATGCTAATATAAATCAGAACGTTCCCTTTACACAAATAAAAAATAAATTGTCTATATCTTAAATAATATAAACATTTATGTGAGCACTAAGTGGGTGTTTTATCGCATACCAGTTTAACTGCTTTACTACACTCGTGCGCCCGCTTTTAATAAAATACCAATTAAGATAACACAGATAATCCCGAATTGTGCATGCGTGGTATTTGCAGTCTCTCAATCTGTTGTGTATTTCCAGCTCACAGTTCTGTTCACTTTTACAAAACACTTAAATATTTTCTCCAAATTTATTCCAGTTTCATATTTACTTTAGGGAATACTCTTTAAACAGTTTCTCTCTTTTCCAAACCAACATAATTAGTACTATTGTGAATAACAACTTCAAATGTTTTTATTGTTTCTATATTTTTCTCCAATTTCTTTTCACCTTTTATGTTTCTTATCCTGCCTCTGGATTTTGTATTTTAAAGGTATTTGATAAATTATTTAAACCAATGTTTTTTTGAGAGTTATTAACAACAAAAAGAGAGTCAGTGTGATATTTATTTTAGTATAAGAAATATCAGCATCAACAAACTTTTTTAACACAAAAGTTTATGTAGTTCCATATTTCTCTGTATTTTTTTTTTTTTTTTACAATGGCTAATCAAATATTGGTGAGTTAAGTAGCAGAGAGGGCTGCTTTTCTGTTAATGACATTAATAATGGGTCCACTGAGGGGCAACAATGAGACTTGCCTATAACAGGAATGTTTTACATGGTGGAGGCAACTGACATTTTCCTTAGTCATGTTTTCTGACTGTTTTTTCACTAGTTTTGCATTTGGCCAGGGTCAGTGTCACTACTGGTATCATGAGGCAATACCTGAGCCCTACAGAGGTTGCACAGGTAGTCCAACTGCTCCAGGATAGCACATCAATATGTGGCATTGCCAGGAGGCTTTTTGTGTTTCCCAGGACAGTCTCAAGAACATGGGAAAGATTCCAGGAGACAGGCAGCTACTCTAGGATAACTGAACAGGGCTGCACAAGGTCTTTAACCCATGAGCATTACCGGTATCTGCTCTTTTGTGCAAGGAGGAACAGGATGAGCACTGCCAGAACTACAAAATAACCTCCAGCATGCCACAGGTGTGAATATCTCTGACCAAAAAATCTAAAACAGACTTCATGAGGGTGGCCTGAGAACCCAACGTCCTCTGAAGGATGAAGGAATTGATATCAATGACTGGCTTTGTTTTAGCCTGACCAAAATGGGACATTATGTTTTGGTCATCCGGCTCCACCAGGTTGCACCTTAGACAGCTCAGTGATGCCCTGGTCCAGCTCTGCAAGGACATCCCCCAGGACACCATCCCACATCTTATTAGCACCACGTAGGACCATACAAACTACTAAGTGGCATTTTGAGTTGCTGCAATGGAATTTCAGCAGCAGCAACTAGCCTGTCTCATCTTTTTATCACTTCAGGGTGTCTTCCGTCAAACAATGTGGTATCATTTCATTCCTAACGCATTATCCAGTCCATCTGAGAATAGATATCCAGCTAGATTTTTTCCCATTGCGATTTGATGTTTTTTTTCTAAGTGTTAGTTAATTTTTTCTGAGCGGTGTATACATATGATTCTGGTCTGAGCAGATAGTCTCATTTCTGTCAATTATGATCACTCCTAGTTAAAATGTTATCATTTTCAACTCTGCCACCTCCAGATCTGACTCCAAACCACACATCACAGCCGATCACACTATCATCTTGTAAAATATATAAATAATGTGCACTTTCTATCGGTTAGGAAATACTTATATCTTTATTGTCTAACAGTTATAATAACTTCTCGTGTAAAGAGAACTGTGTGGATGGTCACACTAATACAAACGTGTGATTTGCGTTCACAGTGTTGCTTATGTGTTGCAGTGTTTCTTTTGTTCGCACCCATCATCAGATTAGTCAGATTATAGTCGGCTCAGCTGCAGCTCAGCCCTGACCCTCACGTTACGTCTTTTATGACACGTCACCTTACAAACTGTCACTTTCCCCCCAGCAACCTATCAACAACACCACCCAATCGTCTCACACGAGCGTTTGTGTAGGTCCAGAGCACGAGTTTACCCACGCCACAACTGGCACCACAGCCAGTTACCACATATCTGACACTAACAGAATGAATGGAGCTGACCACTGCGATTGACTGCTCCGCTAAAACATAAACAACGCAACTTAGTTAGTACGGTGGACACACAGCTAAACAGCCACTGTGGTTCATATTAATGTAAATACACACTAGTGTAGTTTGTTCGATGGTCATTACCAGGCGTTGTTATCGTGTCGTTACAGTCAAAACTTACTAAGGTATCAAAGTAGCTAGCTTAGCTAGCTTCCCCTGCTCAGGCTGTCAGTCACACCTCCTCATGCAGCTTGTGTCTCCTCTGGATTCATACTCACTCTTGCCGAGTCTCTGTGATTTTGCTGTCATCGGTGACTTTCTCCTCTTTGGGTGCCCGAGTTTCGGCGGGGACGTTCACGTTGTTTGCATCTTGTCTGCTGCCTCGCCTGGTTCGCTGCCGAAGCGCCTTGGCCGCCATGTTTACCGACGGTACTGCTCCCGAGTCGTGATTCGTTCATTTTCGGCTGTGTCCGGGTATTGACAGCTCTAATCATACAGTTCAATTAAGCGCTGAAGTTACAAATACTCTCTACTGCGATTCAGTAAAGTTTCAGTTCGCTTTAGATTACTTTTATTTATTTAAACGTATTTGTTATTAAAAATAAATAAATAAAAACGTTTAAATAAAATAAGGAAATGTGTGTGCGGTGGAAGGTCAGAGAAGTTCAGATAAACGCGAACTCAGCACTCTGTAAAGGCAATTTTCGCTCTCAATAAAAAACATGCATCACTGCTTACTGAAAATTAGACCTAAGATAAATTTTTAGTTCCAGTTTTAGGTCAGTTCACGGACTAAACTTTCAATGAAACCAGGAGGAATTACGAAAATTACATTTTGATCTCTGAATTTTTGGCAAAAATCACCGAACCGACTTTGTTTCAACTATTAAAAACATTTGTTAATTTTCAGATCTTATGATATTGTCTCTATTTAATCTTTTCTCTGCAACTCTTCCCTTGGATTTGATCTGTGTTGCTGCAAAGTAAAGTTACATTTTTTTTTAAAACATCTTAAAAAAATCTCACAAGTAATAATTTTCATCACATTTTCCTTGCTGAAAGTACTGTGACTCATAGAACCTGCTCTAGTGAAATGTATATAACCTTTGCATTTGCTGCCCCACATGTGTGACCACCTTTATGTTTTAACATAGCCTGAACGCTTTCTTGTCATGTCATGTCTTCAAAACATCAAAAATTTTGAGGCATTGGGGAGACCAATCAGTGAATGATAGTGTTACATTGTGAGTTTTTCTATCGAGCCATGGTTTCACTGCATTAGCAGTGTTTTTGTTATCATTGACATGCTAAAAAATAATGCTGTTGGCAATCAGAAACTTTCCAGAAAGCATTGCATTGTGGATCAGAATCTGATGGTACTTTTTCTGTGTTTATTATTTCTCCAGTTTTAACAACACCACTAGGTGAAACGCAGCCCGAACAATGAGAGAGGCTCTTGTACATCTCTCCGGACCTCCTCCGTACATATGATTAAAATTTGAGTTAAAACATTTTTTTAATTTGGATTCATCACTCCATAACATCAACATCATGTTTAAACTAAAGGAATGGGAACAAATTATGTGCTTTCATAACAGGCTGCTAGTAACAAAGTGCCTAAAGGTACAATTTAAAACAGTTTTTTGTTAGGTTGTCTATTATGTGTAGATAAAACACTTATTAGGTTTCTTTTTTATGTTTGAATGAAGTCAGAAAGAAAAGACTATTTTAAAACTGCAAGAAAGTCTGACTCCTTGGACACCAAATATAAAGAAATTATGGGTGGCTGAAGACTTTTGCAGAGTACTGTGGTAAACGTTTATTCTTTTGTGACACCGTTAATTAAAGGAATTATTTTATTTAAAGTTTTTTTTATATCTTTACAACGTGTGTGTAATGTGACCACTAACTAATCTCAGTCTGTTCTTATTGAGAATTGTTTACTTTATGTCAGTGTAACAATGTTGCCATGTGGTGCACCATATGTGTCTTTTACTCTTTTACAGTAACTCCAGAGGCCAAAAATTTACATTAAATAACAGATTTATTGTTTCCTTGAAGCACAAACATATACACCGAATTACAATCACAATGTAGACACAATAGAGCAAACAACACCTCAACAACTGTAAACACTGTTTATCTGCAGATTACACATTTATAATTTTCTATGCAGATATAAACAGATAATGCCTCTTAAGAGTAAGAGTGTAAATCGTCGTTCTTCTCTGAGTTTCAAGTGATGGCTACCTGATGGTGACTTGTAATCGAGAGGAAAGTAGAGTCTCCAAGTGTTTGTGAAACTGGAGTGCTCGTGTGTGTGACAGAGCATGTGTGTGTGAGTGGTAGATGAGTCTGTAGCAGTAACTGGTCTGGCTCAGATCAGGATGTGAGAACCTGTCAATGAGTTTAACTTGCTCCACGGTCCCACAACTAGCCTCTCGGACCACCGCGTGGAAATTCTTCTCCTCCCACGTAGGCCCAGTCCAGAAGCTGATGTCAAAGGTGAAAGGTTCGGGATACAGGCAAAAAGGATGAAACGGAGTCCCCGGCGATGGGTGGGATGAAAATTGTTTTAAGAAACGTGGGTCATGTGACCAAAGCAGCCTCCAGTCAGGGAGCGAGAACAGGAGCACGGCGAGTAGGTCCAAATTTAGAGACGCAGTGATGCGGACATGATTGTTGTTGTCACTTACATCGCTTGCAAACACCTTACCAACCAAACCCACTGGCTGCGCTTTCAGACGCAGACCTCCCTGCTCTGTTACTATGGAGACGCCAAAAGGAGCAAGTAGCGTTTCCAGCTTTTCTCCGAGCAATTTACCCGGCTCACTTTCTGAAGGAAAAACACCTTGGATGAGGAGCTCGTGAAAGGCAGGCATAGCCCAGAGGCCGATGGGTACATTTCTAAAAACCACACCACTAATTCCATATAACAAGCTGGTAACACCATTACAGCTCCCACAGGACTCATCCTTCTCATTTCCTTCACTTTCATCACTCACCTCACAGTCACCGTGACCATCGGCATTAATTATCGCCTCTTTTTTAGCGAGAAGCTCTTCCATCTGAGGGAGCAATGATGGACGTAGCATGTGCATACCACTTTCCCCTTCAGGATCAATGTCAAGAGAGCATGCTGACCTGAAGCTCTCAACTCCTTTGATTCTCACCCTATCTCCTTTATTTGAGGCAAGACATGTGGGCAGCAGAGTCTCTGTGGGTCTCTGATCATTTTCTTTGTCTGCAGAGGTATCAGTGTCAGAGGTGAGGTCTTTCTGAAGCAGGTGGATCCAGTAGCATTGTGCGCTATCGATGCCACAGCAGTGTGTCTGCAGCTGTTTTGCTGTGAGGAGGAAGGGGATGGTCTCTGTCATCATGGAGACCGGCCATTTCTTCATCAGACCTTCGAGAAGAAAATCTTGCACCAACTTGACAGGGTGGACAGAATCTGAGCAGAGAAATCTCCTGATGAAAGAAAAGAGGTTGTAATTATATTTATGTGATTTATGTGTGTGTTGGTGGTGCAAACACCCGGGTAGCCACTGTGTTACTGTACCTGAATATGTAATCACTGAGCTCTGCTGGTATTTCGTACTGCACTTTCTCTCCTTCAACGACCTCCTCCACTTTCAGCAAATGAGCAGGGGTGTAGGGGATGCTGCGAGTAAACATGTGGACCAAAGCTTTCTCCACATGGAAGCCTTTATCCTGGCTCCTGTCCAGCAGCAATATCATCATTAGTGCCAGGCATGCAAACATACAAGGAAAACACACAAAGAGATACAGCTGGGTTGCTTTTATACATAGACTCACCTTTATTCCTTACCTGTATCCAGTGCACTTGTAGCTCTGGTGCTTATCATTTTCAAAAGGGTGGATGGCACTCAGAATTAGATCTGCCTCCGCTGCCATGGCAACCGCCTGCCAGCTGTTGTGCCACTCTCGCTTTGGCTGGTCCGCTGGTGTCCCTCCTTGTCCGTTGCACAAGGAGACGTGAACCTCCCCACCTTCAGCCAACACTTGAACACAACTGGAAGAACAACAAATTCACATTTTAAAATGTCAATACATGTATGACATGTACATAAATGATTATTTTCTAATAACCAAAGAAGCAAATGTTATTATTCAGTTACCCTGCCATAACACAGCTCGATTTCTCATGACAGCGGGTTTGTTATTTAGTGATCGCAAGAAAAAAAAAGTTTATTTCCTCTTTATTTATTAGAGATCAAAAGAAACAATTAAGCAAGGAAAAACTTTAATAAAGTGCTAGACACCAAGCGACCTCACAGGCGGGCATGCTTCAGTGCTGCTAGTGAGACTCAGTGAGAACCAGATAAGAAAATCGGATAGCAGATAATCAGATTTTAATACTGGCATTTAGGGAAAAGCCGTTTTCTCAATAAATCTGCCTTTTTTCCAAGGTAGCAAGATAAATTAACGTGTCACCACAGGCTTCATTATTTTATGTTTTCTGCAGAATTATACTAAATAAATAAAAAGAATTTCAAGCACGACCATTCACTGTCCGATATAAACAGTTCCAATTTTTAATTTAAAAACATGTTGCAATAGACACAATAAACAAGTTTAATGATGATATCATTTTGAGATCACAGTGCCAAGCCAGAAAATTTTTTTTAATGAAGTGCGAGACTCCCAGTCTCCTGACAGGCCGGCGCACCTCCTGCTGAGACTGCCACAGAAATCAGAAAACCAGAAAGAAAAACTGACCTTTTGATAGTGACAGTGGGGGTAAAAGGCTATTTTCTCAATAAATCTGCCCTTTTCCCCAAGGTAACAAGGCCTTACCACAGAGAAACAAGCTTTATTATTTCAGGTTCTCTCCGTTCATTGTGCCATTAAAACTGTTTACATTTTTATTTAAATCAGTAACTATTCGATCAAATAACAGCTAGAAGGGTCTGAGCATCCTGTAGAAGCTTTCATAACCTGGTCATTAGTTGCCTAAAACACCTTAAGTAGACACAAGAAGCAAGATTAAGTGATGATATCAATTATATTGAGGCAATAAATTGTAATTATTCCAGTACATGTCACATAAAAAGGGATATAAACTGTTATAAAAACAAACTGAAAAACACATACAACCTTTTAAGCCCCAATAATGATGAGCTTGAGGCATCAACAGCCTCTTTTAGGCTTCTTGCATAGATAGAAATGAATGCAAGTGATGCATGTGATGATGTTGTGATCATGGCATGATGCAGTCCTACCTGAGGAAGAAGTTTCTGAGAAGTTCTCTGTTCTTTTTAACCCCACTCTTTCGCCCATAGTGAGGGAAGTTGAACACCACACGGTCAAATCGATGGCCCTGCAGAGAGGCGCATTCGTCCAGCTTTGTGCAATCCACCTCAAACAGCACAGTCCCTCCTGAAAGAACAAACAGTGTTAAAGATAGTATGCAAAAAAAAGAAAGAAAGAAAGAAGAAGAAGGGGGGCACAACTCCATAAAACTCAAAATAGCAGCAGTTATTACAGCTGGTAAAAAGCCGTACCAGAGTCCTTGATGGTCTGGATGTTATCAGCTGCGCCTTCGTGCCGCAGTGCCTCCTCCTGATGCTGCAGGCAAGTGGCCGTTACGGTGGTCTCTGATCCGGAGTACAACTGACAGGCAGAGGCCGAAAAGGAGAAGTTCCCTTCTCCCACCATTAATACTGCCCGCGAAGGAGACATATCCAGGGTAAAGCGCAAACAAAGCTGCTTCCCAAAAACTCAGCTCTGTGAAAACTTGTCCCCAAAATCTGTCCCTGAAAGGGATGAGCCGCGTGTGCGGGTGACAGCGGCCACCTTCAGTCTTCTTCACGGGTCAATATTGTGGTTTTGGAACCATGTTTAAGCTTTTTGTTTGTTTTTGTTGCCTGAGACAGGCTCGAGCGAGCGATACGCTGTTAGTACCGCTGCTGTTGGAGAATAAAAGCTGATGACCTTCTCCAACTCGAGCTCCGCAGTATGTGAAAGCCGAGCTCACCTGTAGCAGCTTGCGTTAGAAGCGGCGTCGCAGATAAAATAGTCCGACTAGAAACAAAAGGCTCCCCTCCCGGGGCCTCAAAACATCAAATCAATACAATAATAATAATTGGCTGAACGGGAGCCAATAGTCAATAGCTGCAATTTTAATAACTTGGCCGCAGAAGTGCTAGTTTTATACAGTAAGGTGTAAAAGTGTGCAGTTTTCAAATCCGCAGGGTTCCCGCCGTGGTTTCAGAGGGACGCATTTGTGGGGTGGCACACGAGGCAGCTATTTGCAGCATCAGTGAAGCTCAGCATCAGCTGGCTTTGCATCTCAAGTTGGTGTTTGTAAAGAAATTAAGGGAAAATCCGCCTGACAGTTTTCCTGATGTGCGGTTCTCATTTCCGCTCGGGATTTTAAGGTCTTTCGATCAAATCGGAAGTAGGTAGTAGAACAGTTAGCACACATACATGTCTGTTTTTACCGATGCTAAGGTCATACTAGCCGACGGATCTGCGGCACCTGCTCATATAAACCTCAGAACACCATGCATGACGTGCAGAGCCATGCAGACCTGGTTTTAAAATTCTTGGAAACCAGTATGATGAGACATAACAAGCTCTCATACATTTAAAATGTAGGTTTGTGCTGTTAATTTTGATGCAATTTGTAATTCTGATATTGAGGTTTTCTAAAAAACAAACAAACCCAAAGCTGACTAAATAAAAATAATAAACATCAGTTTTTTTCCCCATAAATGCACTTAAGAAGAGGTTAGTCCTCTTCCCCTGTTCTATCCTTGCACAACAGAGTTTTTCTTTTTTAGCAGGTATGAGAAATAAATCTTGTCTTTGTCTCTTTGTGTCTTGTAGGGAGTGTTGCACCCACATGGGCAGCGTTCTGGCTTTGTCTTCCAGTCCGGGCCATCAGAACTGGCCTTTCTCCACAGACCCACCTCCTTCCCGCTGGGACGCACACCCTGCTCACTGGGATAGTCCACCACGCTGGGAGAGGAGGGATGGCCGCCTTCCCAACCCAGGCAGCTTTCACTCGTTGCACAGGAGCTGCAAAGGTATCACTGGTTAGCATAGGAGAAGTGAGGAGTGCTCACCATGCTTAAAGTGAGGCAAAAAAGACGCTGCAGTTGCAACTGTTTTGCTGTAAGGTTAAATGTCAATTACAGTTTTACTTCTATTGCACTTCTAAAGCAGCAAGGTTGACCCAAGTTATTTTAAAGTTATTTAAAAAAAAACAAGATAAAACCGTGGATAAAACTCCATGTTTCCTTGTATAATGTGTGGTTCTAGCTACTCATAATCCTTTGAGGCTAAATAAAGCAGTCCTCATGTTTCTAAATTCTGTTACTAGCTGTGAACAGCTACAGAAATACAAATTCTATTATCTAAATGTTTCTTGACATGATTGGTTTTTTCCTCTTCAGACGTCTTTCCTCAACAGATTGAGGGTGTTAAGATGATACTGAATAAAACCCTGAGCAGCTTCTTCAAGGTGATTTTTTTCCATTCACTTTAATTTAGATGCAAACAGTTTGTAGCATTTAAAGGCGATAATTATTAACCAAGGAATGCTTTCAGGTCAGCCATACGCTCCACCTCAGCGCTGTAAGTCCGTCGTATTATCGATTTCACGTGGAGCACCTGCAGAGTGACGACTATAGCAAAGACAAGGTCAGGTTTGAGTCATCACAAAGCTATCTTCATAATAAAAAAATTTAATGGTAACAGCGAGCTGCTGCCTTTTTGTGTTCACTCTCATTCTGTTCCTTTGTCAAATCTCAGGATGCTCCAGCGTTGATCGGGGAGATGGACTCCTCAGGTAGTCTGAACGCCCACGCTCTGCTGCATCTCACTGAGCGCGTGCGAGCCAGAACAGTGTTTCAGGTGTGATCATAACATCTGACGTCTGTACACATGCCATTCATTCATTCATTCAGTTCCCTCCTACAGCTATTACAAATCTTGACACCTTTGACATCTTTCTTCAGAATATTTGTCTTTACTTTCTCTGTTTGTAATGTATAATGCTCCATGAAAGGATACCTGATCTATTTTCTGTTATAAACTTTATCTGTAGAGTAACATTATTTGAACTGCTCAATGTGTTTTAGACCCAGCAGTCCCAGTTTGTAACGTGGCAATTTGAAACTGAGTACAGAGGGAACGATTTTACCGCTGCTGTGACGTTGGCCAACCCAGACGTCCTCAGAGAGTCAGGTGAGAAATGGCAGGTGGAAAAATGAGCAGAGGATTAACCATCAGAGTCTGATCTATGGAAAGTTGGAGACAGTGCTCTACACTGGAGTGATAGTTCCCCTCTTTCTAATGTGGACCTGGCAGAGGGTGTGTTTCAGCTTCAGGGGGATCATAGCCCTCAGCCTACCTGCAAAGGTCCTTGCCAGGGTCCCAGAGAGCTAATTTATACACAAAGAGTCAGTCAGAGCCTTTCTATAATTACCCGCACTAAGTAATGTCTGAAAAATGAGAACACCTGTTGAGGGAGGGCAGTTTAGATGATTGAGAGGAGGTTGAAGAAGAAGGAATATGCCTTCTACAAGGGTGAACTGATCGGTTAGAAACTGCTGTGAGCTGTATGAGGTCCTGAGGACTGAGACTCAGGTGGAACGCAGGATTTATCTATAAGAAAGCCGCATCATTACAAACTATTCCACCTTACAAGCATCAGATCTGTGTGGAACAGCTGACCTGTACGATGTGTAGAAGAAACAACAAACTGATCTCAATCGTTTTTAATAAAGATATTGTTGCTGTGCTCTTTTTTCTTACTTTTTCTGCAGAGTATAGGAGCTTATTAAAGTTAATATTACACATGATTGTCACATCAATAGCTGAATTTGGATGGACATTTTCAGTATATACTGTAGGACTCATAGATAGATAGAGACGTTTTTAGAAAAGAAGAAACTACATAACTACAACTTCCACAAATCCTACACCAAATAACAATTTTTTTTACTCTGCAGCCATAAAAGACTGACAGGCTATTGTCGGCATAACTTTATAAGTTGAGAACAAGGTGACGTAGGATTTTGGAGTTGATACCATAGGCGTGTGTACTAGGAGGCTGTGGGGAAACACTGGCAGGTATTTTTTTAGAGTTAAATTCACAGATAAACTGTGCAGCAAACCTTAGTAAATCACATTTGTTTGATTTGTTTAAATATTTCCCAGCATTTTGTGTTGTAACTTCTATAATACATTTGCCATAAGATCAGCCACCAAGTTACCTGCATTGTCCCCACTTTTCAGCTACAAAAACGACACTGTGGCTACTCTCATTAAACCCTGACAGTAGTTTCTTAACCCTAAAAGAGGGCTTGTAATGCAGTGTTAGGAAATCTGGTCCATGGACACAGTTATTTGTGCCCTTACTTTCATTAAATATGTATTTAGATTTCCTTCCAGACCCCGCTGGGAGTCACAATACAACATCCATGCTGCCAATAGAGATACCTCTCAAAGTGAGCCGATGGATTTGCGGTGTTCATCGTTTTTCGTCAAAATATGCAAAATGGTCCACAATGAACACGAGTGCAGTCATACAGCTCTGCAGTGCCAGAGATCACTTTCATGTAGTTTGTTTTTTCTTCTTCTGTCAGATATAATATTGTTTGACAAAATGCTGCAGTTAATCTGTCTTGATTCACGCTCAATCATCCAGGTAAGGAAACCCCCAAAAGTTGATTCCATTCATCTTAATGCAGCGTTTGAAAATGTAGTTGAAAATACCCACCAATAATAGGACTCAAAGATCAGCAGTGTCTTAGATTTGACTTTAATAATATTGTAGTATTACATGGCGTACAGGAAAAAATAAATAAGCAATGGCAGTTGACATTGTTATATTCTAACGTCAATACATAGACGGGTCAGCTGTAACACAGATTTCAAGTTTACACAGTGGAATATTTGAATCCTGCACTCCGCCTGAGCTGTCAGATACGTTTGTAACTCTGACGGTAACTCTGTGACAAGCAGAAGAATTCAAATTCACCAGAGAATAAATAAGGGAGAGACATGGCATCAAAGTTAGATAGAGCACAGTCCCACAGGTTAAGAATGAAAAAGAGAAAATACATCCCAGGAGGCGAGAGCTGAAGGAACTGCTGAACATGGTCAGACAGATGACTTATGTTCCTAAATTCAGTCTGACATTTTATCACTGTTGCTCAGTTATAGTTTATTAATGTAAACTTGCCGCACTTGCCGTGTGCATGCACATGGATGTGTGCATGACCAGTCTGCTCTGTTACTTAAGCAAAAAACACTCCACCTCTGGTCACAGGCTGCCCCAGTTCCTGTACATCTGTAGTGAGAGCTTAGTCTGGATTGCTGGCAATATGCGAGACTCATTCGCAGTGGATGTCTGCCAAGACCGACTGTTACTGATTCTTTTTATAATTTTTATGGACAAAATTTCTATGAGCAGCCATGGGGTGGAAGGTTGAGGGTTGGCAGGTCTTAGAGGTTTATCTCTGCTTTGCAGATCATGTCATTGATTTCAGGTGGTGGCCTCCAGCTTGCCCTTGGGCAGTTTGCAGCTGAGCGTGAAGCGGTTGGATGAGAATTAGCTCCTATATGTCTGAGGCCATGATTCTCAGCCAGAAAACAGAGGTGTGCCCACTTTGAGTTGGGAATGAGTCGTTGCCTCAAGTGGAGGGGTTTAAGTATCTCGGCATCCCCTTCGCGAGTGAGAGGAGAGTGGAGTGACAAATTGATAAACAACTTGGCGTGGAGGGTGCAGTGATGTGAACGCTACACCAGTGTGTTGTGGAAAAGAGAGACATGAGCATGAAAGTGAAGCTGTCATAGGTGATTAAAGGAAGAGTGGAGCAGTGGAAGTACTTCCTCCAAACAACTTCTCGATTCACCCTGAGAAGCTTCGTCATTCAGGAGGGTAGTTACTCCTCTACATTAAAAAGAGCCAGTTAGGGTGGTTCAGGCATCTGAAAGGATGCCTCCAGGGCACCTCCTAGGTGAGGTGTTGCAGACGTGTCCTATTGGGACGTCTGCTTGCTTGGGAACACTTAGGCTGTGTCCCAATTCAGGGTCTGCACGCTTGAAGTACGCGTACTACGTACAGTGCGTACTATAAGTACGAGAAGTGCGGAAGTGAGAGGCTTGTGAAATGGGACGGTCTAGCCTTTGTCGCACTGTTAAGGTTGCCTAGTAACCATGATACTAACCGCGAGAAACACAAGATTGTGTGACAAAAATGAAGGAGAAAAAATGTTTTGTTGGTCGTTCATTTTTGTCATGACATCACTTTGATTAGTTGAGTATCTGAGGCTGAGACCACAGGACTGTAAAACATGATTGTTGGGCTTCATTTCTGTACTGAACAGTCAGTTCAAGAGTAGTTAGTAAATAACAATTAGCTCTTGTTGTTCATGAGACTAAAGTCTTCTCACTGTGGTAATGTAAATATAATATGGCCAATATTATAGTATTGTCAGATTATTATGATGAGAAGCAGGTCTGGGCATCTCTACTTAAAAAGCTGCACATGGACCTGAAAGAGTGACAGGAAATAGATGGATGGGTGGATGTTGGCTTTTCTTTGTTATCCCGCAACATGAGAAGAAAATAATTTAACACTTTTTCTGGTATTTTTCACTGACGTGCCCCTTGATGATTTTTCTGTTATCTTGCTGTGTGTTTTTCCTGGACAGTTATCCTGGTGGCGCATTTCCTGCAGAGCGTTTCTTCTGGGCTGGTGTTAGGAGGAGAGCTGGTCTACCATCGGGGACGAGCAGAAGAAGGAGGCATCCTTACTCTGGCTGGACAGTACTCAAGTGAGATGTTGTTTTTACTCATGAATCTGCCTCACATATCACATTTTAACAGAGCTGGTATCATCTCTCCTTTGTTGAGCTTTGATTTAGCCACAGTGGGGGTGGTGGGTGGGTGTTCTGTCTCTTCATGCAGGACCAAACTGGGTGGCAACATTGAATGCTGGCAAAGGAGGTGCCCATGCGAGCTACTATCACAGAGCCAACAAACAGGTACAGCCAGTGCCACCCATAAGCGTAAACACCATTTACCTTAGTGGCATATCATTAATGTATGTTTGTGCTTTGCAGATACAAGTAGGGGTGGAGTTTGAAGCCAGTACCAGGACACAGGAGACCACAACATCCTTTGGGTATCAGATGGAGCTCCCAGAGGCTAATATGGTCTTTCGAGGTAAATTTCCTGATGTAACTTTGAGTCATGCGCGATGTTAACTATTATGAAAGCACAATGCATGAGTCTTTTGTTTCTTTGTGTGTATCCAGGTATGATAAACAGCCGGTGCATAATAGGAGGTGTGTTGGAGAAGCGCCTGACTCCTCTCCCAGCCACACTGATTATGGGTGCCTTTGTAAATCATAAAGGTGATAAACTGCAAGTGGGTCTAGGCATCAACGTGGGTTAATCATCAGCTAACCCCTGCTGGAATTACACTCCGCTGCCTGATATCCGTCCAGAGGCACGTTTCAGAGGCTTCATTAACAACGTGACCTTCCGAGACTTTTTCAGCCTCACCAAAACACTTCCTGTTTCTTTAAGTCACCTACCTCTCTAAGTGGAGGCAATGTTTGTCTGACTGAGTGACAACAAGAGGATTGCACTGAGAGGAGTGGATGAGCACCTCAAGGGGCTCCACGTACAGTATGTGACTACACAGATGTTTCAGTCTCCCTAAACCCAAACTGTGCATCCACTCCTGGACACTGAACCAAAAGGATAAAAGGCATACAGTACTGTAAAGTTAAAATAAAGATTTTATATTATGGGTAGTCCTAAACAAATCTAATGTAAGTACACTGTATTAAAGAACAATAGTCTTTTTAATGTATTTGCCCATCAGCTACAATTTTAATAGACTATTTACACAAGATGCTTACAAAAGATGTGTTTGCCCATCTAACAGGCAGTGATTGGTTTACATTAGCGCCAGTATCAATTAAAAACAAAGCTCATCAACTCACCTGCCAAAATATAAAAATTTAGCTTGAATGTACAATCATTTGGTGCTCTCTAACCACCACAAACAGAGAAAGCATTAAACTGACAAAGTTCAGCGCTTACTCATAAAAAGTCTGTGTGGGCTAATCTGCACACAAGCAAATGCTTAGAGGATCATTCCAAATGGCAGCAAATGCTGAATCTGAGTATGAGTAAATGGGTCGGCTCACGTTAAAACGTCAGTAAGAACCTTAAAAAATATGCATGAGTAGGTGAATGTTTGTTTGATTGGGTACAGATCTTTTTTTGTGTGTGCCGGCATATTATAGTGTGAAATCCACACAGAGAAAGGTGCTGCTTCATACTGTATATAGTAATTTAAGGTTCTGAGGGTTGAGAAAGAGGCTATGCACTAAGTCTGCTGATTGAGGACTGCGCTGTATGTATACTGTATAGATGAAGGCATTTGGTAACACTGACTGTATGCAACCTGCACTACTCGTACTGCGCTCGACCATTTACAGTCCTCTTCAACTGGGAAATGTTGCATATATATGATTTATTCATTGTATAAAGTCAGCATGGAGAGAAATGGAAGGGATGGCTATCTTTTTGAACTTAATTTATTAAAGATGTTATTTCTGTCATTGTTTCTTTTGACTGTATGTCATGCATTTCAACAGACAGTTACCTACCTACAGTAAGTCTGAACCTAAACTCAGCACCAAGGTACCTTTTTACGTCCTGTTGCATATTCATAGCTCAGCAAGACACAAACACGAAAGCCAGATAATTTTCACTTAAATCATTAGAGCTGAAGATTGCAGATTCATTAAGAATTTGCTTAAACTGAACATTTTCCACTCTTGGATCCACATGCAAATATTCCTTCCCATTATCTTCCATTAAGTTGTGATGATTTTCCCTGATATACTGTTTTAATGGTGGATGTCCCTTTTAAACAAGGCCAAAGTTTCAAATACCGAAATCTGCACAAAGATAGATGGAAGCCCAGACCTCAGACTGCAATAAGATGCTACATTTTGGAAGAAAAAAAAATTCTGTGTTTGATTTTGGATGATGGCTATGAGAGTGAATACCTTTTAATGTGCTTATGGAAGACACACAGCTCATGCTGACAGCACAGAAATCCCACTTTCTGTTTGTCAGGGGCAGCTAGTCATAAGAAAGTGGGTTCAAAGGAGAGGGTGTATTGTGAGATGGCACTGAGGTCTAATGTGTGTGAGATTTAAAAAAAAACTTTGAATAATGTGTAACATAGTAAAGAATAAGACCTGAAAATGATAGGTCCTTTTTAATCTCTTATTCCTTCGTATTTGCATGCTGCCTCTAAAATTCTTGTAAACTTTTGTCCTTAACCTCCTAAAATCTGAACTCTTCCATGGCATGCATTTTTAATTTCTCTTTGATATTTGGGCATATTGGGACCCAATGAATGTAAAAACAAAGAATTACCAGATTTTCTTTTTATCTGATTTTTGTTTCTAAGAAAAACGAGAGCCACATATGAGCATATTCGTTTAAAACAGTAGCAGTATAATGTCCTCATAAGTGGATATCAGGCTCTTGTAGAGCAAAATTGAGTACTTTGGTCTAAATAACTCAAAATGTAATGTCCACATATGTGGACACCAGGTTTTAGGAGGTTAAAAAACTAGAAGTGACTTAAATAATGCAAGAACAGATGATAACATATCCAACACTCAGTTGAGACTTTTTTAATATAAAGTATGAAATTAATAATACATTGTATATACATATATACAAATATAGGTATGTAAACAAGTCACTTGTTGCTAATATGGCATTAGTGTCCATTATCTGGCCACAAAAGACAGAGTGGCAAAGAAAATTGCGGATACTGTCCATTTAAACCTGGGAGTCTTCTTGCTGTTATATATCTTTGAAAAAAGAGAGGAATCCTTTCGATCCTTCTCCCTTCATTCTCAAAGACTTGCTTCTTTGGAGTCCTGTAGCACCTTTTTCCTGCTGGCTCTCTTTCTTCCTCTCCTCCTCCCTTTGCTGAACCTGTTGATTTATCACCACCCGCATGTCCTCCTGCAGCAAGAGCAAAGGTTCAGATTACAAAAGTATAATAATTTATAAAAGTCCATTTTTCCAAAAGAGACTATCTGTAGTTTTGTATCCAGGTACACAAACCTGCCAGGCCTCCAGCTCTTGAGACAGCGCCACCTTCTGCTTGATGGTGTTGAGAAGCTGCTGAGTTAGTGATTCTTTCTCTTGACGCACCGTGACCAGTTCGCTTTCTAAGGACCTAAATGGAAATTTACAAAACAGATTTATCTGAATAAAATCAAAATAAAATTGAGAAACTAAACTAATCAGCGGTTTAGCATAGCATTACCTGTAGCTTGGCTTTCCTGAACTGCGCCCAGACAGCTGAATTTCCTCCCTCAAAGACTCGAGTTCTTCTCTCTGACCTTCAAGCTGATGTGTAAATACATCACTCACATTGATCATAACATTGCATAGTAGAGCATGATTGGCCTCCAAGATAAATGTGATATTATAAAGTCATGCACAGATAAAAGCTGAGCAGAGGAAAATAGGCTACATAATGTCACACAGTTAGCCTCAAATCGTCACATCACGCATATCTTCACAATTTAATCAACACATGTTGATTAAATTAATCCAAACTTAAACATACTGATTCTATAGCACATTATTAAAAAATGTAATTCCGTGACTTCAATTGGTGCTTCCTATATTGTCTGTTTTTGCTTGACAAATCAGTCTTTTTCTATTCCTGCAGCAGTAAGGACAATATATACAGCATACAGTTTCACTGACCTCTTCTTTGAGTGCCTGTATTTCTTCATCTCTCGCTTGCAGCACTGTGGAGTGAGCTAGAAGAGCCTCTTTAGCCTGTAACAGGAGAGATATACACCACATCACAAAAAGTCAGAAGGGTCCAACACTTATCTAGGCATTTGTGCTGTTAATGCAAATTTGTCCTGCAAATATGTTGCTTTTTTGGGCAGACTTGTGCACTATGGGGCGAGATTAATGTATTAGCGAGGTAAGTTTGAAAAAGTGAGATTTTGTCAGTGTGGAAAAGGACTCTTTTTACCTGCCTAGATCACCACATTCACTTATGCTGAATACATAAGCTGATCTGTACCAATTTATGTCAGTGTTTTCTCAAAAACGTTTGGACGCTCACAACAGACGGCTGAAAAAGTAATATGTACTAAGATGAAACAGCTAGGGGAACATTTTGCAACTAATTGGGTTAACTAGCAAACAGGTCAGTAAAAGACTGGGTTTAAAAGAGAATGTTTAAGAGAGACAAAGTTTCTCAGGAGCAAACAAAGGCAGCGGTCACTAATCTTAAAAAAACTGTGCCTACAAATTGTGGAACAAGTTCATAATGATGTTTGTCAATGTAAAAAAGTGAAGACATCATCAGCTACAGTACATAATAAAAAGGTTCAGAGAATCTGGAGAAATCTCTGTGCTCAAGAGACAAAAATCAATATCGGATGGATCATGTAAACATACACGAGTACAAGGATTATCCAGACAAGCTTTGGTACACAGGATCAGTACACACTGACTTAGACTGTGGAGTTACTCGGTGTGTGTGTGTTTCTGTGGGCACCTGTGACTGCTGAATTTCACTCAGCAGAGACAAAGGTTCTGCTTGTGTCCTGTCCAGGATGCTGTCTTCATCCAGGTTCAGAGCTTTTTGCTGCAGAGAGCGATTCAAGGTGCGCAACTCAAACACCACTCCCTGCTCCTGCTCTATCTACACACCGAGCACATGCACACACACAGATCGAGAACGTGTTAGTGACCTCTGCTTGTGATGAGCAATGCTTCCTGCAACAGATATAACTGCCTCAAGTTTCATCGGTCAACACCACGGCTGATCCTAAATATGCCTCCGATTTAATGCTCACCTCTGCTTCTTTCTCTTTGAGTTTCATCTGCATTTCTGACAGTCTGTCTCTCAAGCGCTCTCGCTCCATGCGAAGTCTTTGGTTGTCTTCCCCTGAAGCTTTTAGTTGTGTCTCCATGTGTGACAGCCGCTCTTGCAAAACTCTGTTCTGTATGAGAATGATCAAAAGGATAGACTAGCAATATAGAAGCTGTTTTAGCATTGTCAGCCCAGATGTCACCCCAAAGCCTACTTCCTGCACACCTCGAGGTTGTTAAAAGGTTTATAAAATCAGCATCCTGATTGTTGGTTTACACCTCAACTGAACATTTTAAGAATTTTCCACTATTTCTCGTTACAGTTATTTTGTAACCAGATTTTCATGCTTCATGATGACACGAATTATTGTGACTGAAGACTTGTCAGACCTCCATGACTTTAAGAATTTTACTTATTTTTGCTGGTATTTAGTCTCAAGCCAGACTCAAGTTAGCCGTACATGAGATTTGATTTTAGCTTATGCTATATGAAAATTGACTCCCAAAAGATGTGGTTTGTAGACTTTTCATTGAGAACTTAAGACTTGCCTCTAAAAAACAGGTCTTGTACTTTCATGTGGTGCTACTGCTGTTCTTTGTGCTTTTTGGGTGTGCTGTTCATAATAAAACCAAAACTTTTGTGTATGCAATGTTTTACTTATGGGTATACCTCTGCTTGTATGCTCTCTAACTGTGTAAAGCTGATGTTTCGGCTAAAAGATGATTCTTCCATTTCGTCTCTGATGGTACGCAGTTCAGTCCTCAAGGAATGCTCCAGTGTCACAGCCTAGATGTGTGAGAAATGGGAGAAAGGTGTGAATAATAAAGGTAGGACTATCTAAACCCGTTAGTCGGCATTTTCCTGTGATGCAACATACGTGCAGAGATTCACTGATCCATTAAAACAAACCTCTGCCAGCTGCTCAACCAGTCTCTGGTTATGGTTGGCTAACTGAATCATCTGCTCGCTTTCATCTTTTCGCCGGTCACGCCCTTGACTCTGATGTTTCTCCACCTCAGCCCGCAGAGTTGTTAAATCAGCAGTTAGCTCCGCCTCCCTCTGTCCAAATGCCAGTTCATTCATCTCCAGCTTCCTCTGAAGAACATGCTTCTCC
Organism: Neolamprologus multifasciatus; assembly: GCF_963576455.1. NCBI lineage: Eukaryota > Metazoa > Chordata > Actinopteri > Cichliformes > Cichlidae > Neolamprologus > Neolamprologus multifasciatus. The sequence goes on along the minus strand of NC_140448.1, from coordinate 14,718,932 downwards.
TGCTGTAAAGCCTGTATTAAACACCATATGAACCAGCTTCAATAACCAGACTTTCCTGATAACATGAATGATGGCTCCACTCCTGGACATGGCAGTGTGACAGCAAGCCAGCATGCTCAATAGGAAGACTCAGAAAAAAAAAGTTACAAAAACATTCAAAGAACATTTAACATGGTATTTCATGAAAAATACTTTTATGTTTATTTCTTTGTGCTTTTCGATTCTGCACTGGGGGCAGATTTATTAATTAAAAACCTAAAATCTGTAAAAACAGTATAACTAACACAAAGTCACATGAACCTGATTTATGGTGAAGATCTACTTAAATGACTTCTTCTAAAGTTAAATGTACTTAACTCACATTAAGTTTGAGCGCATGCAGGTTAAGTAATGCATACTTATCAGGAATTGGAAGCACCGTGTTATGTCCCATACATTGCACTGTAGTGCAAAATACTGCAAATTTTTGGTATCATCTGATACCAAGTAAATAAAAGGCCAGGATTGTTGATACTGATAATGATACTTTAATTCTGAACACATTTTAATAACCACTTAAATCATTGTGATTTTTACTTTGCCCAATTATTTGTTGACACAATAAAACACACCTTTCAGCTTTGCATGTATTTTAAAACCTTTTTAGAGCCCTGCGATGTAAATTTTCCTGTCTCTAAAGCACTTTGGGTCAGCTTCTGTTTGAATGTGCTATAGGCTATAAATAAAACAGACACTACAGTCAACACAAAAAGGTCCAGCCATTTTTCATAGTGCATGTTTGGGGTATATTTTCCAAAAATATGTTTAACCCAATTGAGAAGGCTACATACTGAACTTAGAGGATTGAAACAACATATTGATCTCATCACTCTAGTATCAGTCCAATACCAGTAGCGGCATTGGTATCGATACTAATGATATTTAAATTGATAGGCTCACCTCTAATGCAGTTGCAGAAACACTATTTGGAATAACAGCGGATTAAGAAATCATGACATGATGGCTGCCATGTAATCATGGATTATTATCATAGCAAGCATAAAAGATTGTTATGGCTGTATAACATATGATTACATATGGTAACTGGGGAACATAGCTGATGTCACATGCTATGACCATTTTTAATGATTAGACTGCATACTAGAACTAGAATGATGAATTTGTTTTGTACTGCCACATTTAATGTTAAATTTATTGTTATCTCTGTAGAGAAAAAAACAAATGGTTTAAATACTTTATATATAGATAAAATCTATCTATATATCTATTTCTGTTAGCATTTTCACACTGTGTAACTTGAATTATTTTGTAAAGCAGTAGTCAGTAATGGTATGTCTGCAAGTCCCTTAGTGATCTATGGCAGCTTTATGAGACAAAGTTAGCATTAGCTTCCTAACAGCTAACCAGACATAATCTCCTTCAGCACAGTGAACACTAAAGTGATTAGCCAGCTAAAGGTATTGTATAAGTTTCAGTCTGCGGTTATACATTGTTGGAGCTCTTTCTCCTCCAGTGGGGGTGGTTATCATGGTTGCATTGTCTCCTTGCTATCCGACAAATCTTCTGCCCACTGGTGGAATGACTGTGCACTGCAGGCCACATCCAAAAGTTTTGCCTTCATGCAGCCATTTGCTTGTAATTTTAGCTAATCTTACTTCCCATTTCATTTTGTGTAAAAATGTGTTTATCAAATATGACCTCTTGGGAGATTAAGGGACAACAGTAGCTTTAATCTTACCTCCAGCTCCCTTTCCCTCTGCTCCAGAGAGGCTGTCAGCTCCTCATTCTTCTCCAGTAAAGCCCGTCCCAGCTCAGCAGCTAGAATCAGGTCAGTCTCTATGCCTCCACCACTGTCAGTGCTTCCAGGGGAGGATGTGGATAAGGGGAGACCAAAGGAGAGAGAGACCGAGGAGGAGGGAGAGAGGGGAAAGAACGAGTCCTCCAGGCTGGGTGAGGGAAGACTGTTTTTGCTGAACATAGCTGATAGATGAAGGATCAGTTAAAAAGTACTATCCCAGGTCCTGCAGTTGTGATTCAGTCTCCCACTGGTGGAAGACAATGGCTAGAGAATCAGGACTTTCTGTTTCCTGATGGTTTAGTTTACAGGTGTTTGGGTTCCACTTTTGTTATCCAGAGTATTCCTTGTGCTTCAGTGTGTGGTCCCAGTGCTTATATCATTCACTTCTTCTTCTCTTCTGGTGTTTACCGGGACATCTTTGGGCAAGAAAAGACATTTAATAACACAGAAAACCTTGTGTGAATATCACACTAGCTGCTTTCTGGTAATATAATCCAGCATGGCCTAAAAGGAGATCTTTTGTCTGACAGGTGCTTTTGTAGCTCTGACCGAAACACCAACCTGCACTATTATCATTGTCTCCTCCCTAAATTCCACAGGCACTGTGAACTGCTACTTCTTGTGATCACTACAATGTGTTGAGTATTTCAAGTAGACTCTTAAGTAATACGTTTAGGTCAAATTATCAATAAACAATCAGCATAGGCATAGTCTTAAAAAAATCTTTTTGTTTGATAATTCACTGCTATCATGAATAATTCCCAGATTATTTTTATTCAAATTTAGACTGTGTAAGCTGAATTTCAGTTGCAGTGTAGCAGTGTCAGTATCTGGAGTCTCCCCAGCCTCAACTATCAAGTCTGTCACTATTTGCTTCTCACCGGTATCATAAATCTGTGCTGACATGCTCTTTAAAGTCCTTTAAAATACAAGTAATAAACTCAGTCCTACTTTATTGCCAGTACGGCAGTTGACAGAATCCGTGTTAACCTATTTTCCACCAGACTTTGAAAAATGATAAGTTAGGTCTTACCTGACAGCTCTCTGCCACCGCAGGCTAACAGGTACAGTCTTCCTGTTTGGGAGTGTTTGCGCAAGAGAAGCTCAGCTGGTTTCCTTGGTAGTGGAAACGTTCATTATGTAAATAAAGCACATGGCTCCACCTACTGAGTTCCAAAGGTGAAGCGAGGGAAAAAGCAAGAGGAACTGAGAGAAAGAACAGGGAATACTGGAAAAGTGGGGTAAAATTAATAGCTGCTGATTGGATATCAGGCAGTTAAACAAGGAAGTGATTAATTCTGAGGAATTCACTGGGGGGGGGGGGGGGGGGGGGGCATTGCGTGACAGATGGAAAAGTCTAGGACACAAGCAGGGGTCTGTCTACTCCCCACCCCCTTTGCCCCATCCTGTTTACCTGCTTGAAGAATTTCAAAGGAGCTCTGTGTGTGCTCATATGACGAAGGGTTGGGGGAAGACGAAAAGGGGGACTGCTTCTGCTGCACCTTCATTTTAAGAGTGGCCAAACAGACTTACAAGAAGACTGAAAACCAGGACCTTCCTAGCTGAGAAAAAAAGGCTTTTCCATCAGTAGGTACATTGACGTAAAGACATGGCTTTTGAACTGTGGTTTGCTCTTTCCCTGTGCCTTGTGTTGGGAACCTCTGAAGCTGGAAAGCAAATGCCTAAACTCTCTGACAAGAAACTCTGTGCTGACTCCGAGTGCAGCTGTAAGTATCAACTGTTTTATTTTGCTTCTGAAAAAAAGTTCAGATTCATATCACATTATAGCTCATGACATTTGTCCCTGCACAGATCCTATCTTGATAGCTCGTGCACTGCAGGACTATTACCCTGGAGACTGCAGGTTCATCCCCATCAGGCAGGGGCAGCTTGTCTATGTTTATGCAATGCTAAAAGACAGAGGGAATCTCTTCTGGGCTGGCAGCGTGAGTAAAAGTGACATATTTATGTGGCTATAAATGGCCTGGGCACGGCTCTAACCATAAAACTGTGAAAACGTCACAGGCTTGGGCTTCCATGTGCAGCAAAACATTTAAAAGTTTTGAATGTTATCAAACAAATGTTATCTGCGTCATCTTTTCCCAGGTACAAGACGCCTATTATGGACAACAGGAAGCTCGCATTGGCCACTTCCCCAGTAGCATAGTGGAGGAGACACATGCTCTCATGCCAGCCACAACTGAAGTCAAAACTACTGTAGGTGAACACACACACATGCACATGTGCATTTGAATTATTTAGTGCTTTCTCCTGATTCAGTGTATCTTCTTTTTTCCAGAAATGGGACTTCTACTGTTACTGATAATACACTTCCCAAGAAACTTAACTTGATATGATGCACACTGCTGACAGCTTTTTTTTATGCATCTAATAACATGAGCGCCAATAGAAGTATGCATAAACTCTGCACAGCAATGAGTGCATGTATTATTATGAAAACGTATTATTATAATTTCATGTCTCCATTGATAGTCTTGCTGTCTTTTGATGACTTAGACATCAGCAGCGGTTCTGCAGCCTTGCTTTGTTGACAGATGAACAATGTACATTGTCTGTAATGCTCCTGTTTATCTGAGGTTTTGCAGATAATAATAAAAGTTGTCCATCGTGCACTTATAAATGAAGGAAGCACGAGTTGTGCCCTCCTTTTCTCTGCTAAAGCTATTCCTTTATCGTGAGCATTGTGTGTCTTATCAACAGGCAATGTCAGATTGTAAAAACTGTTTTCAAAGCAGCAATGAAGTAAGAAATTTCAATTTATTAGATATCTATATATATTAGACTTTTGCATTGTTTAATAAATAAAGCGTGCTGCTAAGCATTTATCTGGTGCTTTTTGAGACCAGGCTAAACCTTCATTCCTGAAAGCTCCAGTTCCCCAATATTAATAAAGTGTCTGAAAAAAAAAATATCAGCAGCTCTACATTCACTGTACATAACCACACACACCTTTTGCTGCATTGTTGCATTGCACAGGTTCAACTAGTTACTGAAAACATTCTTCAAAGATTTTCACATGATATCATCAAACACTTGCTGCATATTGGCTGCACATTCATGACGTAAATCTCCAGTTTCACCATATCCCAAAGGTGCTGTACTGCATTGAGATCTGGTGACTGTGGAAGCTATTTGAATACAGCAAACTCATTGTTCTGTTCAGGTAACAGGTTTTAGATTATTTAAGTTTTGCCACATGGTGTGTTATTCTGCTGGAAGCATAAGATGGGTACACTGTCATAAAGGGATGGAAATGATCATTAACAGTACTCAGAAGGCTGTGGCATTTAAATGATGCTCGGTTGGTTCTAAGAGTGCCACAGCATCCCCCAAATTGTTACACAACCACCAGCCTGAACAGATACACGGGAGGATGAATCCATGCTTTCACATTGTTTACGTCCAATTCTGATCCTGCTTTTTTAGCTACACCTTTATACAGTGTACCTAATAAAGTGGCAGCAGAAATCAAGACTATTAGATCAGGCAACATTTTTCCTTCTATCTTCCCTTCTTTTACTATTGTCCAATTTTGTCAAGCCCATGTGAATTGTAATTGACAGGTGAAGGACCTAATATGGTTTTTTTGCTGCTGTAATGGCCTGTGTTTGTAAAGCGCTTTACTAGTCCCTAAGGACCCCAAAGCGCTTTACACATCCAGTCATCCACCCATTCACACACACATTCACACACTGGTGATGGCAGCTACATTGTAGCCACAGCCACCCTGGGGCGCACTGACAGAGGCGAGGCTGCCGGACACTGGCGCCACCGGGCCCTCTGACCACCACCAGTAGGCAATGGGTGAAGGGTCTTGCCCAAGGACAAACGACCGAGACTGTCCGAGCTGTAGTTCATCTGCTTCTGATTCCTACTCTGAAACTTCAGCAGATCATCTGGACCATGACCATGAGTTCTTGCCATTTGATTGGCTGATCAATATTGATGTTAATGAGCTACTGAACACCTTATTAAGTGGTCAGTGAGTGTATGTTGTTATTTGAAGTCCATTTGAGAACAGCAACACAATAGACAGAAGAAAACCTTGACAATGATTCAAAAACACACACAACCGACCTGTGAACTTGAATCTCCAAATTTATTCTACTTGCTGTTGTCAGTGTTAATATTCCAAAAGGCTTAACAAATATAATAGAGTTGTAATTCTTGCATCTACAAGTATAAATGCGCTCACGTACATTCACAATCATACTACCCTTAGCAGCTCAGAGGTCATGTTCCCCAGTGAAAAAGGGGCCCTGTCTGTTTCTCTCCTTTGTCCACAACTTTGCTTCTTGCTCATTCGCTCTCATTCTCTCAACACGCCTGGTCCCGAGGCCTTTGGTGGCTTTTTCTTCTTCTTCTGTTTATTTATTTAGTTATTTTTTTACTAAAAACAAACGGGCTGTCTGTGCCTCCAGAAAACCTCCTCCTCACACATGCAGAAACCAATGCTCTTCCCACAGAATGAACACAGCACATTTTCCATCTTACTAATACCCGCTCACTCTGCTCTGTGCGCTGAAAATACATCTTTTGTTAGTGTGTTATCACTTTTAGTGGATAGTACTCATTAGTATTAGTATTTCTCTGCAGAACCAGTAGATGCTGCAAGCTTATCTGGGTTCAGTTACTAACTAGCACATTTGCCACTGAAGTGAAAGGTTGCTAGAGTCATGTGTTTCTCCAAATGCCTGATGGTGGTTATGAATTTGTCTTTGGAAATACTGTTACATGTGCGACTGTATTTTGCGTAGAAGCCTAATCTGTTTGTTTATGATAGGGAAATGAACTCTTGGGAGCTCAATATCCTGGAACTCACCATGGTGTGTCTATAAAAGCTGTACTGTCAAAAACAGACTCTGTTACACGTGCTCCACAGTTTTGCTGAGACAACACAATAATAGTGAGTTAGGGGTTAGGAACTGGTTTATTAGACAGCAGTTTTAGACATCTAGAACTGTATAACTACTCTATATGTGTACGGCACTGCCAACATAACAGACAATATAAAGGGTTAATAGTAAAGCAGCATCTGGTGCGTCAGGCTCTGCTCTACATTTTCTGTTTCTGTGTTCCATCTTCACAGGAAATAGGAATATTGCGCTCCAGCCCAGGAGATGACCGAGGTGCTGTGATTGTCAGTATACCATCACACGACAGACTGGAGGTGACCTCGGCACCTGTCACACCAGAAGGAAGCCTGTACTTCCTCAGAAACTCTCTTGACACATAGCCGTGGTCATCCTGAAACAGAATTAGTGAGTGCATCAGAACAGTGTGGCTAAATTTATTTTCTGGTGTTAAATTTGCTCATCTGACCTGTCTGTCTTCATGTTTGCCGTGTATTGTGATGAAATCATCACTAACGCTGACAGACAGCTCGTCAGGGGAGAAATGCTTCACATCCACATAAATGACATAGCGATCCTTTTCCAAGCGCATCTAAATACATACAGTAGAGCAGTGAGTCAGCCTGGGATAAAAACCCATAAAAATCTTGTTTAATGAAGGACTTGCACCTGAAAATTACACAAACACTCATGATATCAGTGGAGGTTTTGACTCTGATGATCATTAATCCAAACCTCACAAACGAAAGGCCATAAAACACTGACATTTGTGCGTAACTCCCATGATGTAATAATCTTAATTACAAAGGTGAACTGTACTCTACCTCACTGTGTCCATTGTCGGGCCAGTTGAACCAGCGCATAAACAAAGGGCGCATCCAGGGGAAGGACCAGGAGAATGGCCACATCATTGGCCAGTCAGTGAGTGGTTCTGCCATGGAGAGGTCAGGAAATCGATGTGGGAACGCCCGGCGGTACCAGGGATATTGGATGGGGATATCCATGGTGAGATTCCAAGAGGGTTGTAATAAATGACGAGGCAGGCTGATTTGGTTTGAGATGGGTGCTGCTGTGCTCTCCTGCACTGAATTTATAGGTCTTTCCCTCCCATCCAAGCCAGACTTTGCCTCTGTTCACCACCTCTACACCCCCTCCCCTTCGTGACCTCCCATGCACACTTGCATATGGACTCTGCCAACAGCCTGATCTTTCTGGAACAATGATGTCAACTGTTTATCCCTCCATCACTCCCATTGTTTTATCTGTCTGATTGAGACTGGTTCTCTCCCTCGCTGTTACCCTCTATCTGCCCCTGTTCTCTCGGTCATGAGGTGACACTGGCTAGGAATACTGCTGACATCCTCCATGTTCATTCCCCAGGAAATGCTCCTGTCTGGTGTGTGTGTGCCTGTGTGTGTGTTTTTGTGAGGGTTTGTTTGAGGAATAGCTGCCAGAGCATTAGCCTGCTGTGCTCTGAGTGCCAGGAGCTTTAGGTTTGTGTGTGGAGTGGATGTGTGACTGAATGGGAACTGATGAGTTTGTAAGGGCCAGCATTAGATGACACTGTGCGTATCATTTTGCTATGAGCTCAGATGTAAAATATGAAGTCCTTTGCATTGGTTGTGCCAATAAATTTCTTTCATCCTCCCAGTCATGTTAGTACTGAAGGCTATATGCATTAAATTATATCTGCAAGCATAGAGGTTCATCAGAAGCTTTTAAACCATCACACCATGAATTTTAGTTTTAGTGCTTTGCAGACCAAGCCCAGGCACTGTGCCTGAGCCAAAGATCAGTCCAATCAAAGCTGGAGTTTTTATCTATCATTAAATTGCGAGCTGCTTAATTGCCCAATATAAATGTTAGGTTTATGGACAGGTGGAAATGAATTCAGGTAAGAAAGCAATAAAATCACTCCAAGGCACTAAAGCATGAGCATGGCAGGTAGCAGTAAAAGCCCTGACTGTAGTGAATTAAAGGATTTGTATTTTACTGATTATAAATGAAAGCTTTGTAAGTGTAAGACATTATATGTTTAATCAGTCTTTGTTAAACTGTTACCTTTTTAAAACTGTCCAAAAGCTCAGCAGAAATATGTACTGAATTCCTTTTTCTTTCTTGCCCTTAAGGCCTTTCAGGAAGGTTCTCCAAAACGTGGTTAACGTTGTTTGTCGCAAACTATAAGTTTTCCCTACACACGGGAAACTAGTTTTCATTCTTAAACCCAACAAAAGAATAGAAAAGAAACAAAGAAAAAGAAAGGAAATACGGTATCCACAAAGTCGGCCCTATTAGCGTCGCTTGTTACCATGGTGATGTGTCTTGTCCCGGTCTCTTACACTGAAGCAGTTTTGTTGGTGTAGTTGGAAATAACCAACATAAATGTACTAGCCGGTCAGAATCGTTTTTGTGGACGCAGAAATGGATTTACCAGCGTCGTATTATGGGGAACTTGATCAAAGAAACCCAGTACTTTCAGCTTTTAAGCGAGAGATTAACTCGTTTATAACGCTGATGAAACAAGTGGCTTCGTCGAACAACCAGGACAACAGCACTTATGCTAAAGGGTGAGATGCTAAAAAGCCAAGTCAACGCTAGCTTATAAAGCTCATATTATAGGAAACTTTAGCTTCCTATAATAAAATCAACGTAGGCTTATTTCAATATTTTTTTTATAGCTAGTTGCGTGCAGTTTTTATTACCGTCATTGTTCCACTAAAATGTATTTAGCTAATACTAAATGATACACTGTGTAGCTTATAATTAGTATGGTGTTTATGATTTGACCATAATATATAGAAATGTTTGATAAGGTCCAGTGACTAGTCTCAAACACTTGGCTTGTACTTAAGAAAAGTCTTGAGTGCACCATTTACATTTTTTGCTTTGCTATAACTGCAACACAAATCTGCTGTATAAAGCAGGATTGCAGTGGCCTTTAAAAATAACTTCAATATCATACTGCAAGCTATACTTTTTAGCAGACGCTGACAGTTGTTGCAAGCCAGCATCATTAAAAAAAAAAAAGAACAACCGAGTCATCAGGTACATCACAGCATAATTAAAGGCTTTCTCCTATCATGCATCCACTGAATGTCCTTGTTTAACTTTTTAAAAAGATCATGTAGAAAATGAAAATAACAATGTTCAGTTTGTCAGTATCCCAAAAATCAGATTTGAACATATTTTATATTACATAGCTCTTGAACCAGTTAGAGATCTCTTGGTGTTGATGTTTGCTTATTTATGTTATTTATTTTAAAGCTATGCTTTTCTGAATTCATTTTCAAAGGATTAAAATCCTGGTGGAGATATGGAAAAAGTTCAAACATCGACTGCCTTTGAAACTGTACCAGGAGCACATGTTGCAGATTGCAGATTTTCTCTTTGGAATAAAGGTAAAGGTATCCCCCAAATCCCCCAAATTAGAATACCTACTAATATTTGGTTACCACAGACTTTTTCTTTGATTAAATATTAATTCAGTCTGCGCGACACAGTTTTATCAGTCACTATCATCAGTCTTGGTTGCTGTGAATTCTTTGTTTTACTACTTGACTCATCGGTTTTGTTCTCAGTATTTGCAATCTTGGTTTTGCTGCAGTAAAACTATAAGAAGCCTTTGGATATGTTGTCTTCTGCGCATTAATTACATGTTAACACATTCACAGTGTTATTTTTATTCCCTCTGCTTCTTCAAGCTGTACCAGCTGGCTCTAAGGCAGGGCTACAGTCTCCACCTGTCACAGTTCAGCTCAGTGAAAATAACTGACATCACAAATGTGGATCAGTTTATGGCCTGCTTCTTTCCCGAAGGGCTTGATACAGACCAAAATATCTTTGCCATGAAGGTAAGGTACACATCACTGTGTGACTGTGTGTGTCCTGTGTATCTCTGTGTAGAATGTTGTGTAATAACTGTTTCCAGGATTTGCTTTGTTGTTTTATGCTACAAAGAAAGTTTACTACATTGGCTGAGGTCATTGACATTTTGAGACATTTTTATTAAAAATCTGCTATTATTCTGTATGTATCCATGTGTCTGTGCCTGTGTGTCTGTCCTCTATATGTGTGTGTTTGTGTCTGTGTGTGTACAGGTACGTGCCATGCAGGGCTGTGCCCTGTGTATATTTGAGCTGGAGAGACAGCACAGTTTCCTCAGCCAAAAGGGGCTCTGTAAACTGCTGCGTGTGCTGAACTTCACGAGGACCATGATGCAGGCATTTCAGCAACATGAGCACCTCTACTGGCAGATATATAATGGTATATTAGAAGAACTTGTATAATTCAGTGTGATATTTCTATCTAGGAGTAATATTGGTAGAACAAATTGAGCTCTCAAAATGTGAAGATAAAAATGAAAATGAACTGTTCATAAACTGTTTATCTACTATTGTATTAAGTATTGTGAGGTGTATCTGCCCTCCTAATGTATTTCTATCTCTTGTCATCCAGGTTCATTACACATTTACAATGTCTGCCGTTATTTGATGACTATGCAGTGCAGCGCGCAGGTACTGTTCACTCCTGCCACTTTTCACTTCTGCTACTCATTCCTAAAGCAGGGATGTCAAACATAAGGCTCACAGGCCAAAATCAGCCTGTCAAGGTCTCCGATCTGGCCCACTGGGTTGCTTTGAAAAATGTGAAGAAAGGCATACATTTGGGGTTTTTAACTGTGATTTGTAACTGTGATTTCCTAATGATAAAGACCTCGTCTATTGCCATTCATACTACATCAAAGTAAGCAGTAGATAAGCAAACAAGTTCCAAGTTTTTTTTACTCAATCAAAGTGGGCTGTATCTGGCCCACGATGTGAAATGAGTTTGACATCCCTGCCCTAAAGGAAAAGAAAAACATGATGGATGGTGAGAAAATCATGTGTGACAGAGACTGAATGTCTAAATGAATGTTGGAATATGGCTTTGGACTGATTTTGAGTGACAATATTTCAGTTTTAATTGATTGAGCCTCTGCACATTGCAGAACACACAACTAAATCTGTGTAATATTGTTATATAATGAATGTAGTGTATAATAAAATTGTGTAGTTGTCTTTTTAATCCTTTGTGATACTCACAGCCTCCGTTTGTCATCCTATTCAGGCACTGGAGTACCTCCTGTGGGCAAGCATCAGTTTGGAGTTGTCCATCCGTCTGATGACAGCTAAGTATCTGCCAGTGATTGTCACACTCTACTGTGCCGTCTGCCAGTGTTACTATGACAACCATGCTGAGGTGCAGGCAGAGGTGAAATACGTCAGCGTCAGACACCTACAAATACATGATTTGATCCTTCACAGGCTGATCTAATCAGTAATAAATGCTAATTGTAACTTGGTGTTGATCTTTATATAATTTTCTTAGCCTGCCTGCTGTTAATCAGCACAAGGCACTAAATTATTCCTCATGCTTGACTGTACAAAAAGAAAGTCTTGCTGGTATGGTTAACCCATGAGTATATTTGCTAATTACATTTGTTTGTATATTTTATTTTGAAATGCAACCATCATATTGTTGCAATAAAAGTTAATTGGAGTCTGAATTCCCATTTTGGGCTGTGTTTGTGTGTCCTCAAATGCTCTCAGGAATTTGCCCGGAGAGCCCTTGGAAAAATCAACGAATTAGCAAAACTCGGGGAGCACAGTGAAGTTTCTGCCACCAGAGAGACTCAGAGAGCTTACAAAGATGCCTCCATCAAGGCAAGAAACTTGGCCTTGAGATACATCAGCACACTATGTTGTTGTGATAAAATGCTGTTGTTTCTCAGTGTGTTAGATACAGCAATTTCCATACTTACATACTCACAACTGAATATAGTCACTTCTGAAGAAGCTTACTTACCTTGTCAGTGTTTTACAGTATCGCTGTGCTCTTCTTTGGTTAACATATGAAAGGTGATTGAGAGCGTTCTGTTTTTCAGCTTGGTGCCATGATTTTCAAGCGAGCAGCATTTGAGACCCGAAAGAGACCCAAAACCCTGTACAAGAGCAAAATCAAAAGCACCCTGAAGGACATACCTAATGTAATGGGATCTGCTTTACTGCAATATCATCATATTTAATGTTAATTCTTACTTTTAAATGCAGTGTAATTTAGGGGCTCTTGTTAGTTGTTAGTTGTTTAACGCTGTATACTCTGTGTTATCACCTTTAAATCTTCCATCACTCAATGCATTGCCTTTGTTTGATTTCTTTAATAATAATAATAATTAAATAACCCCGTGCCATATATTTAATTGTTTGAACCCTAGATTTCTGTTTTAGTTCTGTTTGTTTTTTACAACCTGTTTGCTTCTAAGGAAATCTAATGTTGTGAGTCGGTGCTGTAACTAAAATCACATGCCTATGTGTGTGTACTGTAGGTGCCATGGCCTCGTACCCCAACAGAGCGCCTGCTAATAGGCTTGTTTGAGTGCAGTGCAGCACAGTTCCTGGGCATTTTGGAAGCACTCTGGGACAGCAACACACGGCCACTTCAAATGAGAATGCCTGAAGATCCGGAGCTACAAGAGGTCTACCTGGAACTCCTGTCTGCTGGAATTAGTTTGTTATCTGGTTAGTGAAACAAGTACATAATAAAAAACATTTTGTGATTTCAGTAAGGTGAGGGATTCTGAGTGGGTAATGTACATGTATGGCCATGTCTGTCAAGGTGTCACTGGTGAGCAGAGGTCTGACGACCACCCGTGCCTGTCTCCTCTTGTACTGACACAGAATTCGACTCTGATAGATTTAGCCATTTCAGGTGAGTCATTTTGGTCCTTTATTACAATGAGCATGTGTGTTTGTTTTGTGCATTGCTTTAAAAGTCAGTATGAGATAAGGAAATGTGTTGTGTTGCTAGGAGAAAACAAAATACCCATCATATCTGCAGTGAGGTTCATCAAACTGCTGTTTCAGTACAAGCAGCTGGATGCATTTACTGAACTCAGCACAGAGATGCTGCAGGTTTTGACTGTAAGTAGCACACAAGCAAAAATGCTTTAATTCATATTAATGAGAAAAGTGGAATACATCAGGTTTCACTTGCATTTCAAGATTGATGATTCGGTTTGGGCATCCACTGTTTGAATGATCATCAGGGAAGTTTTTATTTAATTTGGCTTTCTCTAATCACAGAGTTTGGATGGCCAATCATTCAGGAGGGAAAAGCAGGAGCTTGCTTTGCTTCACAGTTTCAACATTTTGCTGTCTACCCAGAGAAGCCCTCCTAAAGAAGACATCACAAGCAAAGGTAGCAATATTAAATCTACCACATACAGACTTATGACATTTTTCAGGCTCCAAACTTTTATTTTGAAAAATAAATCTTATTAATAAAGGATTCATTAAATAGCTTTCTGCCTCTCTGTCCTTGAATTTTACATTTTTGTTTGTGTTTTTAAGCTGCTACAGAGTTTATCAGTATATTAATTTTTTACCGCATGTAATACATCCAATTTTTATCAAAATTATCAAGATTAGTATATCTGGAATCTAATTTTTCAAATCAGTTACCCCAGCAGCATGCTAGCACAAAGTCTGAGTAATGTTCAATCAATATTGTGAGAATAGAGCTGGTAAGGGTTTAGATATTTCACTGAAAGCAAGTAGGTATTATGTAACTTCTGTCCAGGGATCACCACTTACCTAAATCAAATAGAGTACATATGAGAAATGTCAACTGCAGAAAATATCTGGATCTATTTTTTTTGCAATGTTTTTAAATCAAATAATGTACTAAACATTGATTAATTGTTAGTATGGTGGTCAGTGGTGAGCCTTGGTTCCTCAGATTATTCAAAACTAATCTCAGCAATCACAATATAAAGTGGTCATGTTCTCTTATGTTTCCACAGACCAACATAAGGCTTCACTTTCTATGAGTGATAAACTGATGGATCTGGTAGAAACCCTTCACAAATCCGTCTGTGATTCTGCTCCTGTAAGTTTCTATGCCACGTACTGTTTGCAGGTGTTTGTGTTGAGGATAAAGGATTAGGGTTCAGGCTAAAGTTAGAATTCAGAGGAAGAGATTTATAAGCATTTAAGCTGTGTGTGTTCGTGTCTGTGTAGGAGGTGCAGCCAGATGCAGACCTGATTTTGGATATTGTGTTGTTCCTGTGGGGTAAGATGAAAGCGGTGATACAGAGAGATCCTCTGCAAAATCAAGACAAGGTGTGTGTTCAAATAAACATTCCCTGCAGCTGCTTCCGGCTTTATTGCTGTTAAATATAAAACTTTGCATATTACATTCATGAATTTTCATTGTTCTGTTCATTTGTCCTTTTTGCTGTTTGTAAATCTATTTTTGCAGTGGTTGTGGTGTCTTTATGTGTTGTATGAGGTGGCCCTCGCCTGTGACCTAGCAGCTGTTGACTGTATCATGATAGCAGAGATGAGCCACACATTGGGCATGCTGCTTGAGAATGCAGCTGAATATTTTCTTGAAACTTCAACGTCAGGTGCGAGGTTATTTTCTGCCACTTGCCCTGTTACGGTCTGCTGGAGATTTAAAGCTATTGTTGTTTGTACTGTATCTATTTGATCTTGCACCGTCACAAACACACACATACGCACACATGCACTACAGACACAAACCAAAGCTTTGAGAATATTTCTATTCTCATGTCTTATCTCCAGCAGTTTGCGAAAGAGACTGTGATGATGCAAAGCCAAACTCTTTCTCTATTCTTGAGGTATGTAAATAGACTGGTTGGGCATACCATCAAAATGTGAACAAATGACATCTATTGCGTGCTATTGCGCAGTGTCCTGTCTCTTGTTTACTGAAAGTATGAAGTGAACTTTTTATATGTGTGTTTGTGTTTGCAGAGTTCAAGCACAGAGCTGCTTCAGAAAGTGTGTGAGGTGGTAAAGAGGGGTCTCGAAGCTTTGGCAAAGGTTGCGGCTACGCTGGCCCCCCAGGACTGCTCAGCTTTCACTGACTTTGCGTTCATGCAGGTACACAGTCATCTTGTCCCACACTCATTTCTAGCATGTTGGTAAATATTCTTTCTCACATTTACTGAGTTTATTTACTAAATCTTGTATGGGCATGCAGTTTTTCATTTTGTTTTTTTAAATTGCATGTGTTCTTCTTCTGATAGAAATTTAGTCCCCTCCAGTCATCGGCTTTTTCCACAACCTCTCCAAAATCATCAAAACACAGAAATGAAGACGATGAAATAAATCTGAAAAAAGGAGAGGTGGAAACTCAGACAGAATCTGACTTTAATGGCTGTCGACAAACTGAAGCCACATGCACGTATCTTCTGATCAAAGATCTCCACCTAGAGTTGGACATTATCCTCCACAGGGCTTCCCTCAAGTTGCTGCAGCTAAATGCAGGTCAGAGTTGCTCTGGTGGTTTTACTCACCAGTGATTTTGGACAAGTAGTTCAAGCTCTGCACTGACTGAAATGGCAAAATATTGCTACTTCACACTTTCACATTTATAAACAGAAGTTAAAATCTGGCAACAGTAAATCATAGTTAGAGGGAATTAAATAAATATGCTTACCGAAAAGTTGTATGTCTGAATATAATATAAATTGGGAGTAAACTGTCTTTGTTTAGTTGTAGAGTCTGAACTGTTGGACTGGATCAAAAAAAACAAGGTGTCCAAAGCTCTGTTCCTGATCCAGAAAGCTTTGCTGGTGTACAACAACATGGAACAAAGTGACATCAGTGAAACCAAAAGTCTGCTGGAGGTTAAACAAGCAGAATACTCTCACAACATTTGGTTGATTATAGCCACATTTTGACTTACTGGTGTTTAATATTAGTTTTAAGGACATGTGAAAATTATACTGCTGTGCGCTGTTGATAGGATGCTGCTACCCTCATAGAGAAAGCAGGTATGGAGGAGAGAAAAGTGTACATGTCCTCAACTCCTAATACTACATCTGAAGATAAAGGCAAAGTAATCAAGGAGGACGGACAGAGCCCTCCACCTCCTCCTGTCCTACTCTCACGCAACAACCACTCCATGACCTTTGCCCCAGCACCTCATAACTTAGAGGGACAAGTGAGATTTACATTTAATTAGGCCATCATTTTACTAATCTTAATAACCTAACAGTGAGCAAATAATCCACACATGTTCAACACTTTTTGAAATCTTTCTTCTTTTGTTTCCTTTGAGGTGTGCTGGTACCAGCTTTGTGGTCGGGTAGCTGAGGGCATAAACCGGAAAGTCCGGCTTGGAGACTGCAGCCTTCCAGGAACTGGAAATATGGTGCAGTTTATTTCTTCACAGAAGAAGATTATCAAGTGTAGTGAAACTCATTTTTGTCATTATCACTTACCTCTGTGTATATGATTTTGTTTCAAGGTACCTGCTGTATCTGGTGAGTGTGTGCTGAGGGTGGAGGGTCTGGAGCCCAATCAGAAGTATGTGTTTGCTGTTGCAGCATACAACAGTCAGGGAGAGCTACTGGGCAGCACTATAGGGCGGACAACATTACCACTGTTGGCATCCATGCCTGTACCGCTGCTCTCTGCTTGGGCTCATTTGGCTAAGGTACAATTTCAAGCTACTCTACACCTGTACCAAGTAGACAGAGAAAGGTTTGGGCTATGTTTTTAGCCTTGTTGACTTTTTCCTCAGGTGGCTTTTCAGACAGAGCAGTATGCTGTAGCAAAAAGAGCCTGCAGAGAACTTTGGAGCCACTGCACCTACCCTGACAGTGAGTCCAACAGCACAGAGGGTAGACTAGCCACCACAGGGTAAAGAGGGAAACACACAGCACACAGTACCAGTCAAGAAATTTTCTTTTTTGTTTTGTATTTACTTACCTCCTATTCTGTCTTCATTTATCATGCTAAAGACTACGCAAAGAAATCCTGCAGTACTCCTCTCTTCACTTGTGTCAGCTGTTTCTCACGTCCATCTTCATAGAGACAGAGATCAACATTCAGCAGGGATCACTCTATTGTGACTCATTCAGTGACAATGGACCATTTATCTGGGAAAAAGTAAATACCTGAGACTTGTTGAGCACTGTACAGTGACACTAACTTATACACTTATTTTGCGTTTTCTAAATGGAATACCAATCCAGTGATTTTTGATTTTTGTTTTTTTGTATTGATCAGAGATACATATATGCTCATGTTTTGTACGCAGGAAGCCAGACTGGCAGAATGCGAGCGAATGCTGGTGGCCATGGACTTGGCGATGTGTTTGAATGATGCGGCTGCTGCTTTGCAGGCTGCAGTTAGCTGCTACGGGCTCCTGGCACCTATAATGTTCCATCAGATTACTTGTGACTCTGTGGTGCAAGTATGCAACCACCGCGTCCATAAAAGTATTAACAGTATAACATAGTAAGAACTATAAATGAATAATCATACCTCTGTTTGTGTTCTGGTGTTCAGGTACTAAAAAAATGCTTGATGGTTTTGGAGGAGAATTCAGGTCTTCTAAAACAAAAATGGACTGGAAACACCTCAGAATCCTTTATCCACATGATAGCCTGCATCACCTACTACCTGGCAAAGGTGTGTGTGTGTGTGTGTGTGTGTGTGTGTGTGCGTGCGTGCGTGCACATATTGTTCATGTTAATGTGTGTACAAATAGATAACCTTTTCTAATTGTATGCACAGGTTTTAAAGTTTTATACATAAAAGTTTTGATTACTTCTTGCACTCATTGTTTGCATGTATATATTTGCACTGCATATTGGTTGACAGCACTCCGTTGGATTTACCACTGCATAAAATCTTTTTGTATAGTTTGAGTCCATGCTACAATGCCAATCCATGTGGTTATTTATTATTTTGTTTTGACTTTTACTTACATTTACAGTGACTCACATTGAATTTAAAATAAGAATAAAATCAAAACTTTGTGCAAACTAACTGGGAACTCTTCTGTTCTTCCTGACAGACGTTGCGTGTGCTCAGGAAACACGAGATGGCCAAAGCACTGATGGACTGTGGCTGCAGGCTACTTCAGGATGTCTATCATGCCCAGCTGCAGATTAGGAGACTCACCAATCAATCTGAGGGAGTAAGAGCTGTTTTCTGGATGCTGTTGTGATATATTATGTATATACTTAAGTAAAGTACGACTTCTAGCATTTTTGTGCATTTCCATGTGTATAGCGTAAAACGGCAGATCAAGCCACAGTCAAGAGTGAGATGAAAATAAGTCGTCAGCTGAAGGCACTGGAAAGAAAGAACAAGGAAATAACAGTTTCAAAAGAAACACACACCCCAGAGCCTGGTAATAAACACACGTACTCACACTGGTCCTGTTAGTGGTGTGCAAAAGTCTTAAACCATTCCTTATTTCTTTGTATTTTGCTACGTAAATGGGAAATTGGTGCAGTAATTTATTGAAATGTGGAAACATACACTGAAATACAGTAAATAATGAACATCTTTATTCTTCAACACAGCCTAAACTCTCTTGGGGATGCTTTCTTGTGATTTGCAAGTAGTCAGGAATTCAGGAATGGTTCTCCGAGGTTCTTGAAGGACATTCAAAGCTCTTCTCTGGATGTTATCTGCCTTTTGTTCTGTTCCCTGTCAACATGATCCTACACTGATTCAGTAATGTTGAGGAAAAGCCAATCCTTTAGTGATATTGTGTTTTTCTATTCAGCCTTTACTGCATTGACGATGTGTTTGGGATCGTTGCTATCCTGAAAAATGATGCTTTCCAGATGATAAGCATCTGGAAAAGATACAATTTAAAATTATTTTCCAAGTCTTAAGTGGCTTAATAAAAGCATTTTCTGAAAATGGTCATGTACAAGCACTAGACTGAAAATGAGTGACAAAATTGCCAATGTCCAAAACCCTTCAGAAAGCCTCGGGTGTTGTTCAACAACACTTAAAAAATTACAAGGTTGACTCTTTGAAAACAAATCAGGAAGAAATGAGGGATGGCACAAGATTTTTGCACAGTAATGCTTATAGAAGAAAGTTTGCATTTTTGTTATTAATCCTGTCATTTTTGGACTGATTTCTATGTATTTTTTCATATATTTTTCCAGAGACTTCTCAGACACTAACCGTCTCAGAAGATCCAAACTTATTGTACGAGCTGATCTCCAGTGGCACATTAAAGGATGCCTACATGCATGGTAAGCTGTATAGTCTTTCATATTTTTTTATGACGTAATTATTAGTGTTGCTAATTCGTAGGTTTGTTTGTGTGTGTGTCCTTGATAGTAATGAAACTCCGACGCAAGGTGTATTTTACTGAGTTTGCTGCACTGCTACTCCAAAGAACCATGAAAGAAGGCCACATAGACCTTGTGTTGGAATGGGGGCAGAGCCTGTTTCAGTTTCTTTCAAGGTGATAAAGCTCTTCAATATATTTTTCAAAGCTAAAGACACCTACAGATATCAGAATGATATGAATGTCTGTTTCATTAAGTAAAGTTCGTAAATAGTTTTCTCTTTGGCAGCCGTGACGAGGCGATGGTATTGTCCGCTAAATGTTTGGAGGGGTACGGTCAGATTAGAAAAAGAAGTGGAAACCAGAATGCAAAAGGAAATGAATCCTCCCAGGTGATGATACAACATGTGCACACATGCATGTAGTTAATAAGGGCAGGAAATATCTGAGTTACACTGACAAAAATGTACATTACATCTCTGAATCTTTGGCTCACCAGGCTCAGTTTTAGTGCCAAAATAATGCTGCGACTTGAGAGAAAACTTTGTTTTTACTTTGTTGCTGCAATATCAACTAAAAACAATACCATGTGCTGCCCTTTAAACAGAACAAGAACTCTTCTTCACATGATGATACAAGAAAGAAAGCAAAGCATAAATTGGCACAGAATATGCTTTTGAAAACGAGGACTCACAGGTAGAGTATCTGTGTTTTTGTTTTTCTGTTTTCAGGAGGTTTCTTGATAATTTCTGTAAGTCCATATATAATAAATGTGTTCATGTTTGTAGGGAAGTGCTGGCTATGGAGAACTCGCTTGCTATGATTTCATCTGTGATGCAGCGCCGAAAGAAGAGGCTACAGCTGAGGCACACTTGCGCTGTGGAGAGGGTGTGGAGATATCACCTGAACTACTGCATGGCTCAGGCCCATTTAGCAGTGTTTTACCAGTGTCTGGCCCAACAACACAGAGGAGACCTGGAGCAGAGGTTCACACACAGAGATGCCAGATATTATCCTTTACTTTTTCAGTTTTTTTCTCTTTGTAATAAAAGACTCACACTGAAGACAAACACTAAGAAACAACATTTTTCTGATTGATGCTAAGCAGCTTTGCCTTGTTTTTGGGTGGCAATGTATTTACTTTTACGTGTATTATCTGAGCTGAGATACTGTAGTACTTCACATGGTTGACTAATTATAAAATGTCCTGCACCGTTTGTTCTTTTAACAGATACAGCCAGTTTCACCCTTTGTGTTTTTCTCTGGCTTACTCTGGTGTCCTGGTATGGAGGAACAACTCGCAGCAACATGAGTTGGAGTCTTCAAATGAAGCTGTTTTACTTGAAGACTCATCTGAACACATGGACTATGTGATGACAGCTCACAAAGATAGAGGAAGAAAGGAAGGTGAGAAGAAAAAGGCACACGGAAAATAAAGTGAAGAGAAAAGCTAGCATCTGGTCTGTCTGTCATAATTTGTCTTAATCTTTTGTAGCAGTTGATGGCTCTGTCGCAGAGGACAGATGTAAGGAGGGAGAGGGCTCTCCTCATTCTGTGGAACAGCAGATGGAGGCACAGAGGTGCACTGGTGCCACACTGCTGGAGTCAATTAACAAAGTTGCTGTGCATCTCCGGAGAGCTATGGTACCATTGATACATATGTGGATGTAAACTTATATATGACTTTACAGTGGTTCATCTGCATCCAACTCTAACCCCAGCATCCTCCTGTGTTACACCAACCCTCTGCATGTCCTCCTTCACTACATATGTGAACATTCTCAACAGCCTTTGTCCAGTATACCCACTCCCCCTCCTCTGCACAACTTACAGTCCAACCTGAGCTGTCCCTCTGATGTACTCATATCTAATAATGTTCATTATTTTCCAGGTGTTGGCTCATCGTGGCAACCACTGGACCACTCTGCAGTGTGTGTGTCAGGCACTGTGGGACCAAAGCTGCAGAATCACTGTCCTTGTACAGAGAGCTGCTCAGCTTGAAACTCCATGTACGATTACAGCAGAACATCTACACAGTATTCTCACCCCACTGCTGGTGCTGGCCACTGACTTCATCATGGACATGCTGCAAAAACTAGGGGTGAGCTTCACATATTGCTATTTGTACTAATAGCTGCTTTCTAAAAACTTGCACATATTTTTATTCTTAGGAAAGTATAAAGACAAAACCACAGCTTACATGTCACTATGTGTACTTTTACTTTTTCATCCGCATTTCTGCCCCTGCTAGCTCTGGAGTTTGTATGGCAGTGACTTGACTGAAGATGAGCTAGAGTCCAGTCTCCACTTCTCAGTCCCACTTGATGATAGCACCCAGGTGGATCTGCGTTGGGTCCGCATGTTGGTGTTGCACACTCTTGAGCGGCTCCATGACAGTGGCAAGTGGGAAAGCCTGGCCCACTTTGCTTTACTTTTCAACTCATACACACGGTGAATAAGACGTACTACAAATCTTCTTCTTCTTTTGGTTGCTTCTGTTAGTGGCCGCCACAGTGGATTATCTGCCTCCATCTAAACCTATCCCATGGATCCTAATCTATCACATCAACCCTCTGCATGTCCTCCTCTGAGGTCTTCTATAAGACTTATTACAAATAGAAACATTTGTTAGGGAGAAGTAAATCAAATGCTCTTTGAGGTCTTGGCATCGCAGGAGATTTGCGTGGGGTCGTTGTACTTTGCATGAAACATAAATTCACCATAAGAAGCCAGGAAAACTCAAAATCATGTAATATAGAGAAACTTGATGAATACTGTGTTTTTTCACTTGTTAATTACCAAGACATTTAGTTCCTCGCAACCTATGTTCCTGACAATTTTTTATGTGTTTGTTTCCATCTATGTAATGATACCAGGGATCGGTATACTGTTATCGTAACTCCTCTGCTCGTCCACGCCCAGAGGATGTTACTTGAAAGAATAAACTCTTTTGGAGGCCCTTCAGTCCCACAGCCACACCATGTCAACACACAGAAAGCCACTGGAAAAGAGGTAGCACAGACCCATACACAGAAACGCACACACAAAGCATAGCAAAAAAAAAAAGTGCTCGTGTGCATGGGTGAATGAGGCAAGTCGTGTAAAGCGCTTTGAGTTCTCAGATAAAGTAGAAAAGTGCCAGTCTATTTACCATTTACACTCCCATTTACTGTAACTGTGGCTCACTTAGCTACCACCTGAGGTACCACCTTTAAATCAACCTCAGACTCCTCCTGTCCATGTGTCAAGGTACTCTTTATACAGAAATATTGTGGAATATTTGAAAACTTAAATTATTTCAGTTAAATATCTCATAACTCACAGCACCATGGAATCTATGTTTGTTCTAGTTGCAGTCCTTAGTTAATTAATCTCTTGTGTCTACAATCTTGCATTGTCTGTATTGTGCAGTAAATGAGTGTATATTATGCTTTTCAGGTGACCAATAAAAGCTATGCAGGCTGCCAGCTTCTCAGTGGTCGGATCCATCACGCTGCACAGAAACGGCACCTTCACAAAAAAGCAGCACTAACAAACTCGATTCCTCGAGATCTTACAGGTTTACACAACCAAACAGCTCATCTAAAATAATGTTAACACTGGTTTGTGTGCAGTAAATAGTAATGACTAAATACTAGAGTAAGAACTAAATGTTAGACAATAACTTGCAGCAGCGCAGGTGTCACATTCTCATGTACATGCTGTATTTTTAAGGTGCAGAGATACAGCACGCCATGTCCCTCATTTGTGTCCCACTGGATGTAGAGGACACGCTGAGCTGTTATCATCAAGCTCTTGAGAAAAAACCATATTGTCTTCAGATGTTCCAGCACAGTCGCTCACTGCTTGTGCTGCTTCTGGCAAACACACAACCCTGTAAGTTCTTCACTGTTTGAATAACACATACACATGTCGCACACAGTATTTTAAATTAATACTTTTTGCACTGCTTGTGTCCCTCGTGAGGTTTTATGATACCGACGCAGCATTGTCAGAGCCGAGGTCTCAGCCATTCAGCGAGCTTTGTGAATTTCAGTCCCGTTGTTATGCCCACTCCAAACATCCAACCATGTGACCTGACAGAGGAGGACTACAGTACCCCAGATGCTATCTATGGCTTCCCTATCAGCTGTGACCACTTGCAGACTATCATTTCTGCATACTCCACTTCTATAAGTACGAGAACAAAAAATGTTTAGAAACTGTCGAGACTTTTATTGCACATTTTACATAAATAAGGCAAATATCAACAAATGCAGACTAAGTGACCTTACAGCAATATAGGATGAAGACATATGAGCACATATTTCAGTGGGTCAGATGGTTTACTGTCCTTATAATTATCATTCACCTTTTCCTCAGAATACCTGAAGGCTAACAGCCGTGACTCCCTCAGAGTTCTGGCTCTGCATGAACTGGGAAACCTACAGTTCTACAGTGGAAACACACGGTTAGCAAACTGTTGTACACGAGTGTGTTGGAACGAGTCTTCAGCCTTGTATTTAAATGCATTTACTTGTATTTAAATGCATTTTCAACCTTTTATCAAAAGCAAAACTCAGATTGGCATAATTTATGATTTATTATGGTAAGAATTTTATTCCTGGTGTTTTTTATTTCCAGAGCTGCTCACTCATGCTGGAGTAAAGCCGTAGATTGTGCCTTGCAGAGCTCAGGTGTTTTGGAGAAATGGGATGGCGCGTCGCTTGGGAATGGCTCCCTGCAAGAAATTCTAAGGCAGGCTGGAATGTGGGGATGTCTGCAGGCGGCTGTGGTCACTGCTAAGATAGCACAGTAGGTTTTACTGAGTTTTATCATTGACTTGATGTGTTTTTTCATGTGTTTTCCAAGCATACACCTTTAGGTTTCGCCAACTCCTGCTGCATGTTTTTTGGTTCTGCAGGTTTATCTTAACTTCTGATATCAACCAGCGGACAAAGTACTGTCTCCTGTCTGCTTACCTGTTTAAGGTAAAACACATGGTTTGAGCAGATATACTGTTGCGTGTTTTAATGTGTAGGTATGCATGCGTATGCATTCATTCCTACATGCCAAGGGCAAAGCATGTTATAGACACCCAGTTCGCTTTGCCTCTCCAAAGGGTGAAATGGACAAGCATGCAGAAGCTGCATTACCAACAGGGGGAGATAATACATTTAAGCCAAGACATCAGTAGTGAATCAGTAGCAAAAATCATATAAAGTGCATTCTAGAGTCCTTAATTGCCAGAAACCATTAAGCTAGGTGCCTAATATGTATTTACATGTAAATATGTTAATAATGTCTATGTAAATGATTTCCCCTGATTGTATTAATGTTGTCTTGAAATAAAATATCTCCCTCTGCTGTTATTACAACTTACTGCAACTTCTGCACATGTGTCCACTTCATGCTTTGGAGAGGCAAAGCATGAAGT
This sequence comes from Neolamprologus multifasciatus, assembly GCF_963576455.1. Taxonomy (NCBI): domain Eukaryota; kingdom Metazoa; phylum Chordata; class Actinopteri; order Cichliformes; family Cichlidae; genus Neolamprologus; species Neolamprologus multifasciatus. The sequence continues at coordinate 14,693,728 of NC_140448.1, read as the reverse complement.
GGACACAGTGGACTGGAGTGTCTTACACATTTTTGCTTCCTTCTTTAGAGTTTGCTGTGTTGCTCCATGGCTCAACCCCAGGCAGACCTCCAGTACGCCTCTTACAGCATCGGAGATGAGTTGCTCCCTGGAGTTGACCTTTTCTCCGAACCCCACAGGCTTCACCTCGGCACCACTGTGTCAAGCCTGAACTTCATTTGCCACTGGCTTTTAACCACTGGCTACTGCATCATGGTACACACACACACAAACACTGTCCGCTATTCATCAGTGCTTATGATAAATGACTGGCTTTGTGTTAAGTTGTGTTTGTAATTTCAGCTGCTTCCTACACTAGCCCTCTATCTACATTTTGTGGGGACTGTGTGCAGAGACGTACAGCACACTGTTAAAGGCAAAATATTGAAGGTCAGAATTTGTTGTTTTTCCTGTGTTTGTATTCAAGTGTTTTGCTCTCATGATGGATTTTCTAATCTGCTTGCGTGTTTTCTGCAGATAACGGCCCTTACTGAACTGTGTTTGTTCGCTGAAGCTGTGAAGGACGCAGTTGAGCTCACACGTGGAACAGGTGTCCTTCTGCCTCATGGACAATACATTGCCAGTGCTTGTGTCCAAGTAAGAGCATTTTGTTTTTAGAAGCTGAAAGAGAGTTTTCAGTGTCTTTCCACATTTTCATTATTTTCATTTCAGTACACTCGTGTCCTTTGTTGTCCTGGTACTGGGAAAGGGTTTTTTAATGCATTGAACTTGTGGAATCATCCATATGGAATTCTTAATATAGTTATAGTAATGATTACATTGTTTTTTTATGTGTATATGGAATATTTCACTGTTGTTGAGATTATTTCTGTTACACTTCTGGCCTTGTGCAGTTTTGGCCTTGTCCTTGAAATGTCATGTGCAATACCCTCTCAGGAAGCCTGTCATATCTGATCTTTTTTAAACTGTGAGCTGGTCTGTCCTGTGAGCACTGCAAACTTCTGGTTATCACGTGGTAAAAAACTGATATGAAACACTGTAAAGTGCTGTTTTTCTATATGTCATAGCACAGTGATTAGCACTGTTGCCTCACAGCAAAAATGTCCTGAGTTTGACTCCACCACCAGGTCGCAGCCTTTCTGTGTAGAGTTTGCATGATCTCCCCACAACCCTGATAAGAGAATTGATGGATATATGTCATAATTTCACATATTTTTTTGCTTTCTTTTGTGCAGCCTACAAAGACATTCTGTAGCAACAAGTCTCTTCTGGACAATGCAGAGGTATTCTCCACATTACTGTAAAGTCACACTTCAGAGTTTAAGTCTCTTAGTCATACTGAATTGGGTCAACCCCCTTGTCCATTCCTGTCATTTTGGCCTTCCAGGCAAATTTGAAAACACAAGTTAACCAGATATATGCACATTAAGTCACAAACATATATACACAAGTACTGTACTAACCTCTTTTTTGTCTTTGTGCTGCTCTTTCAGCTGCATACAACTTCTTTTAAATAGATGCTCTCTAAAGTGATCTACTTCACTGGATTCTTATGAATGTAATCTGTGTGTTTGTGGTGCTTGTGTTAAGGCTTTGGAGGAACTTGTGAACTGTGACTTTACTCCAGAAGTCTGCACCCTGTATGGACCAGCACTGTGCCTCAGATTTAACCTTGCTCGTGTTCAACTAGTTCTGGCACTTACTAATGCTATCGTAGGCTATCCTGTGCCAGGTCTGTAATAAGAATAATTCTCTTTCTTTTGTTTTGTTTCTGTTTGAGGTGATTTAAACAAAAAGATTAGAGGTAAAATTGACTCTAAACTCACATTTAATATATGCGTTCACATGAAAAAATTACATTATTGTATACATAGTGCTGACTGTTAGCTAACAAAAATTGCAATCTAAAAAGTTAAAGATGATTTGTCAATTTTTTATGGGAGTAATAAATTTGCATGCAAACTTTGCGATGAGGCAGTTTTGATGCTTTAGAACTGTGAAATTTCAAAAGTGTGGATGTCTTGCAGATTCTGTGGAGGGAGAAGTTTGTGTCAGTGTAACAAGTTGTTCGGTGGACCCAAAAGATGATGAGCAGGACAGTCCAGACACTGATGATTGCCGTCCAAAGACAGGAGAACAGAAAGTTCTCCATCTTGATGCTAAGACTGAGGATCTAACCCCAGAAAGGATAAAGGTAAGACTCATGGGGATTTAAGTTTTCTTTATGTCACACAGTAAATAAAGGACTCAAGGTTGATCTGCAGAATGTGAACGATGCCAAAACACACAATAATTCCACATATTTTTTCCTGAATTCCTCTCCTCCTTTTGTAGTCCTTTAGGTAACATTTACGCAGAATCTTTAATAAGACTTTCTAAAACCTCACTGAAATGTATGAAAACAATCTGACCGAATTATCTCAGGCTCATTAAAATAATTATCCATTCACAAGTACAGGGTAGGATGAGGTGAGGCACACCCTTAAGAAATATGAAGTCAATTCTCTGCCATTTGTCATCTCTTCTGTTACAGTTCCTTTTGCTGGAACGCGCCTCCTCGTGGTTAAACACCGTTTCAGAGCAGCTTGAATCTCATTCCTTGTGCAAAACGGAAACCCTGGAACTGACGATAGAATCCAATCTTCTAAAGGGCAACCTCTACATGCAACAAGGACATACGGCACTTTGGTACGATGACTTTATGCACGTCTACTGTGTACATGTGTATATCTTACCTATCCTAACCATTTTTATGTCCCCCCCTTCAGCTTTGACACGGCAGTTTCATCTTTGAAGCTGCTCCAAACATCACCTGTGACTGTGAGAGGATCCGGGGCTGTAAGTGATTGGGCAAAATATTTATATAAAGCATTAACAGAATCGAGTAGGTTGATCCTTGAATGCTTGGTTACAGCAACTGTTACATTACAACCAGAATTGAATTTTAATTCTATAAGTAATCATAATAAGACAGCAGAAATGATTTGTTGTATACATGATCTTTCTTAAGGATGATAAAGATTTTGGTGAGTCAGACACCCAGAATGGAGACTGTCCCGGAGTAGTTGAGGCCAGTGAGAGGATTGGAGTTCATCTGTGGTTACATTGCCGCTTGGCTCTGGTCCACAGCCTGGTTGCCCACAACCCTCGCACCATTGAGCTTTTACCAGGTCTGGTCACGTGTTTGCTGTCTTTTTTTTTTCAAAGTGGTGGATTGTACCACAACTTACTACAAACATTATTACTATTACAGTCACTAAAAAAGATCACAAACTCTTTCTCTTTCTCATTTTTCACATTATAATGTTATTATAATTATTAATATTCCTAATATTTTTATTATTATTATACTTTTTGTTAATTTACGATGTACGTGGCACCATCTTTTCAAGGTAAGAACATTAATGACGAAGCAGCCCGGGTGTTACAGGAGGGTTTCGATGAATGTGCACTGTGGGGAGACCTTGACATTCAAGCCCTGCTGTTGGTTGAAGGTGCCAGACTGGAAGCCCGGAGAGGCAAGACTGACAACAGCATGACGATGCTGCAGGTACCATTGCACACAAAGACAAACACATTTTTTTCATTCATTTTTGCAACAAAAGTAACGTGTTGAAAAAAGCATTAACAGAGCAGGAGACCAGAGCATGCAGTGTACATGTCTGATGTGTTGAATTCCAAGGCCATGCAGTCCTTGATTTAACCTAGATTTATACATGATCTTTGAATAATTCGGATCAGTCTATACGTGATCCAAGTTTGAAGAATTCCCTCAAGACGTTCCAGAGATTCTTGTGTTCAGCAGAATGGGACAGAGCTCAGTTAGAGACCCCATTCTCTGGTTTCCTGAGACAGTGGCTGTTAGTCACTGTTTATAAATGCAGGTAAATATAAAAAAGCTAAGAAAAAAAGCTAAATGAGATTAGATTTAGGTAAATGCAGTCACTCTTTTGGTCTCAAACTAGAAATAAAATGTGGACACTCTTGAGTTGGTGGCTCACATGATTAAAAATCTTGTTTTGACGTCATGTATTGAGCCTTTATTTGTGATATAATTATCAGCATGGCTACACTGAACGTGCAGTGAATTAAAGTAATCACAGTCTCGGCGTTCGCCGTTTGTCCCTGTGTGTAGAAAGCAGTGAGCCTGCTGTCAGGACGGACACGCTTGCCACAGAAGTCTGTCATTACGCTGGCTCAGGCCACTTTGCTGCTCAGTGACTTAAGAGGGGCACAGAGTATCACACCTCTACAGCTGATGCAGAAACTGCTGAAAAAGCAGGCAAGTGAAGACACAAACACTAACACACACATATGTGTACATCATATTATCGCTGTATATTCTGAAAGCAGACAAACATAACATCATAACATTAACATTTATCTTTTTCCCCCTCTTCTTTCAGCTGTGTGATTTTGGTGAAAGTGTGGAATTAGTTGATGGAAAAATGTGTTTCTTTCCTCCCGGACCAAGCAACATCTACCTCCCATACTTCAACATACTAAACCAGACCAGTTTGCAAATTGGTAAATTAGAAACCTTCTGTTTATCATGCAGCACAAAGTACAACTTGGCCTTATGAATGTCATGAGTTTTAACAGTATATATTTACAGACCAGACGACTGATAGGCAGACAGCAGCCCTGGTATTTAGAGCTATGCTGCAACAAACAAAAAAATAAAAATAAAAAGTTCATAGTTTGAAATTTAAAATTCATTTTCTCTGAAAATGGATTTCATGCAGAAGGTGTGGATCGTGAACCCCAGCTAGGATTTTACACTATACTCACTGAGGACATAGATGATGTTCTGTTTCCAAAATCTTCACCATTAATTGATCTGTTCACTGTTTTGTTAATTCAGGGATTTATTATTAAGACTTTGAGTATTTTACAAACATATTCTGTTGTTTAATGGCTTTACTGGGAGCCCCAGGTGATCTTTTAAAATTACTATTACTAAGATATTTAATTTACTGTCATTAGAAGGTTAGGAAGATCACTACTAATATTTAGTTAGTATCACTACCAACTAATAGTAATATTAAATGTTTAAAATACTACATTTTGGGTAATTTTTCTGTGAATAAATGTCTAAAAATGTCATTATTCTATCTTCTGCATCGCTTTCTGCAGGCAACATCATGGGTCAAAGTAAAATGGAGACGCAGGTTTCTGCAAGCCAGTCATCATAGTCCACTTCAAGGCAGACTTTGACACTCTATCCAGAATGAGAGCGACTCGAGCAATTTCATCTCCAAGCAATCCAACCACCTCCAGTCCTAAATTACTTAAATGCATCTTTTGTGCATATTTAACGATAGAGATGGATGCTGAAGGCTTTTATTTTCCTGGAGACCAAGAGTCTTGTGGAAAAGTTTGTGTAGCAACACATTATTTTATCAACTTAGTACATATTAGCCAAAATACTGTATAGTTTCGCATTTCTGGATATTTTAAGTCACTTTTAGTCAACGTCTAGAATAAAATGAAATGGTATGCATTAATTTAGCACCTTTCAATCCAAGGTACTGAAAGTTCTACAAAGCATTGAAATGCAAATGTTCATTTATCAAGTCACACACACCAAAAAGATCAGCCATGGGTTTGGTGTCTTGTCCAAGGACACTACTATGCGTGAAATTGCACAGGCTTGAACCACCAACCCTGCAAGCTACCCCACAGCTACACGGTGCTACCAGAACTCTGTGTAGTTTTTGTTGTTCTTCTTGTATGTTTATCTGCATCAGTAAATGGGTCAAATAAAATAAACACAAAAGAAAAGAGTAGTTTCAAACTGACGTGTGAAATATGGGAGCCAGACAACTCTGAAAAGATGGACACAGATGTTAAGTGACGACTATTCGGTATGGCAATGCAATGATACAGATACTTAAAGTAAAAGTATTCATATTTTGATCAAGTGTGGGTAACAAGTGCTTTCTGTCAGAAAAGGAATCCTTAATCTCTGAATTGACTTTTCTTTTTTGTTTCACAACAGGGTTGCACCTTCACCTGGATATTCTTCTGCTATAATTACACACTCTTTTGATCTTTCATTTCATCACACAAATAACATCAATGCAAACAAAGAATCAGGAGTATCAAAAATAGGGGTCACCAAACATTAATTCTGGCTTTTAAATAATTGTAACTAAAATTGTAACTAAAAGTTAGGAAGATTTTCATTTTTGTTTTCCTGTGAACATTTGTACACCATTCAGCCACAAGCTTTTGACCACAGACAGGAAAATAAAAACAGTGATTATCTTATTAAAATACATTGTTCCCCTGGGAAACCTTGGGTCTTCCCCTTACTGGATTTCGACGCTAAAGCCATCTTAAATACTGCACTCCCCTAATAAGGACAGCCTTTCCTGGTAGGACAACACCTCAGGGAACCTGACCCAAACATGTCAATCGACAGGGCTTAAGGATCTTTGACAGATAAAGAAAGAAATCTTGAGAGGTGCCTTGATTGGTTTTGGCAGCTCCAGTTTTAAGATCGGTTATAAGGCCTAAACAGTTCTGAGGGTGTCTAAAAATAAAACTTAAATCAGCGAGGAAAGTAAAAATGACAGTGGCTTAGTGGTCATTAAAATGTGTTCAGAATTTTCAAATGAATGTTTTATCACATAAATCATTACTCTTCACTACAAAAGCTGCTTTTATAAGTTAAAATTGGTATTGGTATTGGCGAGACTGGCCCTATAATTACTTGGTCTCAGAGTCAGATCAACACAAAAAGCTACAGTTTTGCACACCATTAGTACTTGATCGGAACGCTTCATAACTTCCGGAAGTCGTGTGCATTTTTATTGTGAAACGTTCAACCGGATGTTCCGAGTGTCTAATCTTGCTTCACACCGGTCTGCATGCCAGAGTAACGGTAGTCGTTTCCTCAGATCCCCCAATTGTCTGGGTTTGTTGACGTTTGCAGAAGTGCAGCAGTAGTTAGTAACGGGGCTCTGCCCCATGTTTAGACCAGCCGTGTGACAGTCAGCGAAGCTAGCCAGCTAGCTGGCTGGCTTAAATGGGTTTTCGAGTGAGAAGATGATCGCCTCACTCTCGAGAGGAAGTTTGATGGATGAGGTTCTTCACGGAGGCTTCAACGAGGTAACTTTACTCGGCGTTACTACTGCTAATGTTTATTACTTTGTGTTTGTTGTAAATTGTAAAGCGATTAAATTTCTTAAACGTCAGCCGGTAGGACACTGAAGTTAACCTGAGATTTTTTAAAAAAAGCATCCTTTATTGTAGTTTGTGCAGCTCAGGTAATGTTGACGCCGTTTTTGCTAATTTCATATGACGGTTGTAAATGAAATAATTGGACAAATAACTGACGTAAGATGTAGTTTTATGCTTGACTTGGATGGCTACAATAACGTTTAACGAAACGGTTGACAGGAAGTGAGACTCGACTGCTACCAAATATAACAATTAAACATCACAATTAGCGTGAAATGAGCATTTCTGGTTTGTGGAGATGGGTAGGTTCTTTGTGGCGTATCCCAGACAACGGGGTGTCACGTGACTGACCGATACCGGTAAGGATGTGGTAAACCCACGGAGTGTACGAGTGAACCGTGTGAAGTACAATGGGGGAGTATGGTGAACTCTGCACCTCTACTCTGAACGTGAAGGTACATGACTGACTTCACGGAGTAAAAGTAAAATCCATTGGGACAATAGGCGGACCCTGCCCCCTCTCCCCCTGACCCAGTGGCGTAAACAAAGGCACCCGTGTGTTATGCCGTTGTCGCAGGCTTCTTTGGCAGCCAGTCTAATGTGTGTGTTTGTGGTTTGTCGGATTTGTGCATCTGATTGATGGATTGCAGCAGCAGCTGGCAGCATATGTTTCCTGGGTGAACTCTCAGCTGAAGAGGAAACCAGGTTTGAAGCTCATCGCAGACCTCAGGCATGATCTGCAGGATGGGGTTGTGCTCACACAGCTAATCGAGATAGTTGGTAAATACAATCCTGCACACTGACACACAAACAAATGGATGACATGATGAAAGAACAATAGAGGGAAAAACAAAATAAACCACCAATAAGATGTTGTTTAATTTATGGTTGAACACAGTCTGTGCTCAACACCTGTTTGTCTTTTTTAACACTTGTTCTTTACATGGCCGTTAATGATGTTTCGTATTCTCTTTGGGAGCTGGGGAGGTGCTGGAGGGAGTGTATGCTGCTCCACAAAACAAAGAGGAGAGCAGGAAGAATGTGGAGGAAGTCTTGCGCTTCATTTCCTCCAGGCACATACGCATGCCTCACATATCCGCAAGAGGTAAACTTACAGAAAAATATGTATTTCCGCTCTTTTTTTCTTTTCTTTATTTCAAGAGTATATGTTCCTAAACTTTCTGTGGCTCATTATTCACTGTTGTAGCCAGGAAGTGTTATTAAAATTAGAACTTAAAGTCCATAAAACACTTGTATCAAATATATGTATTTGTCTATAAGTGTAAACAGTGTCTAAAAGTGCAGGGAAACTCTTAACATGTGCTTCTTTTCTTTTTGCAGACATTGTCGATGGTAATCTGAAATCCGTAATGAGGGTAATTCTGGCATTGGCGGCCCATTTCAAACCCACAGCCAATCACAGGAATGCTTCTGGGAGCGGGAGGAGGTTGACGAGAGGCCATGCCAGTCACAACCCTCTGTCTACTGTTGCTCTAGCTCAGGGTGCCGCTGCTACTCTGGCATCAGCTCGGCATGATGCCTCACTGCCCACACATACCGCACGCCTCCACAGGTATGCTGGCCACATGTTGTAAATATATCATGGGTGTAAACTCTTATCCCCATAGATTTCTGTTTAGAATCATGCAGGGGCTTGCTTGCTTTCCTGTCATATGCTTTGATGTAGTTCGGACAAATGTAAAGTTTTTGTTGTAAAATTCCTCTGTCCACTTATTTTAATTTGCACCTGAAAGTGGTTACTCTTTTCATACAAGTCAATCAAATGGGCCTACAGATCTAACAGACTAAAGTTAGCCGGCATTGTAGAAAACACCTCAGCATCTGCAGGGGGCACTGTGAGATGAATCGTGACCTGCTGCCGAGTGAGTTTAACTGTGGATTCAGTTGACAGCGTCACTATGAGCACACAGTTATTAGTTCAGAGGACTTTCACTCACTTTTATAAAACCAACACCATGGAACTGTCACATTCTTAACTAGTAATTTTTAACCCCACAAAGCCAGTTTTTTAATGATCATACAGTTGTATGATTGAGTTGTTAAATAATTAATGCACTGCCAGATGTGCAGTGCCTGAAAGCTGTGTTCCAGAAATAATTAAAGATATTTATTGTCAAACTATTTAGCAGCTCTACGTTTTTTAGATTTGAGTGCATTAGAAATCAATTGTGTGTCTTTGTGGAAACTAGCAAATGCATATTTTGAAAGAGTTGTATTTCAGCACATATGGCTTAATCATTGATGTGTATTTGATAAAAGTAAAGCTGCCAATCATATGTTTTTGTATTTGCACAAGACTTCTTATGTCTTGAAGCTCAAAAAGCTCATTGGTATAAACAGGGCTGTAGCATACAGTCAGGTATGTTATTATTGTTTGCCTGTTTATGAAGTCTGTTGATTTATTTGTGCATTATTCTTGTCTTAATTTGTCAGAACTGCAAGAAATTATTCATATTCTAATTAAGTAACTAAGAATCTGGTATTTGAGCTCCTATTCTTTATCTGTGGAGGAAGCAAATAATTAAAGCTTCCTTTTAGTCACATTTCAGCTGAACCTGTGCTCTCTATGGCAGAGTACAGCTGTGTCATTAGCAGTGTTGGGTAAGTTACTTTAAAATAGTAACTTAGTTACATTACTAGTTACTTCTATCAAAAGTAACTCAGTTACTTCAAGTTACTCGTTACTTTCAAAGTAACTAGTTACTAGGGAAAGTAACTTTGGTTTTACTCAGAATTCTCTTATTAATGTGTTGCTTCCACAACTTTGCCAGTCTTCTAGCTTGCTTACTTGCCACAAGTGCACTGTGCCACCTACCAATAGAAAGGAAAAGATAATGTGCATATTTCCACGAGAGAAATCCCACGCCTGGACCATCATTGACCCCTGCCATGATTCTAGCCTACGTCACAGTGTCATGTGCGCCTTTTACATCCAACACAAAAACTGCAGTCGTGGTGCTTTGATTGTACTCAGAACTCTGAAATTCTGCCTTCTGACTAGGAAGATGTAGGTAACACCAGACTGCAGATGAGCTGCATACAGGGCTGGACTGGGACAAAAAATCGGCCCGGGCATTTTGACTAGAGACCGGCCCGCCATTATAGGAAAAATCATAAAGCCTTTGAATGAAAACAAACGCTGTTGTGACAGTGATGTTCACTGTTTTGATGGTATATATGTATCAATCGTTTGTTGTAAGATTCAGATAATTATTTTTTAAAAGCTAGACATTTTAAATGAGAATAAGAAAGAAAAGTATTTCTTTGTGCCCCCCTCTCCCTGTTAATGCCCAACCTGGCCCCCCTGGCAAAACTTTGCTAGATCCGCACCTGCACAGTTACCAGCTGTCAGCTACATAGAAAAAGGATCCTGGGGTTATCTGTCTCTCAGAAACAGTTCATAACTTCCCTTCAACTCATTCATATCACCTAAAAGGTAAACCTGTATCTCCATCACCTGCTCAGCTCTGATGATTCAGTAAGGACATCTCCTGGTTTCATCTTCATGTTTCCCTCTCACCAGATAACCAAACCGACATCATGACCAGCAGCTTTTTTGCAGCTGTGGCTCCAGCAAACATCAGCTGATACTAGAAATTAATATTAAATAAATTCTAACAACTGCTGATCAAGCTTAAACGTGCTGCTGTTGTTTAACGCGACATTGGCTGGTTTCCTCTTTCTGGCGCAAAGTGAGCGATAAACAAACAAGAGAGCCGATCAGCTGATCATTGATCAGTTTTCATGATTGAAGTAGAAACAGGAGAGGGAGGGGGGAGAAAGAGAGAAGAAGAGGCAGCTGTGCAGCAAAGACACAGAATAACTCCAGCTTTGTGTCTTTTTCAATGTAGCCGAATTACGGGACAAACTGTTCCTTTTCATCTCAATAAGAAACGCGTAATATTTTCTCTGAACACCAGACGGGACGGTTGGCAACTCTAATAACTTATGAACAAAATAAAGTTCAACATCATTAACTTCATAGCACCCACTCAGCTGTATAGAAACTCCGTCATGCTAGCTAGTACGCAGTATGGAAAAAGTCAGAATAACGAAAATAAACTCCACCTAAACTTGGTTTATATCTGACTCGGATAGCCTACAGGTCATAACTTCTTACCTGAAGTTCAGTTCACACTTGGACCGGCGGCCGCCTCGGGTCTCTTTTCCTTCTGCGTCCCCTTTCCCTCATCCACCTGCTGCCTCCACCACTTGCTAATGTTACAGAATCTGTGGAAGCTCCGCGATAGCCACCACACGAAGTAACGAGTAACGACCCTATCTAAATCCCAGTAACGACTAACGCGTTCCTGATTTTGGCATAATAACTAGTTATCGTGCTCGTTACCACAATAATAACGTAGTTACTGTAACGCGTTACTTAATAACGCGTTAGTCCCAACACTGGTCATTAGCCCTAAAAGGGCTGATTCTTAGCTTTAAATGGCACCAGAGATGGTCTTTGCTGTCCTCTGGTGGACAAACACAGATCGTCATGTTTCTATCCTCACAAACGCTATAAAATAAAGAATGTCTCTGTGTGCAAGTTGAAAAGCTATTCGGTTGTCTTTCAGTGGCTGTGGATTGGATGGGGAGAAGAGTGTGTGTGTCCGTGCACTGGTTGAACAGTATGAAAGAGGAGCCCCAGATGAACAGGATAACCCTCAGCATAGCAGGTAATTTTGCACAAGCCTGTGTTTGTCATTGCTGTTATAGTCATGCAGGGCAAAAATAAATTTAGTGGTGTGAAATTATATTACTAGAAAGCTGTCATATTGCCATGTTTACATAACTCGATGCATATAAAGAGGCTCGGCTTTGCTGGCTGAAAGTCATCAAGAGATTTATTTACCTCCACTATACAAGGTAACAGAGCTTTATTTCTAATTCATTTTATTTGTAGAAATATAGTTTGTTATATTATCAGGATGAAGCCTCTTACAATAAAATGTTAGAATTATACTATGAGTACTTTGGAGAGGTTCAGCTCAAACCCTAGAGATCACATGAGATTCTTTCTTTCTTTCCACAATTTTTTCCTTTAACAATATACTCAGAAATACTCAGTCCACCTATCTGTGCATATAGAACATTATAGTATTATAGCTGATATCTAGAAGCTTTAATACTATAAACATCAAACTACAATGAAAGCCCGCTCAGAGATGTTTACACAGACACTCCCTGTTTTTAATATTATGAGACATGTGCACCCAGACTGGCCTAAATTGTTTGTGTCAACAATGCCCCTGACCTTTATCAGAGACCCCCTTCTGTCTATTGGTTTTATTTGACAGAGTGATGTAATTAAATGTTGTTTTTTAAAGTATTTTTACATTAGAGAGGGCCTTTTAGCTGCTAACTTATTTAGGGTTGTTACAGTGATGGATCCACAATTTGATTTTACGCTGAATGCTCTTTCACTCTTTTATTCAGACTTGGGATCATCACTAGGAGTAGACTAGCTTGTGAGCCTCTGAGGCTGGGTGTGTGGATTTTCAAGGGATCAGTAACTTGAAAGTAACATTTGAAGATCAGCAAATCTTTCCAATAAAACGCAGACAACAAACTATTAGCTATATAGTTAGGTAGCCATGCACTACAGGCTTGACTAAAAACACACTACTTTTCCAAGTTTTCTCTCCCAAATTTGCCACTTTTATCTGTAAAAGTATCTGAATGTTAGTGTTACATGCAGCTCTGTTTATGTAAATTTGATATCTGTCATTTTTAAAACGTATTTTTCAGCAGTTTAAAAACAGAAAACCACATTTTTGTGGTGTGTGAGTTTTACTTTGCAGAAACTGCCTGACAGAGCATATGACTTTGGTCTTAGCGCTGCAAGTTTTGTTCTCTTTGTGTGTGTGTGTGTGTGTGCGTGTGTGCGTGTGCATGTGTGTGAGAGAGTACATCTGAGCAAACCACAGGCAGATGACAGGGAAAAAAAAATCAACCTTTGTCTTCTCAAATCACATGTCCATTTTGAAGTTATGTGATCATATTTTTAGTTACAGTTATTTTTAGAGTGAGGGTTGAATTAATTGATTATTTGTAGTCCAGTGGGGGTTTGTCTTCTCGGAGAGACACTGATTCATCAGAGATATAAATAAAACCCGATGCTGCCATCCTTCCCATATGTTGCTCATTTGAGAGATACTAAGCTGCTGCGCTGATTGCCATGGTTACCCTTAGCTAGCTAGAGGCTGGGGAGCGGATGTTTCAGCATGAGGAGATTCACAAATTGCCATTAGTTTGTCTTAGCTGTAGATGCTAGACTCTTGCAGACAAAGTCAACTACTTGGAGTTGTTAAGTACCAGCTGAAGCGGCCATAGCTCGCTATGGGGGGTGCGCAGATAAAATGGTAAGGCAAGACACTGATGCTGTGTGGGTTTGTGGTGATTCCTGAGGTTTGTGTTAGGTTATGCGTGTTTTAGCATAACTGAAAGTCTGGTTAGTTCAAGTGTAAAAAGTGAGTGTAGTATGGTTATCACGGGTTGATTTTGATCCCTTCAGGCTCCTTTTCCTCCAGGATATGAGACATGAGACATTTATCTGCAAAGATTTGCAAAAGAGACACCCTGGTAGCAGTTTACATGCTTTGCTTACGACATGTTTACAGTGCTTTGTGCATGATAACTGTCACTTTTGTCTCGTGGTTGTTGTGTTTCTTTCTCATGCTGCTAAAAATGCAAATACGTGTTATGAAGGACATGCAGTCAGAACCTGAAACAAAGACATGTGAGTCAGCATTAAATGGAGTGTCATACATGATGTAAAGTAATATTACTTCTGGTGCGGACAGTAAACTAGGAAAGGTTACAACTGACCTTCTGAAGGTAAAGCATTTTTTTCCAAGCTAAGAAGAAGACCCCGAGGTGAAATGCAGAGACTGGAGATTTCCAATATATATATATATATATATATATATATATATATTAGAGATGGCACGATACCACTTTTTTATGTCCGATACCGATATCATAAATTTGGATATCTGCCGATACCGATATGAATCCGATATAGTGTGTTTTTTAATCAATAAAACGTTTTTTTAATATCTTGCTGCATTTTGTATAAGTTTATACTCAAGTTTAAATAAATAACAACACTAAAGCTATTCTGTTATACCTGTATGTAAAAAATACACTGCGCCCAAAATATTTCATAGTTCAGCAACACTGATCAATCTAATAAACTTAAACCTACTCCATCCTCCCTATTCTGGTATTTTAAAGAGTACTTAGCAGAAATATTAAGCAACCTAACTAATAGGGTTGCAAACTCCCAGCAAAAAAAAAAAAGAGAACCACCCTCCACCTCATGATGCTTAATTGGTGTAATCAAATTTAATTTGATGCAGGGGGAAAAATGCACAGAAATAAATTATTTTTTAAGAATAATTAAATAGATTCAACATCTTTCTTCAACAGAATTGCAGACTGCACAGATGGTACCTTCCCAAAGGAAAAAGTAGTATAGCTTACTAGGGTATATTAGACTTAACAGTTACTATATACAGTAATGGACTTCTATATATTTTACATCAGATTAAAACTTTGGGTGTAAGAGTCAGATAATTATTTATTAAAAGCTAGACATTTTAAATCAGAATAAGAAAGAAAAGTATGTCTTTGTGCCCCCTTTTCCCTGTTCATGCCCTATCGGCCCCCCTGGCTAAACTTTGCTAGATCCGCCCCTGCACAGTTACCAGCCGTCAGCTACGTAGAAAAAAATCCTGGTGTAGAAAGTAATATTAAATAAATTCTAACAACAGCTTATCAAGGTTAAACGTGCTGCTGTTGTTCAGCCGCTGGTTTCCTCTTTCTGGTGCAAAGTGGGCCAAAAACTAAGAAGAGAGACAGACTCGCGACAGAAAAGCCGATCAGCTGATCATTAAGCAGTTTCATGATTGAAGTAGCAGCAGGAGAGAGAGAGAGAGGCACTCGCTCCATATATCTGTTGTTAAGCTTAACGTGGGAATGCTTTACAGACATTCAGAGATTAACTTACACACTTGCTTTACTTCTCTCTGGGAAAACTTCCTCGGAGATGAAATGCTGGTTTGCTAGCCAGGCTACAAATACACACAGCTGCTCTATCACGTGATGCATACTGCTGCTACATGCTACGGTTATGAGCCGAGTTACACCGTGTAGCAAGTTTTGTGAGGTGCTGTTTTGATATTTAATGGATCGGATTACATTTTTTATTTCTCTCCGATATCCGATCCAGTAATTTGGGTCAGTATCGGACCGATACCGACACGTAATATCGGATCCGCCCATCTCTAATATATATATATATATATTAGAGCTCTTCTGTAGGCGTGCAAAATAGAGCTGACAGAGAGTTAAATGAATGAAAAGTATTTTAAATCTTTATCTACATGCTTCTGTAGTGCAAGACGATTAATGAATGTTTTGTCCTTTATGAGCCTCAGCTCTGTTAGTCCGCTGTCATCACCAAGAGCTCCACCGAGCAGCCACTCAGACAGGCAGGAGCAAGACCAGGAGCAACAGCAAAGCAATGGTGAGACACAACTCGTCACTTCAGGTTCATTTCTAAATTTCTCCAAATTTCCCACTGACATCACAGTGACACTGTGTTATTTGTTTGTACACATGTGCGTGAGTAGCCGAGTCATCTCAAGTTGCAGTGGAGCTGGCATGGGGGGACTCTCTCAATGATACTCTGGAGAAAGAGGTGCAGGAGACACGAAAAATGGTGTCTGCATTACAGGTGTGTTCATCACAAACCTCCATGTTTGATCACTGATGTGCTTCTTCGCATTTTGTGAAGCACTGCTTGTATTTTGCTCGTGTTTTCGTACATATAGTAAAAGAAGGCTTCAGGTGATTTTTGAGATTTCTTGTTAAAAGAACTGTGTGGGGGTCATGGTTCAGTTCCCTGCACTGGGCCAGAACACACTACCCTAAACAACATAAACATGCAAGGTCCTGTTTATGTTGTTTACCTACTGACTTTTCTTGATGCGGGATTGTAATGCAATTCTTAGTAGCTTTTATTTTAGTTCTTAACTTACACCGTGCACTGCCTCATAAGGCAACCTGCCAGCTAATGTAACACCGTGCAAACTGCTGTCACATGTGTGTGCCTTTGAAGGCTCTGCTGCTGCGTGGTTCACTGCCCGAGGACGAGCAGGATGCATCTTTGACTTTGGAACAAGGGAACACATCTGAACAGCAGCTGGTAATAATGGTGTCTTTTTCTTAGTTTTTCTACTCAACTATTTGTTGCCTTTATTTCATCCCTGCTGTCTGCTCTCTATCTTGCTGTCTCTCTTTCTCTGTCATTCCTGTGTCATTTTCGTCTTCAACCCTTTGTGTTCACTACAGATCACGTTACTGTTTCATAGCTGTGGTTTTTGTGTGCGCGCATGTCTCAGAGGGTGACACGGGTATCAATTTCACTGTTTTCTCACTCCATTGCAGTTCTCACACACATTCCCTCTTTCTCCTTTTTTCCAGGTAGTCATTCGCAGTCGTTTAGATCAGAGTATGGAGGAAGCTCAAGAGCTGAAGGTACAGTTACTTTTTACAAGGTTTTTTTTTAATGTCATTGTTTTCTCCTCTTGTTTTTGTTGGGAAACATGACACCTAGAATGGATTTGTGGCGAAACACACTGCAATTCATTATTAACATTATTAACGTTGTGTTTGCTGCTTCAGAGGGAACTGTTGTGCTGTAAGCAGGAAGTGAGGAGCCTGCAGGGAGTCAAGGTGGGACAAATCTAGACCCAGTTAATGATCTTAGTGCTTAGTTGAAAATAATTCTAGTTGTGTTGAAAAAGTGCCGACTTTCTGTTGGGTTGTTGTTGTGCAGGATGCCCAGCAGCAGAGACTGTGCACTCAGGAGGCGCTCATACTGCAGATGAAGCAAGAGCTGCTCAGAGCCAGCATGACGAAGGATGAACTCGACAGCAAAAATGTACTATACAATACGATTCCATTTTTTGGTTGTTTTTTTATTGCATAAAGTCAGAGTCCTGTTTACAAGAAAGTTGGGCACTTTGCATTATAGATGTGTAATGCACAGTCCCTCACCTGTGGAAATGTGTTGCAGGCAGAGCTACAGTGGAAGCTGGAAGAATGCAACAGGCTGTGGGCTGAATGCAAGGTGACCTACTCTAGCTTATCATTTGAGTCTCACTTTAGCATTTATCATTACAACACATTTGTGCAATAAGGTTTGACTAAATGTAGAACCACATATTTCCTCTTTGGTTGGTTGTGCGTGAGCAGAAGGAGGTCGCTCAGAAGGACAGACTTCTACAGCAACTCAAACACAAGCTCGAAGAAAGCCAGGGCATGCAGGTGTGAAGCTCTCTCCCTCTCTCTCTCTCTCTCTATCACTCGACAAGATGTCTTGATTAATGGAGAAGTATTAATCAGTCTTTTTAACCACTGCCCTGAAACATAGCTTTAGATAGGAAGTCCTCTTAAGTAGATCTATGAACTCATCCTTATAAGTAACTTAAATTTCTAGACTTTCTGTCTAGCATTCACAATGATGAACGAATCTTGGGTTTCAGACCAAGTATACCAAGGCATGCAGACCGGAGCAGTCAGAGAACCAACGACCTTTAAATATTCCTTGGAGAGTCAGCGCTTGTTTGCATGTATAGCTCTAGAATTGCTGCAGTTATCCGAGTAATGGATGAGCAATCAAAGGAACCATAACTGATTTAAAGAAACATTTGCAGTTTCACTGTACCAGCGGTGCGTATATGGTGCACCTGTGAGACAAAGAAAAGCAGCAGTTAAATGGTGAGTGGTGAGTTTGGAGTTATCGGACAAGAGGGCTGCCTACTGTTGGTGTGTTTCTGAGCCAGGTGCTGAGCCGTGGTGAGGAAATCAGATGTGTCTGTATCTTCATAGATTGCCAGGCAGGAGGGCCTGGCAATCTATGAAGATTTTTGGTTACATTTTTATATGTTTTGTGTGACTTCCTTGGACTGACCTGCTTGAGGTTTAAACAGTACATACATATTTGTACTCTTCATATCATTTGTATTCTTATAACATCAAACATGATTTGATGAGATGATACTACTTGATTTTTAATATATTGAAGCAAACAATCATGTTGAATGAAATTAAAGATGGTGTTTGCAGAAAAGTTTCTCTCAGTTTATCACACTGTCACATATCTAGGTTGTGAAACTGATTCTCCTGGAGATTAGTTGTTAAACCCAGTGTCAACAGGCTTGAGGTTAGCCAAGAGGGTGCTCTTAGGCATTGTGGTCATGCTTGTTGAATATTGAGCTGATCTATGCAAGTTGGGAACAGAAATGTTGAAGACTACAGCTTTACCCTCTTGCTGTGACTGAGTTTACTCCTGATAAGAATTACTGTGATGTCCCGTCTTCTGGCTTCCTGGGGTCATAAAATGCTTACACATTCTTAGTTTAAAGAACATGTATTAAGACGTCTTTGTGGTTATCACCATTTATTCAGGGCTCTGTCAATGATTGCCTGCAAGCACTACATCACATTGATTACATTAATTCGTGATTTGGCAGAATGAACTACAAAGAGAGTTGGAGCATAAAAACAGCATGCTGCAGGAGCTGATGAGCAGAGATCAACAACAGGTAGTATTTTTCTACATCGGTCCTTTAAGCAGGATGATTTTATGTTCTGTCTGCATCAAACATAAGTTCAGAGTTGCAATAAACAGCTGATTATTCCTCTTCTTTTCAGATTCCCACCAGTGCAGAAAATAATGGCTGTTCTTACCCTGGAAATCCTGCTCCTTCTGTGTCTGGCGTAAATATTATTTTTGTCAAAAAGTTTTCTAAGTATTTTTGGCTGATTGCTTTACACTTGAAATGTCATAACCCGTATTCTACATTTTAGACCAGCAAGTTCTTTGAAATGCTGAGATAATGTGATAAGATCGTTTGAGCATTGATCACTGCTGATCAAATGATTAACCAGAAGGCACTATACTTCAAAATAGAGTTTCTGTGATATAACAAATGTCGAATATATGCAGAAATAGCAGTGTAAACAAGCATGAGGGGGTTTAGCTCAGTTTGTTTGTTTGTGCTCTGTCAGCAGGCAGAAGAAGTTCAGCTGCTCAGAGATGCACTTCGGAGTTTGAGGAACAACTTCAGAGACCACGACCCGCAGCACCATACACTGGACACCCTGGAGCAGGGCATTGTATCACTCATTGACAGGCTGCATGTTCTGCACACGCAGAGGGTACAAATACCATGCATTCACAGAACACCTGATAAATTAGTCTTATGAGTTTAGTTAGTACCTGTGCCTTGTGGGTTAAAAGCCCAAACTGTGTGGCGTCACGAGTCAATTGGCAAGTCTGCTGTAACTAAAAGTAGCTGCTGACTTGTTAAACTATCAGCTGATGATCACTTTAAAATCAGATTTTTACCCTGAATTTTTATTGAAGATTCAAAGAGGGTTTTTGTTTTTTGTTTTGGTAATTTTATTCAGGGAAGGGGGAAATCTCCGAGATGCAAAGCCCAACACGGAGATTTAGACTCGTCGTCTTCCACAAGTAAGAGCCTTTAGTGTGTCCCAGCTTCACAGCCATACACTGTAATCATTTTACTGATTGTGTTCTTGTTGTTTTGTTATAGAGAATTGTCAGTCCCATAGTGGTTCATCTTCCTCTACAAAAATCCTTTATTTTACTGGGAAATCTCCAACGCCTTCAATGATCACTATACCGAAGAGGTTTGTGTGCAGCAACAATTGAAAGAATATACTAACTGTACTGCTAGCTACACTGACTGAAGTGCTTCACACCTTAGACTGTATTTAAAAGATGGTTATTTTGGGTCTCTATAGTGTCATAAACCTGCAATCTTTCTAATGGCCAACAGGAGGCATGGTTAGAAAAGACGTTTGATTGTGTAGAAGTCTGAGAACACAGACCCCTCCTTTGATCTATGACCTCAGGAAAAACTTTACCAATGAGTTTATGACTTCAATCATTAGTTTCACACCTTATTGAATATAACGTGATCATTTTGGAAATTATGGACTCTGTTGGCCTCCGTTTCCTTGTCAGACCCACCTTTTACGTGCCACATCATATTGACAACGAACAAAATGCTTAACAAAATGTGGCTGCTTCCATCTTCTGTATACAGTTTATGCCTGAGACTTAGTATTTCTATTCGGCGTACTCTTAGGTTGGCTTATCTCAGACCTTCCCAAAGTGTGGGGCCCGCCCCCATTGCAGGGGGGGCGCGGTATGAAAGGGGGGGGACAAAACGCTTGGAGACTGCTAGCATGGGGCGCCCACAGAAACGCAAAGCAGGAGATGAAGCATCGCTGAATATGTTTCCAAACCAACTTCATTCTAAGCCAAAGACTAGAAAATATGGTGAAGCATTTCTTCCCTTTGGCTTCACCTGCACAAGCGCCAAGGTAGGTCTCCCTGCAGAATTGGTTTCCCCTTCGTCTGGAGCACCCGCCTGGCTCTACAAATCACGGACAAACAGTATCCCACATTCTTGATTTTTAGTTCACAAACATTTATAATGACTTGTAATGACTAACTACTCCTGACATTTTGGAGATGTTAGCTCTTTATACAGTAAAGTTACAGTGGGATACAAATAATATCAGGCTGATCCTGCCACGATTTGTTCCCTCGTTTCAAATCACGGACAAACAGTATCCCACAGTTGTTTATGTTTTTGAAACCATTTTGCACAGAGAGGCATTTTTTGAAAAATGTATTGATAGCAATGTTGAATATTATTAGTTTTAAAAAATCTCCGTTTTCGGTGATTCGAAACGGCATTTACGTGTGGACGAAACAGCTGCGTTTTCAAAAATACCCGTGTAGGTGTGGACGTAGCGTAAGAGTTAGTAGTTTATTTTCTTACTACCTGTAATTTATTGCAGATTACTTGTATTTGCTTAATTGTTTACTAAATGTTGGAGGTGTGAAATAAACTGCAATGGAGCAAAATATAGGTGTGTGTGGTTGGAGGATGTGTTTGTGTGTGTGCGCGTAGGAGAGGGGGGGCGTGAACATTTTTTGTAAAACAAAGGGGGGCCCAGCAAAAAAAGTTTGGGAACCACTGGCTTATCTGATTTTGTGAAATCAGCCTGTGAGAGACAACATATCCAATCACCTGCCCTTTCCAATTCCCATATGCTTCAGTGTAGTAAACTGTGTCAGGTCAGGCCAAGAAATTCGAAAATTATAATTAGCGTGACACAGTTTCTTTGCACGTGTTGTCCAGGCTGGGTGAGGTGACTCTCAAGGATGTTAAGGCAGCTGTTGATCGAGAGGGAAACTACAGGTACCACTTTAAAGCCCTGGACCCAGAGTTTGGCACTGTGAAAGAAGAGGTGAGAAAAAGCAGCACAAGTGTAAAATCAAATCTGGTGCACACTGCTGAGAGTTTGTTATTATTACCTAATATGCTAAATAATCCTAGAATTTCTTGTACTAAAAGCTAATTAGTCTTTACTCTTGCCTGCAGGTATTCCTGGATGAAGCAATTGTTCCAGGTTGGGAAGGAAAAATAGTGGCCTGGGTAGAAGAGGATTGTGGTGAGGAAAGGTAACGGCATGATCCATCTGTCTCTGTTTGTTCTCCTAAATCTCAGTGTTGGGGAGCTAATTATGTTTTCTGTCTCAGGCCGCTGTAGGTTCAAACTGAGAAGCTCTCGACACTTTTTACTGTGATCCCAGAGGCACATTAAGGCAGCAAAGGCACAAGTGGACTGGACCTTCTATCAAAATACTGTAGGAGCACGAGGTTTGGGTTCATTGTAACTGATGTCCATAATAGTGTAAAAGTCAGTGCCTTACACAGTAAAGCTATTTATGGACTCAGAAATAACGTTTTAAAGAACCTGTCAAAAACCACAGTAGTGTTGTTGTTTCACCACAACTACAGAACATTTACTGTAGTCACTGTTTATTTTTTATTACTTGTTCATCAGTGTTGCCTTCAAAGAGACACCTCTAGATTACATGTTGCAAATTGATGTTTTCTCTTATGTGTTCAAGTACGTTACAGTTTTCATTACTATAAGCTGTTACCTTCAGATAAAGAAATAGGATTTGGGGGATGGTGGGGGGGGGGGGGTGTTGTACATGTTTTGCGCTGTGATTTGTCTAAACTGTGGTCGACAAAATATAGAGAGGCAAGACACGGCTGTATTTCTGTGTTTCGTGTTAGTTACATATGATGGCATGGCGGTCAAAAGGACTCATTTGTGAACTAAATCAAGAGGAGGAGAGTTGAATGTGGCTTTGTAGCCAATCGGCGTGCCTTGTAGGCACGCTCAGATTGAACTTCTGATAGTAAAAACGCATTTTGTGTAAATTTGTGTCTTCACTATGCCTTTAAATATATTCATTTTATGCCTGCTGTTTGTTTAAAGAGATTATGAACCGAGGATGTCCCTCCTCTGGTCGAAATATGCTCTGGATGTGAATTTTACATCAGAACGTTCACAGGATCCTTGTTCTGTAACATTTAGCCATCTTTCTTTTTACTGTGTGCGGGTGTGTGTGTGTGTGTGTGTGCGCACACAGATGTGTGTGTGTTTGGGAAGTTAAACTGGTTGTCACACATGCCATTGTTTCTCCCTGCCCTTGTCTTGCCATTTGGAATAAACTCCTACAGAATCCATGCAGACGTCTGTTTATTAACTCCTGCTTGAATACCACGACTGGCTGTACTGTAGAACGTAGAATATACTGGTGAGAGGATTATTGAACACCTGAGCTGTTTGCTAAAAGTTATTTTTTTAAGTGAATACTGTCTGTTAACAGCTTTTATTGTACGTTAGGTATTTTTGAAATAAAACCTGAGACTGTTTTTTAACAAATGTGTTGTTCCCGTTTTTTTATCGCACATGCAATACATTACCATGAATATCAATGTCTTTATTATTGATTTCACCTGAGATGAACTGGGATTGCAATGGGTTCACTCATTCCAACTGATACAGAACATATTAGGTTAATCTCTTTCATGATTGGTCAAGCTTTCATTATTTTCTTCATTTTTTCGGTGAATAAATGTCAAGGCGTTGCAAGTTGTCTTCCTGTTTGTCGGAGCCTAAGGTGATTTTAATTAGTGAAGTGAAGTAGAGAATGATGGTCTCAAATGCATTTTCGGTTCATTTAATAGTTTAATCATAAATTATAATTGCAAGTCTGGACTCAACCCTAAACACTGGGAAATGAGGACTAAAATAAAAAGCATAAAACCAGAGCTTAGAGGTTAAAAACGTAAAATCTGTGTCCATTTAATGTGCTTTGTGCAGAGTTACCCTCATTGTGTTGACTACTATCACACAGAATTGGATGGATTGAAAGATTTGCTAATTCTTGAAAAGAGCAGAATTCTTGAAACAGAGTTAATTGAACAGATTCATATAAACAGAAAAACAACATCTTAACACAAAGAAAAGCAAAACAACCCCGGGGTGAAAAGCCTTAAACACATGTAGGTCAAAAGTCAACAAAGACAAACTCTCAGGGCATATCAGGGCTCTTATTTATTTGTGAGGAGTCACCAACTCCTCCTTCTTTTGTTTTGTAGCTTTGTATACTTTGCATTTAAATTTATTAAATTCCCATCTTTTATTTCCCTGACTGAGTCCAAATCTTTTTCATAAAACACAGATAGCTAGTAGATGAGACTTACTTTGATCAGTATGTAATTTTACACCATTTTGCGTCCTTCATTATAGTCGACACATCACTTTCTGGACACTCCTGCTGGACTCTATCATCCATTGTCTTTATAGTTATTTGACAGGTCTGTGACGTGTTAGATATGAAGTGATGATTATTTCACTTATAATAAGACTACCCCATCCAACTTGGCAGTTCTTGACTTCTTAACCCAGGTGTACTGCCAAGAATAGACTCTAAATCTCACTTCTACCACTTCAGTCAGTCTGTGCTATAGAAACAGCCGATACAGCACAAAAAAATGACCAGGTGCATCTTCATATCAGCCATATTCTACCAACCATAAGGCATAATTTCCACCAGGTTCCTCTATGTTGGTAACTGGTTCCCATGTTTCATGTTTGTTCTCTGCTTACGCTGTTATCTTGTGCTCTAGTTGCTCCCGGATACTTCGTGGCGCATGATTAAGACTCCCCTCTGGGATTCTGTTTTCATACCTGCTCTCTGGGAATTCCTTGGCGCCTCACATGCATGCCCTCCTGCCCATTCATCACCTTGGACCCAACTGAACTCAGGTCAGCCATCTCACACTCACGAATCCTCCTGGACTCACGCCACCTCTATCACTCCTCCTGCAAGTAAGCTAGGAAAAACTGTCATACTCACCTTCTCTTAAACTCACCCTTGAACTCTATTCTCCTCTTTCCCAAGTGTGACCATTACATACCAGCCATGCTCCAGTTACCTTCACTGTCCCGTTTCTTTGGTTGCTCATAGCTACATCACCACGCCATGTTTACCAAACCACTGTATTTTGTCACTGCTAATTGTTACCCCTGTGTTAATTAAAAAACATTGTTAAAATGCTCCTTTCGCCTCTGCTCTGGGTTACTGCACTTGGGTTTAGTTCAAGTTACCGGCCTCTGGCCCCTTTAGACATGCTCGTACGTCATTGTCATGTGACACACTCACACAAATAAAACATGGTTTAATGAAGAAGCATTCTTATGGGAAAGTATCAGTAGTCTAGTTACTTTTTTGCAATAGTAATCCCTTGTTGCTTGAAAAAAGTAATTGGATTACAGTAACACGTTACTTTATGTTACGCGTTACGTTTTTGCTATTTGTGAATAATAATGGTTCACACTCAGTTGTTTCACAATGCGCATCATTCCACAGTGTCAGGAAAAAAATTTCACACTTTAATGTTCAGCCTCTTCACTATCCTCTCCTCTTCATCTGAGTCTCCACCCTTTTGTTCATTTCAAATCGTACTTATAGTCTAAATTTCCATATTCAAAATATAACAATAATAATACAAAACTTTTTTCTTTTGTGTTCCTTTTTCATATTTTTGTTTGCATGTACTATAAAATTGGAAAAAGTACAAAATAAAAAGTAAAAAAAAAAAATACAAAACTTCACAAAAATATCAGACAGATATTTATATATCTCTGGGTTTGTTTCTTGTAAAACAAGATTTATTTTGTAAGAGCTCAGCGGAGATACTTTTATTCGGCAGCCATCTTGGAATTTTGAAAATTATTTCAAAATTGATTAATTGGCACAAAATAATTTAAAAAAAGGCACAATAAATGTTCTTGTTGTCTTCAAGTCATTTTCAATAAACAAATTCAATAAATCAAATCACATTCAGAGTTATTCTTGTATTTTCTTACATTACTACTGTTATGTAGTAATGTACTGGCCAATAGCCTAAAGTGCAGCATGTTAGCTACTAATAATATCTTTGTATTGTTTTTGTCCGGACCGATATTCACAGGCTTGCTCCTTTTTATTCTTGTGGAAAAATCATTTAAGCACCGAAACGAAACAGATTTCCTGAAATTTCCTGAAAGAAAGTTCAAACCTTTGCCAACCTATTCCTCTGTCCTCTTTAGTCCTTTCTTGTGTGTTGAAAATAAAGGCTTTAATATCCTTTGTTGTCTGGGTCTGCTTTCTGGGTCCAACTTCAGGCTTGGCTACGATACATACAGTATGTCAAGTGTGGCAAAGGAAGTGTTTGTACTCCTGGTGCTTCATGAAAACTGACACAAAACAACGTTTATCCTCTGTGGGATAAACACTGAGATTTCCTGGAGGTTTGGATGCACATTTAAAATGGAGTAAAATAAAATGATCAATTATCAAGATACACAGAATAAATACAAAGAAATATAAAAACGACAGTAAGCAATGTGAAGCCACTTGTGAAAATGTAATATATCTTATTGCAAAAAAGTGTGTGGGGTACTGAGTCTATAGTGAGTAGAAACTTACTGTAATGTCACAAGTGGGAGGAGAGTTCAGTTCAGTGATAGCTGCTGGATAGAAGCTGTTCTTTAATCTGGCAGTGGGTGAATTCAGTAACCTGTACCACTTCCCAGGGAGGAGCAGAGTGAACAGACCAGTGGATGTCCTCCAGAGGCGGCAGGGGCCGGCCGATGATGTCCTGAATAGTTTTTATCACCCTGTGGAGAGTTTCTCTGTCTGCTGCTGAGCAGTTCCCAAACCAGACTGTTAAACAGTACATCAGGATGCTTTATATTGAGCAGAGGTAGAAAGACTCTAATAGATTTGCAGACAGGTGGGCCTTCTTTAGTATTCTGAGGAAATAAAGTCTCCGTTGTGCCTTTTTAATAATAGGAGCACCGTTCCTTGTCCATTTAAGGACCTCCCAGAAATATAAAGCAAGCACCCTCTGTATGTCAACCCCTGATTCCAGTGGCCTGAGCGCCCCTCGCTGTCGCCTGAAATCGATGATTTCTCTCTTTTTTTTTAATGTTCAGGGAAAGGTTATTATAACAGCACCAATCAGATACTTTAATTATTTTGTGGATATGTGATATCAGCAGAGATGGGAAGTAATGAAGGACAAAGCTTAAAACCATTCAAGGTTAAGCTGTGATCTTTTTTTCTGTTTATAATTAACACTTTGTGAGTTTTTATGTCAAATAATAGCTGATGAGCTTTATCTCCATATTCTACCAGTTGGTGGTGGTAATGCATCATCATTTGAATATACTAATAACAGAGTTACATCAACTGATGATACTTAGTTTAAACAATCATTCACCACACATTTATTTAACTCGGCTTGTTAACTAAGCATCACTCCATTAGCAACTGAACTAAACTGTATATTCTGAGTAAACTTAACATTTTTATTTTTCAAAAATAAAAATATACCTTTCAATCAATAGAGGTTGGTGGTGTACCAGGGGCAGGGGGGTGACATCCCAGTGAAAGAGGAATCTAATGTGATGCTTAGGAATGTCTGATTTGTCTCATCAAGCAAGGCGCACATCAGCCTGGGATGAAAGGCTGGAGCTTGAAACAGGCTTAACTCTTCCTTCGGTTGATGCGTGTAGACATGACAGCAAGATTTCAGAAAAACTCATGGAATTTTTTAACAATACTTTCAAATATTGTAGATCGTGCTACACACTCAATGAAACACATGGAGGTTGTATTTCGTTCTACCGAAGTCCTCTTTTATTTGAAGAAAACTCATTGCAGATTCATGCTAATAACTTTGAAACAGTTACAATAACATATATATAAAAAAAGTGGGCTTTCAACAGTCACCTACACGTGAAGTCCTCTACCCCACCACCCTCAGAAAAAAACATACATTTCATGTTGTTCTCTTTTTTCTTTACAACTGTGAAAGAGTCATGGATTCACTGACTCTCACTAAATGACCTCTGACAGTCCCCAATTTCTAAAAAGGAGTTCAAACTAATAGAAACACACTGATTTCCCTGTAGCCTCCTTTAATTCACCTAAATTGTCACATGTGTAATCCTGCACTCACACTGTCTTATTTTTGTTATACCTACTCCACTTTGCATACAGAGCTAACACATTAACTGAAGATGCCATTGTTACAACGCTCCACACCACCATCTCCCGCCTGGAACAACAGGGGCGTTATGCCAGGCTGCTCTTTGATGACTTTAGTTCTGCTTTTAATGCGATATTCCCTGACAGACTAAATTAAATCTGTTGGATATCGGACTTCCTTTTACCATCTGCTGCTAGATCAGAGGGGAAGACTGAAGAGTGTTGGAGGGCTGTGGAAAAAATAAAAGATTACATAACAAAGGTTCATTTTCACATTTTTTTGGGGTCCAATTCTCTTTTTGCTTTATATATTCCCCCTTGTCCTAAATTATTAGGCGCTACAATAATATCTCCTATCATCTCTGTGCTGATGACATTCAGTTATACTGTTCCTTTAAAGTCTCTGAGATTTATAAATTGTCTAGTTTAAGTAATTGCCTGAGAGAAATCAAGCAATGGTTAAACGACAACTTCCTCCAGCTAGACTGATAAAAAAAAACTTTAATTATTGCTCCCAACCATATCTTTTTACTTGTTTTTACAAATCAGTTTTAAATCGTTTTCAGACTGTACAAAATACTGAAGCAAGACTCTTAACATGCACCAACAAAAGATCTCATATCACCCCAGTTTTGGCCTCCCTTCACTGGTTGCCTGTAAGTTTTAGGTTTCATTTTCAAATTTTATTTCTAACATTTAGGGTCCTACATGGTTAAGCTCCACAGTATAGATATCTGACCCGCTGAAACTGCATTCATCTTCCCAAGCTCTACGATCATCAGGTCAACAACCGCCGATTCCCCCAGCACTCGATGGAAAACTTGTGAAAAACTTGATTGTTCCTTTCAAGCAGTGGCACCACAGTTGTGGAATTCTCTTTCACTGTTTTTACACTGTACTGACCCCACTGATTCTTTTAAAAAAGCAGCTGAAGATATTTTATATAGACAAGCATTCAAATAATTTGTTGTTTTTATGTTGTATTTTATTGTTTTACATTGTCCAGCATGTTGACTGTTACCTGCAATGCCACTTTCTGACTAACAGATGGCACTCTTACCAAATCAGATTTGGTATCTGTAGTCAGACAGTGCTTGTGTCATCAGTGTCACTTTAACATTACAAAGTGTAAAAACAAGTAAAAGATATTTACAATAAGCAGATCTCAGTGCCGAAAATTTAAAACACTGAAAAGCATGCCAACTTTGTGTCATCCTCCGAATGCTTCATGACACTCTTAGACAGTTTTTATCCTTCAAGGCTGATTTGACTAAGTTATAATGTGTACATGGTTTTATTTATTTACTTATTTTATTTAAATTCACCAACTCATCACATTTACTTCGACTTACTTTGCTCCAGCCAGCTGTGTTTTGGTAGTCACGCGGGCATCGGACCTTTGGAACCTTTGTGAATTGGACAAAATCCTAAATAAATTCAAACGTGTGCACCCAGTTCTTTTTTAAGTCATTAAAGATGCCATGATGGGTATATGTAAACTTCTCACTGTGATACATTCAAATCAAGATTCACAGGCTGGCTGAACCCAGGCAAACTTCCCAGTAAAAGAATCTACTGCCATCGTGTGGTCATTGATGTGATTACAGCATAATTACATTTATCGCTAAAAGCAGTTTGAACAGTTCTTATTATAATTTTTTCTTTGCGTTACTTTGTTTCTTTAGCATTGTACTTCTATTTACAGTGGTGGGGGTTTTTTTTGTTGTTGTTTTGTTTTAGTTTGTTTGTTTTTGTTTTGCGGGTATTCAGCGACTGAATTTTGAGCCGCTGCGATTTACGACACCAACGACAAAGCTACGACAGCACAAGCAAGAAAGCCGTAAATCGTTGTGTTTGGGGCTGGAGGAGGTCATTAGAAAGTGAGGAGTTAAATAGGGGTTGGCTGTCAGGGAGAAGAGACCCTCGGTGTAGGTCTCATGCTGGTGTAAGTCATACATATTATTCACCAGCTCTGTATAGTATCCCAACCGCTGCGAAATGCTTCGTCTGATCCTGCGGCTCAGGCCGTCCTCCGGGCTCCGGTGTCCCCGTGCCCTCCCGGCCGGGCCTGCTGCACTCAGCTCCCGCTCTGCTCCCGGAACCAGCTGTCTGAGACGGCTTCATTATGGAGCGGGGTCCCGAGCCGCCTCTCTGGACTCCGGCTTCAGCTACAGAGCGACTCTTCTGCGGTCTCCCCAGCTAGCAGGTGGATGTCAGTGCAAGCGCTTCTACAGCCTGCCGCCACACCAGAAGGTAACGCTACCGGAGCCGGTGTCAGGTTGCTATAGCACCCATGTTCACCGCGTTAGCTAGCTTGACCTCCCTGCCTGTTACAGAGATCTGTTAAAAACGCTTTATTTGCTGGAAATCCGGCTCTTCCCTGTGTGAGGTTAGCAGGAACTGTTGAACGATTAGTTTCTCCACTGTTCACTGGAAACACTGTTGTGACTGTTTGTGCTGCGGTTCTCCTGAATGACACCAATCCGTCAAACCTGACTTGTGTGCCTCAAACACGGAGGCCATAGGAAATACTTTGGCTATAAAAACGTAACACATGCCTGATGGTGCTGAGCAATACTGCAAAATTTGGTATTGATCCCGATACCAAGTAAATACAGGGTTTCGGATTGCCAGTCCCGATACTTGTAACCTATAAAGACAGCTTAAGTAGGGAACAGCAGTATGTTATTGTTTGAGGTGATTCATCATAAATTTGCAAATTGTGAACAACTTTTAATGACCACTAACTGACTGAGCTTTACCTTCCATAATGGCTGTATTTTATTTCCACAACAAAGTACAGCTTTTAGCTTGTCGTGTATTTTGAAACAGTTTTTTTAGACTTGGAATATAAATGTACCTTTCTCTAAAGCACTGTTATTTAAATGTGCTATACACTTACAAATAACAAGGATGTGACAGTCACCGCGAAAAGGTTCAGACACCTTTCAGAGCAAATGTTTGAGGTTTATTTTACTTTCTCCAAAAATAATTGATCTAACACAGAACTTAGATCTTAGACATTAGAAGTAAATTATAGGTTGTATCGCGATCTGATCCCAATATCAGTGTTTGTTTCAGTACTATCTATATTTGCCTCTGTCTGAGACATTTTAACACAGCACGTTCATTGTAAAGTTGTAAAAAGACTAGATTCATACTTTGTCACTTTCCCCAAGTGTATTGAAGTCAATTAGAGCAGGTGATTTGTGTTCTCCTCTGTTGCATTAGACAGAGGACTTGGAGGGAGCTGATGGTTAATTGGTTGTGGAACAACTTCAGGAACTGCTGAAAACATGAAACAATTATAACCTGGGAAGTCTGACATGCTCGTCCTCCAATTTAAGTGACCTGCTGGTTTATACCTCTTTGTCAGTCGGGAGTGCTGCATGTGGAAATTACATGCTGTCCCCTAAATCATGAAACTGGCAGCTTCACTTTCCCCTTACAGTCCAGAGGTGTGCTCGTTAGGTTAATTGAGCATAGGTGCAGATTTGAGGCTGTGAGCCTGAATGAAACCCTCCATTTTTGACTCTAAAGTGGAAGGCTTCTCAGTAGTCCTTCTACCTTTTGTGTTACTTCACCAATAGCATGTCATTCATCTTTGCTGTTATATAAAAAAAACTCTATAAAAATCAGCTGTGGTGAAGTGGATGTAGGTCATTTTATGGAGCAATGAATGAGGTGATGATGATGATGATGTAGCAACAGCAGTTACAACACCTGACTTTTGGCACTTTTTTGACTGGCCTTTTGAAAAGTTCCCAGTGAGAATACTCTAAAAGGATGATACAGATAATTTTTTTAATTTTAAGTTTTAGGTTAAACTTTGATTATATTCATTTGCTTGTTCTTCAGGTGGAGCTTCCTGCACTGTCACCCACCATGCAGACAGGAACGATCGCTCGCTGGGAGAAGAAGGAGGGGGAGAAAATCAGCGAGGGTGACCTCATAGCTGAGGTTAGGAGCCGCGTGTGCCCACGCTGCCACAAAACGCGATCGTGGTGTCCATTTCTAATGTTGCCTCTCTCTTTGTAGGTAGAGACAGACAAGGCCACTGTGGGATTTGAGATGCTGGAGGAATGCTATCTGGCAAAGATCCTGGTTCCTGAAGGAACCAGAGATGTCACCGTTGGAGCCGTGATTTGCATCACAGTTGACAAGTTAGTGTGTTTGGACAGTCCAGATTCAGAGCTGAGGCCTGTTAGTTCACTGGTGGTTGTTCTTTTATAGTAATGGGACGAATTAATAGTTGAAAAACATTAAATGGGGAGCACTCTGTTTTGATAGTGGCAAAATGCTGCTTTTATTATTATTTTCAGTCCTTTAAGTGCATCATTAATCCTAGAGCTTTAACAAACATGACTTCTACATTTGTTATGTAATGTAATGAAATGTGCTATATCAATAAAATTGCCAGGTGCCACAATCAAATATGGGAGGTTAAAAGCTGACAGGGTGCCGTATGGCTCGATGCAGTTGTGTCAGTTTTTACTCATTATTTGTGGACATATTTTCCTCTGCAGCCCTGACTTGGTCTCAGCCTTTAAGGATGTAACACTAGATTCAATCAAAGCAGCCGGTGCCACTCCTTCACCTACTGCCTCTGCTCCGCCTCCGCCACCCGCTGCTGCTGCGGCAGCTCCACCTGCAGCCCCTGGAAGCTCTTATCCTGCACACATGAAGGTAAGCGAGCTCTCCCATAAACGAGTTCGGTCAGAAAGCCGTAGATTTGTGATGTAGACAGCATCTGTTTACGATGCTGTGTTTTGTGCGCGTAGTCTTGGTTTGATCAGGGTTGTCCAGGATCACTGTATCAGGGCAGTGAAGCGGGTACCACTATGGACTCTTCTGATCATGCGTCAGATTTTACTACTTTACTACAGTGTGTGGAATTAAACAGTTTCCATGTATCTGTTATATCGCCAAAAGTTGATTCTGTTCATCTGGACGTAGCATTTTGTGGGAGAAACGTTTCGTCACTCATCCAAGTGACTTCTTCAGTCTCAGCTGACTGCAGGTTTCCCCAATCTTATAAACAGTACATTTGCATAATGACTGAAACCAGCTCACTGAAGGAACAATGGGCTGTGAGGTCAGTTCCTTAATCTTAATTATGCAGATTCTCATGACCCTTGATCAACAACCACTGACCAAAACCCACTGATCAAAGACCACTGATCAATGGCCATGAGTACCATTCACAGAGAGTTGGGGAATGGCTGCAATCACAGTATTGTAAGATGGTGACAGATGTACCCTTAAACCCCCTCCTCGATTCAGAGATGGTCTTTCCCTTTTCACGTAAATGGCCTCCTTGACTCCGCGCTCAAACCAGCGTTCCTTCCTGTTTAGGATGTGAACATCC
Organism: Neolamprologus multifasciatus; assembly: GCF_963576455.1. NCBI lineage: Eukaryota > Metazoa > Chordata > Actinopteri > Cichliformes > Cichlidae > Neolamprologus > Neolamprologus multifasciatus. Next base: position 14,660,658 of record NC_140448.1, on the reverse strand, counting down.
TCATCCTTGAAAGAGTGTCCACTGGCCTGTAGGTGTAAATGGACTGCAGAGTCCTGGCCTGATGAGGTAGCTCTTCTGTGTTGTGCCATCCTCTTTGCCAGAGGTTGTTTGGTTTCTCTGATGTATAAATCCTGGCAATCCTCCTGGCACTTAACAGCGTACACTATCTTACTTTGTTTGTGTTGGGGGACCTGATCCTTGGGGTGGACCAATTTTTGGTGCAGCGTGTTTTGGGGTTTAAAAGCCACAGAAAGTGTGTTTAGAAGTGTTTAGAAAAAATGCGTCTCAACTGCTCCGATACTCCCAGCTTTGACAAACGCCCAGCTGGGATAACCACATTTACTCAGGGCCTTCTTGATGTGCTGTTCTTCTGCTTCCCTGCCTGCTGTGTCTGTTCGCTCTGTGTTGCAGCGTCCTGATGACACCCAATTTATGCTCCAGTGGATGATGAGGGTCAAAGCTTAAATACTGATCTGTATGCGTAGGTTTGCGGTACACATCAGCTTTTAGATGTCCCCTATTACTGATGGAAATCTCACAGTCTAAGAAGGCTAACTTGCCATTTTTAGACTGCCCTATCTGTTATATTTTGAACTTTCTCTATTTGAAGGACTTTTTTCTTTCTCTTTATTTAAAAAAACAAACAAAAATAATGTCACACCACTTCATCATTTAATCAGAGGGAGGTTAAAGGCTTTAATTTGCTGGAGGCTGTGCAACAAAATTGTCCCTGCCCTTACTTCAGCTGTGAATGTCCCTGTAACATCATTCGGTCCCTTCAGGGGTCATCTTGAAGAAATTTTCTCTAGACCTTTAACAGTGTTTGTAACTTGACTAGATGCTGAAGAGGTTGTGAGTCTTTTTCAGGTCTAGTATATTTCACATTTGTGGGAATTTGTGTTACAGATCGCACTTCCTGCTCTTTCTCCAACCATGACGATGGGAACAGTGCAGCGCTGGGAGAAGAAGGTCGGAGAGAAGCTGAGCGAAGGAGATCTCTTAGCTGAGATCGAAACTGACAAGGCGACCATTGGTAAATCCAAACGGATTTGAACACATCGATCCTAAAGCGTGTCCACTTTCAGCACTACAGAGGAAAAAATATTTATATGATCTTACTTTTAATATACCCTGGTCCTGTGTGTTTCCATACAGGCTTTGAGGTGCAAGAGGAGGGGTATTTGGCAAAAATCCTGGTGGCAGAGGGAACCCGTGATGTTCCTCTGGGTGCGCCGCTCTGCATCATTGTAGAGAAGGAAAGCGACATTGCCGCTTTCAAGGATTACGTTGAAACTGGGGTGGTTGAGGTTTCCACACCACCTCCACCTCCAGCACCGGTGAGACTCACAGAAAACCTGCACTTTCAAATAAGAAGTCATTTGGCTTTTGTACAGTTTTAAGATGCCTTAAGAACACTTTGTTTATGTTGTAGGTTGCAGCTTCAGCTGCTGCATCACCCAGTCCTGCTCCACCAGCAGCAGCTGCTGCCCCTGGAGCACCCAGGAAGGGTCGTGTGTTCATCAGCCCGCTTGCCAAGAAACTCGCTGCCGAGAAAGGAATTAACCTGGCTCAAGTCAGCGGTACGTAGCTGGACCTATGTGATGGACGAAGAGCGTTTGCTGAAGCTTTTACATTTTAATTTTTTCATTTTAAATACTCTTTTGTTCAGGGTCTGGCCCTGATGGACGCATCACCAGGAAGGATATTGAGAACTTTGTTCCACCAAAAGCCGCACCTGTAAGGGAAACCCATACTGTTGAGTCACATTAGTGCCCATCAGCCCAGTTAAATCATGTGTAACCATTCTTATTGTTTAATGGTCCTTTTCTTAATACCGATGTAATACGGACAGTCTGATCAATAAGTCCATGTCAGTCATGCCCATTTTTCTTTTAAATGATACATTTAGCTGTTGCAGGACAGTGATTTATCTGTTTTGGCAAATAATCACAATTATTAATTAATTTCCTGTACCTCTGTTTCTGTGGTCTGTAATGCAAATTAAATCTCTACGTCTGCAGGCTGCTCCAGCTGCTCCAGCTGCTCCTGCATTTGCACCAGCCCCTGCTGCACCAACTGGCACCTTCACAGACATCCCTATCAGCAACATCCGCAAGGTGAGCACCACCACACACCTGCCTCTTGATGGGCCATTACATTCTGTGATGACTTCCGCTGCTAGCAGTCGGTGCATTAGCGGCTCCTTCTGTGCGGGGTGCTGTGCTGGTGTATTGAGAGCTTGGAGGCAAATGTCCCGAGGAGATTTCAGTGTAGCTCTGTTATCTCTGACCTGTGCTAACACATTTTGCCCCACAGGCGGGCACTCCATTTATCAAAACAGACCCAGCCAGCACACCTCATTCCTCTTGGTGATGAATAATGGATCAAAGCTAAAGTGCATATATTTGTCTCTCCTGCAGGTCATTGCTCAGAGGTTGATGCAGTCCAAACAAACCATCCCCCACTATTATTTGTCTGTAGATGTCAACATGGACCAAGTGCTTGAGCTTAGAAAAGAACTCAACGCTGTGAGTTTGTGCTTTGTAATAGAGGTGTAACTGTAGCTTTGTTTGTATCACTGCACTAAAACCTCATTTCCAGCATCTCATAAACGATTTCACCCTCTTCTCTCTGCAGGAGGTAAAAGCCCAGAATATCAAACTTAGTGTGAATGATTTCATCATCAAAGCTAGTGCTCTGGCCTGCCTCAAGGTTCCTGAATGCAACTCGTCCTGGTTGGACACAGTCATTCGTCAGTGAGTAAAAACTCATTAAGAGCCACATGGAGTTTAGTTCCTATAAGCAGCAAACAGAAAACACGTTCTCCTGACTGTGGAAATATCCATCTTGCTTTGTATTCCCAGCCATTGTCTCTTTGGATCTTATCTTTAAATGAGTGCATGCATCACAGAGTGTGTTTACATGCCGTTGGGGAACATTACGCCAGTAAGTCATTTAAATGATAAAACCTTGTTACTGAAGGCAGAAACCATCACAGCCAAAAGCAACTAGTGCAGACTGGTGGTTCTCTCACAGCAGCCGGGACGTGTACAACCACAAGGTAGATACAGAAAAATGAAGTTAACTTGATAGGGAAGTTTTAAAATTTAGATTTTTAATTTCAAGATAAATTAACTTTATTTTGTTTTAATTATTGCGCTTGATTGAAACATTTCAAAGTTGGGCAGCATGATTTTAATAATCAAAGACAAAGTCTCGTTAGCACTGGCGAGGTGTCAGTTTATTTGCAGCAGAGGTGAGAGTAGCAACATGAAATTACATGATTTCTAACGTTGCTCGTAGCTGAAATTATTTCCATTTTCTGTGCTGTTTAAGTGTACATGAAGTCACTTGCACAGTAATCAGTTTCCTACACTGCGTGAGACTTCTTTCTTTATTTTAGTTGTTAAGTGTGCAGTATTGATCTAGAATGATAGTGGTTTACACATTCGCCCAACAAGCAAAACATCCCAGTAGGAGACGCAGATCTCTTTGGGTTTGTGTCAGTAATGGCATCTGGTATAAAAATGTGCCAAATCAAAACATGCGGAGCTACTTGCTGTGGCCACCTTTTGTGAATAACAGTGCCTGAAAGCAGCTTGTTGACTTAGAATAATAATGCAATATCTCCCTAAAGTGGAATAGTTAAAATGCCTTTATTAGACCTCCCATTATATCGGTGTGTTCCACTTCCTACTTGTATCATTGTTAATGCTGCTATTAGCATTATTTACCTCTCTATTTATAGTTATTTATGGTAGTATAAAACATATTATACTTTTATTCTAATAAGAGTGCCTGTCTGTAAATATAAAGTTCACCAGTGCTTCCAATGCTTGTGCTTAAATGACAGTTATCTTAATAATGTGATATTTCACGGGTTGGCAGTTTCAGTTTTGCCAGCAGAGAGCACTCGGAATAAGTCTTTCGGTTTCGAAAGGGTCGCCTTGAAGAGAGAACTGTGCCGGCATCTGTAATGACTTTATTTATGTTTTCCAGGAATCACGTGGTGGATGTGAGTGTGGCCGTGAGCACAGCCAGTGGCCTCATCACGCCCATAGTGTTTAACGCCCACATCAAAGGACTGACCTCCATCAGCTCAGATGTGACGGCTCTCGCTGGCAAAGCAAGAGACGGCAAACTGCAGCCTCATGAGTTCCAGGTAAGGCTTTTTAATATTCTGAGTGAGTGATAATTTCTTTTTTTTCCTTTCTTCACAAACTTAAATTGTCCTCTTTATTTTCCCAACCAGGGAGGTACATTCACGATCTCTAACTTAGGCATGTTTGGCATCAAGAACTTCTCGGCGATAATCAACCCTCCTCAGGCTTGCATCCTTGCTGTCGGTGGCTCAGAGAAACGCCTCATGCCTGCTGACAACGAAAAAGGGTCTGTGCACTGACGACAGTAATGTAACAGAATGGCATGATATCATTTTAAACTCCCGTCTAATGCAGCGGATCCTTGCAGGTTTGACGTAGCCAACATGATGTCGGTGACGCTGAGCTGTGACCACCGGGTGGTGGACGGCGCGGTCGGTGCACAGTGGCTCGCAGAATTCCGCAAGTTCCTGGAGAAACCCGTCACCATGCTGTTGTGACGAGACTGTACTGCCATCAAACTGCAGCAACGGGCAGAGGCTTCTCACTGAAGCGATCCGATTGGTCTAAACTGGTCTGGATCCTCCCGTGATTGGCTAGCCCTGGCACCAGGTCACTCCCTATTACCCAGAAGGGGAAGAGGCAGGACTCACTCCGCTTATTTGTCTGTCTCGCTTTCTTTCCTACTGATCTGTCTCCCCTCTTGCGCGTTCTCACCTATACTCTATTTATTGTGGCCCCCATCTTACACGAGACCAGAATTAGGAGCAACTTACCCTAGAAGAGCAACTGGCTGTGCGTCACTAAAAAGGGAAGTGTTACATGTCAAAGCAGAGAGCAAATCTATCCCGTATACCTCTATTTCTGCCAACTTACATACGGGAATCTGTGAATGTTAGAAAATAGGAAATGCTGTTTGTGGATAAAAGATTTAAGATGTTTGTATGCTTGTTGGGGATCTAAATGTTGAGGCTCACACAGATCTACACACCTGTCCCTGTTATGATCCCAGACACTCAAAATACAAGATGTTTCCTGTAGGGAGGGGGAAGCTAGGGTTATGTATATTCACTATGGATGGAAAGAGTTGTGTGTGTATATTTGTATATGGTGGTGAGACGTTTGGATAAAACAAATCAAGCTCTTGGGAGACCTCACCATAGAACTTATTAACTGTATAGCTCAGAATGAAAAAGGCTGCCCTTACAGGAAATATCGAACGGTTTTGCCAATTCTCTCTTCAGCGGGGATGTTTTTCTAGTCTCAAACATTCTGTATTTCACAGCTGGAACGCACAAAGGTGGTGCTGGATGCTATTTGTAATTTGAATAAACTGGGTGAAGACAACCTTGTGCCATAAGCTCCTTTGTTTTGTGTCGTTGTTGTTGGTAGACTTGATGTAAGATTGTATTCACACACGGTGATCTGCCCAAATCGAAGTGCAAGTGACGTACCTTGCTTGGGCATTGGTCTGATTGCAAACGACACCTGAACCTCAATGACCACATTGGTTCAGGTATGTGGATGACTCCTGGGTGAAAATCAAATCTCAGCATGTGCCACAATTCACTGATCACATTAACTCGGTGGACCAACACATCATCGCCAGTGAGGTTATGAAAAGTGAAAGGTTAGCCTTCTTAGACTGAGATTTCCATCAGTAATGGGAGATATTTAAAAACTGATTTGTACCATAAACCTACACATACGGATCAGTATTTAAGCTTTGACTCTCATCACACTCTGGAGAAGAAACTCCAGAGTGTGATCAGAACGTTACAACACAGCGTGGATATCATTCCCACAGATATGGTGGCCAGGGGAGCAGAAAAGCATATCAAGAAGGCCCCGAGTACATGTGGTTATCCCAGCTGGACTTTTGTCAAAGCTGGAAAGGCACCTAAAGAAAGCTCCAGGAGAGAAGGACAACTGCTGTCTAAGCGAAAACCTTTAGTGATCCACAACGTACCATTTCAGTCAATTTTTCATGTTAGAAATACAGGAGGATGATGAATCAAAGGAAAAGCCTGAATGTTTGACTCCTACAATGAGTGGAGCTGGTGGATGTGTCTTTGTGTGTGTGTGGTAGCGGGGGGAAAAAGAATAAATCACTGCACATCTGTGTCTAATATCTGTCCCTATCATCACCTTCATCCTTCGAAGCATTTCTATCTCAGTGGGAGTCCCTCCATCTGAAGAACTTAATAGTTTAATAATGCCATAAACTTTGTAGTCCAGATCTTTTTTCCCTTCATATGTTGGTGCTGTTCTGGGTGCGGATGGTGTAGGCATTTATTAAAATCCTCATGGTATCATATATATACGTACACATACATGGAGCACCACTCTTGTACAGCCCATCTGATTTCCACAGCACAGTTGGGTCTTTCTCCATGAGCATCACAGTGAAAAATGGCAGCATTTACTTATGTTCCCATATGAATTCCATAAATGTGACAGCAGTTTATATGTTTAGACGACGACTGCAGAACATGCCCGGCAGATCGACTTAGTGAGTCATTACTAAGTGAACACATTTCATGTAAATACATCAAAGAGAAGCTCTGGTGGATTTTTATTTTGCCTGTAGGTCATAACGGAAGGATGTCATCATCTGATGACTCTTCTAGTGTCAAAAACCCGCCTCTGAACATTTCTTAGCACCACTGACGACCTTCATTTTTTTCTTGAAGCCTTGAAGCTGTAAATAACCAGATGATGCAAAATGTTAAAGCTGTTAACACAAGCAGAGAGTGTGGATTTTTGGCTTTATGGTAAAAACAAAATGCCCAAAAGCTTATTTGTGACAACACCCAAAAGTCTGAAGCTCTTTGGTTGTTTGTTTGAATCCAGGCTCGGGCCTTTCTGTGGTCTCATGCCTGTGTGGGTTATCTCCAGGAACTCTCAGGTACTCCGGCCTCCTCCCACATCCCAAATACATGCGTGCATTTAGGTCAATTGGTGATTCTAACTTGACCAGGATGGGTTCACCCTGGACAGGTCTCTGCATTTTGACTGAAATCAGCTCCAGCCCCCTCAGAGACCCCGAATTGCATAGATGGAAGAAGATGTATGGATTATGAACATAAATTAGCATTATTTGCTGACAAATGAATCCATTTTAAGAATATGTTCAGTTAGTTTACTATACCTGGTGCACGGATTGTTTCACCTCTGCAAAAATGAAACATAAGATGCTCCTGGATTTGGAAAACAACCATGAACGTTTGACACTCCCTTGGCCGCACCATGTTGCTTACCTCTTGATGAATACATGCACGTTGTAGCTTCTGCTGCCCCGCAGTAGAAATACTTTCTACTGAGCAGCTGCAGTTTTCGTCACGCTACACTAACTAATTAGACTACAAGCTCACGCTGTAGGTACCACTGTAGGAACAGCTAATAGGAGCAGAAAAATTCCTTGTGCACTTGCTTACCTGACAACCTAATTAGAGAAAATTTTCCCAGCTGACAATGGGACAGAGACAGAGGGTGAAAATAACAGGGAGGGGTTGATCGCAGCACTCGATACATTAATCATGCATGCCTGGGTTTTTTGGGCCACCAGCTTGGAGACCGTAGGGATGAGATGACTGCCTCTCTGTCTTCCCTAACAGCTATGGGTGCTACAGGGAGATGGATGTTCTGGACCTTGTGTGTGTGTTTCACCGCTCAGGAGAACAGTGAGTAGGCCTGTCTTAAGAAAAGATTGAATTATTGCTGCTTTAGTACACTGCAGCAGCTTCGAGTGTTTGAAGGATTTGCAAAGTTTCACGAATGTTTGCTGCGACTCTGTGATTCTTTGCATGGATATTGCTAAGGCAGAAGGTTCATTTCTTTCTCTAGTGTAAAAGGAGACGTGACATGAATAACCTAAAACCTTATGAGTATTTAGAAAGGAGCATTTAAGCTTTTCCAGACAGAAATGTAAGACTGTGGGCGACCTCTTGATGCATGCGTGGACTGTTCGCTGTATACACATGCACAAATTCATCAAATGAGATGATATTTATTTAGTACGAGCTACAGGGGCTTTATTCGTGTTAGTGCCGTTATTAATCAACTGCCTCTAAAGCGTGACCTTTTAATATTAATACAATACAGTATGTTTGACATTTTGAGTTTTAATGAAAGTCTCTCTTGAGGCCAGCATTTTCAGAACTTGTGATCTACGTAAAAACAACAAGAGAAATGACCAAACACATCCTAGTGAAGTGGCCTGTTGTTCTTCTCGTCCTGTGACGGATCTGGCTCAACCTCAGAGCTGTCAAGTTTAATTAACGACTACTGTGCTCGCTCAATTCCCACGCACACAAAAGGGCCCGGGGATGGCACAGAGGAGGAGGGAGGAGGTTCATTATTGCAGTAATGAAGGGGAGAGTGAGGCCTGGTGCTGTCTGCACATCAGCAGAAAAACAGCAGATGGGTGACGATAAAACAAGAAGAAATACCTGTGTGATGTCATAGGTATGGCTAGTCTCATTTGAATCTTTTCCCCCTCCTAGCTGCGCTCAGGGTAACCATGAGAGAATCCAGTCTGGAGGTGGCTCGAGGGGATTTTGTCGTCCTGCCCTGCTCCTTCTACACCTCCGCCTCCAACCACCTCTCCAGACTCAACATCATCTGGATGCTGACTCCCTTCTCCAGTCCAGAAGCCCCGATACAGGTGTGGCAATACATCTGTCAGGGTGATGCCTTGCAATTGCAGATTTTAGCATGGCTGTAGGTCATGGGGTGGGACAGGCGATCTGCTAATTAGAGGCTTGGCGGTTCGGTTCCCTGGCTGCTCCCCCGTGGGCAAGATACTGAAGAGAAATGTCTTCACACAGAAAGAGAAACCCTGTAGTGCGTCACATAGAAAGCACTTGAGAATGAGGCATGTTGTATAAAGCCTTTTGAGTGTCCAGGTAGAAAGGTGCTATATAAGTTCCAGTCCATTTATATTCTCTACATATCCTGTTGTGTTCGAGTAAAGTTTGTTTTAAATCAGTTTATTTCAAACATAAGGCACAGGGGCCAGAAGTGGCCCAGTAAACACTCCAATCTGGCCCACTGGATGGCTTTGGAAAATGTGAAACAGGGAATAAGTTTCACAGCTTTTCCTTCTGGCAAAGGTCTTCCCAGTGACCATTCATACTACACCACACACACACACACACACACACACACACACACACACACACACACACACACACACACACACACACACACACACACACACACACACACACACACACACACACACACACACACACACACACGCCAAATCCAAATTTTTAAAAGAGGACATTTTCTGTGAATTAACAAAAACTTTGTTTCATTGTTACAGGACAAACTGTGAAATGAGCTTCCAGAACTTTTTCTGCACATTTTCTACAATTTAAGCCTAAAGCGTCGATCTGACTGATTTTTTTTTCACTTACTGCAGCAGCATTTCTTATTGGGTAGAAAAACTGAGGCGTACCATTAAAACTGCAGTTATTTTCTTATATATCCCCAGGATTAAACGTGTAGCTAAACGTCTTTACACTTAAGATCAAAGTGTTTGTGGCCCACAATGTAAATGGACTTTGACATCCTTGTTTTAATTGATTGCCAGGTGATTGTGTACGATCACGGGCAGGTGATTGAAGACCCCTCCCTCATTGGCAGGGTGGGTTTCACAGGTAAAATGTAAGATGATCGTCTTTTCATAGATGAAACTTGATACTGAAGACAGATAAAAACATTATTTCATGTGCTCCTTCTGCAGGTCTTCCTCTGAGTGCAGATATCATGCTAAACGACACACGGGTCTCAGATGCTGGTATTTACCGCTGCATGGTTAACAACCCACCGGAGATTACAGATCCTGGCATCGGAGAGCTGGTGCTCAGTGTTCTGGGTAAGTTATTGTGTATGTGACACATTATGACCGTTTACCAAAGCAGGAATTGGTGATCCGTTTGTCTTTTTTTTTCTCTTTGATTCTGACTATGATATTTGTTGTTTTCCAAACAAAATCTGCCAAAACTGCTGCGGATTTATTTGTAATGCAAATACAGAGGAGCCAAACAGGTTAGGTTAATTAAAACATTTGAAGCCCTGCCGACAGCAATCATGGTGTGCTGGTCGTTTTTGTTTTTAGTTCAGACTCACACAATTTTCTAGATACAATCACGCGGCATAGGGGAGGTTTCCTAATGACTTTGGCGGCTCTGTGACTTTTCCTCCAATGAACAAGCTGCTGGGAAGATTTCTATAATATTTGGTAACACACATTCACACGGCTCTTAGGGTGAATTCTGCTATCTTAGTTGATAAACCGAGTTTGTCTCTGGTGTGAATCGGCTGATAAAGACATAATGTTGTTCAGTGCTTTGGTTGAAGCAGAGCGCATCCAATAAAGGAAAAATATTTTGAAACCTTATCAGATCTCATAATTTTGACAGAGAATTGCACAATCCCTGAAGGTTAAAACTGATTTGGGAGAGCTGCTATAATGTGAGTGTACTCATTACACTATTAGTTTGGTTTACACTGATAAAAGGTTTGTCTAAAGTAAATCCAGCAGTTCCCATGCTTTTGGGACAAAGGACGCATAATCTGAATAGAGGTGAAGCATATGCTTAGAAGCACTTTTGTTCTTGGAAGTCAAAATTTCAGCGTATCTCAAATTTTTGAGTTATCAGCCTTAATTTGCTCAAACTTCTAAGTCAAATTTTTAAGATAACTCAAACCTTTGAGACAATAACCTGAAATTCTGACCTATAAATAGCAACATTTTTTTTTTCAGTGGCAGAAATAAGCTTCTACAGAGCAGAGCCTGGCAGAGCATAACGAAGCACGAGCATGTTCTGTTGTTACAGCAACATTACTTGTTGTAACAATAAAACAAGACTATTTTTAAACTGTGTTGTCACATGTTGACATGACAACACAGTTGACCACAACCCCCAAAATATACACTGTCAACTTTAGCTGTAATACAGATAAAAAGCACAGATAATGTGAAATTTGGAATGCTATCCCAGAAGCATACATTGATAAATCCATTTATACAAGAGAGTTTAAATGTTATTCAGTCAGTGGTTTACCAGATAGTTTCATTTTTACAGACCATCTTTCAGCTTTGCTTCTAAAAGCCACCGGCTTAGAAGTTCAAATGTGGGTCGTCTCGGTTTGTATCACATCTTTTAAGAAATTCATCTGTGGGTCATGTATAGTGCCGCCTTCGCTGCCTGTGTGCCAGTGGGATGGAGACATCAATATGGGAGGAAGTGTCAGGCTGTCCTGCTTGGTGGCAGAGGGCATCCCCACTCCAGAGATCCGCTGGGATAAACTGAATCCAGATGAAATCTCCCTTCCCATCAACATGGAGAGTCAGTTACACACACACACACACACACACACACACACACACACACACGGATATGTATTAAACTTAAAATACCCCTTGAGTGGAATCAAAATAATCTTGTGATTATTTTAAAATAAATAAATAAATAAATAAATAAATAAAATAATCTTTATTTAGATCTTAAAGTCCAAAAAGAGTCAACTAAATGACCCTAAAATGACGCTCAGTAAATGTTTGAATTTAATAGTGCAAGTGAAATATGATGGATATTATAATTGACTCCATTATACTTCCGGCTATGACAAGCAGATTTAGTGCCTATTAAAAAGTATTTAACCACTTGGTGACTTTTTCACTTAAGGCAAAAACACACACACATGGGTCTGCTATAGAAAAAAAAAGGGGAAGGGGTATTAAAGTCATAAGTGTTTTAAAATGAAAGTGTATTTAGGACTGTTTAAATGAAAGAGAAATTTAGTATTGCACTTCTTAGAAAAACAAAATTGACTATTTAAAGAAAGAATGGGCTGAATTGGGGCATCATTAGCAAATATAACTTTAACTTTAGTCTCCAGTGTATGGGATTAGCTTTTTATTTCAGTTTTTCCCCACAGAAATAATTATGTCACTCAGCATGAGACCTGTGGCTAAAACACGAGTTTTACCAGATCTGGTACAAAAGAGCTTTTATCAAAGATCTTTGATTTAAAAAGAAAAAAAGAAAAACATATTTTCTATTTAAACACTTGAGTGGAAAGAAATGCCATCATCATGAAGGTTATTCTCCCACTAATGCATATCATTAACTCCTGCTTTGTGTTTTGTCCTGTTTTCTGTCTGGTGGTTTCCAAATGCTCACTTTCACTCACTCCCTCACTGGTTGGAGCAGATGGCTTCTCCTCCCTGAGCCTGGTTCTGCTGGAGGTCTCTTCCTATTAATAGGGAGCTCTTCTTACCCATTAGACTGCTGGGCTTCTCTCCCAATACTGTAGGGTTTTTTCTTTAAATGTAAAGTTCCTTGAGATAACTTTTGTTGCAAACAGGTGTTATATAAACCGAATTAAAGTGATTTTAATAACATAAAGTAGTCAAGTGCTCTTTAAAAAGAGCACTGATGTGTTCTTGCTTATTTTTTCTCAGGTTAAATACTCATACATGACACACGCTTTAGATATTAGCGTTCACACATGTGCAGGTGATCCTGAATGCTTTAAATTATTGTTTTTTGACAGTTTTTTCTACTCTTAGGAGGATATGATAAATATGACAACCTCGCAGCCACAGGTACTCGGTATAGTGGCCCCAACCCACCAGCTTGTCAGATCTTTTACTTCTGATGGGCAACCAATCAGGAGAAGGTTTCTTTGAAGTAGTGCGGAGATCCTCAAAGAGAGGGAAGCTCAGGTTGTCCTCTTCAGATGGTGGATGAAATAAAGCCATTTATAGGATCAATAAGGATTATTTTGAAACATGAATAATGCAAAGAGTTCAAGCTTAAAAATACATATTCCTGGAAATAAGCTTAATCCTCCACTTAAAAATAATTAAAGGAATACCTAGAAACACAACTGATCTCATTGGGGGAAAAAAATCATGCCGGATAGCTATATTGATGTGGACCGGGTAACAGAAGAAAGGATGCCACCTTGTTTGATGGAAATGAAAATTATTAACCTACGGAAGACTAAATTCAAAGACAAATTCAAAGGGATCTCCTCCCAGATCTGGACCAGGGCATCACTGAGCTCTGGACTGTCTGAACTGCACCCTGGCAGTGTCGGATGGACTGAAACATAATGTCCCAGAGGTGTTCTATTGGAGCCAGTCAATGATATCAATACCTTAATTCTCCAGGAACTGTCTGCATTTTCTCACTACGTGAAGTCAGGTTATTGTCAAACACCACAAGGAACCCAGGACCCACTGCACCAGCGTAGAGTCTGATAATCCAAGGATTTCATCCTGATATCTAATGGGTCAGGGTGCCGTTGCCTAGATGATCAGATCCTGGTACTGCTGATGGTTTAAGGACGGCCCTGTCCTACTCTCCTAGAGTAACTGCCTGTCTCCTCCATGCTCTTGAGACTGTGCTGGGAGACACAGCAAACCTTCTGTCAATGGCACATAGTAATGTGTTATCCTGGAGCAGTTGGCCCTTACCCTAGGGGTGAGTATTTCCTAATACTCACCCCAGCTTGTCTGACACCACCAACCACTAGTGAAAACAGTCAGAAAAAATGAGAAGGACAAAAATGTCAGAGTCCTCCACCATGTAAAACCATTCCTGTCTTGGTGGTTGTCTTATTGTTGGCCTTCAATGCCCCTGTTGTTATTGTCATTAACAGCAAAGCAGCTGAAACCGATTAACAACCCCCTCTGATACTTAACTCACCACATCTATATCTCAGAAAGTTTAACTGCCTTAACGCTATATTCTGATTAAAAAGTGTTCCTTTTTAATTTTTTAGCCATTGTATAACGCTGGAAGTAAGTTTAATATATATTAAGCATGAGATTTGTAAGACAGCGCAATCACCGTCATACTCGTCTTCCTCTCTCTAAGGTGAACTGTCAGGCTCCGTTCAAATTGTCAACGTGTCCTCTCAGACCTCCGGGCTGTACCGATGCTCCGCCACTAACACCCTGGGAACAGAGAACTGCTACATCAACTTATCCATCTACAGCAGTAAGATCCTCTTTGTGCACCCATAACCCTCTGCCAGTTTTTATGCCCTGTGATAAAATGTTCTTGTATTTCTACCCAGCCCCAGACAGTCCCTCTGGTGTACTGCAGGGTGTGCTGCTGACCTTGTCTATGTGCCTGCTGTTGCTGGCTTTGCTGGTGCTCGTTCTGTGGCTCCATCACACAGGGCAGGATGGGAGGTTGAGGAAGGGGAGAGGAGACAAGGATGAGTTTTATAACGAGATACGGTACACGCCGTCCCTGATGAAACGCTCTTTTGTTTGATTTCTCAAACACTTTCAGGACTTTTTAATGTATCCATGTAAAAGATGTCTGCAGCCCAGACCAGTGTTCCCTGAATGTCACTCCACAGCTGTAAAGCATCAGAAACTTTGAAATTGAAAGTGGAATAAATGTTCTGAAAGGTGTGATAGCAATGCGTCTCATTTATGCTCATTTCCTCCAAACCAGCTTTTAAAGGTAACCATCAATGATCCCCTCAGCTTTAACCAAAGACAAAAAACTGCACTCAAAGTCAAGTCACCATCTTTCATGTAAGTTTTTCCTGTTTTTGGTCATAATTCTGAGCTAAGCTCTTACCTGGCTTCTGCTTCACATGGACCTCGCGAACAAGAGTGGAATCATCTAACTTCTCAATAAAACAAATACCTACATTTCCCTGAAAGCGTCAGGCGAGAATATTTATGCACATTATCAGAGTCGATAAATTTAGGTTGCCAATGGGAAATGTCATTGGGTTTTCAATCCAACTCTTCCTTGTAAATCTCTTGAGAAAACCAAGCATTTCCCTTGGACGCGAGGTTGAACTGCTCAGTGTAAGAGGACAGTGACACTGCAATGCTTTTAGAGCATTTTTTGAATGAATAACTCAGGATTCGAAATGGGTGGTTGTGACTAACATTTAGTTCCTGCCAAATTTCTTCAGTTAAACGTGTGAGAAACTTGTGTTTAGCGAACACATTAAACTACGAACTGGTGACTCCACTGCCCCCCACCCGTGTCTTCATACTGTGAGAATATGGAGCAAGCTTATTATTATGTAAGGTCGCTAAGCTGTGAGCAAGCCCACCAATAGTAGCAGCGTTTACACACCTTAAAAGAGGAACAGCAGAGCTGTCAATCACAGTTTGGACACGCCCACAGTACAAGGCAGAGGCCTTAAAAAGTTTGGACAACTGACAGCAGACACATTAAAAATATATATATATTTACCCCAGTTTTGCCTCTTCTTTGGCTTTTGAATATTTTGAGCAGCCACACACTGGCCACTTTATTAGGTATGCCTCACTAGTATTGGGTTGGGATCCTTTTACCTTCAGTGCTGCCTCAAATCAGAAGGTGCTGTAAACATTCCTCAGAGATTTTGGTCGATGGTGACATTACATCAGGACATAATTCCAGCAGATTTGTTGGCTGCATATCCATGATATGAATCTCCTGTTTCACCACATGCCAAAGGTGCTCCACTGGATTGAGATCTGGTGACTGTGGCAGCTGTTTAAGTACAGTGCCATAGTGCTGGAAGCACTGTGGTCAAAAAGGGATGAGCATGCACCGCAGCAATGCTTAATTGGTACCAAGTGTGCAAGAAAATATCCCCCACACCCCTCCACCACCATGCTGAACATGATGCTATCATGTTGTTTACACCAAATCCATTTTCCTTTGACCTCAACAAGGCAGCTTTGCCCAGAAATCTGCTGCTTACTGGATAGTTTTTCTTTTTTGGACCATTTTCTGTAAACCGTAGAGATGGCCATGCAGTAACTCAGTAACTGGGGTGAGTATTTCCTAATACTCACCCCAGCTTGTCTGACACCACCAACCACGCCAGGTTCAAAGTCACTTAAATCACCTTTCTTTCTCTTTTTGACGCTCGGTTTGAATTTTCGGAGGTCGTCTTGACCATGTCTCCATGCCTGAATTGCTACCACGCGGTTGGCCAATTAGACATTTGTGTTAACGAGAAGTTAAACAGATTACCCAATGAAGTGGACAGGTGAGCGTACAGTTTAATTAAACCCGAGTGCCCGCTCAGTGGTGCTGTATTTACTGTAGCATAAGGCTTTAAGCTGCTAGGACAAAGACTGAAAATCCCCCAGACAAAAACAACAGCAAAAAACAGACCAACAGGACAAATGCCAGAAAATAAAAATCACACAGCAGTTAATTTGCAAACAAAGACAAAAACCTTTAATTTAAATAGGAGGGGGAAAAAAAAATCACATAAAAAAAAAAAAACTGTACAGAACATTTAACATCGACTTAAAGTTCTTAAATAAAAGACCCCGCCCCTCCAAAAGTAACTAAAAATAACAAAACTATAACAAAGTGGGATGGTGTATGATACATTTTTGTGCAAAAGAAGTATGAACCAATTCTTCCCAAACTGCACATCTTGATGTGGAGAGGGCGCCTCTCTCCACTCAGGTGTCTTTCTACAGGTAAACACGAGAGTCCCTCCCCTAAACATCAGCATAGTGTCTTTGATGTAAAAGGACCCCCCCCCCCCCAAAAAAAAATCCAATAATAAAATAGATTTATATTTTAAATATATTTATATACCAAACATGCTGTACAGAACATCAGAGATTAAGAAATCCCTTTTTTTGGACACTCACATCTGTCTGTCAACTTGTGCTTCCCCGACTCCAACTAAAAGGAAAAAAAAAGCAAAACTGAACAAAAGTCGAGCTCCCTGTCACTTAGAAATAAAATAAATGAGAAAAGAAAAAACAGAAAACAGCACTGATCAGAAAAGTTTCTGTTTTTCCTGAGTTGTGGGAGTTTCTAATGCAGTTTGAGATGGAAGCCGACACACTTTTACCTGTTTCTTCACAGCCACTTGAAAAAAAGGAGAAAACCCCCAAAAACTAAGATTAAAAGAAAAGGGGGGGGGGCTGCTGAGCTTTATCTTGTAAAAAGCTGCGCAGAAAAAAAAATTGTCTTTAACAGAACATCTCTTAAAAGAGGGACTAAAAGGGAGCATCTATTGTAAGTCTTCCTGCAGAAGCAGTCAGTTCCTTTCCCAGTATACACCCTGAGAACACTGGCCTCCATCCAACTTTCCAGCAGGGAAGGGGGAAAAAAACAAAAACAAAAAAAACCCAAAACCCAAACAAATCATTTATGAGGAAAAAACAGCATATGGCGATTCATGCTATGGCACGAGGTCGTTTAAGAATTCTTCACCCAGTGCGAAGAGCCGGAAACCGTCGGGGACAAAGCCAGTGGACCCGGGGAAGCTTCTGGGGCTAAAACTTTTGACAGAACTGCAAGTTTTTCTTTTCTTTTTTGTTTTATGAAACTCTCCCATTTTTCTGCTTTTCACAGTGGTAAAAAAAATAAATAAAGGTGTGGGAAAAGAAGCAAACTTAAAGCGATTTCAGGAACACTTCCAGTTATGTTCCACACTTAAAAATAACCAAAAAGAGCCGTCGGTGAGATGGTGCAAACGTGACAACACCAAACAAACTGAGGGGAGGGGGTGGGAGGGTAGACAGAAGGCAGATTTCCAACTCAATATATCAACACACCATATAGACAAACCCCGTTAAAGACATCTGTAAGACATTAATTAATCAAATAAATATTCCACCTTTGCTTTCAGTATTTATTCAGCTTTTGTTTATTTCCAACTAAAACGCTGGATTTAACTGTTGTAGAAACAGCAGTAGTAGTGGGTATTATAGTAGTAGTAGCAGGAGATGCAGAAGCAGTAGTATAGTAACAGAAAGGCCCAGACTGCAGGCAAAGAGCACACTGGGGATACGCTGATGTATCAGCCAATCACATGGTCGGTTAACCAGTGGCAGTGGCTAATGGTTGTCGGTAGTGTCACATCAACAGCATGATGGAGGAGGAGGAGGACTTAAAATAGTTACATAATGAAGACGTCTTTTGTTTCCCTGGTGCAAAAGGAGGATAAGTAACTTAAAAAAACAAAAGAAAAACAAGCAGCTAAAAATATATATGGGTATCAGACAAACTGTTATTTTAGACATCAGTGCATCCCTAGCAAACACAGCTCTCCTCACAAAGCAGCCTGGACCCCGGCTATTCAGAAAGCCATGAGCTGATTGGATCTGATCAGGGAGGACATTAGTGATCAGTAATCCAAAGAAAACAAACTCAGTGCACATTCGACACCGAGGGATTCGTGAAGATTCAAGTAAAAAACAAAAAATAGAAGACATTCCACTCACCAAAGCAAAAAAAAAAAAAAAGAGGATTAAAAAAAAAAAGTTCCTTACACTCCCAGTTTGTGAATTTGTGATCAACACAATTTTTCACAGATTTGACTCGTCCTCTGTTTGATCCTGATTAATGGAAACCAGCTCTGTCTGAAGTTCTCCAGGTTGCTAGTCAGATACAGGACTCCATGATGTCCAAGCCTACATACGCTGTAAACTAGCAGTAAAAGCACCACATGTCAGCTGGGCTGGAAGGGAGTGTTTTTTTGTTTTGGGGGGGGGGGGGTTCCCTGAAACTTGCTCCGAGACAGAACTGTTGATATAGTCAGGCACCTCTGCAGGAAAATGGGCCAGAGTACGAGAATAATGTTTTCTTGTTTCATTTTCTTCTTCTTCCTCATATAATATGTGTATTTGTGCAGGGGAAAAGAAGTGGAGGCTCCTGAAATTAGCCAATATGTCATGTGAAATATTGTTTGATGCACAACTGTCCGGCGAGGATGGTTACATGTGGGGGGGAAAACAAAAACAAGGCTTATTGTGGTCTCCACGCGTCCTTTAGTTGCACGTACAGCAATGTACTGGTCCTTTTTCTTTTTTGGATTTATTATGAGGCCCCCCAAACAAACAGAAAAAAACCTAATGCTGCTGCAGACGTCAAGTTAGAGATTGTCCTCTAGTCTCCAGTATAGAAAAATAAACAAACCTCAAGCAAAATATCCCTTATAATTTGCACTGGCCTGTCACTACTTTTACAACCAAATGGTTGGCTGTAGAGACAGCGAGTGCTCAGTCAGGAAAAGAAAAAAATGTAAAATTAAAAATGAGTACATCATCAGGTCTTACGAGTTGTGATGAAAGCTGACTTTGGAATAAACAGGTTGGCTAAAATGATTTCATGGTCTGACGTGCATCAGCTCAGCATGCTATGTTTAGCTCTCTCTTGACTAACAAGAAGAGTGATGTGTATATTCCCAGATCCACGCAGAGTGCCATCAGAGGACTTCCAAACTGTGGCTGCGCTGAGTTAGTTCAACAACAGTTCATGGAATGAGTCCCAAAGGCTGGAATGAGTCCGGACTGGACCGGTCCACATTCGACTGCGGTGTGCTTTCACTGTAGAAACTGTCAATAGTGCAGACTCAGCGCAGGTGATCAAGTAAAGGCAGCTCTGTGGATTCCTCTCTGGGAGTAGGAGGGTCCGGGGATGGATCTGTCGTCTGAGTGGCTCCCAGAGGATCTTGCGTTAGACCGGCCTCTTGTAGGGATGCAGGAAGAGCAGGCTGAAAGAGACAGATTGATAATAAGGAGACGATTAAGTGCGTTTATCAACAGCACAACCAACAAGGCAGGCAAAGAAAAGCCCACTGCTTCATATTCACAGCTGAACAAAACAAAATGATTCAACGTGCTGTCAAAATCTGTATCATCGAGGTCCAAACAAAAGCAAATCAAGTCATTCACACAGGTACAGGTACAAAAAGGACGTCCCACTGAGGAATCTGGATCATGATCTGAGAAAGCATGCCATATTTATAAACCACTTCCTGTTTGAATTACTGAACAACAACAAGCCACTCACTGCATATGTGCATCTGTTCAAATGAGCTTAATGCAATATCTCAGTAGGTGTGACTATCGTCTGCTGTCTGCTTACCGTCTACTGTAAAGACATCATGTAAGCAGAAATATAACTAAAGATTTACTTCATTACTGATCAATCTATCAGTTCTGTTGTCTCAGAACTCTTCAGACATTTGGTCTGGTAAAATATCCCCAAACACTCTAAAAAATGCCCTGAGTGGGTTTGAAGAGACATTAAAATATTTTAAAGAACAATTTTTGGGGGTTAACAAAAGCAAGACTCAAATCTAGGAAGCAGTAACCATAGAAACACAGCATATTCTTCTTAAACTCCTCTTTTCCATTTTGTCCATGTGCCTGATTATTTACTTTAGCATATTGCGAATACTCAGTTGTAAGCAACTCTACAAAAAACACTGATCTGATAAAACAGAATGGTCTGAGTGGATTTACTAACAACAGGAGGGCTATATTTGCTGGATTTGTTTGATTAATAGAGAAAGAGTCAGGTGATTTATGAGTCAGAGTGAACTGAGCGTGAGTATCTGTATTTCTGGATCTTTTTAAAGAACTGAACAACTATGGACAGTCTCCTTACCTGTGTGCGTATGGTCTGTAATGGTGCTCCTTCCCCCTCTGTTGCAGCTGGTCCATTAAAGCCCTTCCTCCCTGAAAAACTCCACTTGCTAAAGTGGCTCTCATAGTGTAGTCCGCTGCCCGGGCCAAGGCCAGCCCGCTGGCCCGCTCTGTGCCCCGAGCTCTCCAGGAGACTTGCTGGGCAGAAGCGCTCCGGGCCTGGCAGAGGTGGAGGAGCCACTGAGCTGCTGAAGGAGAGCTGGGAGCTGGACAGCTGCTGGCCCAGGAGACCCTGGATGGAGGATGTACGCTGCAGGGATGAGAGAAGTCCTGCCTCCATTCTGCCCTCTGACTGGCTGAGCAGAGCTAATGGGAGAGGCTGAGGGTGGTGATGCCAGCTCTGGGTTGGACCAACAGGGTTGTCTGTGCCTGAAGTGTAAGAAAAAAAGCACTTTTAACTCGTAAAAATAAAATACTTGCAATACATTTTATCTTCATGTGACCATAACAAGCTAACAAAAACACCTCCATTTCTGTTTCGGTTCTTACCCATCGAGGGCTGGACAGTGGTGATGTGTGGCTGTGGAAGGCTGGAGGCTGGTGTACTCTGGGTGGTGTGAACAGCTGGGTTGGTGGAGATGGAGGTGGAGCCGCCTCCACAGTCTGAGTCTTCTATGTTCCCCCCGCTGTTGCAGCCAGCCCCACACCCTTTCTGTAACCTGCAGGGAGACATATGTTACAGTTATGTTTACCCTCTCTTAAAGCTCATGTGTACATTTATTTAAGCAAAGAATTTGCACCTGTCCCAGCTGCTGATGAGCCAGGTGTAAATGTTGTGTGGGCTGACTGGTCCTCCCCACACAGAGCGGAGCTGGCTGTGTTCCCCAGCATAAGAGGTTGTGAGGGGGGACACGTAGATGGGGTAGCCAATGGGCTGGTCGCACGAGGAGTTAATCATATTCCTCAGTGCTTGTTTGGCATTTTGAATGCTTCCTCGTTCGGGGTTACGGTTGCGCAGGAAAACCAGCTCCTGCTGCTGCCCCGCCCACAACCCACGCACACACTCTCTGTTCACCTATGGAGGGCAGAAAAAAGAGAGATGAGGATCTGACAATCCAGACCTGTGATGACTCAGAGACAACAAGACAAAAAAAGAAGTGCTAAACGTAACAAGCTGCGACCTTGATAACTCTGAAGCTGAGGAATCTCTTGTTAAGCATGATGATCTTGTACTCGTCACTGCCGTCATCCATGATGTGGCGCAGTGCCAGGAGTGAAGGCATGTTTGCTAGAATAGCGCTTCGCCACACGGGGTCACCCTCGTGCGATATCAACATCTTTTCCTCATTGGCAGTGATGGCGTCAAACAGGACCATAGGATCCTCGTACTCATCTGGAGATGTAAAGTGATCCTGGAAGAAACAGATTATACAAACAGTCTCACTTCACTATCAAAAAAAAGAGTAAATATTGGCACTCCAGCACTAGTTTTCTTCTCTGGTACCTGGTGCAGTTTGAGTGACATCCGCACTCCTGGTGCTACGACCCGATTCAGCAGGTCCATATCCGCAAACACCCACTCGTCACGAGGAGATGTGATGCGGAAGTCTCCCTTGAAGAGTGCATGAAGGCCATAGAGAAACGGTTCCAAGCTGTCAAACAAACAAAACAACAATAAATCTGCCATATTCTTAGCATATATATGCATGGCATCAGCAACAGTGACAGACATGGTTGTGCGGCCTGGTGAACTTACCTTGCTGACATGCTGTGTGAGGCCGTGCCCAAGGCTCTTCTTCCCAGGATACAGAGGCCAAAACAGAGGTTGACAAGTGGAGAATCTCTTTCGCAAGTCACCGGCTAAAACACAGTGAAGCACGAATAAATTGTGCAATGTTGTACATTTAATGCCTTCTGTATTTCTGTTATTAAACATTTCACTTGTTTGTAATGATGAAAAAAGTATCCTAATGACAGAAATAAAGTGGAAGACAACAGATGTCATTTCGAAAAATGCGACCAAATAGCATCTTCTTGTGCACATGAAAGCAAGATATACTTTATATAGTTTAAATGTTGAGGAGGAGTCTTACTGTTTGGCGCCTGCTGTTGCAGTACTGAATCCAGTCCAGGTAAACCATGCAGAATGAGGACGGGGTGATGCCAGACGCTCTGTGATCATAGTCCTCGTCAATGTTCAGGTTGAAGGTGGGGTCACTGTCCACGTAGTTTGATCCGAGACAAGGTCGTAAAGCCTCCTGAATTGTTTCATTGGTCAGCCACTCTTCCAGCTTAGAAGATCGACTCACATAGTAGATGATGCTCTATTGGACGCAACAAATACATAATCCAAAATACTAGTTACGCTAGGAAAACATTTTTATAGACAGCTTTAAATCCACATCAAGGATTACAAGTATGTGCATATTTTAGCTTCATATCTTAGCTTCTAAATTTCTATGACTTGCTCTTCATCACAGAAGTAAAACAGCCTCGAGTGAACTAAAGTAAACAAAACCAACTGCAATAAAATGCCAAAAAGCATGATGTGAGAACAGAGTAAAAACAGCTCCTGAACATTGGCTCACCTTGACGTAGTATGTGATGAGGATCTTACGAAGGTCAAATACTTGCAACATGGAGGCAGCATTGTTGTCGCTGATGCTGTAGCCTTCGAGCACGTACTTTGTAGCAGCCACCTCCCAGGCCAGCCAGCGCTGTCCAAAGGCAGCATTGAATGACAACATGTGAGGCAGGTGACCTGGTTCACAGCAGCAGCAGCCTTCATCCTCCTCCACCCCCTCTGTGATTGCTTCTACCTCCCTCTGCTGACAGTAGGTACCTGGAAAGATGTGAAACATAAGGATTAGCTGCTCTATTAAAGGGCTCCAACAGATGACACTGACACAATCTGCCTGGAAAACACAACTTCAAAAAAATATATATCTGCATAATATATTTAAAACTTTTATGGACAGAGTTTCTGCGTGTGTTGTAATTGGCTGACGGTTTTGGCTTGAGTGACCTCAGGATCTTGTCTTTGTTCTTGGTTTGTTTGGCTTAGTCAGCCTGTGACCTCCAGCTTGGTCTAAGGCAGTTTGCAGCTGCGAGGAAAATTAGCACCTCCAAGTCTGAGGTCAAAAGTGTGTCTTCACTCAATTCAATTTTATTCATACTGCGCCAAATCAGAACAACAGTCATCTAAAGGTGCTTTATACTGTAAGGTAAAGACTGTACAATAACACAAAGGAGATCCTCCACATGTGGGATGAGTTGCTGCTCTAAGTGGAGGAGTTTAAGTATCTCTGGGTCTTATTCATGAGTCAGGAGGAGTGGAGCAAGAGATTGACAGAGTGGCACAGTATCTGTACTTGATGCTGCACTGGTCTGTTGTGGTAGAGGTATCAATTATCTCTAGCTACTCCAGCTCCCATAAGGTCACAAGCTCTGGGTAGTGACTGAAAGAACAAGATCATTGATACAAGTGGTGGAAATTAGCTTCTCTGAAGGGTGGCTGCTCTCTCCCACAGTGATAGGGTGATAGAGTTCAGAGCAGAGCCACTAACTCCTCCACATTTGAGGTAGTTTGATGGATCTGACTAGAATGCCTCCTACGTGAGGTGTTCTGGGGCATGTAGCCCTGGGGCAAACCCAGTACACCCCGGAGAGATTATAGCTCTCCATTAATTCGGGAACGCCTCAGTTTCTGCCCGGGTGAGCTGTAGGAGGTCGCTGGGGAAAGGGAAATGTTGATATCGCTGCTTAAACTGCTACCCCTTGCAGAAAATGTATCTTGTGTTAAAAGGTGACCTTTTTTGTTTTCTAAAATTACGCTGGTAAGAGGTGCTGTACCATAGGTTTCATGTCAACACATGACACTCTTCAGCTAATTTGGACTGACTTTAATGAGTTTTAAAATCAATAAAATCTTGGTGAGGTTTTTAAGAGTCATCAATTAGGCTAACATGTGTCACACAGGGTATAACCAATAAGAGATGTTATGCTTATTTAAGGCAAAACACCACCTAATTATATGATGTGGTGTCCAAATGCCAATAGGTCTCCAATAGGTCAAAGCATTTCTGAGATACGACGAATCCAGTGACAGTGTGATCATATTCTTTAAACGGTTTAAAAGCTGTGTGCATAAAGAGAGCTCCAAACACATTATAATGAAACTTGGTGAAATGACTGTCAAAGTCAGAGTGTCAAATTTAATAATCTTTTACCCTACAGCTCTAGCAGCTGTCACAGACTCCAGCAGGAGAGAAACAAGAGGAACGATATGATTAAGAACAGGTAGAAACACTTCACTGCCCACACATTCAGTGCTTGGCCTTGAATAATTTTACTCAGCTAAAAAATAAAAAAAGATTAAACTTAACCAAAAAAATCATCAGTTTTAAGGTCGTATCATTATAGATCATAAAGCCCCGCTTTGCCAAGTGACAACCTCTTCAGAGGCTGACGCACAACTTTCTTTTTTTTGAATCCTCAATGACCTTCAAATAAACCGACAGATGTGAAACTGATCTCTTTTAAGAATAAAAATATGCTGTAAGAACTTAAACACAAAGTAATCTTCAAAATATGAAGGTGAAGTGGCTTTAGACGACTTTTCAATCTCTCCCCCTCATTCCTCTGCAATCAAGCCTTCATTTTCCACGGAGATTTCATACTTAATGGCAGACATAATTGCACAGGGTACGAATTTCATCGTCAATCGTGCAATTTTTCTATCGGCATGAAATAATGTGACAACATTTACATTTATTTAACATTTACTTTATGACAAGTTAAATTGAGAAACTTCTACGTCTGCTGCCACCTAAAGCTTTATATTCCAGGGAAATTAGTGCCATCAGAAACCTCTTTTTAACTACTGATCAACTTACAGCACCACATCCCCATAATAAGTACTTTTTCACAACATTTGACTGATGTCCAAGTCACAACAAGATGGTAAACAACTAAAAACTACATTACTATTTTATGAGCTCTAAACATCGCATGCTGCTGACCTCTGAACTCTAGACCCCTCAGCTGGAAGGTCACAAGACCGTTGCCGATTTCGATGATGTGGACCAGAGCGTTGAGGTAGTCTGACGCGAGGATGAAGCAGTCGCCCGTGCTGTAGTTCCCCCAGCGGCCGAGCAGTAAGTCTCCACAGAGGCTGTGCTGCAGAGAGCGGGTCAGGTGCTCGTAGAAAATTGAGTTCAAATTGTTGTCATCAGCACCTTAATGATAAAAAACAGACTGTCACCTTCATTTCAGAACAAAAAAATCGATAAGCATCGACAGGAGGGAACACTGTGGCATACCTGGGTTGCGGTCTAACTGGGTGGCAAGTCTAGTATTGGAATGATCGACCCTCTTGGTGCTGTAAACAGGACAAATTAGGATTAAAACCAAATAGATTTAATTTATATTAAGAGTGTAAGAATACAGTTTCACATTTGCAAAGGTTATTTAACCAAACACATACTTGTAGTCGCGCTCCCAGAATTTAACGGGCCTGGTGTATGAGGTGACAAATACAGCACTGCCAAGGACAGGATTGAGAGGTGTGGAGAAGATGGCAGAAAAGACAGCTTGGACAAAAAGAACAGCAGAGTCTGAAATAGCAAGAGTTAAGGACATGTCACCAAAAACCCCAAAGCAAAACAAAAATCTCCACTGAATAACTTCACTGACACTTAGACTATCAAAATAAAGAATACAGCACAAAATAACAATAACCTCTGTGCAGTAATGCAAAACAATTCAATAATCTTGCAACATAAAATACCTTTGTCACATCTTAAAGCTACAATTTGCCCTCTTATACTCTATCAACCTTAAATTTGGCACTGGTGTATTCCTACTATCACAAAATCAAGCTGAATAAGGATACGGGGCACAGCAAAGGGCTGAGCAAAGGCATGAAAGGCTGAGCCCCAAGTGATCTGCCAGGGGGCAATGTAGGTCAGCACGAAACGCAGCTTGTACAGCAGGTCCCACATCTGAAAACATTCAAACATTCATCATTATCAACTCACACACACACGCAGGTAAAAATAGTATTCATATTTGCTACAGAAATAAGACGATTAAGACTATTTGTGGGCAGGAAGCTGTTTCTAAAGTAGAACAAAATCATTTGTGACGAAAAAATGCTACAAATATGAAATGTTTTCTAACCTTGCTGAAGAGAATGGACATGAAGTAGTAATCGATTAAGAAGGTCTCTGAGAAGTGTGGATAGTCGTAGTGGAAGAAGAGTGTGGTGAAGCACAGTGTGACGTACTGCTGCGATGGGGTACAGAAGGACGAACGCAGCAGCTTCATTCCAGCTACCGAGATAAAGAAAGCTCGGCTACTGGAGGGTTCGAGGAAGAGAGAGGGGGGAAAGAAAGAAGAAAAAAATCAACACATGCTAACATATGGTTACAACAACAGAGTAAGAAATGAAATGATTATTGAACACCAGATGCTAGTGATTGCGTGTACTTGCTACAGTTTAACCCCTTTCTTTAGAGTTTGCAGAGAGCTGTGCATAATTTTACAGTGATGTGAAAAGAAAGGTTTTCACAACACTTTATACAGTCCCGTGAAAAACTAAATCCACCTTTAATTCCTAGAGAATTAAGAGTGTAAGTAGCCGCAAGATGCTGCTAATAAAAAGTTCATTAAGTGATCATCAGCCAGTGTGACCTTAGCCAAAAGTGAGTTGCTGCAACAGAACAATAATTCCAATCACAGCAGCAAATCTACACAAAATGTGTGAAAAAGAAAAAAATTAAGATGCTGCAATGGCCCCAAAAAAGTCCAGACATTAACCTAACTGAAATGCTGTGATGGGACCTTAAAGGAGCTGTGCACAAAGAAAAG
The DNA here is from genome assembly GCF_963576455.1 of Neolamprologus multifasciatus. NCBI lineage: Eukaryota > Metazoa > Chordata > Actinopteri > Cichliformes > Cichlidae > Neolamprologus > Neolamprologus multifasciatus. Next base: position 14,633,292 of record NC_140448.1, on the reverse strand, counting down.
TGCACAAAACTGAATGAACTGAAGCTTTAAAAGCTACTGAATCATCAGTTTTTTTACACAACTGCAAAGACTGCTGTAAAAATCTTCACTGTGGTTTTCACACTCATTTTTTGAAAATGACAAAAACAAACTACTACTTCTTCAAAGAAAAGAAAATCACAGGTAACATACAATATACTACTACACTGTTTAATGAAATAAAACCTGACAAATTTCTCTTGATGTTCACATTTTTAAATCACCCGTTTCAAGAGTTCAATTCAATTCGAATGGATGTATATAGTGCCAAATCACAACAACTGTCCCCACAAGAAACTTTATACTGTAGGGAAAGGGGGTACAATATTAGAGAAAACACCAACTATTAAAAGACCAGAAGAAAAAAAAAAATCAGGCTCAGGGAGGGGCAGCTGCCACCACCGGTTGGGGATGATGGGAAAAAGAAGACAGCAGTGGGAGATGGGACATAAGGCACACATGGGAGAGTTCAACACATCCAGCAGACAGCACATGTCCACAGGGAGCAGAGATAAAGAACAGTATAACCCTCGCATTTAAAATATTAACAGAACCAGGACGAGGAAATGCTTACTAGATGTCCAGCTCTTTGTGATTCTGGCCCACTGTTCGAGCTTCGGTGGTTAGGGAGTTCAGCACTACAGCTGGGTAGATAAAATATTTCTCCACACACTGAAGCCACGCGTACAGCTTCTCAAACCACATCAACTGAGCAGCATCTGGGTCAGACAGAAAGAAAAAATATGTTACAAATGTGGAGTAATTCACAAACTGCAGATATCACACCACAGCTGTGAAGACCAAAAAAAAAAGAAGAGAGTTTTAAAAGAGGTTCAATACACTAATTAGCCACAACAATAAAACCACTGACAGATGACATGAATAAAACTGATCTGATCATCACTGCAGGATTGTGAGATCAGTGTTACTCACTTGGGATTCATGTGGATGTTTCTGGATTGTAACGATACTCCCAGAAACACCCATCCTCCTCCAGCAGGCTTATATGCTCTACCACACTGCAAAAATGCTTTGAAATTGCCTGAAGAATTCAATAAAGAGACGAGGCCTGGCCACTAAATTTCAAAAATCAAGCCTAAACTGGCCCACAGGAACTATCACTGTCACCATCTCAGTGCCAGACACCCCAAGGCTCCAATGTCCATGTTCTGATGAATCAGAGCTATTCTAGTAGCACAAGGGGAATCTATTCAATATTAAGCAGATGCTTTTAAAGTTGTGGCTGACTAGCACCATTAAAAACATTGCAAAAAACGTCTGTAAAATATTTCAAGATAAACTCAAGAAGACATGACAGTAATTTGATCATTTTAAACAACTTCTAACACAAAAATCTTGAGATAAAATAACTGATTTATTTTTAGTGTTGAGTGTATATATTACTTAATATATTAATGATATTCAAATCATATTCAAAATATGCAGCTGACTGTCGTTTAAAAATAGTTATGTATTGTCTGGTGAAGCAGCTTATGAAGCTTGCCGGGAGTGTTTTCTCAAGAGCATTTTCAGCTGGAGATCTTACTTTTTTGTAATTAGAACAACTTATAACATTTCAGTTCCCAAAGCCTGTTATACTATATATGTATTTCTAGATGTTGTTATTTTTCTGTGCATGTGAATGAAGATAAAAGATGCAATCAGACACCCACCTCGGACCTCAAACTGACTATACTCTTTGGAGCGGAGCAAAGGGTGAGCCAGGCAGAACCATGGCAGCTGTTTGCGGAGCTGAGGCAGGAGATAGTGTGTAATGAAGCCAACAACTCCAGCCAGGATGTATAAGACAACGCTAAGAGCAGGCTGCGGAGCAAGAGCAAAAAGAGGAACATTTTAATTAAGTCTATATACAAAAATGATGCGAGTGTAAGGTCATGAATACTGCTCCAACTAACTTGAAGAGCGATGAAAACTGTGCTGGCACTGATGGCAAAGGTAATCACAGCCATGAGGGGACAGATGACAAGGTCCGAATGAAGAATCTCTTTCTATAAATAGACAGATTGATTTTAAAACTAATTAAATCATTACATAAAAATTTAACTGCAGGCTGGTGAGCAACAGTAGTTACCACAGAGTTGCGTAGCTTATCAGGAAGAGGGTCCTTGATTTCCACAGGGGGTTCTTCTGGGTTTCGGTTCTCCAGTTCTGGGAATAATTTAGACCGGACCAGTGACCTGATGTTACGGGTAAAAAGCATAAAAGAAAGAGTTACAAGAAATACCACAGAAAGATAAAATCTATCATCAAAGTCTTCACAGATGATCAAGACAGCAGCAGTGTCTCTTGGCCATTAGCATCATTTTATGTCTTGGATTGTAGCTAACTTTGTAAAACACACAAACTACACTTTAGACTTGCTATCCATCTTGCTATATAGACTTCTTTAAGTAACTGTTAATCTATTCTGGATCTAAAAAGAAGATTCAATAAAGACTCCCAAGACCATCATTGCCGATATGAAACAGGAAATACTGACCAAAGGATGGTAGGATCGCTGCTCTGGCGGCTCAGGTGGTAGGATAAGGCCAGGAGTAGCCCACAAAATGCGGAGAACAGTACTGGAACATGGGCATCCCCCCACGGTGCCTGATGGAAAAAAGGGGGGTAAAAAAATCAAATAGACGACTGTAATAGGAAAAACACGTTCAAACTCTTCCATGTCATGTTCAGTAACTTCACACCTGACACTAACATGATCACACATTAACAGCTCCACGTACATGTGTAATTGCACAAAAGATGCACTGAGACAGGATTACTCAAGACTGTTGCCCACATTCTGAAAACCCATAAAGTCAGTATTAGTTGGGTGTTGGATGTCTTTTGGCGACTTGGCTTGCCTGAACATGTCAAGGAATAGAAACACAGCTTGCACTGTTTTGATTTATTCTTTTAATTTCCAGCTGAATAGTCAGGGGAAGTGCATTTCTACCTTTTACCAGTTAAAAATCAAACCCACTTGTCACTGAAATAATATCGTTTTACAGTACACCGTCTTATTTCTTTATATTTTGCTTCGAAGGAGTCAGACCTGTAATTTTTAAAGTGATCTTGAGCAATAGGTATCCAGGCTTTCAGAAGAGCTTTCACAAGTTTTTTCTTTGGCCATTGGCTGCTTTTTCATTCATTCAGGCCAGTCCTTGGACAAGAATGTTCTGTTAAGCCACTTAGCACTGACCAATGAATAATTTGACCATACCCCCCCCCCAACTCAACGTAGGGGTGCTCAACAGGCAACTTGGCAAAGAACAAACTTTATGTACTTTGTTACTTGTTTGAATTTCTTTAGTTGAATCTACAAAAATGGCATCGATAACATAGCTTGACAGACATAAAATAGTATTTTTACAGCAACAATGAGATTTCCAAAGAGGTATTAGTTGAAAACTTGTATCATAGAATGGTTTGCAGCTTGTCCTTATTTGAGGAAACTGGACAAGTATATAGAAATGCAAACAATAGAAAGTAGATGCACAAATGGTATGAATTTGAAAACCTTACATCGCCTCACTCTCTAGTTAGTTATCGTATTCACGACACCTGCTCGCCCATCAGCCTTTTACAGCTGAGCGCTAAAAATTACAGCAATGCTTGCCTAGGAGGTCATACTATTAAAAAAATAAAGGTGTTCATACTAAATATTGACTATCAAGCTCATAAGAATTGTACAAACTCCATTTTTGCCCTGCATATTTCCTCAATTTTCAATAAATTGCTGCAGAAGAGGGTGGTGGCTCACACACATAATACTGTATGTCTGCATAGATGCCAAGCAGGGAAGTGACACGCAATCACAAATGATCACTTGAGACATATGTGGAGAGTAAGCCGTCTACCTGTGATCAGATCACCCATGACGCACATTAATAACAGGTGCGAACTGGGACAGTCAGTCGGTTCAACTTACATTTATGGCACCGAGGCAAAATCCATACAGCAGGGCAGCCACCAGCACACTGCGTATGAGGCTGTACAGAGATGAAAGGGGGCTGGTAGTGGCTGAGGAAAGAATACAGAGAGATCAGACACAATTAGGCTGGTATGGGTGAGACACAACGACACAAACGATAGACAACTCTCATTATTCTGTTTGGGCAGAAATACTCAAAGTATTTGTTTTTACTAGTTTCTCTGAGCAATGGACAAGCAGAATCTCACACATTTTTTAAATGTTTATTCGCATTGTGGAATGTGTTCAAATAACCACATGGTTTTTAAACTGTCCTCCTAAAAATTGTCTAACACTTTCAACTTCCAAGTATTCGATTATCCCATTCGTGTAATAATATTCTTACCAGTTCCACCAAAAATGTGCATGTCAATCTGCTCCAGCAGACACATCACAAAAGTGTTGACCTGAGGTAGCAACCCAAACAGGAAAATGACTGGGAAACACAGGGCAAACACTGTTGGATGAAAAGAGGGGGAAATTGTGTTTAAAAATAGGTTACAGTTTAAAAACCCACTAATCCTCCTCCTGCATAAAGTAGTGTTATAATCAGGATATATTCAGGGCTATTTAATTAACACTGCAATAAGAAAGATTATTATTATTATAGATTATTATAGAAAGATACCTATTCTGGCATGTAGCAATGCTAGCACTGTCAATCTGAACATCAACCTGATGTAAAAGAATCCATGAATAATACTAACCAATGAGCACATCCCTGACACAGAGCAGGAATTGCGCAGAGAAGATGATGATGCCATAGAGGGAGAAGGGCTGCAGACTTCCAGAGCGCCCAGATAAGTCAAAGATCCAGATCATCACACAGCATAAGCAGAAGTAGACTGGCCGACTGTACACAATGATCCAGTTATGCCCCTTTTACATAACAGACAAGGAGAGAAACAACGTTATACCATAATTTTAAGGTCAAAAGTATTTTATAAAATGTGGATTCCTAAATCTACTACTCACATGCATGGGAGAGGCTGCATCTGGCTGTACACTCTAAAACAAAGAGGCAGGAAATTTAGGCTTTATGTCTTTCACGTGTATGTTAAAAACAGGAATGACAATTGCTTGGCTCTAGCTAACCAGGTTAACTGCAAATTGTTGTGAACCTTGGACTGGATTTTGAGCACTTAGTCTTCCTACAACAATGATGTTAAAAGATTGCTTTAAAACAAGTCCAGTATCATATTACTGGAGCCTTATTTTAAATTGCACAATTATTGTACTCTTGACAGAGGATGCGTTGTAAGAGAAAGTCTTATAACGGTCTTACGTAGGCTAAGTCTCACAACCAGTCGTTTTTCCCCCTTTTTTCTTTCAAATAAACATCAAATCTCTAAGCTCTAAGTAATATTAAATTCGACAGGATATGATTTTGCCAAATCTCCACCTGCGCGATCCGTTTAGAGATTTTCACAGAACCAAACGGGGGTTCAGAGTTTAGTTTAGACTGAGCACTTATATGTTATGACATTGTAAGAACACAAGTTTTGGTCATACAGTGACCATTATGAAGTTACTTGCTGAAGACTTTTGGTAAGAGAAACAACATAAATAAGAGGTACCTTCAGTAAGGAGTACTGGCAACTAGCAATGACCAGGCAGAACTGGAAGACCCAAATGTCCCTGAAAAAGCCTTGGAGCAGCAGCAGGAACCCCAGGAATGCCACCAGGCTGGCCAGCACCACAGCAAACACGTTCTCTCCCACACGGCGGTTCCTGGGAAAGTAAGGTGCAGCAGTACATATTTGAGAAACCTCAAAATTAAATTTTAAATTAAAATTAAATTAAATTTTGTCTTTGACTTGTAAATAAAATGTGCTTCGTGAGAAAAAAATTAAAACAAATGTGTATTAAGTGTTAAGTCAATATCCTACTGGACATAAGTCCTGTGACAATGAGGAGGTTCATCCATTACAAACAAAACAACCCATTAAAAAAAAAAAACACAGAGTATCAGTATTACAGTAAAACCTTAAAGTTTCATCTAAATCAATTTACAATGCATCCTGTATAATAGCATGCCACAAGTTTCTATTTATTTGAAAGAAAAACACAGGATAACATTTTTCTGAGTTGTTGTTTAGTGAAAATATATTAAATAGATCCTTTAAAAGAACTTCGCTTATGAATGAAAATCTTTTGCTTCAGTGTAAGAGGCAAAGCAGCCTTCAGAAATGATACAGTGTGAACAAATTTGTTGGACTTGTTAATCCATCTTCTCTATCAATTCTCAATCAAAACCATGGACCTGTTTAAAAGTAAACTCAGTTAAAGTTAAATATTTACTTGAAATGATAATTTGTCAAAACAAAAACAAAAACAAATATTGTTATGTATTAATTATTTGAGGGGCAACAGAGTACATTTTGTACATTTTTCTTTGCTGTCACAGAGAAAAAGTAACTAAATAAAATGTAACCCATTCTCTTTTCCAATGTTTTGTCTTACCTGTCTAATAAGGCAAGCAGAGCCAGTCGATCATATCGGACTCTCAGCCACTTTCCAGGCAGCACCCAAAAGCGATAGTACTGTTTAGGTTTGGCTTTCTCCTCAATCATCAAAGTGTTTTCTTGGGACTCTTGTAGAGACTCGTGATCCAGATCAAACTAGGTAAGAATTCAGAGATTGTGTGAATTAGGAAACAGGATCTAGAAGGACCGTCTGTGATAGTTAGCTTAGATGTGCCGACTGATGTCCTATTTGGAATAATCAATGAAGCACTGCTAACCTCGGGCATCTCCAGAGGCACCCTGCGCACCTGCATCCCCTGTAAAGCCCCTTGTCTGGGCTGTAGCATGGACAGGACTGGTGCCCCTTCTGGGACCTCAGTGGATGTGAAGCTTGAAGATTGGGACTGCCTCTCCCTTTCTCTGCAAGTGTAAAATTTCACAGCCTTGAATGTAGCTGTTAGTAATGTTTTAATGACAACAATAACTCTCGTAGTCTGTAGAAAAGAAAGACACTTGGCAATAAAAACTTTATAACTTACTGAACTGGGTCCTCATAGCCGCCTCCAGCAGGTCCAAATGTGTAGGACCTCTTTACTCCTGTTATATAACAGAGACACAGCAGAAATGAATACCCTCAACAGTGTAAAATCTGCAATCACAGACAGAGTATACAATAATGCAATCTGACAAGTGATTTTCTTTATGTAGATTCAAATACCAGTGACCATTACATTACAATTACTTTACATAATGCTTCAAAATAATAGCTCAAATAACAGACTGGTAACATTTCAAGGTAGCAAGTCCTAAGAATCGGTACTCAAGGAGAGTCCACTGTTCATGAAGAGTTAGATGGAAAAAATGACACCAGTCTCATATCTGCCCATTTAATAATAGGATAAACAGAATGACTGTCTAGACAAGACAAGGTACTTACCACTCTCATCATAGAAATAGTGCACTGCCCCTTCTGATGTGTCGTCAAATGTGGAAGCCTCATGGATGCCACTGCGGGGTAGTAGAAGTGAAGAGGCAAACTGTAAGGCTGAGGGAAGTGTACGGGTGCGTGAATGAGAGGAGGTCCGAGCTCGCTGGAGGTCCTGGAGACTACAGGAAACAAACAAATGAATACAGCAGTTAATCTGAATCCTAAACTCAGTCCTCCTAAAGCTTACCTGCTCCATGAGCTATACTTAGAATTATTTAAAATTAAATTAAAAATACGACTTTATATAGACAAAATTTTAATCTGGGCTGTTATTCTTATGTCCATTATAATGTAAAAATACTAATATGGAAGGCATGGTAGAAAGAAAACCAAAAAGAAAAGTTGAGGACAAGCGCAAACAAACATATAGGGACATCTTTGCTTAGATGACAAACCTGGGAGGTGATCCCATGGTAGATGGTGGTGGTGTAGGGTTGCTCCCAGCATTGTGTCTCCTGCGTATGGCCTGGGTCCTCTTTACACTGCTGACTGATTCGTGTTTGCCCCCTTCCTCCGTGGCCATTGCTGAGGAAAGTTTATCATTTACATCACATCGTCAGTGTACATAATGCACATATCTAAGATTTAACTATAACTGCATTTTATCTTAATTCAGAACTTAGAATGTCCTTATGTTATTTATTCATTCATTAAATAAATATGTACAAAGCTTAAGAGATAGTTAGGTTTCACACACCAGACTATTAATTAAAATTAATTTATTATAAATTTTTCAAAGCATGACTCCATGTTAGCAGCAAGGACATGGGTTAATGAAAAGATTTTGCCTCAATGTGTTAGGGGTGATCGGTTATTGAGGTCTCAGCAGTGAGGTGGTAATCAGGGTTTAAACACAATAATTTATACTCATCTTACTGATGCTTCTTATTTTTGTATTAGTAGTCTTTTTGGTCATCTTTCATTACTAAACATTGTTTTAAATACTCCCATTTTATAAAAAAGAAAAAAAATCTGAACAGAATTGTAATTGAGCACAACAGTATTATTTACCAGCAGCACATATCTCACTCTGAATTTTTCCAAACTGTCAAACCAAAAAAATTATTTAAAATGAAGACAGTGAGTGAATAACAAAGAAATCAGATGCTATCAGCCATCTCATTCTCCTCTCCTATGCTGCTGATGTGGATTCATTAGATTTTGCTGCTAAAGAAAGAGCACAGCTGCAGCCTAAGCCAAATTGGCAATTTGCAGAGGTAAATTAAGTTAGCAGTTAGTGTTTATAGTGAAGCTTATGTTTTAACTTCTTTATCAAATTAGCCTAACAAGCGCTTTTTGAGTGTTTAAAATATTCATATAATTTGTTAAACAGACAATTTAATAAAACTTTATTGGGTTTTCATTCAAAGTTATTTATTCGATTAACAGTTTTGTAAACCATCTTTTAGTGCAGATGGGAACACCTCCTAAACAACTATGTCTTTGCTAAAAGACATAGTTGACACATTGACCATAAATGGCACCAAAAGATGGTAGAAATGGCACCAAAAGATGGTAGAAAATATTTTGCATAGTTTCTTCACATTCTCATGACTCAGGTACAAAGAAATGTTTAGGTACTGCACCCATTACACTTATTGGTCGGGTAAAAGCTGGATGATGCCTGAATGTTTCTGGTAAACTTGCATAATAAGGAGTTCTACTAAAATAATAAAGTTTAAGCACAGCAGACAAAATTTTAATTAATACTTCCAACTTTCTCTAACACTGTGCTTTAGTTACCTTTCACTATTCCTACAGTAGGCATATGTGTGACTAGTCGACTAACCGACTAATCGTTGCTGTTGTCACTAGTTGGTACCAGACTTACTAGTGGTTTAATCTAATTGTTAAACTTTTAATCAATGCCAAATGTCGGTATATTATTGGGTCCTAAATGTTATGCACCCATTTGCCAACAAATGGCACATCATTGTTGGGAAACTAAATCTGTTAATCTAGGCCTGATCTTTCTGTTAACACTATTAGAATGAGATCATTGATACAAGCAGTTGAAAGGAGCTTTCTCCATAAGGTGGATGGGCTCTGGCTTAGTTATAGGGTAAGGAATTCAGTTATTCGGAAGGGGTTCAAAGAAGAGCAGCTACTCCTTCACATTGAAAGGGGACGGCTAAGGATGTCTGACTGACTTTAGATAAGCAGAAAAAAATGGATGGATGACTTATTGTTTTATTTTAGATTTTAACTTTTATTGAAGTGGATGTCATGAATTTCGAACAGTGTGCATCATTCATAATGCTTGGGACTTTTAAGTCGTGATTTATTAGATGTTAATTTGTCATATTTTAGTGGAACGTGTTTGGTTTTGTAGCATCTTTAACATCGGTTTATTTTAAGTGTTTTTCATCTTTGATGTCTGTCTGGAGTATAATGTGTAATGTTGATAATGCATGCTGCAAGGTGCTGCACATTTAAGCGGCATGATTCATCACTGAAGAATGTGATAAATGGTTTCAAATACCTATGTTATTAATTTTTATTAATAGTTATTAATTAAAAGTTTCTCAAATGGAACTTATGAGTGGTGTTAAGTTTCAGACTAGTCGGTTAGTCTCTTTTTTTCCTCATTTAGTCATCTAAGAAATTGGGAAAAGCCCTAGTATAACACACAGTGGAAACACCTGACATTAATACATACAGTATATAGGTAAAAGCTGCTCAGTCGTGGAAGACCATGCCACAAAAATGCTGGTGCAAAGTTTTTGTGCTGATGGTTTTGTGCTGGGGGCTCTGGAACTCTGCAGTTATTGACTCAAAAGAGCTTTGGAGACTTTTGCGCACTATATGCAGTCAGTGAGCCAGTTCTATAACTTTACACAGTTTGAGCCTTCATTTCTGTGGTTCCTAAATGCTTCCAATTTGCAATAATACCACTTACTGATAGTGGAATATCTAGGATGGAAGCAATTTCACAAACTGACTGGCATGCTTGAACTCAGTGAGCTCTTTAGAATGAGCCATTCTTGAAAAAATGTTTCTCAAGGCAGACTCCTTGGCTATGGGTTTGATTTTATGCCAGTCTGGCAATGGGAGTGAAAACGCCTGAATTTAAAGATTAAGAGGGACTTTTGTCCATATAGGGTATTATGTTACACAATGTTAAAATAATCTGATTAAATAGAATAATCTAAAAAATAAATTTGAATAAAATATTATTTTCTAAATGTTTTCTTTATTCTTGTTCCTGTGCACAAAACAGACACTTCAAAGCAGATTCTGTTACATCTGTAAATTTGAATGTGTTCTTTCAAACCCCAATTTCATGCTTTATTCCGTAAAGATACAGTTATACCTTTGTTTTGCCTGCTTAATTTCGAGCTTAGTTTTGTGAGGATTTTGTTAATAGTTTTGTTTTTTTTACGACGGGCCCAGGGTAACTTAATTTCTTTGAAGCTCAAGTGCGGTATCTCACTATGGTAAGTGCCCCTCTGGCATGACAAGCCACAGAAGCTCTTATCACCAAGACCATGGGGTCCAGGCATTTTTAGTGTTGTTGTTCTATGTGCCACTACTACACCATAAAGCAACTAACTCATGACTAAATTTAATTAATTCAAAAGGTCAAATAATTTTGACTAAATAAATAAATATCAGTCAGCATTTTTCCATGTTTTTTTAATCTATTGATGCCTTACTATCACTGTCCAGTTGCATGGGCAAAGTGCAGTGAGATACCTCATTCAGTTTTCAAGGAACCGGGGTTAACCCCTTGACCCACACAAAAGGTCAGCCACCTCTGGCTCATTCCCCAAATGGCAGGGGGCGAAAGGCTAACAGCTCCTGTGCAGGGCAGCTATAGGTAGAATCTCTAACATCAGGCATGAAGGCAGCATTAGGGTGCAAAACCTCCCTATTACAGTTGAAAACTACAGACATGATGTGTGGGTAGATAGAGCATGTAACTTACAGTTACTGTTATTTTTCATTGATGCTAAAGCAAGCTGTAAAAAGACTAAGACTAACTCTAAAACCGTAGTTAAATCTCTTTGGTGCATTACCAAAGCCAACATGGCAGCCTGACATTCCAGACAAATACTTTAATAGTGGAAAATGCTCTTCCCTTATCTAGCAAAACCTGAAGGAGGTCTAACACAATTCTAACAGCACTGATAAGAAATTTTGTTCGTAGCTGCACATCTCTCAAATACACACCCTCATAAAGTCAGAATACAGAAACTGCTCTTGCACTCTGAATGGTCTCAATCAACCTCAGGGGGAGACCCAACTCATTTAAATTTAGCCTTTCAGGTGCCAGTCTCAGCTAACTGCTCTGTGACACTTGTGACACCAGGCCCCTGTGCAAAAGCAGTGTCCACCGCCGGCTGTGGAGAAGACAAGTTAGATCCATCATCCATGGCCCGCTGGGCCAATATGGAACAATCAAAATCAAAGAGAGCCACTGCTCCCTCAACCTGCTCAGGGAAACTCTTATAGCAGTGCGCCTGGCCATGAGTGAGCTCCCCTAATGTTTTGCCCTCAATTTTTTTTAGGGAAAAGAAAAGAGGACATTGTGTTTTTGTATGATGCAAACAAATATACAAATACACCTTCAGACGTGGTGGACTATTGTAGGATTGAGTCTCCACTCCCCATAGAGTGGATTTCCTCTGTAGCTCCGCTCCAGTGTTCAATGCACTGGGAACATGCGTCACACATAATGACAGGAGGTGTTCACTGCTCCACACAATCAGAGTGTGAGCCAGGCTGTGTAATGTCACACAGCAAGTGCCTCAGACAGTCTGTATACACAACTGTTGTTATACTGTCTCTCCTAATCAGGACATAACAATTTTTCAGCAAGAAATGCCCCAAAGCCAAAAAACCTGCCGTCAGCTCCAAGTAATTTATATATATGTGCGACAAAGCCTCTGGGGCTAGGTGCCATTTATGGCCCTCCACTTGAAAACAGCACGCCACCCAATCAATGAAGCATCTAGTTTTCCTCATAACCACCTAACCTAAGGGGAACTGGCGGTGAACACTTTTGGGTCTCTCCGGTAATAGAGAGCCAGAAGATATCTGGGAGAAATTCGGCTGAGATGATGTCTCACATCCAGCTGCAGGGTGGACACACAGAGCTGAAAATCCTGCATCGCCAGCAACCCCTGAAGGATAACAGATTATGCAGGGCATCAGCCCCTCCAAGTGCAAACAAGCTCTTAATGAGACCATACTTCCTTTGCAAAACAGATTGAGGTTCTGGTGAAATTTCTACAGAAAATCTTACAACAGAAAAGCCGAAAAAGAAACACTGCATTTTACAATTACCTGATAAAATACGAGCCTATGAGAGTTGCAAATCATTGCAACATAGTCTTTTCTTGCTATTTGCTCTTATTGCAGACTTGTCTGATAGTGACACTGTAAACGTATTGAAAATGAAAATTAAGTTGAAGGAATACACTGGAGTAGATCCAGCAGGCGCTACTGAGACATAAGTAGAAGTAGACATAACAGGCGTTCTACAGTGATCTAAATATAGCAGCTCCACTTACAATGGTGCAGAGTATAATATATCTTGAATGGGTTTACAGGCATGATTTTTGATTTTTCCAGAATCATTTCCAGAGCTTTCTGATCACACCTCATGGTTACTTGGAACTAAAAGTAAAGTAATGGCATTTCAGCTGCTCTCTTATTTCCAAAGGGATTGCCACAGCACATGGAACCCATGTTTGATTTGGCACAGACTTCATATCAGATGGAGTTCCTGACACAACCGTCACCTCTATACTGGCTTGGGTATAGTGCACAATCTGATATCAATGTGCCAATGTTGTTCTAGGATCACCAAAGCTAATGATGGGCCAGGTTCATCATTGCAAGTGACCAATCACACTGTTGTGATGTCATGGTTTTGCGACGTGGAAAGAAATTTGGACCAAACTCTAACCTTAACTCTATAATTATAACCGTAACTATAACCCCATAACCCATCCTAAACCACAACCACCCCTTTTTGGATTTTAGTAAATATTGGCAGTTTTTTTCCCTATGACAATATAACTTGCAATGTTGAACCTGGACCAATATTAATTATGATGACCACGGACAACACCAACACAGGGATCATATCAGATACATCTAGTTAGATCACAGTACACTAGCTTGTGAGACCCTAAGGCTGGGTTTGTGTCTCTTTGCTATCTTAATAAAATCTTTCACAAATAAGGTATATGTATTAATCACTACACCATGGAGTCATTACTCGTGATTAAATTAAGTACAAATTAATAGTGGTCTGTCATCAAATATATTACAGAAATAAAAATATCAGCATCAAATTTGATGCCTTACAAATAGGCCTTACTATCAGCGACTCCCTATGAAGGTTAACTTTCTTAATTAGTTAGACCTCCAAACCATGATGAAAACTGTTTCAGTAGGGTAAGTTAAAACATATATTCTTGACTGAAAATTTGCAAACTCACCACCTCCAACAGCCCCCTCTTCAACCAGTTCTCCTGTTCTCCAGCCCATCTGGTTGCCAGTCCAAGAGCCTCCAAGTGAATCCAGGCGATGATGGTGAGCTCCAGCAAAGCCATCAGAGTGTATAGTCCGGGCTTCCAGATCAGACTTAGAGATGGTGAGAGTCCGAGGTGCAGGCGTGGAGGTGGAGGGCATTGCAAGCAGAGTAGAGGGAAGAGCCACTGCATTGCTCTGGCTTCCACCTGCCCCATCCATACTTAGCACTCTTGCGTGAGTCTTAGCACTAGCGGTGCTAGAAGAGCGTTGAGCAGCACGAGGATGTGAGGGGCCAGCAGTTTCGGGTAAATCCCCTTCCCTTGGAGTAGGCAGTTGAGCAGCAGGGGGAAGAGTCGATGTAATGCCAGTGTTAGCAAGGTCTGGAGAGTAGCAGGAGGTAGAGGAACTAGAGTCATCATCATCATCGTCATCATCATCTGAGCTGTATCGGCGCTGAGAGCCCAGGCTAGAACCTGCACTCATGTCACTGCCGTCGTCCTCGTCACTGGAATCCTCAAACAAACTTTCACTGTAAGCCTTAGTGCCGAGTCGATTGCGCACTGGTATGTAATCTCTGTGTTGTCTATGATTGTGGTGACGCCTGTAAGAGCCACAGTCAAAACTACTACTGCCAGCTCCAGCGCGCCTTCTTGGAGCTTTCCTTCGGCCTGGCCTGTGCCCCATGCTACCGCCGCTGGCCCGCAGCAGCTTTAAGTCTTTAGGGCGTACAACCTGCTGGGACTGCAGAGCAGGCTGCTCAGACAGTAAGAATGGGGTAGAAGATATGGGCAGAGCAGGCTCAGAACACACCAGACCCAGGGCCAGCCCTGAGGGCACTGAATTGGTCTGCCGAGGTGGGGGTAGAGGAGGAACTGGGACATTCCTGTCTAATTCACAAACCTCTGAGTGGCCACTACTTGAAGGGGAAGAGTTCTGGAGAGGAGGGGGCTGTGCAATATCAGAAGGTACAGATGGCAGATCTTCTCCTTCAACAAGTGTCCGGTCTAGCCCCTGGCTGAGGGAGAATTCTTTGGAAGGGGAGCGTAGTAACACACTGTCTGACAGATTGTCAGTATCACTGCCATCTTGCACTGCTGAATCCTCTGTGGGCTTGTGGATGTCAGACCCTATCTCTGGTGCTGAGGCAGAAACTTGTCCATCTACAGGCCGCGACTGGCTGAATGAAGGACTTTCCAGCTGAGTTGAATCAGTTTTTTCACTGCGGTAACTGCTAACAGTGCTTAGCGTCTCACGGTCTGTGGTAGCTCCACCAGCACTGAAACAACTGTCTGTTGATCCAGCAGCTAGTGCTACTCCGCTGCGGCTGCCGGGGTGCTCAGTCCCAGGAGCAAAAGCCACAGGGTCAAGGCCTAAACCCAGCAGATTTTCACTGAGTTCTTCACTTAAGCTACTCTTTATAAGAGGGCTTAGGGGAGTATCTCCCAAACTCTCAGATTCAGCAGAGGGGCCAAGGGGAGAGTAAGCCCCCAAATCATTGTCCTTGGAACTCTGATGAGACAACTGTTCTGTTAACATCTCCACTTCTTGCAAGTGTTCTTTCTCGCCTCCATCTTCTTGACTCGAGGGTGAAGGGGGGATAGACAAGGCTCCAGGTTCTTCAAATCCAGCTGACACCCCAGATACTCCTACAAGACCTTGGAACTCACCTCCAAGAGCGGCAACAATGCAGGATGAGACCCCATTCGGAGCCCCTGTACGGTAAGAAAACCAAACATTAGACTGAAATGCACTTTTGCAAGCTGTAACACTGACATTGTGAATTATGTTTCTCAAGATTCCATTTTTTTCCCCCTTTCCTAAATTTGTATGAAAATACTGATATACTTACAGCCTGACTTATACAGGAAGGATTAAACATTGTTTCCAGTATCTAATGCTCATTTCTAATCAGTGAAAAATAACAGACTTACTAATTGGGTCCTGGGAACTCTGACGTAGGATCTCACGTTGAGCTGACGTGACAATCACATTATTGCTTCCTTGTTCTCGCATTAACTCTTTGATATCTGAAATAAAAGGAAATTAGTAATTACAAATTTAAAACATATGCTTGGATAAAAATGTCAGACTATCTATTATATACATCATGATTTAAAATAAAAGTATGGTATGCAGAATTAAAACATTTAGTTGCTTACCCTTAGTACCCCCTGAATCCTCCAACTGAGGCAAGAATTCCTGAAGAGTAAGAAAAAATATACACAATGCTTTAAACCACCTGATCCACATGATTATGCATTACGAAACCATAAGAACATCGCTAAGTACTTAAAAAAATCCCCCTTAGGTTGGTACTGAACTAAAAAAAATCTTGCAAACTACTATTATAGGCATACTGATCATGGAAAATACAAAATTTTTTAACCTGGCACTAAGCCACGGGAGGTTCAGACCAATTAGCATTTAATGAGGAGCTACGAGTTAGAAAGATCATAGTAACAAGTGTACTTAGGTTAAACAGTAACTTGGTTTATTCAATCATCTGCTGTCTATTTTTTTAATTTTTTGCCTGTAGCCATACCACCCGCTAGCTTTTAAAGCTTGCTACATGTTGTAGTTTGCTTCACTGGTTGAAGTTCCTTGTGCTGACGCTGACAGACAGATGTAGTATTTTTTCTGAGCCGTTTTAAAAAAGGAGTCTAAGAAAAACATCTGACAGACCAAATTAATGAATTAAAAAAATTCTAATAGGTAGAACTGGAGAAATGTTGGAAGCCAGAAGAGAGAATGTTGCATGCTAGTAAATATGGTAATCCTCACCGACACTTGGTTTAATCCAAACAGAGAGTGCTGGGAGCTGCAACGCACTGGGGGTGTTGAGTTGACTTTCCGAAACACAGTCATCTCTACACCAACATGACTATCCCTGTGAAATAGTCACATGCAGGAAGAAAAAAATTTCAAAGAATTCAGCAAGTCACAACATTACAACAGGCAAGTTATCTTTAAGACACATCACATTACCTGTGCTGATTCCCCTCATGAGCACCTGACCCCTCTTCTCCTTCTTCTGTCCTTGGCGCTTCAGCTGTTAGTGAGGCCTGCTTTTCTCTACAATCTCTCCAAGGTCGAACATTGCATGAAGTCGGTAGTTTACCACTTTAATGGCAGTAAAAAATACAGCAACCACAGCAGAGTACACACCTGCCACCAACAAGCTTGGAGGAAGAGCCTGACAAAGAGTTGGAATTTAAAGAGAGGAATTACAAAAATGAGACCAGGCAGTCACGTCAAAGAACTAGAACCAGGAAGGAAGCTTAATTGGAAATGAGGTGTTAAATATAGCTGGATATTTCAAACTTATTATGGAATTGTTTTAAATCAGGATCTTAATTTAACCACACAAGTTCAGGCAGACACCCTTAGTTTTTATTTCCCCTATTGTTACAAGCACTAGAAGTTAAACTATAAAGTTATTATCCCATGCATATGTGCTGAATGAGTCTCTCATACAGTTTACATCATTAAAAAAAATTTATGTTATTCAGAACATAGTATTTGACCCATTTTACACATGATAATCCTGGGAGATGATCAAGTCAGTTGAAGTTGCCTATGTGTAAAAAGGGCTTGGGCATGTAAGTAAGAAACGGATTATTAAACTTCTTTGAGGTAAATTTGTGATTTGACCTATATAACTGAAATTACTTGAAGCTATCATGTGCATCATGGCTAACTTCTGAAAACTGATTTAAAAGGATTTGTGCATTATTTTGGTAGCTCCTATTTTTATTTGGTGATGGGAAAATGAACTTACCATGTACAGAAGAAAGGGGAAAGCCAGGAGAAATATCCAAAGGTAGAGGTGGAAGCAGTTGGAGAATGTGCTCTGGTGGGGATCCACATACCACCCTCCAGTGAGCGAAGCCCACACGCCCTGCCGCAGTATCTGAAGAGCTTGGGAACCCATCTCCACCTTCAGGTTCAACTAAAAGTTGAAACGCTTCCCCCAAGGCTGTAGCTCAAAAAACTGTGCAGCAGTTTGAGCCACGGTATCTTGTGTCTACGATGGCACGTCCATGGGGCATGGCAGGTTGACCAAGACTGTTTCATCAAGCACAGCAGTTTTGTGTCTTAAATATATGCATACACTTCAGCTGAGATAAAGAGTCCTTGCATATTCTTGTGCCAGTATAAGCTCCCTCCCTGCACCAGCGTTGCCACACTCTAGCCTAATCCTCGGTGGGTAATCAGCAGAGTGACTTTTTGACACACTGGTAACCCAATGACTGCACGAACAAGTGCTCATCTGTGAGAGAGATTACAATTAGTCAGTTTTCTTTTATGAGGCTTCACTTTAAACACTGGATTTTATGAAAAAACAATTTTGAAAATCTAATAAAAAATCACCAAATACGTTTAGTGTTGCTCTTTTTGTTTCAGGTGCAACTTATAACGTCTATTTAGTTTGTTTTACTTTAACATTTTACTCTTTTCTTTCATCTGTCCTTTACTTAATTACATTAAATCACAGGACACTAATTATCCTTTATTGCAATTGAAGTGACAGAATCGTTTTAGTAATCGATAAATGCAAAAGAATAACATAAGCTAGCAATGGCACGTGAAACAATGATCATAACAAACATAATTTGCCATTAGATGTCTTTCACACAAACAAAAACAGCTGTATGTTTATTTTCCGACAGCCTGAACTCCCTATGTTCACGTCCAGGCCATTGGTGTGCCAGCTAGATTAAGTTTTGTGACAGGCACTAGCAAGCTAACTGGCAGCTCAACGTATATTACAAAGATTTCTGTGCATTTCTCACCTCTGGTCAGCCGCCAGTGGTTTCAGTGACCTCAGTGAATATGATAACATGACCTAAACCCGAAGATTATCTCCTCAAACTGACTGACAGACAACATTAGGATACCTAATGCTAGTTACCGGCTAATGCTAGGCCGCATATGCAAGCATTTCTATCTTGATGTCCCTATCGCTGACTGGGTAACTGTAACGTCACCCTAAAACAAGACAGCTTAACGCTAACCGCTAATAGGTAGGTGAAAGTCATTAGCTATTATTATCTCACGCTGGCTTGACAGATTTAATAATTGTGCTCACAGTGAGATGTTCTCCGATTTTGGATCCCAGCATAGCTCATAGTTAGCAATAGCTGTCCAGGTTGGCTTATATCCTCCTTCCGCATCCAGTTCATGCAAAATCTCAGAGCTTTCCGTCTCAGGATGCTAGCTAGGAAGGAAATCGGCTGTTAAAAAACTGTAGCTTCACTTTTTGCTGGCGTTAGCTAACTTATCATTTTTCCCGAGAGGCCGTGCTCCTCTTTGGCATGACTGGGTGACAAACATCATGTATGGGGAGCCGTGGGCCCCTCTCATGACGAACAACAAATGCTTCTTGGTATAAACGGACCCTATTTAAAAAAAACTAAAACTAAAACTAAACAAAAACAAAAAATGTTTCAACGAGCTAGCTCACTGGGTAGCTAGCTCTGCTAACAACTAGTTGACACACGCACGCAAGCACGCACGCACGGCCGCAAAGTGAGTGAGAGACCGAGAGAGATTCCCATGGCGCTGATTGGCCATGTGTACTGACGTCATGAGGAGGACTTTTTCTTCTTCTTCTTCTTTTATTTTAAAATATTCTTAAAATGTAATGTTAGTACAAACCAATCAACCACAAAACTACCTAAACAAATTAATAAAAATAAATAGGTCCTGAATGTTTACTTTCAGGTTCTGGCATTCATGTAGACGTTTCTTATATATGGGTTTACCAGCTAGCTCAGGTTAATGTAGGCCAAGCTAACCCCCATATAAGCCAGCCACACTGCAAAACTGCTCCCTACAATCCCAAAAGACCCTCACCTTGCTAATGGTTCAGTTCCAGATGCCGCCTGACAACCCCAGTTGTCCATGCTTGAAGAGATGAATTGGACCTACATATAGGTAGGTAGCTGATTTTGAGATAGGTAAAAAATTTACATTTATATTTTATATTTATTCTTTATGAATAGTATAGAACTCGCATTTGTGTGCCATTCTGCAACATTAGCCAACGATCTCTTGTTTTTTATGCCAGTACACATAAACTCTCTGACCATCTTTGTCTGTAAAATTGCCTATTTATTGAGGGCATGTTAAAAAAAAAAGTTCTTGTGCAAATATACTATATTGCCCAAGGTATTAGCTCATATGCCTTCACACACATATGAACTTGACTGACATTCTTAATCGAAAGAGTTTAATATGTTCGCCCACCCTTTGCAGCTATAACTTTGCAGAAAGTTGGTGACCTCTGTGCACTATGCGGAGCGCATGTTCTTGCGGTGTACAGTGGCTTCCTCCCACAGTCCAAAGACACAAATAGTCTGTCACTGTCTTAATCCTGGTGACCCATCCAGGATGTACCGTTCCAGTCCCACTGTGATCCTGATTTGGATAAGTGGAAGAGCATGGATGCACTCATTTTCTCTCAATTTACAGAGTTATGTGGAGGGAGTGATGCCTGAGTTAACATCACGGCTGTGGGAAGATGACACATAGCCAAGGTTAAATGTCAAGATATGAAGTACGGAAGCGTAGAGCTGCCACCCAGGCAAAAGAAAAATACAAGTGTATCACGTTATAACGTGAAAAGTTTATTGTTCTAACAAGATACTTTTCCTGTTTGTACAATATACTATCATGTTTGTACAATATACTATCATGTTCGTACAATATAATATTTATATTGTACGAACGTGATAATTATGTATATTGTAATAACGTGATATTATGTTGTTCAAACGTGAAAGGTATATTGTACAAACATGATAGTATATTGTACAAACAGGAAAAGTATCTTGTTAGAACAATAAACGTTTCACGTTATAACGTGATACACTTGTATTTTTCTTTTGCCTGGGTGGCAGCTCTACTCTTCCGTAATGAAGAGAAGCTATGAAACACATATAATTACTTGTGAAGTCCTTGGAAATAACTATATAGTAATTACAGTAAAAAGAAAACCTTGATTGAGCAGTGGTTGCTCATTTCATAAAATGTTATTAATCCCAAAGGAAATTAATCATTGATGGTCATCTGCTCGCACACACACACACACACACACACACACACACACACACACACACACACACACACACACACACACACACATAAAAAAATATGTTAATTAAAATACACACTTTGAGGTAGGCTTGAGCAACCCCACCCCGTGACCCTGAATTGGATAAGCAGAAGAGAATGGATGGATGGATAAAATACACTCATTACTGTCGTACATTACTATGCTTGAGGTGCATCAGGTCTAAAAGCTGCTCCTGCACTTTTCTGTTCCCCCTTCCAATTAAATCCCCACGTGTTATACCTACAGCTTCAGTGTAGGGTAGGCCATATCAGCCGTCATCTGTTTCCCCTGCCTTTGCTGTTTTGTTGAATTAACCTTGTGATACCTCAGCAATGCTCAGGAGTGGCTTATCATATCCTGTAGCCACCCTCCTTGATACACAGTGTCAGCACAGATCAGGCCTTGCTGCACCAAAACCGTACTGACACCACACCTTGCTTACCCCACAGGATTATTGTCATCACTATCAGCACAAAGAGACTGATAGGACAGGTCATCCTGCTGACTTGAAATGCAGTCTCTCTAAATTCTTGTCTTTGGTGATAAACATCCTTGAGATAAAGTGATGGCTGCTTAAGTGCAGGCAACTATAACCTTAAATCACATCAACGTCACCGACTTGCTTTCCCCTCTTACAGTTCCACATGTTCTCAGCAGGGGGTAGTCAAACAACACCAACATGGTGCCGCTGTCAAAGATTATCATGAGGCTGCTGATCCTTATTGTAGTTCTGTAGTTGAAGATGATAACCAAATTTGCCTTTGATAAATGCTGTGGGGTGGCATACTTTTTTACTGTGAGGAAATACCTCATGTGCTGTAGCCTCAAAGTTAGTAATATGATATCAGCATATAGACTTGCTCCACATATTAAGGGGATATTCTAGTACTTTATTTGAAGGATTTCAAATAAAGACTGACTAAATTAAGTGTAGCAGAGCCTGATGTAGCCCGACTCCACAAACACTCCCTCATTTTAATAATTTGACCAAATAGTAACTTTTTTCATAACACTTCCTGCCTTCTAAATTACCAATTTTTTTTAAAATTCTAAGTCACCAGCTTGAAATGCATGTTTTATATTTTGTTTTTTTAACCCAAGTTGAGTACTTGGTACTCAAGTGAGGGAACAACAAAGTCCACAAGTGTCAGACCTGATTGGGTCACACTGTGGACAAATCACTAGCATCTCTTATGAGAATTTATCTTGTCTTTCTTTTTCTTTTCTTTTTTTGGACTATTTAAACTGCATTTAAGCCTCACAGAGATCATGAAATTCCATTGCAATGGACACCGATAGTATAAGAAAGTACAGAAAATATGCTTCATTATAAATAATAGGCATCCAGGAGCTACTAACATGCCAGAACAATGCAGAGTCCAAAAGAGAGTGCGTGAGCAAAAGAGAGGAGTGAGAAAATGATGATGAAATTCAAGTGTAAGACACATTTTTAGCACATTACATGACCTGCAATTTGTGCAAATACTAGTTCCTCATGTTAAATATATTAACCTGTCTTGTTAGCCTTTGTAGAGTGATGTCATTGTGATTGTCTTTGGTCTATCCTAAAAAGATTCTTTGGTCCCAAGCACTAACAGACAAACGGAAGCAATCAACATGTTACACTGCTAATTTACAAGAATCACTCTCTTATAGTAAGTAAGGCAACACTGGTTAATCTAAATTTTTATTCATTTCTATCCAGATTTCTATGATGTAGTGAAGATTTTAAAGAAATTGAATGAAAAGTGCTAGATGGATTTATGTCCCACGAGCCTGACTTAGATAAGAGACAAAGATGTAGCCGTGGTCAACACTAAGTAAAGACATGGCTGCACACACATCTTCAACCCTGCAGTACAGAAAATCTACACAAGCACTATTGTTTGGCTCCCAGAATTAGTGTGAGTAATTCAGTATTCAACCAAATGTGAAATACGGTCACGATCGTCCTGTTCCAGTCATCAAATTCACCAGGGAGGATATGAAAAGTGGCAGGTTAGCCTCCTTAGACTGTGAGATTTCCATCAGTAATGGGGGACATCTAAAAGCTGATGTGTACCGCAAACCTACGCATATGGATCAGTATTTAAGGTCTGACTCTCATCATCCACTGGAGCATAAATTGGGTGTCATCAGGACGCTACAACACAGAGCGAACACCATCCCCACAGACACAGCGGCCAGTGAAGCAGAAGAACAGCACATCAAGAAGGCCCTGAGTGAATGTGGTTATCCCAGCTGGACATTTGTCAAAGCTGGGCAGGCGCCTAAAGAAAGCTTCAGCCGATTCAGGAGAGAAGGACAACTGCTGCCTAAGCGAAAACCTGTAGTGATCCCGTATGTATCAGGAGTATCAGAGCAGTTGAGACACATTTTTTCTAAACACCAGGTCTCTGTGGCTTGTAAACCCCAAAACACGCTGCGCCAAAAATTGGTCCACTCCAAGGATCGGGTCCCCCGACAAAAACAGAGTAAGATAGTGTACGCTGTTAAGTGCCAGGAGGATTGCCAGGATTTATACATCGGGGAAACCAAACAACCTCTGGCGAAGCGGATGGCACAACACAGAAGAGCTACCTCGTCAGGCCAGGACTCTGCAGTCTATTTACACCTACAGGCCAGTGGACACTCTTTCAAGGATGAGGATGTTCACATCCTAAACAGGGAGGAACGCTGGTTTGAGCGCGGAGTAGGTTGGGGAAACCTGCAGCCAGCTGAGCCTGAAGAAGTCACTTGGATGAGTGATGAAATGTTTCTCCCACAAAACGCTACATCCAGATGAACAGAATCAACTTTTGGAGTGTTCCAGTCATTGTTCTGATGTTTCTTCTCTTTGTAGTCTGTTTGTCTTTCCACCCTGTTTGCCCTTTGTATTAATTTCTTTGTCACTTTTTCCTATCGCTCCCTGTGTCATTCTGATAGTTACTTTTCTTGTGTGCCTTTCATATCTGGATGTGGTTCACACTCCTGTGGTTCTCTCATTGTTTCCACCTGTTCCCAATTACCTTGCTGTATTTAGCCTTTTGTTTCTCCCTCTGTCCATTCATCTGTGCACCTTCCTGTGTTCTTGCTTCTCTCTCTGCATGTCTCCTTGTGTTTCTTCATTGTTTCATTGGAATCTGACCCCCCTCTTCTGGATAAATCAAATTTTTTTTTCTCTGTTTGAATTATTTTTTTGTTTGCCTGCCTGAATAACACTGAAGCACCTTTTGTTATTCTTCTCCAGTAAATTTCATTAAGGTTTACCCTAGCTTACCTTACGTTTGCTTCTGCATCTGTCCTCTTATTGAACTTAGAAGCACACACACACACACACACACACACACACACACACACAAACCTCCTGCTCCTGAGTTATGATGTTTTATAGAACATTATGATGCCACAGTGAATTTTACTGTTGACCTTTCCGTTTTAAGATGCCATCACTTTACAATATTAAACATTTGTTTGAAATCTTCTGTTACTTGGTAAAGGAACTCTTAAGTTGTGGCCAAAAGCATATTTTATGAGGTCATAGTGATCTTTGGCAACTGCATGGTTGATCCTTGAGTCCCGGTGGATGTTTGGGCCAGATGTGATGATATTTCTTCCAGGTGTTCTCATAAAATTAAGTAGAGTAAATCACTATTATGGGACTGGGTACGGTCACAGTGACTTTTACCTCTGACCAACAATCTTTATTCAGTTCATCATTGAGGCCAAGGGAATATTTTTGCTAAATTTACCAAATTTTCACAAGACATTTCTGAGGTATAACATTCACAACATGTCAGCATCTGTACCAAGGTTATCATAGCCGTGTTACTTTCATAGCTTTTATTAATATAGAGTTAAAAAGTTATTCTCTCTTTGGCTTAGTTTTACTTAGTTTGCAGTTTTCAGTGCTAGAGATTCGTTTTATTGTTTAAAATGTTTACTTTCAGTTTATTTTTGATTACTTTAGATTTTATTTGCATTTATATATTTACCACTATAAATGCATTTGCTACGATTTGCTAATTGAAAAAGTGAGACCAACTTGAAAAATACTAAAACAAAAAGACTGACTGTATTTTTTATATTCAGTCTTTTTTTTTACCCTCTGAAAATGTCAGTTTCTTATTTGAAATTTAGTTAGTTTTATTTTACTACTATATTAACTTTGTCCGTTTGCAGGGACTGCACACCCACAGCTGTTGCAGAAGCATACAAGAACAAGGGTCACACAGTTTACCACACCATGAAGCCGAACTGTCCTGACCTAAAAACTACATTCTTTTCATTGTGCTCACCCACAATGTTGCATCCAAGAAGAAAAGTCAAATAAAGTTAATTATTTTAGGGAACGTCTAAGAAGCAACACACAACACAGTTGTGTACAAAGTATATAATCAAGTGTATTTTCATCTTTATCCACGTTCTGTACACATATTAAGATCCATTTCACATGAACACTATACAATAGCAATGAGTGAGGAATGGTATATTTTCTGAGCACTGAGCAGCTCATGTCGAATGGCACTTTCATAAAAAAAAGAACGAAATCACAGAGCATGAATAAATAACTCAACAGAGAAAATGGCTTTATATTATCAGATCCATTGAGTAACAGATTTAGCACATATAAAATGCACAATGCAACAAAACAGAACATTTGTTTGTTCCACCCTTGTGTTTTCTCTGCATAATCTGTACCGTAAATAATCCTCCCCCCACAAAAAAACCCCAAAAGATATTTGCAGCTATCAGAGGAAAAAGTGTGCTTTTAGTCCGGATTTGAGTAAAAGGCAATCTAAAATATAACGTGTTAAGAGGAGTGGTAACAAGATACATTGAAATATCAGAGAAATATCAATACAATTCACAAATCTTCAATTATTCATCTCGTAGAATAGTCATTTAATAACCGATAGAAAAAAAAAAAAAACAATACATGTTTGGCTGCTTTACAAGGAATATCTATGCTTCAAAGATATGTTTACATTTTCTGTGTGCTTCTGAATTATCCCAAGACAGTTTAGAAGAAAGAAAACATTATGAGCGAGCCAGCATCTGGTGAGGTGTGTTGGTTTCCTCTTTCCAAGAAGCAATCAGAAAACACTCTCAAATGTGATTCTGAGCTCTTGAAAATTCCTGTAAAGTTCGGGCTGAAACAGTTTTGAAGTTGTCATGAAAAGCTGTGTTGCGGGGGCGAGCCAAGCATAGCATCTCGCATGATTATTCTTCTTTATACCTTCCCTGCGTACACGATGCTTTTTCAATCTGCTAACCACTATATGTACATACAAGCAGTGTTCACGGATAAATACCTTCACTGGTGTAGAATGACTTGCTCACAATCATCCCTACCTGGAATGGCATGGCACATTGACTGCAATATCTGATATTAATTCTCTTTCTGAGCCATCATACTGTAAGGTTCACTGGCCAGAATATGGAGAAGGATTTGAAAATTCCTTTTTTCACCAGGAGGGCTAAATATCTTGCTTCATTTACTTTACGATAAGCCATCAGCAACACGGTACCATCTCTTGTGGATAGAGGCAGAGTGAGTGGGGAGTTTTAAAATCACATGAAATAACATGTAGACTGCAGACATGATGTCTTTTCCAAATGAAGGCCTTCTGTTCGAGTGTAGCCAGGATGACTGTTGTGCTCTCTGTTCATCTACCATCAAAATTCAATAGCTGGGCTGTTCAGCCTCATACATCATAATGGGGACATTGAGACTTGAGATAGGGCATTACAAAGAAGTACAAAGAAACCAGATGTTTTTCAGCACTTTCTTCACGGTGCCATATCCATGCTATATACAAAGCCAAAGTGGATATGCCTCCTTCGAGCTTATTAAAAACATAAAAAAATGATACACTAATAAGGAATTGGTGAATGCAGGCTGAGTGCACATTGTGATACAGAGGATGAGTCAGATCTTGTGCCATAGGTAAGAATTTATCATTAATAGGAACTGGGCAACCTTGACTTTTGAGAAAAATGTAAAAGCAGGACACAATTGCTTTGCGCAGTTGTTGTTTCTTTTGTTTTTTTTTTCTTTGTGGAATTTTTCTGATAGTCGACCTGACAATATAGGGGCGCGAAAGGAAAGCATCCCCTCTCATCCTCTTGTCTCAGTCCACACTTGCCTACTCTCCTGTGATTTCAGACGTAGTATTCTTTGTCTTTGTTCTTTTTGCCCTTTGTGATGGCCTTTGCCACAGAGGCTGTCGCTGTGTTTTTGTCTTTGACCACTGCTCCATTGCCCTCCGCAGTGGAATTGTTGGCAAAATTGTGGCTCTGGTCTGTCTGGTAGGAGCCCTCATCCCGGTTCCGGTACTTGTACATGGCATAGAGGAGGATAAGAATGCAGAGAGCAGCAGCAGCCACGATACCAACCACCATCCCCGTGGTGCTACTGGACTCCCTTATCACCTCCACGGCACCAGGCAGGCTCTTATCATCAGAGGCTGTGGGGTTGGCTGTGGGCACATGGGGAAAATTGGGGGGGTAAGTTAGTCCTGGTGTGTTTCGGGAGGATGGAGGAACAGGGGGCAGAAGCACCTGGTCACGGGTGTTCATTTTGCCTGCAGGAATGTGGAGCTGGTCAGGGTTGGTGGTGGGAACAAAAGGAGGTAAGGGGCGGGGTTTCTGGACTCCACCATCACCAGCGGCAGGGGGTGGAGGAAGGACTGTCCTGTCAGTGACCAAGGGGGAGTTATTATTGTAAAAGTCCTCGTCATCGGATTCCGTCATCTCCCCAGAGCCGAAGGCTGAGACCTCCACAGGGTCACCACAGTCCTCCTGGTCCGGGGGGCAGGAAGGGTGGGGAGGGAGTATCAGGGACTCTTTGGTGGTTTCAAGTGGGGATAGGAGAGTAGGAGGAGGAGGGATGACAGGGTAACGGGTGGCGATGGATGGGGGCTCAAGGGAATCCACTGTTATAATAGGCAACACTAATTCACCTCCTAGAAAGAAAACAGAAAAGGTAGGGGATCCTAAATTAGAGCAGAATTAACACTGAAATTCTGGCTGAGCAGTTGTGCTCATCAGGACGGAAGCACAATCTGCTCATTATGTACATTATTAATGAAGAATTTAATATTAGATGGCTTATCAGTGATTTTATTTAATTGCACATACTATGCCGATTTCTGTAATACATGGGTATTTACATCAGCGCTTGGCAACTGAGGAGAAAAGCAAATCGAAAGCATCATAATGCTGTCTGGAAGGTATGCATATGTGTGTGGGTGTGCAGATTAAGAATGTTTAATAATGCAATACAGCAAATGCGTAAAAAAGAGCTCACATGCAGAAACAAACATACAAGATGACCCGTGAGAGGCGGCAGCTGAATGAAGAGCACATAATAAACACAAGAACATTAAGTTTTAAATGGCCATGCTGGGATATGCACATCTGTAGGCAGAGGTTGAGGAATGATAAGAGAGCAGAAAGGTTATTGTATGAATGAATCACACACAAAATAGTATGATTTTCTGAAAGCACTTGCTATCTTACAGATGTACCTTTAACCACTACTACTAGATGCCTCAACAATTCAACAATATATTTTCCTGTGTGTGTGTGTGTGTTTGTATATACGATTATAGCATGTTACAGATGTTACAGATACATACATCTACAGACATTTACAGCCAATAGGTTCTCTTTCATTATTATTTCAGTCACTGTTTGCCGGGCCAGACAACAACAAACAATTCTGATAAGGTCATATTAATAATTAAGGCACCCACAATAAGGCCAGACTCTTAACTTCTACAGCTTGTTTCTGTCACAAACTCGATCAGACTCTCTGAATGCCTGAAGTACATTTCACAAAGATTGTCTTTGATTCACTTTTGTGAGCTACAAATACAGGGTAGAGAACAAATTAATTCTAGTCTGTAATAACTATCCAAATAATGACAGTCATTTGACAGAATTACTCAATATGTGAGTGTAAGATAGTTGGATGAAACTGAGAAGACAGATCTGTTTTTTTTAATAACAATTATGGCTGCCTAAAAGCACTGCATTTTGTCTGCACTCCTGGGTAAAAATAACATTACTCATCTAAGCACCCTAGTACCATTGCTTCATAAGGACCAATTGACCCACCTGTTCCCGGTTCACACTCTTCCAGGTCCTCATCATCACTTGGACACTCAGCTGATGCCACCAAAATATCATCAGAGTTCTGTGGCTGAAAGCAAACGGGGAATACAATTTCTTTTTTAACAAATACCCAATAAACATTTTTCTTCATTCAGGCTCACAGACACTCTTTTTTACACCGACTGTCCTGTCTGAGAAAAAAATCTGCACTATGCAGCACTGTACTGCTTAAGTGTTTGTGCCTGGAGCGACACTAGTAAGACTACAAGTTCAAAATGAGCCCATCTGCAGCTGCTTTTTATCCTTTACCCCATTGGCTGACTTTATGTGTGTGCAAACAATGAAAAAAAACATCACTGATGGAGACTCTCAATGAGATAAATGCTATATAATTGGGTTTTAAACAATTCTTTTATATCAAATTTGCACAAAAAACCCATATAAAATTCTCACATATATTTAACGAGGATGCAGGATGCACAGTGGGCTCTGGGCAGAGTGGGCAATAGAAGGCTCACTAATGGATTACTTTGATAAATTGAAAATACAGAGAAGACCATTTTAGGATAGCTAGACAAAAGAGATGGAACAAAAAGAGCACTCTGCAGTTTTATTAGGAGAGGCAGTGGCAGTGGGGGTTCTTTAAAACCTCAGGACAAGTCCAACTACTGAAATTTCTCCAATTTGAAGGGTTTTCAGCTTTTATCACATTCAAATTCTTTGTTTTTATGTGGCCGCTGTATTGTAAAAATACACTAAGCAAGAATATTATCATTATCCTAATCCTAATACCTTGATGGAAAGTAAGTTATGCAATGAATTTAGAATTAAACATGCTGGATCAAACCTGTTATTTAATGAATTTATGAAGCATTTTAGCTTACCTATTACTCCATATAAGGTTTTATATGCCTAATTCTTTCAGTAATAGCTGATGCAGCGCTAAGAAATTTAATGATGCTGTGAAACACTGAATTTTGTCATGGTGTGAGACTTAAATGTGGTACATTTCATCTCATAACTCCTTTCATGATGATCAGGGGAAAAGTGTGTTCATGTTCCTAAACCCCTTTAAGGCCTGAAAATCTGAAAAATCTGAAAAATAAGCTTATCATTGTCAAATGTAGAGAAGAACTGGGGATTCTGTTATCTGGTTTTGTGATTGTGTGTTGACTGTCATCTTAGATTCTAGTACTGCAAGTTAAATTCCAAATGTGCATTAATACAAGATGAATGGAACAGAAACTACAGTATAAGCTAAACGTGACAGGGGGATTAAATAAGCTCCAAATGTGTAAACCTGTGCAAGTTTAAGTTTTATAAGGTGACACACATAAAGACACTGCCAAAGTATTACTCAGTTTTGTTCTTATATTAATCACGATCTTGCATTTTTAAAGCTGATTGAGAATGTTAAGGATGCTTAGACATATTAGCAACCTGAAAATTGAACAGAAATATAAATTTGTAATTTTGGGAATCACGCACAGCTCCAGATTTCTACAAAGCTAATTAATTAAAAAAAATATGGCTCAACTGTTATTGAGCCATATTTAAAATGGCCTTTTTTCCTACTGCGAAACATGGACAACAGCCTTCACCTTATGAGCTAATTACCTCCCTGTTGTCAGCAAATTAGCACCCCTTTTTAAACTCGCTGACCTTTGAGATGCTCTCACTCAAGCTGGGCGACCGCTGCCTGCGGGTGGTGGTGGTGGCCATCGTGGTGGTAGTTTCCATGATTGTGGTAGACATATCAGACACCGCCAGCGGGGTGACAGAGGTGGTGTCCGTGGTCACCACGGAGAGCGAGTCTCCGACCAGCCGCAGGTTCCCCTCCACCTGTACGCTGGGGTCATTTTCTGCTGCCAGTTTGAGCACCTGGAGACCATTGTAATACAGCCCTGAAATCTGACCCTGGAAGGGTCGCCCTTTGTCAGAACCGCCAATTTTAATGGCTGCCTGGCTGTTAAAGATGGTCAACTGTCTCCCTAAAGTTAGACAGAAACACAGAGAAGGAGATGATGGAAAAAGGGAGAGAACGGCAGAGCACACACAGAGACGGCATATGGGAGATTTTGCACAAGAACATCATCTGAGCCAGGTGGGATTTAGTAATTAATTTGTTTAAAAGCTTATTTAGATGTTAACTCTAAAAAGGGAAATGTTGGTTAGCAGCAAGTTTATAATTTTGACTTTGCACATACAAGAAGAGGAGGCTTAAAGCCTATTTAGATGTTTATTTATGATTTTGAAATGTCACTGAATAAGTTAGCAGCTGCCTGTGGGAAAATGATATTTATATTTGTCTCTTAGCTTTAGAGGGGAAAAAAAGAAGGTGTGAAGATACGTATCTTATGGCTCCTTTTAACAGGTAAATACTAAAATGGCAGTCTTGCCACACATCAGACAGTTTGAAGCCGAATGACAATAAAAATTTGACTCCCTCCTCCCACTGACTTCATCAGCCATTAGGCCATTAAAACATGCTTTTCCGTGGGTTTCCCCCACGGTCCAATTGTTTTACCTCCTCAAAGGGGCAATGATATTCAACAGCATCGCTGTCAGCACCTTTACTGATAAGCAGTGTTACATCTGAGGAGGAGGGCTGCGGTAATGGGCCCAACTCAGGAGAATACTTATTAGCAAAGTTAATGGCTGCAAACAGTGATCTACTTTAACAGCCTGTCAGGGTTGTTTTGTTGCAGCAAAAAAAAAATTCAGCTTGGGAGTCTGATGTGCTCGTTGTAATACAATGCAAGGCAGCACAAGATTACAGGGAACAAGAAAAGGGGAAAGAGGTTCATTGGGGTGAACACATCCTGAAGCTGTGGTTTAAAATATGGTTCAGTTATTAGGAACAAAGCCTATTCAGCTTATGTCCAGTGTTAGCTTCACTGGTATTAATGAAAATGTTACACAGCATTTTAATGATATTTATGTAGAATAATTACACACAGTATCTAATTACACACAGTGGTTAAGAGGGATGATAGAGGGTTAGACAAGGGTTATGCGCTTTTAGTTAATTTAGTTTAAAATCTTTGTTAAGGTGCAGCCTCTCCACAAGGTATAAGGATGACAAAAAGAAATGGCAAGCACGCCATATCCGTTTGCTTCCACACTCATTTTCTTCTGCTTAAAGCTATACTGTGGCCATTAAAATTCATAGCCAGTACAAGTTCCAATTAAAAT
Source organism: Neolamprologus multifasciatus (assembly GCF_963576455.1). Lineage (NCBI taxonomy): Eukaryota > Metazoa > Chordata > Actinopteri > Cichliformes > Cichlidae > Neolamprologus > Neolamprologus multifasciatus. The sequence goes on along the minus strand of NC_140448.1, from coordinate 14,600,950 downwards.
GGAAATGTATACGTCTGGGTAACCTGCACTTTGTCACCCTTGTCTTCTGGCACTGCACCTCTCAGGGGGGGGGGGGAAGTTTATTTACTAGTTATTTCAAGGGTTAATTAATTAATTAATCAATTATATTTTTACCTTTATCGAGTAGCCACTCGTCAACTACCCGACCAAGTCTGTATGGGATTCTTTGCCTAGCAATAGCCAGTCGTTCATTATCATAGTGTCCTTCAAAGAATTTGGAGAGACAGATTAAAGGTTAAAGTCTGCAAGCTGAAACATCACATGGTTAGAAACAAAGTTATAACGGCTAACATTTTTAACAAGTTATCAATTTTAACTCAGCTGTGAGTTAAAAGAAACTTGAGCTTTACTTAGTGTTATCTAGTTATTATGAGTAACACTGTTAATGCTAATTAGAGCAACGTTTAGGCTATTTATAATGTGCTACTCTAGTTAGTGTTATTTAGCTATTTTTTTTCCAAGCAAAGCATCGTCTTCAGTAATTACCAATTACAGACGAATAATTTTATGTACTTTATAAAACAGACGTTCATTCATAAGAAACAATCAATCAAATCAGGAAAACAGTTGCATTTAGACAGTGATAAAAAGTCATGTAGTTAGAGTAGGAGCATATGAATTTGATTGCATTCACAGAGAGCCAAAGTCTTGCTCACTTCAGTGCCAAAATGCATTTTTCCAATGCAGCGCATGGTATACATGCAGTGTTTTTACTCGAGCTCCCAGAAGGCAGTGACAGTATGTCAACATCAAAGGCTTATGGGAGTTGCAATTTTAAGTGTCTTTGGTGTTCATTCATTCATTGTCTTGTTCATTCATTTGAACAAGACACAAACAGTTCCCCGGTGAGACAGGACTTCAGCTCTCTTTTAAACACATGCAAATAACAAAACAAATAAATTAAAATAAAATAAGAACAAGCAACATACAGTAATTACAGTATGAATTGTTTCTAGACATTAGGAGAGCCCAGATTTTTATTTAGACCTAGCATCGAGGAATTTCTATCAATCATCAGCCACAGGGTCACTAAAACTGTTAGTAAATTATTATGACATTTTTTTGTTCCATTCACTTTCTGTTGAGATTATTATTTGCAAACATTTTCAACAAATTTGTAATTAATACAAATATGAATAATTATTAGAATCTAAAGTAAACCATTACAGCATAACAATGAAAAGGCAGTTAAGTGCCTGGTTATACTGTAAGCTGTAATATAGTGAAGATGTTAAAATGGGTTTGCCTTTTTTTTCTCAAACAAATTGCCAGAAAAAATTACTCCATGATATTTGATATCTATTTAAGGCACAAGAAACTTGTGTGATGTGCACTCCCTATTTCTAACTATTCTGTGCATTGCCATGTGAAATGTTTCAAATATCACTGATTGCTGAGTGGGAGCTGACATAAAGGTGCACACCATCTTCAATACCCAATTGCATGCATGTGCCCTCGTGTTATATGCATCTGTGATTTGAACACCAGCTGGAGGCATAGAAAGGATGTGGTTTGTGCCCCACTATGCCAGCTGGTGCACCTGCTCTGAATAAGGTTAATTGGTAGATTGGTTCAGTTATGATCATTATATGTATGTATCTTTGCTTTTTTGGGTCCATGTATATGTTGTGTGCACACAGTTGAGTGATTTTTGCTCACTATGATAAGTTACCACACATAAAATAAAACTGTTATATAACTTATCATTATAACAGTCTCCCTTTAGTGAATCTACACTATTTTGTATCTAATAACAGACAAATTAAGTATGATCAAGTGTGATCACAGCCACATCTTGAATGTCAGCAAGAATTTGTCAAGTGAATATTTATTGAAAACAACACTATCATATAAATTTAAGGCTAGCAGTTCATACATTCACAGCTAAAACACTGCTATATTGGGCTGAAATAGCACTTAAGCCGCATAAGAATGGCTTAAGTATTACATCATTTAGAATAGTCTAGAGAATCCTACCTGAGCCACAACTTCACATCTTCCCACCTCTCTACCAAACTAAATGCAAACACGGCAGCAGCTGATGAAAATACCTGAATTGCTAAACTCAAAAAGGCAGCTTTAGGGAGATTTACTCATTTCAAACTATTATATTTTTACACAAACACATAATTTTTAGTTGCATGAGGCAACTTTAATAGATCTCTTATAAACTGATAAAATAACCACGAAGGAACACTGAATTAAAATTACCCACTGGGCAAACTGCCAAGGCAGAAATAGGCAGACATGCAACCCTTTCTCTCTGATCCAGAAGTTTCATGCTGTCTTACTATGCGTGTAATAACTCCAAAGTTTGTCCTGTTAACCTTACCTGGTGGATAACGCTCAATGACTGGATGGTTGTCCACCTGGAGAGTGGCATTGCCACCACTGCGTGTGAAGCGTACAACATGGTACTTGCCATCATTAACTATGACAGCAGGCTCATCAATAGTGATGTCATCTGTCCCCACATTGAAGATGACACCAATGTTTCCTTGATCCTGCACAAAAACAAGAATGAACGTGACTCATTAGGCAAATGACAGACGCGGTAGGAAAAGCGAGCATTGCCACAAATGGGTTTGGGGAAAGCCCAAGATAGTGAAACATGTTGAGCAATCACTTAAAAATAAATGAAAGTAAGGGCTAACCCTACTTAGAGGTATTCCTCTGCTTCTCGGGGCCTGTACTTTGAGCCTTAGGACATTTGCCCTGGGGGGCATTATGCCCCACTTCAATCTGCTGCTGGATATCACTATTAAGAGCGTATAACACAGGTTGAACAATACAGTGTCAGTTATGGATGATAAAATAGCAATTATTGCTAGTATTTATTTATGCATTTATTTTACAGCTTAGCAGTTTGTCGTGCTGTTTGGCGTGTATTATTAAATTATATTTAATATTGATATTTGCTTTGTACATCAAAAGAACTGTTTTAATTAAATTGGTGATGTTTATCTTTTTATAAGATTTTTCACACTTTTCTGACTAAAGAGACAATGGCTTGACAAGTTTAATCTATCTGCTTGTCAGGCCAGGAACCTTGTTTAAACGGAAACCCATATCCTTTGTGACATGGGCAGTATGTTTAGTTCTTTCTTTAGGGTTCAGTGCCATTTCCCCTCAGCAGCCAGCTCCACTTTCCTGATGTGGATCACTCTTGACAGAATCCTGCTGTTTCTCTTTTGGTTGACCAACTTCTCACCCTGTCAGCCTCTACCTACTCCTGCCAACCTTCCTGAAAGGTCAAATCTGCTTCTCAAACTAGCCTTTGTTTGGTACTAATAAGAAACATTGGAAGCAAACTCTGTGGGGTCTCTGTGCCTGTCCGGCCCTTGTACGTTCACTGCCTCGCAGTCATTTTAAATGCAAGCCAAGGACAAAGTGCTAAGGTGGTCATAATAGACATGGTGAGAAACAGCACATAAAGCTGCGGGGCCACTTTCCCTCGACTTATAGGGGGACGCACTAACCTTTTAATGCTGGTTTAATACAGAAGTAAGTAAGTAAGTAAAAAAGGTGGAGAAATAAATCAAAAGACCATACTTATTTCATTGTAGACCAGAGATTATGCAATGTGATATTATGATATGTATAACACATGCAGTAATATGCTACTTTTATCCCACCCCCATAACATGTGTATCTCAAATGTTTACAGTCAAGGACAAAAAAATCTGAAGGTTCTTATTCAAACAACCTCGACTCCTGCAGCTGGTTACACCGTATCAGACCTTGAACCAGAGAGGGAAGAGGAGGTAAAGAGTGAGAATGACTGGAGTAGTGTTTTACTTGAATAAAATCTTGCAAACTGCTGGCCTTCCATGCTATGATGTGCACAATATCTACTGGCCTTACAGCCATTATGTAAATATGTTCAACAGTGGGCCTTGGATTGCAATTGGATTCCCTGCCTCTACTGTCAGAAATGAGCTGCACAGCTTATTCCTTGACATGCACCATTTCATATAACTGATTGTTCCCCTTTTCTTCTACCTCCAGTACTGCATTACTGACTCAAAGGCTAAAAATTCAAATACGTAGACTTCCTTCCTTGATGGTGTGATGTAAAACCTGTCTCGGTGCTTTGCTCTTACCCTCTAATCACATGTAAAATCATTCGAGAAACCTTTTGAATTTGAAATAATTATTCTGACATGGCTGGTGTTAAGTACAGAAGTTTTAAGGATTGTTATCTTTTTATGCTTTCTAAAATCACCTGAAAGCCATCATGAACTCAGGAACAGGTGAATATGTGCAATTGAATTATGATCCCTGAACAAAAGCTGGACAGTTAAAGTCACACAGAACATGTACACCCCTTCAAGACAAAGGTGTACCCACTAAAAGTACTTCATGTGAGCTTAATTAGTCATGGAGTTAATGCAGGTTAGCAGGAACCTTGTTAGTAAAGAACAAAGACACACTTTGGCAAATGAGAAATCTTTTAAATGCCTTTTGATACGCACTTACTATAAATTCCTTATATTTTTTATTGTCAGTGTTATCCTTTATATTTTCTTTGTACACTTATCTGTAACCTACATGGACAGCTTTGGATGTCGGTAGTTTAAATATTCCTCCGATGATGCAAACTGATGAGTAGTCATTAGGCAGCTACAGGGTAGTGCGACCTCAGGTCAAATTCAACTCGTGTCCTCTGGACAACAATTAAAATCTCCAGGGCCAGAAGAGTCTGCCTGGGGGTCCTTATGGCTTCAAAAAGTGCTGCTCCTATTTTGCTTACTCAGTCTTAGAGAGTGATTGCAAAATAGCCCTGAAGCACCTTTTGACAGCTGGCAAAGCAACACTAATGCACCCCAGTTTTTGTAAACAAAAGCTTGGCCATTCTAGTCAACACATTCTCACTCCCAACTTATCACATACCGATGCTTGGTCATGACCCATCACATTTTTACTCACTGCCCTTTAGCATAATTTTTTCAGTGTGCAGGTTAAAGCATTTTCCAGATAAATTACAAAATTGATGGCAATGTGGTGCTGAAGCAAGCATTTTGTGAGTCGACTCTTATAGAACCCCATAATTAAAATGCCCAACTTTTAGCACAAATAAACTTATCTGCAAAAAAGCATTTTTCATTCCTCTCAGTGTACTTAACAGAATAGACAAACAGATAATACAGACAGCAACATGAATATAGCATATTTCAAGATTTATATGTGCAAGGGTGCAGAGTGCCAGATTTTTGAATGATTCTGGAATAAATACGGAATGGATAACTGGCCACTATAAACACAGCATTATGATAACTGCATTGAGTTTATATAAAGGCTTAAAGTTATATATTATTATGGGTGTGGTTATTTTATCTGACTGACATTAACTCGTTGACTGTGACTGTGACATCAATTCCTTAACTGCAAAGTGGTTTTTAATGCCCATGTAACTGTATGAAGTGCATTTTCTTGCGCACTCACTAAACTGTTTTGACACCCGCTCTGATGGACTGTTACTTTTCTCCCAAAGATTTTTCATTCCCGTATCTCATCTAACCTGCTACTGACTATAATTCACATGAGGGAAAAAGTACTGATTTTTATAAGGATATGTGATTTCAAGAATTTGCAGCTTCTTCAGATGAAATGATGACATGACAAAAGGAATTAAAAGAGTTACAGCACTAACAGTTGTTCTGTGATAATACATCGCCGCTGCCTGATATATTTTTAAACGGAGCACAGAGTGGACCGATCATGATTCTTTTAACACCACCAGCATATCTGTCTGTCTTGGTTTGTCACCAGCCAAATGTTTGTCTCTGAATTGGCTTGCTTTACTATACTCTCTACTAGAGACTTTTTAGAGGTGGGTGGGAGCCTCCGACAATACTGTTGGGATTTTAGAAACTTCAAATCTTTCTCAGAAATATAGAAATGATAAAATGTGCTTCAATCGGGTGTGTCGCTGTGGTCAGGGGTAAGGTTTCCATTAATTTCTGATGGAAAAGACACATCTTAAATGAAGGAAATTGAGCTATAAAATGTCAAAGATTATGAAAGACACTGATTCCCAACTAAAATAAGTTCTGCATAAAAATGTGTAATTATTACTGTAAAATATATTCTGGCTATATAGCCAAATGGCTTATCACCTTAATAATATTGGGGAGAAGAGTGAGATTAAGGAATCACTGAGGTCCACCCAAATCTCATCCAGTAAGTTGATCTTTTGTCTTGAAGCACTGCTTTAACAATTCTAATAGTCTCCATATTGCGCAGTGTATGTTCTGTTTTGTTTCATCTTTTAGTTGCTCATTAAAAACATGACCATTTGAAAATAGCATTAGCCACTCTGATGTGCTCTCAACTGAATACAGTGATGGTTTGCTGCTTTTGTGCAGAATAATTGGTCTTTTAAGCTGGTGTATGTACCGTGTTCAAAGTCATATTTTTGAGCTTACCATGTGACCAGTTTATTACAGCAATCTTCAGCAGCTCTGAAATCTCACTGTAATTATTCATCACAGTGGTAGTTTTGAATGAAAGGGGTGAAATCTGAAGAAAATCGAAACCATAAAAAGCTATCATTTGTTTTCTCTACTATTTTCAACTGTTATTCAAGCCAGCTTTGCTCTCAGTCGTCCTCTTCTGCAGAGGGCAAATTCCAGCGTGGAGACAGAATGAGATAAAAAGAAGAATTAACACTGAAGCAGAATACATTAAAACAAATCACAACTTATGTCTCTACAAAACAAGAAGGTGTGAAATTGTTGGGAAACTAAAAAAAGACTTTAACATCACCTGAACTGCTTTGGATTTCCCTCCGCTGAGCAGTAATAAGGTGTCAAACTCAGCAATCTGTCTGTGCGCAAGGACTTGGCAGATGCTAGGAAAAATGTTTTCAGCTCACTTTGCACGCAGGCAGGAATCCTTGCATTTACTAGCAACAGTCTACGGCTGGCAAGGTCAGATTCAGACATTTAAAACTGGAAATGCAATTTAAATGAGGCGATTTAAAAAAAAAAAAAACCCATCCAGGGAAGGATTTTTGGACCAAAACATGTCAAGTAAATGACATGTGGAGGAAAAACACTTTTGCTTAAATGTTCAACAGTACAGTTTTTATCAGTTTTTTCAGTATAATGTGATATATGTGCAAATTACAATTAGCAGAATATCCGTTAAAACAATAATATGTATTTGGTTTGGTAGGACGAATGTGATGCCCCCTCTTCTTTCCCCTAGCCCTGCACTCAGAGTTAAGATTAAGAGTCAATGTGGTGTGGAAAATGAGGAGATGCTGACAAGCACACTCAAAAAATTGAAATTGGGTGGTTGTTACATGTACAAGAGTCAAACTTGTAATTTGAACTAAATAATTTCAAGTTTCTATGGTGAACGTAATTAAATCATGTAGCATCTGCATGAAATTCAGCAACTTAATTAGCTTTTGTTGAGATGACATGATACAATCTAGTCAGAGTGGTTAGTTTCCAAATTTCACTCTACATACTTAAATAAATCACTTCAAGTCAATGTAAGTATACTACGTTGATCCAACGTAATCTGATTACATTAAACCACCAAATGCCAAATGTATTGGTTTGACATGGTCAAAAATTGGTTATTTTACTTGGTTAAATCACGTGGTTAAATTGTGTTCATCCAACAACAGATTTTGTGCATGATGTTTTTTATTCTAGTCTTTTACCTGCTTCTGTGTGTTATATTTGTACCGAAAAGTTCAATATTAGATCAAATGAGTCCAATAAATCAGGTAGAAAGTACTTTTCCACGCTTAACAGCAGGTACTTTATTACAGAGACTGATATTACAATTCAAATCCCTTTTAGAATAAAAATGATATGAATAAAAGAGGCGCAGACGTAAATCACAACTGGTTTCAGAAGGGTGATAAAAACTTTTTCATCAGAAGACTTTTTTGGAATATAAACAATTCAATCAGATTGTTTTCAGGCTGGGTTCTTTCTGCACATGGGGTCCATTCGTCTTTCCTTCTGCCAATGCCCAAAACAGTAATGTAAATGTGTGGTTATGCATGCCCAAAACAGCAGCTTCTGAGCTGAACTGGTCCCCTGGAACGGACACTAGCAGTCTTCAGGGAGCTGATCAGACACGTGCCACAGATTAGATTAGCCACTGAGGACATATTCATTACTTTAGTGGATATGACACTAAGTGCGTGTGCATCCACACATGCAAACACCAGACAGCTGACCTCAAAGCTTCATAATCAGAATGAATCCAATTCAAATAAGAAATAATAATTAAAAATAAGAGGAGCCAAAGTTTTGCTTTCAAAGGTCAGATTTGTAATCTTATAAAGGCTTTTTTTTTTTCCCTTTTAGTGTTTACCCCAAAAGTGTCTGCTAATAAGATAGCGACTTCGAGTTACGAGTTTTGTCAACAGATGTGATTTTAATTATTACACCATTCACAGACGTTTGACAGATCTCCCTTCTGGTTTTCATCACTGCACACCTGTCCTGTGGCTCCATACTAAAAAGCCTGATTTCCCTCCAGAAAAAGGCACCATTGCAGGCAGATGCTGAGGCGCCACTTGGCTTCAACGACCACACACACACAGGCACGCAAACGCATATCCACACACGTGTTCATCACCAGAAAATATCTCGTAGTCTGCTGACGTGCGTGCGCCTCTTCTCCTTCTTGTACTTGTGATTTATTAATTCCTTTTTTATTCCAATATTTGGACTCAGATGCCACTAATCGGTGAATCACACAAGCTGTGATGCTTCTGCGCCAAGTTAGAATAAGGACAAAGTCTAGTTAAAACGTCATTTAAAAATAGACCGAGAGGTTTAGTTATATCCATTTCATTTAATTAAGATTAGAGCATTAGAACTCCACCAGCAAATGCGAGTTTGCTTCCTGTTTTTTTGGGCCTTCATCAGCTTATCTGGAGAGAAATGATGATATGTGACTTAGAAGTTTACTCATATAAAACTTTGGCACCTTAGCCGTCTTTTTCTCCCCCTTTTTGTAGCTGTAACTATTTCTGCGCTGTCTATATTTATTTAACTGCTCATGGAAATGCTGCCAGTATGACAGTAACCACGTACTGTTCACATACGTAAAGGTTGAAAATACTGCAATCAGCATCAGGAACAGCTTACCAGTTTATCAATAGGATAACACGCTCTGTGGCAACTCGTGAGGGAAGCTGAAATCTCTTGTTAGGGTTTCCCTTTAAGAACCCCTGAGTTACATGGCTGCCTTGTTGTCGGAAGCTGGTGAGCATTTGAGAAGTAGCTGCAGCCGCTCTGAAGCACACGATGACATCATAGTTACTGTAACCTACACCCTCCAAAAAAGCTCTGTGCATATGCGCAGTGCCAACAGATATCCAAATGTTGTGAATCATTTTGCAGAAATGATTATGTTATCCTGACGTCTCTTTCTCTGCCTCCTCAACATGCAGACCTGGCCTGAATAATAAAGGTTAACATTTAAGAAACCAGCTTAGAGGAAAAACACAGCACCATTTTTTTTTTTAAACTTTTGAATAACTTTAAAAAAGTTCACATTTCAGTGTAGTGACGCTCATTTCATGGTTTCATTCGTTTCTAACTATGTATGTACATGTTGTTCGGGCAGTCAAATAGTTGCTGTTGCACTATTCTGTTTGCAGACCGAGTAGACTAATTTGAACAGTTCTGATAGGCTTCACACTTCACACAGACCAGAATTCCATGACATACAAAGTATGTTGTCCTTTTCGCCTCCTAAACCAATCACAATGCTTCTTTATAACCATATTTGCAAAGTGTGACATTAAATAGCACAATATGAATGACCATAAATGCTATTAAGGATAATTTATTCTACACAGAAAGTCTGCTCTCGTATAATCACAACATGATTTTAAGCTCATGAATACAGAATGCAGGTGGTATGAGCAGACTCACTCGGAGAAGGAAATAAAATGAATAGAAAAAGTATCTTAAAATCTCTCTGGGTAATCATTCTTACATTTTCTGTCTAAGTAACTCCACTTGTAATATTTAGAAACGAGAAAAAGAATGAGCATAGTTTTCAGAGTGTTCAGAGCCGCAGGTCATATGTATGAAATATTTAAATTCTAATCTCCTTTAAGTGTTTTTTTTAATCTATCACAGAAGTGATACCATACCAGTCTTCCCTTTTTGTGACTTAAAGCCACACAGATTCACATTCTTACTATGTGCAGCTGAAGATAGTCTCCAAGCCCATGGGTGCTCTCCACTCGCACCAAGATGGCATCCTTCTGTTGGGTGCTGAAGCCCACGGCTAAGCGGTCAGCTCGGGTGCTCGGGCGCTCATTGGGGGCCCAGGTGAATGTGATGAGAGCTCCGCCTTTCCCGAAGATATACGTGGTGCCAGCTGGGAACAGAGGCAATAAGGAAAAGATGAGAGGACAGACAGTAGCCAGAGACACTTTTAAAAACAGGCAGCATTTTTAACACAATTAGTTCTGCTTTATCAGGTATCTTCCCTTAGCCTTGGTTCTTTTAACTAATTTAACATTTGTTAGTTTTTAGGGTTTTTTTTCTGGAAGTACCAATCCTTATCATAAAGAGATGAGATTCCACGTCTCTCTTTCCTTGCACGAACACTACCTTTCATTTTTCAAAATCATGCCATAGGCAGAGAAAAACTTCAACCAAAGATGGGAGATTTATTAAAGAGACCCACTCATGAATCTCCATTAAATAGCCTGAACTACTCACTTTGATAAAGCTTTGCTTTCACAGATGTAAACTTCTCTTGCACCATGGAAATCCATAAACTAACGGCATCTTTTGTCCCTGTACCTTCTTGGTTTTTGAAAGATACGGATGATATTCTGGACAGTTCAGTTTGTTTTTTATCATTTAGCCAACCATTTAATAATCACAGTTAAAAAGCACCGCAAACACTTGATATTAATACAAAATAGCAGCTAGTGCAGAATCTAACAGGTGCATGAGAACGAAATATATCTGCTTGAACCTTTACTGTGGAAGTCTTTCCTCTGTGCTCAGCAAGATTTTTGTCTCCTTGAGATAAACAACATAAACAACATTTGCCTTGCTTAAATTGCAGGATCCATATGCTGATCAGCCTGTACATATGACACCTCTTGTGACACCTGTTACATTTTCCCTAAATTCTAAAAAAACTAACAGACTGCATAATGGCATTTCAACAATAATTTGCTAAATTCTTTCATTTGTGTACTTTAAGCCATGTAATATAATCCACACAGCTTTCAGAGTTTAAATGTGGAAAATCTAAGTGAGAACCAAACGCTGTCCGCAGGTTACAAAGTTATACAAAGGCAGGTGATAGTGCAGTCACTGTAATACGTGGCCGTACCAGAAATGAGAATTACTTCAGATAGTACAAATAAACTCGTGTTGGATCGTTTCAGCAACTGAAACCTAAGAGCTGGTTTCAAGACTGGCAGTTTTCAATGCCTGAATCTCTCAAAGATTTAAGTATAGAAGCTCAGAGAAACACTTGAGACAAAATTGTAGCCTCAATGTCAACCTTCTACAAAGACTCCACTCTTCAGCGTAATGGGCACTCACCATACAGGTTTCCTATTGACAGGATCAAGCTGCTGGTTGGATGCTTCCTTAACATTAAACGCCTAATCCAAATGCTGAAAAACATCCTGTGCTGGCTTTGAATTTAAATTAAAAGGGCAGGTTCTCTGACAGCAATTATTTTAAAACAAAATTATTTCTTACTGAGGTAATCTTAATTAATGTCAGGGATTTGCAGTCGAATATGAGTCAGTGACATTAGTCACATCAAAGAGCGGTTTTATTGGCTTCTTCCTTTCAGTTGATGTTATTCACAGCTGGCCTCTTAGTCTCCTCTTCCCAAATTACTTTTGAGAAGACTGAAAAGGTTTGTGTGTCCTTGTAGATTCGTCTCTTCTTCTTAGATTACTTTTCTTTGCAGAATTTTGCATGGGGACTTTGTTATTTTTCACAGTGATGTGTAATGGGCTTCTAGATTCATTTTCAAACCACTATCTTGCTTACTATGCCCGTGTCTTATTGTGTCTTAAGCAAAATATAGGTTACGAATCACAGCCGTAACAACTCTGCGATGGTCCCTGGGGCAGATACAGTGTTTTTTTTTAGGTTCCTACTGCCAGCAACCAAAGCAGGATCTCACTCTCACTCTCACACACACACAAACACACAATGTATATTTGTGTAAAAAAATATTACATAGTATAGTAGCAGTAATACTAATATCAATAACATGGTTCCAGCTTTTGATCAGAACCACGGATAAAAGCATTCGAAGGAAGAGACACATTTATTTAAGCTCATGCTCTTGCACCATCTTTCATGAGCCCAAAACAGATTCAGCCTCGCGAAAATCATACAAAAACATCTGTAATGTGTGTAAGCATGGAACAAACGAGAGAAACCCATTAACCACAGATCGTCACAGACTTATTTATAGGACTCCTCATTCACAATCGTTTCCTATGGTCCAGTTTCTAGATACATCATGCACACATATTACAGTATTTTTTGCATATTTCCAGCCTATAAATGAGAACAATGTTTCAGTGCTCTATAAAAACGCAAACTACTCACCAACCCAACTTTATCTTTCGGACCTTGCGCTCACTGACAACACTGCTTAAACCCACAGTCCTGCAGGTATACTCATCCTGTTCTCTCCTTCCTCTTTTCAACCGTACTTGCTAAACATAATTTACAACAGCATCACAGCTGATGTAAACAGGTTCGCCTGCATCAACCACAAATGACAGAGAAAAAGGCCAGAAAAAAGCAAACAAACATAAAATAATCAAAGATTTCCCAGCATGCCTCTGTGCCATCAAAATGCATTTAGAAAAGGTTTCTGTTTTAATTAGTGGAGAGTAAATATTTGCAGAGCTAAAATTCAATTAATAAAGAAAATGTATACTGCATAAATGAGCTTCGGTCCAAAAGATAAAACTGTGAATTTAAAATATTAGCAGGACTAATTATCTGGTAACTATGCCAACTAGCCCCCACCTCACATCCTCTGGGCCTCGGGGTATTGTCCCAACTGCCCCATCGGATGCTACGCCTTTGTTATGAAAACAACATAGCATTATGAGGGCTTATGGTAATAAATCCTATCAGCCCTACAACATATAGTGCAGTACTTGTGCAGATAGTCTACTTGCCTATAAGGAGTTCCAAACTAGCACTTCACCACATACTCAACCAAAATCAAACACTGCTGGTATTTGTTGGAGGACCATAATGCTGCAGTTGATTATATCAGACAAGCCTTCATGATTCCTAGCTCTGTTTACTCTTGTGAAAGCAAACAAAGAGCAGCCAAGCCACGGTGTGGTCAGTCCACATGTTCGGAGACCCCATTTCATATCAGGCCTCTTTTCAAATTTCACTGTGCTGTATAAGCCAGGGCACCTCTTTAAAAGTATACTCAAGAGGCTTAAGCCTCATGCACTTCTTGTTCCCAGGTTTAGAAGTCTAAATACCGGTCTTTGGTCGATCGCTGCATCACATTTAATAGTGTGGTGAGTACAAATGTCACCAAATGTCATCAGAAAAATGTGGGGGACTTTGGTTATAGCTAAATAACAACAAAAATGTAGATTTATGAAAGAAAATCATATTTTAGCAAAGCAATAGGTTACATTTTCATTCTATTCATTACCAGATAAGTCATCTCATGTGAAAACAGCAATTTAACCTGTAGTCTTTCACTGTAACTGTGTTGAGAAGTTAGAAAATTATATCTGCCTGTTATTATATACTCAGCTAAAATATAACTGACATGTTCACATGTAGGCTAATGTACACGGCAGAGCTGCCATGTATTGTTCACTGTAATTATTCATTCTTTCCATACTGGGTGCAGCAAAACCTAAATGGATATTAATGCAAGTGATGGTGAACAACACTGACAGATGTGCTGAGGGAAAGTTCAGACGCAGCTACTAACTGACTCCAGCAGACTGAATTAGTCAAGTGGATATCTTCCAAGGCTACAGGGCTTTTAACTGCGAGTGTTTACTCGCTAAGCCGCAGTGGATGGATAATAACAAAATAAAAGGGAGTTGGAACAAAGAAGAGTATCGGTAGATACCCTCTTGATTCAGCTAACGCCAACGCATGAAACCGTGTATTAATTTTATCATTAGTTCAGATTGGTATCAGGAGTGATTTTGTATATTTTAATGGATTCTTCTCGGCTAAAATACAGCAGACCAAAAATCCAATCCAGTCTTTACTGTACTCAATTACATGTGACCAAATTTCCGAATAACTAAGCTAAAGCTCATTAACCAAATGGTCTTGAAGTACAACACTTGATATTGGGTGACTGCTTATTAATTATGGACCTATGGAAGTGTATTTCGGAAATTAGGAAATTTCAATTAAGTCTGCTGGAAGAAGGGATTTCTTTGTGAGCAGTACACACTGATGAGATAAATGAAAACAACAAAAACTCTCAGTCTTTAATCTCAGAAATGATTTCCCCCGTCAAGGAAACGTCTCACTACAAATGGTTTCCAAACACAAACATTTAATTTGCTGTTGGGATCACACGGACAGAAACAGACAGAGCAGAAAGGTGAACAAAGGTAGCAAGCACTCCTTGTGTGTGCATCAAAAAATATAGAATATTAATACACCTGCACAGAAACACCTGTCTATAGATAGCAGTAACTCCTGAATTAGTCATAACATTAAAGCATTTCAATACACCTTTCTGCCTTCCTGTTCCGTCTCCTCTTATCTCTTCTTTTCTGTGGCTGAGCTCCATCAACGAAAGCACACATAAAATCAAAATTATTTCTATAAACATCACAATTTGTTGCTTTGAAACAGCTCCCTGCTCGCTCGCTCTCTGCCGACTACCTCATGGGAGTTCTCTGTTCTTGTCTTGTGGCTGTACATTGCATCTGTGCTTTCATAACAAGGCATCCTTGGAGGTTCTCAACTGCAAAGTGTTCACTGTATATCACATCATTATTAGTTTGCAGCTGTGGCAATTAACTATATTTTACACAGGCACTGCAATGCTCCTGCTGTCTACTATATTATATATGGGAATAACAATAAAGCGATGGAGCATATTCACTGTGCAAATCAAATTAGGGATATTAAAGATAAAAGATGTTAGACAACGACCTAAAAACGGATTCAAACATTAAGAAAATAAATTAATCATTATCCGAATAAATAATTGATCAGTACAGTGTTAAGATTTAATAGCCGTGACTTCATGTCAAATGTACGGATTGACTGATATCTACCAAAGTTACACGCTAACCACTAACTGCCAGCCCATGCCCTTACATAAAGCCATTTTGTACCCCAAGATGAGATAGTGAGTCAATGAAGCATCCAGTCTGCCCTCAGTCCATCACGAGAGCAAGAAGATTTAGTGCTGCCCAGAGCTCGTATTTTTTCTTTTATACCATCTATGATTCTGACCTCTTGTCAGTCATGTTGAAGGGCAGGAAGTCAATGAATGAAACAGTAAACACAACGATGGCGACGGCACTCAACGGCCATGGCAAGCGACCACTAGGAAGCAGGGTTAACATGAAAGGCAGCTGGCTAGGGTTTGTTTATACCCTAGCGCCTATCCCTCCCGCCCGCACACTGTGCATAACACATTCCCTCCCGGCCAGCATCAAGCAATACTCGGGACTGGTATTGGTATCTGGTTCCTGCAGCAAGCCTAAATTATGCAGTTTGTCTCGCAGATCACATGCATGTTGGTTATATGATGATCTTTATGCTTAAGCAACATCTGTCAATAAACGTGATCACCAGTCGGAAAATAAGACTAGAAACACTACGGGAGGTCATCCTCCAACAAAAGCAGCAATGGGCTACTGGTTTTCATCTAATTTTTCTAATTCTAAGCAAGACTTGACAAAACGCATGTTTTATATTACATTTTTGGGCTGGGGATGTTAGTAGTTTTATAAATGATTTTGGCTATTTCATTACATGCTGTAAAGGTAAAATAGTTAACCCCACACTGCTCTTAAGTCTGCAGTCCTGCTCAGCTTAAAACCCTATTTTGACCGCTCTGCTCTGGATTTCACTCTTTATTTGCTCAGATTAGTTCTCCACCCTCTGGATTCTCTGCTCAGCTCATCTTTTTTTTTTTTTTTTTTTTTTTATTTAGGCCCTAATCAGTTCAATTCTGCAGTAATTAATCATCTTTTATCTAACTACAGTCTCCTAAATATTTACATATCAGTCATATTTAGCCTTTCTATCAAAATGTACATGTTGCCAGGAAACCAAGCATGGTGCTAATGTGTATCGTAGCATTTTTACACTGATTTCTATGGGGGTCAAAATGACTCTGTTGGCAGTTTTAGGTGGAAGTGGTTGTTTTTTTTATCTCACACATGCGGTCTCTTCATAAACATGTAGTGAAAATTCACTACGTGATGGCTAAACCCACTTTAGGAAAAGTCATGAAATATGAAATGATGGCTTTGTTATAAGAGGATTAGATGACATTTGGTGCTTCCAGTGTTAAAGAAAGCTGGTCAAAGAAACCAAAGTAGCATCGCTTGTGCAACAGTCACGTCATCTAGAGTTAGACATGCTACACACTGCACCTTTAAAAACGTCTCTCAGTTTAACACAGCCCCCTCAGCATATAATGATATCATATGAATAATTCGCTTTTTAAAAAAAATGCATAGTAATTACGTAAATGGAGCACCTGAATTTCTATAAAGAAACCATGAGTGATTGTCATGTCTTAATGGATCCTTTACACAACAAATGTAACAGTATGGATTGCTTGTTTGTGCCAAGATGCATGCTACCCACTCAAACATCCTGTTCTTTTCATTTGAGCTCTCAGCCAGCTGAATACGCGAGAGACGAGGCAACATGCTCATAGGACTTGCAAAATACGCTGAGATGCTGGCGATAATTTTTTATCACATGTATCAGTTAAGATGTGAAAAGGTTTGAAAACGCCCCCTGAGCTTGCTGTCGTAAAGAATTCCTGTGGCCAGAGGGAGCGAATATTTGCTGTCATAATGAATCATACAAAAAGCGGCTAATATCAGCAACATTACTGACACAAAGCAGTGGAATAAGCTGTAAATTACTCATCCTCTCATTGCCATTTAAATCATTTCTGGTGATTATGATCAGGATTTTCATATCTAAGTGCACCTAAGGCTGTATAATGTCAATTAACAGCTCTGAATTGGCCTGCCAGCCTCCAGCAGGGCAAAAATGTCCAAGTGTAGTACAGTATACTGTACAATATGCTGTGGAGGCATCAGACAGACAGTTTGTGAAGGGCAACAAGGGCACTTTACTGGGAAAACAAAGCTGTTCAATTAAGAAAATAAACTCACATACATCTTTCATCTGTGAGCGGTTTGCTGAAATAGAGGGTTATGGAGAAATATCAAGTTCGAATTTATCGTTTGACTTATGGCATCTGAGGCACACTTCTTCCACGGTCTATTAAATACGGCTCACTGAAACGATGAAAATGAATAGTGCAGCCTAAAGCCTGACAGAGAGGACATATGGCTCGCAAGTAAAAATATGGCGTTCACGTTCGAAAGTGGCATCATATACTTAGCACAGTAAACACAGACTTTGGAAATCAAATCAATCAAATCAATTAAATCTGATCAACCAAAAGCCAGACTGAAAAAACGTTATGAATCTTAAATAAATGCACATTCAGCTGGCGCACGCAGGCTTCAGCTGTATTATGCTTGAATTGCAGTTTCTGCTCCTATCAGCAAGATGTATCCACGCTGTCACTTCTTAAATTGAACGTCTGCAGCTCAGAGCACCTCCAACAAACCCCGTCTTCTAAACCAGCGTTAAGGTTTTGCCCCGCTCAGATTTCAGGTGATGTGTGTCCTGGTGAAGCTGTTTTGACAGTGACTCAAGTGCAAGACATCTCCCATCAATGCGCCACAATAGCTTTTATGACCATGTCAGTGATAATGACCCCAACCTTCTCAGCTGTCATTGTTGAAATAAAGCGATATTAAAGTTACCTGTGATGGCTTGATCGTGAGGCAGGTGTATTTTAAACATCTGGAACCCAAAACATTTTTTAAAATTGCTTATGGTATTTATTTTCTAGCAATAGCTACTCAGTGTGCTTAACTCTGCCACGGGGGGGGGGGGGGGTGGGGGGGGGGGGGTGGAGGGGCACGAGCCAGTCTACGCCTAGTGCTTCTCTCCAGTAAATGGGGAGAGTTGCGTCAGGAAGGACATGAAGTGTAAAACCTTTGCTAAATCAAATATGCTTCGTGAAGAATGAGATTTCCATACCAGATCAGTTGAGGACTGGGCAAACAACAAGCGCCGCTGCTGATGTTGCCAGCAGGGTGCCGGTGGAAACTGTGTTAGTGTTTGCTGAAGACATAGGAGGAGGGGGGGGTTGGCAGCAGGGCGAGAGAAGAAAATGTAGACAAAGGATGTTGAAGATGGAACTGCCAGGGAGGAGGGAAAGAGGAAGACCAAAGAGATGGCTCAGGGATGTAGTGAAGGAGAAGGTTGCTGTTTGGAAAGAAGAGATGGGGTGAGATGGAGGCAGCAAAGGGAGCAGCAAAAAGAAGAAGCAGGAGAAGACGAAGAAGCCATTCAGTGTGCTTCTAGTTTAATTTATGCAGTATAAAGTAGCTCTGATTGCTACTGGTGGAGTGCCCTATTCCCACCATGGATTCAAATTGTCAAAGAACTCAGAGGGAATGATGACGCAAGTAAAGCAGCATTATTTTATCTCACTGAGATGAGCCTAATAGTTACAGTTCACTTTTCTCTCTTCAGGCCACATCAGAGCTATATTAAAGGGAGACCTCATCACTTTTACACATCAAAGTGTGTTTGCTGGTCTTGGGGAGTTGAATAAAAATCTGATAGTGAGGAGATACAGTCTGCTTAATAGACCTCTGTGGCCTTGCCTATGCTTTAATACATCGAACTGAATCAAAAAGTTGCATTGTGGGTAATACAAATAGCAGGGTTAACTTTGAACCCATTCTTAACTGTCCATGATGTGCTTGACAGTGTAATGCTATGCTCTCAGCTGGGTTGTGTTAAAATGGTGGCACACGCATGCTACTGCTAATGCAAACTGAACATTTCCTCTCACTGCTGCTTCAGATTAAAAGCATTCAACTGGCAAAACAGAGCGGGCTTTTAATGATTTATCAATAATGCGCCTGCAAAGGAAAACAACGGGAGTTTGTTCTACCAGGCTATAAACCGATACAGCTGTTGCTCCTCTGCTGCATGTCTGCCAAAGTAGCTGCTAAAGGACGTCAGCTGAAGTGTAAAATCCTACTTGCTGTGATCACAGTAAGAACTGGTGTCACCATCCCAACTCAGATATTATTGTATTTAATGACGAATGTGATTTTGAGATCCTGAAATGCACACTGCAGTGCTCTGATAAGCACCTGTAATCTACCAGTTATATGGCCTATGGAAAAAAAAAAGGAACATGCATGAAAGAATTGTGCACCTTTAGCAAAGCATATTAAAACAGGGTTTTACTTTGTTGAGAATTTAAAACACTACAAGACCTTGAAAAAATGGATTTTCTAGAAACCTGTAGTCTGCAGCTACATTCATTCATTTTTGTGTTTTAGACTCTTTCTCATCGAGCACCTCTGTAGTCTTTATATTTTTTAATATATATTTTTCTCCTCTTGGTTCTTCTTTATTTTTTAGAAGCTGAAATGTCCATTATGCACCAAGACCTAACTTGGACCTAACTTCTTGATAATCTTGATAAAAGACTGTTGTGCCTGTCATGCAAGCAGACGTTTCTGATGCAATATAATGGTACAGCAAGCCAACCTGTAATGTGCTCTGTGACGTACTAAAAAAACCCATCACTCTTTGTGAATGTGACCCTTCTTCTTTTTATCGACTACCATAAATGTATGGCCAACGTATTAACTTCACTGCACCTCAAGAGGAGCCTTGCTAATGCTCACTGTAATGTTACAGATAGGCAGGATTACAAGACAATGCTGCTTTTCTTACCAGCCCCCGTATAGGCCTACATCTCCTACTAATGCAGAATTTCGGGCTGCTTAATGGATTGCTAAAAATGTGTACCAGTTAGGCAGCATAAATGCAATCTACAGTATGTGTGCCATGATGTTTGGTTACTGGCTATTTTTTTCGAGAATGCAGCACTCGCACTTCTTTTGTGTCTCACTTTTTTTTCCTCTTGAGACACTTTTTCAGCCTCCTGTTCTGCTTTGCTGCAGATCTAGAGCAGGTCTCTTGTTTCTGCTTTTACGCCCCATCCTTTGTCGTGTCCACCACCCCAAACGACCCGCTCAATCAAAATGAATGGAATGGCAATGGAGGCAATGGCTGTATGATCGTTTACAAAATTAACAAGCAAAATCTGAACACATATGCATCCGCTGGCCGAGACAACCTCTGTTGCTTAAATTTGTTTTTATTTGTCGTGTGTGTTTGTAAGTGTATGATTGTGCATGTGTACTCAAGCCTTCCTCACTACGATCCTTGAGGGTAATGTAATATGCGACCTGGAGACAACTGAGCCCCCTTCAGCGGACCTTCGGACGTCCCTTTGTTTTCCCTTACTGCAGCTCTCAAAGCAAGGAAAAAATAAACACTGTGGTGCACTAATGCATCGATCTAAGGACAGCATGCTTTCTGTTTTATTCAATCTTTAAATTTTGAATTGTGCCCAAAGGTATCATCACTGAAAGAAGCTCGCTAAACCATTTCCTGCACTTGAGACGTCTCTCTTCAAGCATTAGCTCCTCTTTGCCTTGCCTCAGCCAGACAGTTCTTGCACTAACATGGGGGCCCTGGAGATCTAAGTGCAGCATATTTTTTACTGAGTGTGTTGAACATGCGCGTGTGTTGTGAGCATGAAGGGGGGTCAGCTGGTGCAATCTTTCTTGCATTTCTGTTGAGAGCATACAAGGTCTTTGGCACTGGGGTCATGACTAGCTCTCTTGCGGTCTAGTGGTTCGGTGATGAGTTCAGCAAATCCCAGCATAGAACCTGATTTAAAACAATGCTGCATTTAAGGAGCATGCACAAAATCTGTTGAGTTTTAATGGCCCTGCAGTGATGGAATATGAACTATGGAAGAATGGAAGCAAGCAAGTTACATAATTTGCTTCACATTGGGATTTGGCTTCCCCTGGTATAAGAAAAGCTTCAGTTAACATGGTGTTAACATTCTTGAAAAGGACCTGTTCAATAGCTAATGAACTCATGTAGGGTATTTAGTTTAGCAAGTGGAAACATTTTATTTATAATGAACCAGATACCGCTGCTAAATTGCATAAACCAAACCATGCTGAAAACATGCTGCAGGTCTTTGTGAGCAGTTGATAAAGTAGGTGTGACTGAGTTATTCAGGGTTTTATTCAAGGCTTAGAAATGAATGAAAAACCTATTTTGAATTATGAATTTATTAGATTGCTGTAAATGCAATTTACAGCAATCTAATAGGCAGCACGGTGGCACGGTGGTTAGCACTGTTGCCGCACAGCAAGAAGGTCCTGAGTTCAATTCCACCATCAGGTCTTTCTGTGTGGAGTTTGCATGTTCTCCCCGTGTTTGCGTGGGTTCCCTCCGGGTACTCCGGCTTCCTCCCACCGTCCAAAGACATGTAGCTTGTGGGGATAGGTTAATTGGATAATCTAAATTGCCACTAGGTGTGAATGTGCGAGTGAATGAGAGTGCGAATGGTTGTCTGTCCCTGTGTGTTGGCCCTGCGACAGACTGGCGACCTGTCCAGGGTGGACCCCGCCTCTCGCCCTATGACAGCTGGGATAGGCTCCAGCGCCCCCCGCGACCCTGAAAAGGAGAAGCGGAAGCGAATGGATGGATGGATGCTGTAAATGCATTTTGAGTGTTAATGCTTTTTTATTATGTTACATGAAGGGAAGGGGAAGGACAACAACAAAAAAAACCTATCAAAGACCAGCTGAGCGATGAGCAGTGCCTGGTACTTGGAGGAAGAAGGATTTCTGATTTTGTAGAGGGATTTGAAGGTGCGTCGTTGCAGAGTTTAACGTAAAAAAAAGTACAGGGCAGAACAAACTACTACTGGCTTAATCGGCCAGTTATTTTCTAATTTTTTTTGTTTTCCTGATCAAGCTTATGAAACAGAGAAAATCATTCATTTGTTTCCGTCTTGTGAATCAGGAATGTTTGCCATTTTTGCTAAAAATGATGTTAAAACAATTCAAAAAACACATTTCATTCTTGTGGTTAGGAGCATCTGTGGCTTTGGTAAATAGGATGAGAAATGAACTATATGAATGCCACTCCATGTAAGATACTGCTAGAAAACAGTTATTTGTTGATCGCGTAAAGCAAAAGGAATTTTATAAATTTTTATAAATTTTATAAAGGAAACCTTTATAACCTCACGCCTTAGTCCTAATTCAGTGATTAATGCCTTCCTATTTTGCTTGGTATTTCATGCACTTGTCATAGAAATACTGTGTGTATGATCATGCTATGAACATTACCCACTTTAATGTAACAATAAATCCAATAATGTGTTTTGGATGACAAATGTAAGGCTTTGCAGCAGGCTAGGTGGCCCATAAATAGAAAATAGCCCAGGGGCATCCAGAAGTCTTTGGCCAGCCTTGACACACATGGCCACGCACATGCACACGCTCAGGCTCATACACACAGGCATTTATGCTATATCAAAGCAAGGACAAAGCCCCCCAAAACAAACTATGGTTTAAGTGTTACAATAAAGGTGTTTGTGACCAATAATGAAGGCCATATTTATTATGCCTTTTTAAAGGGTTAGGACTCTCTGATAGTTATTCCATGACTTACTACCGTAAACATGACACCAATAAATGCTCCCCAAAATCCAGATATGCATTCTACATATTGCGTTACGGTATTGCAGACATAGCTTGTAAATCACAAGTGCTGCCTGCATCATTTCTGTTGCACTAAATTGAATTTCTTGCTCTGAAGCACATCCTTCATAATAACCCACAGTACAAAATCTATAATAGAGGTAATTGAAAATTTATCAGCAACTTCTTAGAAGTGTTTTTTTTTATAAGCTTGTTTGATCACAGGCTGTGCTGTCCTTGTAAAAGCCTGGTCAGGAATGATATGGCTATAATAGCACAGATGTAATTCATCACATTTTTAGCCCTTTTGCAAGCGACAAAACTGCCGCTGTGAAAAAGACACTGCAAATCCATCGGGTCCCTTTTTATAGGACATAAAAGCAAGTCCTAGGACTGAAATTTCAAAGTAAGATATAAAAGGGAGCAATGACTCTGGTGTCAGCGCTTTGAAGGACCCGATTTAAGGAGTGTAGCCAATTTGATGCAGATTGTTGAGGACAGATCAATACTTTATATCACATCCACTAAGCTTGAGTTATATCGAAGCCTTGAAAAATAACCAGAACAGAAAATGATCAAGACCGATTTTTAAACAAAATCAAGATTATTTTCATAAATTTAAAGCAATCCCCACTTGAACTGCGTTTGTACAGTATAATCACTGTAGAGCTTCTGTGCCACGACATCGTACTAATTACAACACACTGCATCAATCACCTTTGCCACAAGGGAAAAATCATAACAACGAGTGCATTGTGCCACTCAAGAACAAGCAGGAACATCACAGAGAAAGATAAGGAGATTTGCAACGATGATTCATCATGCTGTTGATCTCTATTTGTAATGAAACAAACACAGATCCACAGATGCAGTCGCATCTTGAACAGCAGCACGGGGAGAGGGCAAACACTATTGATACCGACGGACAGATAAAGATAGTTAATGACGCACAGAGGCTTGCAGCTCATCTATAGCTGCTGAAAGAGCTATTGTGCCTCTGTATCTCACAAACAAGCCACCAAGAATAATAAAATAAAAAGAACAAAAACAGCAGCAGCCTTTCTACCTCCAAAACGACAATACTGCCAATTCTGTCAGACAGCAGAGATTTTATCTGACATCTAGCTCTTAATAATCCCACGGCACTCTGTTCTATCTGAGTAAAGTGATGCCTTGGTTATGCAGCAAAGTGTAAACCTCAAAGGGAAATGTCTTACCATGGCCCCCTCTTGTAAGAAAAGGCATCCTGTTGATAGCAATGGGAACAGTACCATGCTTATTATGGAAGTGGTGGACATGGTGTGTGGTACTGAGACTTGAGGACACGCGTGCTGTTCCAGTCTGGATGGGGAGTATAGTAAGCAAGGTGAACCAAAAGGCAAGTCTCGAAAAATAACTTAGGCCCATGCCTAGGCTAAACTGTGACCAGCTGCTCCGCTGTCCAAGCACAGAGGTGGCTGCAAAGAGTCTACCCATGTATATTAGATCCACATGGGCCCAGGACAGAAAACTTGGCCAAGCTTTGGCCTCTGACAGTCCAACTTGAAGACAACAGGGCATCTCACTAACAATCTGGGCCCATTTCTTTTGTACTCCCTTAGACTGGTTCGAGAGTTCTAGATTCTGGACAAAAATATCCTCTGGATGTTATGAAAAATATCAAAACCGGATATAAAAACAGGCAGTCAAAATCCAGTTGCATTTGTGGAAGAAACTGTAGAGCAACTAACCTGTCTATTCTCACTTAACATTGTACCATGCCGACATGTCCACTGCACGCAAAAGCTAGATTTATAATCTTACTAAAAAGCATCCTGAAAGCACATTCTTCCAAAAGTGAGCCAGGTGCATCCTAAATGCAGAGAAGATAAACATCCGAATAAAGAAAAGGAGACGAATCCAGCCTTGATTTCAAACGGGCATGTTGCTCAACCATGATATTTAGGCATGAGAAGTGGCACGAAAGAGATTGATGTGATAGGAATTCTGATAAGAGTCTCCATCGCCCACAGGTAGAGCTTGGGGGCAGCTGAGCCTGCCCACTAAGAAGAAGAGTGCCCCTCCACCGCAGTAGAAGACATAACACGCTCCCGCGAGAAACTGGATCATTTCATTAAGCAAAAATCACGAGCAGATAAAAATAGGTGGAGATGCAGCGATGAAGGGTGATGCAGGAACCAGTGCTTTTGTTCCCCTTTAGCCAGGGAATGGGTAGAGAACGGAGATTGGGAGGGGGGGGGGGATGAGAGAGTGAGAGCGAGAGACAGGGAGCAGTATCTGCAGCAGCGGCAGCAGCAGCGCGGTAAAGGAGAAAATCCAGAAAATAAATAAATAATTTCTCAGCGGCTCCTCGTTCAGCCTCTCACAGGCGCAGCAAATCCAGCGAACGGCAACCTCTGGCATGGAGATCTACCAGAATGCAGCTGAGTGTTTCTGTTTCAATTGAACGTACAATCCTCCCCTCACGCTCCACCTGCTTAGTCTCACGCAGTAGCGACTACTGCTGCATTCCCCTCACTGCTGCTCCTTTATTCCCCCTTTATCTTCTCCTGTTACCTTGTCCAGGTCCGCCGTACTGCCTCTGACGGAGAACGGTTGGTTAACGTGACGGCTGCGTCTGTCTCTGAAGGAGAGCAGGTGATTCTCCTCAGATCAGATGGCTTGGGTGGCAGCGAGCGAGATGTAGCCTTGGACTGCCGCAGCAAAAATTATGCTAATTAAAAAGCACCGTCGTATAATAATGAATCCCGGATGGGTAAAATTCCAGGACAAGTCTGGACCCCGGCAAAAAGCAACCTTGCCTTGGAGTTGTGGTCTAATGAATGCAAGATAAAGGAGCTCTTCTGAAGGCATACTGTAGTCAGAGGCTCTGATCCAGTGAGGCACAGCATGTGCCTCTGTGTGTGTGTGTGTGCGTTGTGTGTGTGTGTGTGTGTGCGTCTGAGAAAGAGTCTGTGAGCAAAGAGAGTGGGGGGGGGGGGTGGCGAGGATGGGAGAACGATAGCAGGAGGGAGGGAGACACAGGAAGAGACAGCGAAAGAGAAAACAGGCAGCCACGGCGCAAACACACAGGGAAATAGTGAGGCAAGTAAATGGGTTGTGTGAATAAATACATGCTACAGATTCACGGCGCGCTGGCTTGCAGGTCCTGGCAGTAACACGCAGGAATCATACTGCAGAGGAGGAGCCTGATTTAGGTGAGCTGTCAGAGCTGTTACAGAATGAACACAAGGGTATTGGTATGGACGTGCTCCTAACATAAAGACTCCAGAGCTACAACAGGCATGAACGACAGAAACACAAATACCTGTCAGAGCAATATCGCTCGCCACCCCTACGCTAAGCAAGTTATGGGCGGCGGTATGTAATCCATTTTAAGCAAATAGCTTGCATCAAACTTCAATCTCAAACCTCTCTTTTCCCGGGATTGCACTTCCAAACCTTTGCTGTTTTTACATTACACTCACTCATTACATCAATTCGCTCTAATCCCTCTGCCTGATGTTTTCACCTCATACCTGTATACGAGGCACCCCTATGTTAAAAGAGCTCAGTAGCTCTGCTGCTTAACCATGCAGAACTTATCCCAGGCAACGACTGATCCGAGTTTCCGAGCTGCTCACGTTTTGAACTGATGAATTGGACTACGTTGACACTGGAGAGGATGGAACACATTATCAGAAAGGGAGAGACAAAGTGAGGAGGGGTGGGTGGGATGGGGGGAGGAGGTTGAGGATGGAGTCAAATAGGAGAAACAGAGAGGAAGAGATTGCAGGAGAAGTAACGGGAGACTGCAGCTATATCAGCTAAATCACAGTCGATATAGATATCAGCTGGGATTGCCTAGTCGGTTGAAAGGACACGCATGGTAACAGGAGGACAGAGGCAAGCCATGCAGCACCACCTCTCATGGTGACAAGAAGTCGACGCAGGCCATTACTCAAGCAGGGGAGGGGGTGGGGCATGTGGGGGAGTGAGGCTGGTCGAACAAAAAAGAACACAGGAGGGATGAGTGCACAGCACTCTGGAATGGCAAGTGCCCAAACAGCATGTAGACATTTATCTGCTGCTATTATGAACGTAAATAAGCTGGAAGAAGCTGTGGATTTTTATTCTTTCAGTCAGAGGGAGATTTAATTCCCTTATGTGTATCCTCTTCTATACATTTCTCCATAAATCTTAATACTGGGAAGCACATGCCAGCTTATTTAAACAGTGACGATGCTGAGCGCTGTCCGGCTATAACATGTAGACACATTTTACAGTAATAACTATTTGCTGTGGAAAGGCACTGACAAGCACAGAGAGAATAATCCCCCGATGACGCCAACTGAAAAGTCAATTTTATTTCCACTGTCAAAGCAGTTCAGCCATTTTCAGTTTTGCACAGCCAAAAATACGGGCAGTCATAACAAATAATTTCAGCAAGAAATTCTCTCTGACACACAATTCAAATAAAACCAGTATTTAATTTCCAGATGATATTTCTCTGAGAACTGTCTACAATGAAGGGCTTACGTTAATTAGTTTGCGTACTTGAGGGTTGCTTAAC
The DNA here is from genome assembly GCF_963576455.1 of Neolamprologus multifasciatus. NCBI lineage: Eukaryota > Metazoa > Chordata > Actinopteri > Cichliformes > Cichlidae > Neolamprologus > Neolamprologus multifasciatus. Next base: position 14,573,495 of record NC_140448.1, on the reverse strand, counting down.
ACCATCGAAGTCACAATATCTGGACAACACAAGGGAGAAGGATGGATGACTGTAACCTTGTGTTGCCCTTGGTTATTTTCCAATTTGAGCATCCCACATTAACGTACAAGTTCAGCAGACTTTAAAGGATGCACACGAACTTTGTATTAGAAGCCAAGCTTGACCGTCAGATGAAATCCAACAAACTTTTCCTGGATTTCAAAAGCAAAGATACTGTCCTACATTATCTGCGATTTCTGTATTCCACACCAAACAATCTTTCATTTGCATTTCTTAAAATCTTCCCACATATTTTTTAAAAGCCCTTTTTATCACTTATTGAGCTTTGGTAGAGCACTGTGCATTTCCATAATCACATTATTTATGCACATATGGAACAATTTATAGAACATATACCGTGAACAGATGTGTCACTGCAGAAAAAGCTCACGTAAAGAAGGTTTTTTTTTTTTCCTGCTTTTTTTTTCTCACAAACTTGCGAGTGACATGATGCGAGAAGACGTGTATAGCGTTTTAAAGACTTAAGAAACCTAAATGTGCATGTTTGTTCTCGGGAGGATTTGTGAGAGACGAGTTTTCGCAGACATCCAGTCTCGCCCCAGGGGGTAAAGTAGCAGGATTAATCATAGCACTTTCAGATTAATTACTCATAATGCGAGCAACCCCTGAAAGGCATGGCCTGCAGTTGTGATGTTTGGTTGATTTCATTAGTCTCAAAGCGACAACACCTAAAATAAGCTTGGCGTAGACGGTGCAAGGAGAAGAAGAAAAAGTAAGAAACATGAGGGTGCTGCTTTGCACAATAGTTCCACCGACAGATATAAGAATTTGCATTCATTCACACCGATATTGATGCTCTAATGCTTGAAGATGGAGGCGGTGGGTGGGGGCACTGGATGCACAACTTTAAATACACAATTTCCTGGTCGAAACGCACACCTTGAATAAATGCAATCTTTCACTTGTGTCTTGGCAGACGGGGTGCAGTCTCTTTGAAAAGACAGTGCATGTGACAGTAGGCTGCATATTGCTGGCTGCACATGGTGCTGGCAAAAATAGATTTCATTTGCTTGTTTAGCTGAGCTTACTAGCCTCAGCATGTCTCCTGGAAAAGAAGAGCGGCAGTGATGCTTACAATGTGAACTAATTACAATATATTAAATAGCCAAAATGTAAAAATGTTGGGCTCTGGATTAGGGCCAGAAAAAAAATGAGAGAAAATGAGTGAAGGGGGACTGCTTCAAGTCATTTCCTCCTTTTATTCCACAGTGTAAAGTAAAAAAACAAAAAAACAGAAAAATCGAAAATGGATATATAATTTTTACTTGGATGAGGTGTATTTCCAGCGTAATCGCCTTATTTGGATGATGAGCATGAAAAGACATCAGCAGCAAAGCCGACCATGCTGGAAGCCCTCTCTCTTCTATTCCTTTGTGCTGATCTACTCGTCTTGCTCGTTATAGAAAACACGAGCTGTTGCTATAGCTCTGGTATGTGCAGTGTCCACCTGATGATTCAGGCACTTTAGGATATCATCAAAATGTCAACAATGGCGGTATTCAGACAGCAACTGTCGGAGGGGGCACAAAACCACCAGTGGTAATTATCACAATGGTGATTTTTCATATGGATGAAACACAACTGCAATCTGTGCATTACAAGCAATACAAGATATCAAATTTTTTTAAAACACAAAAATAATTATGTTCACCACATCCTCCATGTTCTTGTGATTTGCACCTTCCCTGTGTGTGAGAGAGAAACTGTGCACATCCCCACACACAGAATTTCCTCTACTCCTCGTATGTTTTCTTACACCACTTCCACATTCCACTAAACTGTGTTTTCTGCTGGAAATGACTTCCTCTTCGAAGGGAGTTTTCCCTCCCTGCCATTGCCAAGTGATACTGATAAGAGAGAGGATCATCTGATTGTTAGTGTTTTCCATCTAATATTTTAGGGTTTTTATCCTCTATTATAAAGTGCCTTGGTGTGAATAGGTGCTATATAAATAAAACTGAACTGAACTAAAAATACAGAAACCAGTTACACATTTGTGCACACAGAACAGCAGTGACTTTATTAATTTTTCATAACAATTATTTCTGACACAGACACAAAATCTGTCAGAAATCCCTGATCTGTTCTTCTTCAGTTCGGGCAGGTATTGTGTAGCGCGCTTATAGTTTTAAAGGTAAATGCTGAGGCATTTTTATTTAGCAGTTAAACTTTTTTTTTTTTGAGCATTCAGTCAAGGTCAAATGTATATCTAAAGGTTTTTTATAATTTCTTTTGTGTATTTTCTTCTGCTTAAATCCAAAATGAGATTTTGCAATAGCAAAATTATTGTTGTGAGTGTGGATGCTTTCATCAGTACATGTAGGAGATGAGCTATGTGGCAGCACATAGCTAGTTAAGCTGAAAACCAATTTAATTGTTTCTTTAATTAATTAATTCAATGATTTTGAGGCAGCAGATTTTTTTTTCAGGTGACAATTATTAATGGATTCTTGCATTGTGGGACTTCAGGATTTCAAGAGGTGAACTTTTCCCCTCTGTTTCTGGGCTTTTAAATTGCCATTCTATCCAAATTAACTCTTTGAAATTAGTTCCCCCTTAATAATACCCGGTGGTTGATATATCTATCCATCCAGTAGGGGCAGTAAATTCTAATGATGCCACACTAAAGACAGCTACAGATGGCACTGATTCCATACCAGAACAGCTATCTAGCTTTACCAGCCATTCTTCCAATACATTCACCCTGTAAATATCTTAAGAATATGTGGAATTAAATTAAAAATACACGGAAAAACTTAAAAAACACAGAATGCAAGTTGAAGTATGTGAAAGAAAAACCTGAATATATGAAATGAAACTTGAGATGGAGATTTGTGCCCACAATACATGCTTCACGTTCAACCCGTGGTGCTATTTCAGCCAATATTTTTCAAGAGTGTTCTTGCTTACATGGCATCATCATCAACAGGAGGCTGTTAGGAAGGTAATACTAACTCAGATAACCACTAGTTCCAACTAAAGTATGCAGAACAGCATCTCTGAATGCACCTTGCATCGAACCTTGAAGCAGATGGGCTGTAGCAGCAGAAGACCAGGCAGGAAAAATGAATCTTGATTTCTGCTGCAACATTCAGGGTCAGGGTCAGAATTTGCCATAAGCAACATGAAAGCATGGCTCCATCTTGCCTTATATCAACAGTTCAGGCTGCTACTGATGGTGTAATGGTGTGTATGTGTGTGTTTTTAGAACACTTTGTGGCCCCTTAGTACCAGCTGAGTTTGAACAACACAGCCTGCTTGAGTATTGCTGCTGACCATGTCAATCCCTTTATGACCACTGCGTGCCCATCTTCTCACGGCTGCTTCCAGCAGGATAGCACACCATGCCATAAAGCTCAGAAAATCTCAAACTGGTTTCTTGAGCATGGCCACCACAGTCACCAGATCTCAGTCCAATAGAGAACCTTTGATGTGGTGAAATGGTAGACTCACATCATTGATGTGCAGCTGGCAAATCTGCAGCAGCTGTTTGATGCTATCATGTCAACATGGGAGACGTGAAGAATTACGGCAGTTCTCAACACAAAAGGCGGGCTCAGCTCGGTACTAGCACGGTGTACCTAGCAAAGTGGACACTGAATGCGCTAAGTGTTTGTTTCCTTCTTTACTTGCCACATGATTAAAGACATTTATTATCACTCTCGTTACACAAGTACAGCTGCGTTCAACACCTAGAATGAAAGGCACTGTTACAAAAACAACTTAAAACAAAATGGGAGAAAACACACATCTGAATACTCTTGTCTTGCTGCATTACTGTCATTTCTGCGTTTATCCACTTGTGTAACGCAGACAAAAACACTGAATTGTGTCTCTTTGTCACTTATGCTGGTGTTTTAACACTCAAACCTCTGGGCTGCTTTTGAAATCAATCCATCATTCACTCATTAACTACCGCCTAAGCAGCAAATAGTAATTTACTCCCAAAGGAGAAGTAAACAAAGATTTTTCTGACATTTTGCATCATCGCTGACAGCTGTAGTGTTGCACAACTGTAATTTTCACACCCATCAAATATGATTCATTGAATCGTGAGCAGAAAGCCGCATCGGGCCATTAACACACAAAAAAGGAGGAATATGACAATCAAATAAAATCACAGAGGGCAAATGTAGTATGATAGTTAGCAAAAAAAGTGAGTGATTTTAGACATAGCCCCATGTTGTGTGTCAATATCCATTTGTTGCATCCTCCTTCATTTAAGCTTAGCACTTAACATTAATTAGCACCATATTTCATGTGAGTGGCCACTAAATGAGCGGAGGTGGCAGGAACCAAGATGAGCGAATGCTTATGCTTCATTTATGCAATGTTGCCAGAATGGCAAGAACAAGAAAATCAGTCATTATTCTGAGATTTCACGCAATACTTCCAAGATCCTCGCTCCACTGCTAACATTGTATTCAGACCAAATAAAGAATCGGCGTGAATGTCATGATCCTTAGTGTTGAAGGAGGAGTTATTTTGTTTTTTGTTTTTTTAACTGTGTGCTTCTTTCCACCAAGAGGCAGATGCTGTTGGTATCTTCACTTTACACAAATGCTTTTCAGTGGAGTCTGAAGATAAAAAAGTAGTTTGCCTGCCCAATGCAGTTACTGTGAATCAATATTTAAAGATTTATATGACTTTGCAGCCTTGGCAGAGATACATACTGCACATTTAACGTTATTTTTGTCCTGCCCTGTTCTTTAGCTGATTTTATCATAGTGACTGTTTATTTAAGATGGGAAATGGGTTTAGAGAGCGAAGTCTGATCCCTGTTGAATTAACTCTGAGCAAGTCATCAAGTATTGTTGAGTTGAATATTACAGACATACTTCTCCCCTCCCCCCCCCCTTTTTTTTTTTCTTTTTACTGGAACCAAAAAGAGTTGTCAGATTCACAATATATTCACTGTGGGATGTCTTTTGTAGTATGCAGTATCGTTTTATGTGAAATAATGTGAAAGCCCCAGCAAAGGAAAACTAGAGTAACACATTAAAAAGTAACATTCTGGACTACGCAGACGTTTTTGTCTTGTAACAACTGATGTGGCAAGTTGGTTTTGCATTTCACTGTTTTTTGTTACTTTTTCAAGCAGCCTGTTTTTCTCCATTCTAATTATTTTTCCTATTTAACACACGCATGCACATACACAGGCATAGGCATATTCTAAAAAGAAAATCATGACAAATGTGCACAGTTTGTCTTTCAGTTTCTCTTGCTGTGCAGGTGTTATTTGAAGGTTTCCAAACCTAGTGTTGTGTTATTGTGCATGTAAAGCTACGCTAGTGAAGAAAGGAGAAAGGACAACCTTTATGTCATCAAAGTACACACTTTATTCTGAATTTGTGGGTGAAAAGAACATGACGGTGAAATGTAAACTGTGCCTTGGTAACAGATAAGTGTCTGTGAGTTTGGAGGACTCCAATTCACATTTTGAGAACGCGTCTTAAAGCTAAGTTTCCCAAATTGTGTGCTAAGACCTTTGAGGAGCAATTTGATGCTGTTGCTATAGCTATGGAATAGCAAGAACTAGCTTCTAGTTAATATGAAACTGATAGCTAGAGGGAATTAACAGTCTTGCTGTTGTTTGCATAGCAGAGAAGATACTAACATCAAATTGCTATGCAGTGATATACATAGTTAATTATACAAAAGGACACATGCACACTGGACAATATAACTCATGGTTGTAAGGAATTGCAAAGTGCTGGGGTTTTGTTGGCAATGCAAAAAGTGCTTTAACCAGTTACTTTTTTCAGTGGGTAACACTTTTGCTCTAAACTACATAAATAATTATTTATGCAAGTAATCTTTTACCATTTGTGAAGGGATCGGATATGTGGATACCAGACCACATATTTGAAGATGACCTTTACTTTCATGTCAGCCACACTCATCCAAATCTCCGTGACTGTGTCTGGTTGTGCTGCCATCGTGTTGGCAAAATCTGTCCACAGTCAGACATATGAGCACCTGCCAAAGTACTCAAAACTGATTTTGTGCCACGTACCACTACAGTAGGTGTCACAAGCAACACTTTTTGCCCTGATGACACACACACAAACACAGATGCACAGCTAATTCGGAGCATTTGATAATCACACATTTCTTTTGTAAGCTGTAAAAAAAGAAAATGCACCATTTACTCTTAATTAAATATTCATTTATAATCATTTAAAGGAAAAATATATGTCAATCCTTAGCAAACAACAGCATCGCCATCACTTTTCCAGTTTCCATCTTAATGGGGAAAATGTAAAAGTGATTGCCAGATGCCTTATTACTTAACATTTATCAAATGGTCATCAAGTGTTTTTTAAATTAGACCAACAGATAATAGTCCCAACACAAGCTGCAAATGAAAAAAAAAAAACTTTTTGTGACTGATGGTACAATCAAACACAAACTGCTATTTCTACACCTGACCTTAGGACAGTCCAAGTCAAATCACGAGTACTGCATCAATGCCCAAATAGCAGTGCTTACTGTGCATTGAAGACTGTACAGAGAATCAAATCGGGTGAGAAATTATTGCATGTGTGTGTCCTAAATTTATCACTCGCATTACAACTGCATCTGAGGAAAAATGCATAAGGGACAGCAGTCTACCTCGCTGCAGGAAAGAGGCTTAACAGATCTTTTTATTATTCATTGAACATGAGCAAAGTGAGGGAGCAATCTATCAAAATGAATTGGGGGCAAAGAAAAAAAATTGGGAGGATTTTCTTTTGCTGAGCATGCAGAGACTCGTCCATTGTTGCACAATGACCAGAGTTTGAGCCACGTATAAAGAAGAGGCGATGAAGACAAGGGTGTAGATAGAGAGAGATGAATGGAAACTGAGACGTGTTTTTTTTTTTAAAGAGATAATGAGAAACAGGTAAAGAGAGGTCATTTGCATTTGTGTGTCAAATGGAGAGGGTGCTGGCTTCTGTGACAAAATGGTATCAAATTCACATATGTACAGTACTGTTGTATGTGTTAGCCAAGCATGCACGAGAAGGACAGCACTAATCTAGACCCAAATAATCTGTCATCCAATGAGAAGATCACATTGCACAGCAATTTTTCATAAGAATATGCATTAAATACTTATTCCACTAAATTGCTGTTTAGATAGGTGGATCTTTGCATACACATCTTAATATGAAGCACATCAAGTCACAAATTGTGCTGTATAACCACTCTTTGGATTTGCTTAAAGGTCTAGTAATTACTTTACCAATCATCCTTCTAAATTGGGTCTGTGCGGACCCATCAGTCCCATGTTTTACGACTTTGTCAACGCATTCCTAATCATGGGCCATTCTCATCGCTTTCATTGTGCCACTGTTTTCTATTTCTGCTTTGATTTGATGGGTTTTTAAAAAATGTCTGGGGGTCCCGGGTAGGGCTGTGCGATATGTCCAAAATCTCATATCCCGATATAAGAATTCTATCATCCCGATAACGATATAAATCACAAAAATGTAACATTTTCTATAAATTCTGTGAATCTCGGGCAGCTCCAGCTGCGCGTCATTTAGCTGGAGTCGAGTGTTTTAACCGATGCATGAAACGATACATTTTTAGACATAAGTTGTAAAGGCTGCCGTTTTCTTTGTGAGTATTTATTACACGGCGTGCTGCGGAGAAAAGCCTGTTCTAACGTTTGAGTCTAAGGTTTATTTTTTAGCACCTGACGGCTCTTTTTTTAATTCTCATCTGTAAATAATCTACTCTTTCACGTGATTCCGTTTATTTTGAAAAGTCTCAACAGGATCTTGAGCTTTATTGTGAAAGGTTTATGTGGAACATAAACAAGCGGACACGCGATGCTGTTACCGTCGTTGTTGCTAACCACAACGCATAAACGCTTGTCCGTCTGTAGTGTGGTTATATAAAATATAAGAGAAAGAGAGAACTTTAAGAAATTAATATAGCCACTACAGTGACCATCAAAATAATAAAAAAAATATTGCTGTAAACAGTTTATTTATTTATTTAGGGAGACCGTGGCTCAGGGGGTTGGGAAGCGTATCTGTAACCGGAAGGTCACCGGTTCGATCCCCGGGCTCTCTGTCCTGGTCGTTGTGTCCTTGGGCAAGACACTTTACCCTACCGTCTACTGGTGTTGGCCAGAGGGGCCGATGGCACGATATGGCAGCCTCGCTTCTGTCAGTCTGCCCCAGGGCAGCTGTGGCTACAACTGTAGCTTGCCTCCACCAGTGTGTGAATGTGAGAGTGAATGAATAATGGCATTGAAAAGCGCTATATAAATCCAATCCATTATTATTTATTTTGCGACACCACAAAACAAACAATAGCGTAAAATGAAACGATAGACGTTTTTATATTGTCATCCGATATATATCGTTGTATCGAACAGCCCTAGTCCCGGGGGACAAAGTCAAAAGCACATTTACAGTATGTTGTTTTAATTGAAATATTTTTTTTTAAATATTTGCCATGGATCCTATAAAAAAGAGAGCTGATACTGCTGCGTCAAAGCAGCAGTGACACTCATGGAATTGAGGAAATAGCATCTGTCTGTTCCCCCTGTAAGATGCCCTGAGCATAGCAGGAGGGGTGCTATGACTGCCTGTAGTGCATGTTTAGCTTTAGTTTTGTTTTTTTTTTAGTTTTTTCTGGTCTCTGTACAACCATAGACAGAGCTTGGTTGACACTGGGCAGACAGGACTGCACTTTGTCACTCATAACATTTATGGACAGACTTTCTAGGTGCAGCCAATGTTCGGAGGGCGGAGGATTCAGTGGTCTCATCCCTGCTTTTTGCAGATGATGTGACCTCTAGCCTGCACTGGAGCAGCTGAGTCTGAGGCAGATGGGATGAGAATTAGCATCTCAAAGTCTTAGGCCATGCTTCTCAGCTTCAAATGGGTGGAGTGACAACTAAAAGTTGTTCCAGATGGAGTAACTTGGAGTCTCCAAGTGGAAAAGTGAGTGGTAGTGAGTGAAAAAATGAGATTGTGGATAAAATCAAAAATGACCTTCCTCTAAAGGGTGTCTGAGTTATCCTTTAGAGATAGGGTGTAAGGTTTGGTGATTTGGGAAAGATTCAGGGTAGAGCTGCCACTCCTCCAAATCAAAAGGAGCCCGTTCAGATGGTATGACCAGGATGCCTCCTGGGCACCTTTTAGGCGAGGTGTTTTGGGCATGTCCTAGGGGAAGGAGGTGAGGAGGCCCCAGGGCAGACCTAGGACATGCTGGAGAGATTAGACTTCAGGATTGGCTGGTTGTGCGTTTATTTCAGGTCTTCTATGTGGGAGTTAAAATGACCCTAGCTGTTTTTTATCATATGAATACAGCACAATTAATGTTAACTAATATGATTGAAAACTAAATGACACCAGAGTCAAATGAATATAAATACGCTTTTTAGTAATAATTGTACTTGGGATAAAAGCTGCACGTTGTGGTAAAGAAAAGGATATACTGTACTTTTGCTAAATATGCAAATTAACTGTAACTTTGCAAAAAAACCAATAATAATAATCTTTTTTTTTTTATCTTTAGATGACATTAATTACATATGTAGAGCTTTAAGAAGAAATAAGTTTTAAAATGTTATTGTGCTATTATGATTGCTTCTCACAGAAAATTATTATTCCATAGTACATGTATGTAAAATATGTAGGAAACATAAGGATTAAGAGTATCTTATTATTGTCTAAAAAATATATGTATATTAAATATTCTGCACTTGTTTTACAGCCTGTAAGGACAATAACCATACAAATACTAAGTGAAACTATGTATTAAACTTTCTAAAGTAATTAATTTGTTAATCAAGGAGGCACAACGACATTTGACAGACCCCTCAAAATAACATGTGCTGGATACAATGGCTGTGACTATTATAGCTATTCACAGCACTGCAGCTGTCTGAGTGCCTTGTTACTCTATACTGTTTCCATAAACGAATCTCCTGAATGCCAATTTTATATGGATCGTGAGTTTTAATAGGTTACAGAAGTGGGTAGGGAAATGTAAAATACTTGAACATGAGCTTTTATCAGGCAACAGTGGCGGCTCCAGCAGCTGAAGACGGCAGCCAGTTGTGCTGCCTGAAGGAAAATGACAACAGTTGTGACCTCAAGTATAGAAATGACATAGAAATGCATCCAGAATGATGCACAGTCTGCCAATCACATAATGCTATGAGAAGACTTTCTTTTTTTAAATATAGAATGCCATGCTGAGTTTTCTGTTGTTGCTGTTGTATGATCTATGGTAATAAAGTCATAAACGTGAAGAGACAATATGTAAAAAATGAAAAGAGCATGCAATAATTTTCAAATCATCTAAACCCAATTCTTCCTTCAAAACTGAACAAATGTAACATATCAAAAGCTAAAAATGATTGAACAACAAAATTTTAACACAGATTACTTTGAACGTAAGGTAAACAGCATTTTCTCTTGTGACTTATGCATTTTTATCATTACTTCATCACTTCCTTTCCTCATTGTAGAAAACTACAAACTTTTGGGAACTGAAACAGAGTTAACGATAAAAAACCTGAAGACCATAAATTTCACACCCAAGCCTTAACTCTCTCGGCTTGGTACCAAACGACCGGTACTGGCCCGGGGGTTGGGGACCGCTGACCTGTATCACAGATCCCAACTTTTGACCTTTGTGTTGATAAAAAGCTGGATAGGTCTTTTGCTCAGGTAGAGGTTACAGTGACTGTGATTTCTAAAATTTGTAAGTTTGGATTTATCAAACCGCAGGATTCCCATTCATCTTAGTCCATTGTAAACAGCACTCTGTTTAGTTACTGTTTGGGTTAAAACACACCATATCACGATTGTATCCACATTTTCAAAAGCTTCAGTTTTTGGGGGCTATCTGGGTGACAACACAATTTTAATATTTTCAATGTAGGCTACAAATGACTGTCTGCATACAAGGAGAAGGGGAAAGCATATCAGCGGGAAGTGAGAGAGAAGAAAAGGATTGAGTGTGGTGGTAAGAGTGACTCTTGTTGTGGGACTCTTTCCTGTCAAATAACAGCAAAAATTGTAGGTTACAATTTTAAAATTAGAATATATATTTTAAATTACAATCAAATTTTTCAGTTTAAAAACTTGATATATAGCCTTTCTTCAGGTTCAATGTAGGGTTTAAATATTTTACAAATTACTTCGGAATAACTACTTTTTTAGGATTAGTGTTGGATTCCAGACATTACATTAAAATGAAGGATACCACTGCATACAGACATATAGGTTTAAAGGTCAACTAAAATGGGCTTAACACCAATAAACTCTTTATATGTCCTTTGTTCTTGCTTCTGCTAGATCTTGATCTTTTTAATTTATGCAGTTTTGTGTATGTTAATGGGTAGGTGAGTATGCTAAGCCTAAAATCAGAATTTTCAGTGTGACAAGGTTGTCTTTTTATCTGGCTACATATAGTAACCTGGTATAACCTGGTACTGGGTAATCTGCATTCAGAGTTTCAGTTTAAAATTGGCTTTAGGCACTAATGACAATATGCTTTAAGTGTGATATATTTCATCAGCTGGAGAGATCTGTTTTATGCATGCACTGAGAAAGCTGCGCAGTGAAGTTACAGCAGTGCGAAAATGTATTTGCTGCACTGTCATGGCAATTTGCATGCATTCAGTTGTTGATGTAGTAAATGAATAAATATGTCTTTCTGCTTGACCTTAATTCTATGCCAAGTTTGCTTTAAACACATGAAATTGAAGCAGGTAGAACACACATTAGAACATCGACCTGACTATTTGTACGTTTTTATGACATTAAATTGATAAAATCACTTTGACCTGATCTAACACTAACATGAGTTCCACAACTCCTTCCTTATGCTGCAGGGCAGTGTCAGACCTGAGTGCAGTAACCATACTATAATGTTTAAAAGTGTATAAAAAGTAAAGTTTTAGCTCTCTAATGTACAGTATTCAATTGTACCAGTTGCTTTAGATTAGTTCAGATATTATGATGGTTCAGCTTCATAGCCCGCACAGGCTTCCGAAAAATAATGTAAAAAAACACAATACATCATAACTGCATTAGAAGCCCTTCCTAAATTCTTCATTACGGTGGGTTCTAATTTTATTGAGCACCAAACAGAGTGAGAGCTTGATGTTGTAAGAGGAACAGCAATTGAATGATGTATAAGTGAGTGTGTCGCTGTGTCTTTGAGTGTTACAAAGAGTGACAGAAAGAAACGAAGCCAGATAGAGGCAGTCTCTGTATCTGAAGGCCTCTGTGTGTGTGTGTGTGTGTGTGTGTGTGTGTGTGTGTGTGTGTGTGTGTGTGTGTCTCCGTCTAGCCTTTATGATGTAAACTGAATGTAACCTTTCTCCTCTCACACAGCCCCTGCAGTAGAGACTAGGAAGCCCCGGCCTATCCCCGGGAGCCAGCATAGACTAGCATTCATCAGAGGCTGAGCTGCTGCGTGGTCTGGATGTCAAGTGAAACCCACCGTGTTCCCATGGAGAGCAGGGTACAGAGGGACAGTCAGAGCAAAGTGGAGACTGACCACTTGGTAATCAAGTCTTGCATAATGTTTGTCCCAAAAATTGATAGAGCCTCACAGAGACTGTGCTGAATATCAGCCTGGAAATGAGAGAGTAAACAAAGGCACTAAACGCCAGTGCGACAGTTTATACTTTATCTTGTATCTCTACACATCCACTTCACTCAATATGAGCAGAAGTGCCAGGCCTCTTGCTAAGCCTCTGACCCCACTTTTACACCATTTACTGCCATAATTATATGTACTCTTGGTTACTTCACCTACGGGCGCATTATGATTGCTGTTACTTCTTTGGTTATTGACAAAGCAATTTAGAAATAAAAGCATTCTTTCAATAAATAGCCTTTATATGAAGATTATTTCAAAACATCCTCTTTAACAAATTGCCAGTTGTTATATAAAAAAAAGAAAAAATAAGCTCTTCTCTCTAATGCAAATAGATCCTCCGTGGATATGACACTGTTCTAACTGCAGACGCAGCCTTCTGCTCAGCTCTTATCTTGTTATTATGGAATCTAAAACTGCCTATGGCTGTTTAAATCGGCCAGCACACCAAGGCTTTTTCAGGCTGATATAAAGCCTTCCTGATAGCTCTTTTAAGGGAATCTTTCAGTTTTATTGTTTGCTTATAATACGATAAGGTCTTTCCATGCAGTCTCCCCTTGACACACAAAGTGAGATGAAGCTGGGAAGCTATACTTATGCCTTTTTCTCCTGAGATATTTTTGTTAGGGAAAAAAATAAATTTCTTTGAAATAACTATTCCCATATAGCACTATAGACTGAAATTTTTTTAAGTCTCATTATCCGTGCAAGCACTTTTAGACTAACGGAGGCCTAACATGGGCAATTATATATAGATGAACAGAAGACTGCTGCAGCCATTTATGACCAACAATTTAAAACAGCAAACAGGCCAGTCAAGTTTCAGCGTTAACTGTGCCCTAAACCAGTAATCACGTTCTACATTATTTATTCACATAATTTCCAACTAGAATACTTATTTTCTGGGGCATCTGTGACATGATAGCCCAAATTTCCAACCGCTGCTATGACGTTGTTATTGCTTGAAAAAAAAATTCTACAAATTTCGAGATACATTTTTAAGCTGGTGAGCGTTTTCTCTTCTTTTGTGAATTGCCCTCCAGTTGATGTACTCCTGGCGTCTCCATGAACCCAATTTTTCTTTTCCTCTTCAGTTTAATACATACTTATAATGACTTTCCCAAATATTATCAAGCTTATTAAGGAATATGGCAAGTGTCAAATATAGCTTTATATTGTAATTTAATTATAAGCAATGTTTTCACCCTCACAAGTACAGAAGTCTACTCCCTGCAACCTATTTAAAGTGCAGCATTGGTGATTTTACATGTTTTAATTTGGACGGGAGGTGATTAAATAGCACTCTGTATTTAAATCCACAAGCACAACCTGGTAATTAGCAAAGCTCTATCTTTAAATAAGTCTTTTCTGCTTGAAGGAGCTGTCGAGCATGATGACAATAAGTCGAGTTCCACTAAAGAATAGAGTCAGTTACTTTTAACAAAGCAAGCGTTTAATACAGTCTGAGAAGATGACGCTTGAATTACAGGCACAGAATAATCCTTTAATGGCTACTTTCCCTCAGTATGCATTGGTTTCATGCACATAAAATGTTTGTTTGGTAAGAATTAATTCATCTAACCAAAGAATGTTAGTATTATTGAATAAATCATGGGTGGGTCTTGGAGGATGGACCGATTTACCTCATTATATTTTATTTACAGGCTACTGTGATGCAGTTGGATGATTCCAATGACTTCAAGGATGAGCTTTATATCAGATTATGAGACTCTAATAACAATAAAATTTTTAATATTTAAGGTTGGATCAAATGCTAGTTGTAACTTGGCATATCAAAGCACAACTATTGTATCTTATAATTCTTGAGAGACTTTAAACCTATTGATGATATATATGATTTTTGGAATGCTGAGGAATTGTTGCTATCGATGTGATTTAGAGCAGCACGAATAGACTGTATACAGATGATGGATACGGCCTCCTATTCTGAAATTTAAAGCAAAAAGTGCCTTCAATCTGTGAGGGGAGGGGGGGGGTATGGGTATGCCATGGGTCAAAGCATGGGTATGCTTTGACATGGGTCAAAGCATACCCATGTAGAAGATCAATTTCTGATCTTCTACATCAGTGCAGAAGAAGAAATTTCCAGATTATACAGAGGGAGATGATGCAAACTTTGAAAAACTTGAAAAAGATTTCTTTCCTTCTGGTTCTCTACTTCTTCAACTCCTATATCAGCGATTTTGCCTGAGTTGGGACAGTGACACAACCAATCATCTTCATTTAAAAAACGAATACGATAACATGAGCATCATCTTATTTCATTTTTAGACTGGTAAACACTTTTCTGATGAGTGTTGATTTCTTTGACAACCCTAATTACTATTTACTCTATAATTTTTGTTGTTGTTACTTTTTCAAGTAAGCCATCCATTGCTGTTAAAATGTTGCTGCATTTTTCCTGTCGCAAAAGAAGAAGAAGAAAAAAAGAAAATCCCTGATACATTCACAATACTTCAGTCTCCCTCTGACTCTGTGCTATAGCACAGTATATCCGGTTGTACGGCTGTGACAGCTTAGCATGCTAAGGTCAGCTTTCAAAATGACTGAAAGGCCATTACATTGCAGATGTATTTGCATTATTTTGTGCTGAGTTGATAATCAGTGTCTGTCAGCCGCTAAGGAGCTCCACTGCATACATTTAAGAAAGAACAGAAAGCTAAGTGCAGCTTCGAAACACTGGTGGCCCGCTCTGATGGACAATGAATTGCCAAGCTTGTTTCTGGTTATGTGTTGGAGAAGATGTAGCATAAACTCAGATTGCAGTGAAGTATAATCAGTGCGCATCAGTATACAGTAGGCTTCTCACTCTGTATATCATAATCAACACGCACAAGTTAAATTTTGTAGGGATGTAATGAAAAAAGTACTATGAGTTACTTCTCTTGGTAGGTAATGCTGTAATGCAACAATAATGTAGGAGTAATCATCAAGTTACTTTTAAAAGTAATGTTTCGCAAAACTGCATTTTATATATGCTCTGTTGAAATTCCAAACAAGCTCGCATAAAGCACAAACACTAGCACAGGACACTGAGAAAACTCCATTAAAACTCATAAAAGGTATGAAAATACAACTCACGCAAGAAGGGCAACTTGTTGTTGTGAGTCCAAACAATGGCGCCGTAGCGATGCTAGATTGCTTCGCGTAACTTCCAAATGCAGACAATGTAACTGTGGCTTGAACTCCTTGGTAGACAGAGTGAGTGAAGTGTGTGTTATAGAGGTTTGGATATTTCTCCTAACTCTGTTAGTCAGTGTGACATTGGCAGAAGATTGAACTCCCTCTCCAGCAGTCAGTGTTTGCAGGGTGAGTCATAAGAGACCATGACTAATCATGAAATAACCTGTCGCATATCTGAGCGAAACTGGCAGTGTGGCTTGTATTTTCCAATCTGTCAAACATAGCTTAGCACAGTCTGTTTCTGTTTGCATTCTAATGAGCTATCAGCTTGCATTAAATTATCCTGATCCGTGACACTTTACCCAGAGGTTGCAAGGGGTCAGAGAAGCAATGTCTAGTTGCTTTAAATGGTGAGTTGGATTATTTTTGAAGAAAGAATTACTGATTGCTGATGATGTAAATTCTTGAGGCTAATGAGAGCACTAAGGCAGGTATTTACACTGCGAACAGCATAAATACCTGCCTTAATGCTCTTTAGTCTCCACGCTGAGCATGTACAATCTCCAAGTATAAAGCCTCACTAGCTGCTATGTCAGCCTGTGATTGAATTATTTAACGAGAACCAAGCTATAAGACGGATTAAGTGCTGGAGCAAAGAAATGGTTAAATAGATATTTTGACCTCATGAATGATCAAAGTCAATCCACCACTGAAGTTGACTATGAATGTAAATTTTATGTAAATCCATTTAACAGTTTCAGAATATTTCAGTCCGGACTAAATTATTGGACCTACTGGTCCATAGGCAGAAGCTGCTATGCCCAGAGCTACACCTTAAAATGTTTAACAAATACCTTATATGATTTTACCCAAAAAGTGTCATTACTAATGATATCTTTTTATAGATATACTATAGATATACTGAGGTAAAAGCATAAAGTATAAGATACTCAACTTCTTATGATTAAAAACATTAACAAATATCAATTATTGACACCATTACAATGTGCAAAGATGCACAGTATAGATAGAGTGTACAACGTCATGAATGTGTTGTTGGTGGTAAAAGTTCAACATGTTCATTTTTTACATTTTACATTTCCAAAAAATGTCAAAACTTCTAGAGCAACATGGAAAAAACAGAACAAAAACAAAGAACAACAGTAGCTTTATTTATTTTCTATGAAGTTTTAATTCAAAGATGTCAGACTGTGTCTGCCCTTTAGATTATTGTTGTTCAGTAATAATTGAATGTAGCACATTTGCAAATAATTAATTTTTGATAAACACCCTGGTAGGTGCACCAGAAACCACTGATTGGTCACAATCAACGCAACATTATCACCACAATCTAAAGACAGAAAAGCAGCATCTCTAAGGGAGCAGATTTCACTGGCTGACTGGTCAGGTCGCACTTCCTAGCTCACAATGTTTTATACAAGATGGAAATAAATCACTCAGAGTTATGTGAATGGGCTACTAGTGCTATTGATCCCACTAGGAATCAACACCTACTTTGCTTTTAGAAGAGCATCAAGCACCATGCTTAGAGGTTTAATCTCAATGACAAAAAACACACAAAAAACAATAAAAAAAAAATTGAGAGACAGGCCATCTATAATGACAATACAGTGGCTGAAATCTTGGGTGTGACTGTGCTTCATTTCTTTTCTACTTTTGAGGGTAGTCAGAATTGCAAAATCATTTAAACTCTCAAAGTAAATGTCTAAAGGTACATGGATATAAAAAAAAAATCAATTTAAGTGTGTTCATGTGCTGTGCAATTCAATATTACACTAATATAGAGAAACACCAATGTACTAAGAAACATGAAATTGTGAGCACTTTAAGTGTTCCCAGCTGAACAGCAATCCATAAAATCACAGTCTTCTGTCTGGAAGGGCGTCAACAGTTGAGAACATTGCTACCTGAATGACAAACACTGGGGTGAGAGAAGATGGCAATCAGAGAGTAATGGGTAGTGTTTGCAGCGAGTGATTTTCTGAGCACTTTATTAGTAATACTTCCAGCTCTCTAATAGTTTTTCTTAGAACATTGTTTGATGTCAGTGGAGCTAAAAGTAGAAACAGAAACTCAACGTCATTGTTTTCCAATATATATATATATATATATATATATATATATATATATATATATATATATATATATATATATATATATATATATATATATATATATATATATATATATATATATATATATATGGGGTGCAACGATACACAAAATTCACGGTTCGGTTAGATACTTTGGCGTCACGGTTCGATATTTTTTCGATAAAACAAAACGTTCATGCCTTTTTAATTTGTCATTTATTACAATTATAAATATATATTTTAACTCAAAAGCACAGTTTTTAAATGTAATGTTGCTGAAACAACAAAATGATAAAAAAAAATAAATCTATCTGATCGAGAAATCCCTCATCTTTGGAAAAGAGAGTTTATTACAGAGAAATAGCTCTTTCCAAAATAAAAGCTATACTATACGCTTCTTCTGGGCTATATTCTCAGCAGCATATTAAACATATCAGGTCCCCATAAGGAGAATCATGTGCTAACGGCTGTCTAAATGACTCGGGTAAAGTTTGTAGCATGCGTGCTTGTTGTTTTTGTCTGCTTCCACTTGTCTTTGCACTAGGATGATGTCGGTGTAAATGTGCAGTCATATTTGTTGTGTTCCCACTAGTGCTGTCAGCGTTAATCTCGTTGAAATGATGTTAACGCCACAACACGGCAAATCTCCATTAACGAGCTACCGCGGATCGCCCCGTGCGTGGGGCTGAACAGCCAACATGTTAACGAGCTAACTGCGCTAACGCACTAGTTCCCACCAATGTAATTGAGCATTGCGTGGCACATCCAACATACTGTTTTACTTTTGTCCATGACGCGCTTACCTTCAGGGTCATACGTCACATGAAAACGAAAATAGTTCCAAACGCCAGATCTGAATTAGGGTGGGGGAGGTTCAATTTGCCATGCTGCAAGGAGAGCTTAACTTCAGTCTCACTAGCTTGCCCTGCGCTCAGTGAATCTGTGTTCGCCTACTCCGCCTAGGCTGCATTGTCGAGCGCAGATCCACTGAGCGCTCAACACAGACAGCATCGTCAGAAGGAAAGTTGATAAAATAAATTAAAAATTTTGTATTGTTCGATACATATGTGTACCGAAAGCACTGTATCGAACGGTTCAATATCGATACGAGTATTGTTGCACCCCAAATATATATATATATATATATATATATATATATATATATATATATATATATTTTTTTTTTTTTCATTCATTGAGGGAACTAGTTAAAATTTTCTTGTGACAATTGTGACATGCTAATATCAGAATTTGACTCTTTTTTTAAACTTTTGTTTTGACTGACGGTTTTATGGGTATTATAGTCTTTGCATAATTTCTATATTTGTACAGTAGTACCTAATCACACTGAACAACACACGTTTCTCTGTTTGAGGAGTTTGTACCCTGTCACACAAACCTTTGGATCAAAGACTTGAGACCCCTTGGTAATCGCTGGTTGCTAGTGAAAAATGGGCATTCTCCAACATGGCTGCTGGCTACGTGAAATTAGTCACAAAGATGGTCCTCCACCAAAAACCTCAATGTGACTGCTTTGGTCGATTGAAGGTTGCCCTGGTTGGCTGCAGCCTGCATGGGAGACACCAACTTGCCTGTAAACACCCGCTGAGGAGTAGAATAAAAGTTGAAAACCTGCAACCATGTTGGTTGCAGAGGTAAAGCCCACTTTTTACTCGTGAACACTCTACGTTTCTGGTTTGTGTTGCACTTTCTCAAGTTGTTGGTTTTGCAGGCAAACCGGTGTCTTCTATGCATACTACGGGCAACTGCAGCAATCTGCCAAAAGTTCTAGATCCATGTCACTGGGACCTTACTAAAGTTGGACTTTGGTCCCACCTTTGTGTCCATTCATGGACCTCTTAGGCGATACAAAGAGAAAAATGCCAATTCAGCCAGCACAAACCTATGGAGATGGATTGTCATGCAGTCCTTCAATAAGACAATTGTGGTTAATCTCAGTGCTGCTAAATGGCAGTTGGTGAAAAAGTTAGCTTGAATAGGAAATCGAATCAGTGAAGTTCATGAAGAAGAAAAAGTGTGAATTTCTTCACTACAAAGAATTTCTTGGTCTATTATCTATTAAAAGTTTAAGGACAAACAAAAGCAGAAACTTCAAAAAGCTAGCCTCCTTTAGCAGCTGTTCTACATATTTTTCTACATATTATGACACCAGCTCTGCAAGGCCTTGTATAGTGTCAGCACAGTACCATGACCCTGACGAGTTCTTTTAATTTTGGGTTTTTTTTTTAAACTCTGGTTAGCAAACAGCTTGTAGGTGTCTTATTGCAACCTTCTGGCAATAGCAACACTTGAATACTGTATTACCAAGTGTGTGAAAAAATATAAGTGAATATGTGTTTTAAAAGATAAAACACAAGATAAAAAAAATACTAAAATAATTTATATATAATATATAATTTCAATAAGTAAGGAAGGAAGCAAATGAAGGAAAGGAAAGAAGGAAAAGCAATGCCATTAGGTGAAAAGTTCAGGCTAAGGGGACTTTTTAGATGTATTTGTCTGGTTGCTAAACTATTTAGCAGATTAGATGTGAAAAGTCCATTTTTCAGAGGCTTCACTTTATATTTTATTTCATTTAGTCCTTTTATAGCTCTTTTAATGCCATCCTCTGACATTTGAGGTAAAGGACATTTCAAACGGATCAGATCTGATTTGTTGTCCCCTGAGCCTGTTTGGTGTTTGAAAAGTTAAAATACCACACAGAAATGGTAAATATGACGGTCTCAGGTTAGTAAATTGGAAGAAACAGGCTATGTAAATATACAAATATAAGGCATTTTTCACATGCACACATGTAGTTGCTTTAGTTTGTTGACAGCTTATTAAACAGCGTGAGTCACTGTGTCGCTGTCACTATGAGCCTTAACATAGTGCACTATCAAACATCGCTGATTAGAGTGAAAATTGTATGTATTTATTCACCGAGCAGCTATTTTCAAAAATAATGGCAACACTAGCACAAATCGGAAGAGGGACTGATTAGCAATTAATCATACTTATTAGTGGGTTTTTTTTTTTCTATTTGCAAAAACATGCCTGTGACATATTGCTGCCCTTGAGAGAAAATCACTGAAGTATAACACAGAAGACAACAAAGATATTTTTAATGTGAGAAACTGCAAGGACATAAGCCAAAATCAGTTAAAGGGGGCATTACTCCCTCAGGTGCTTGACTTCTTTTCACATCTATGTAAATGTCAAAAGTTTTGCAGTTATGCCTAAAAGGCTACAAAGCTGTAAAAATGCCCTGAGTGGTCAGACATTGACCTTTGGTGTATTTCACTGGAGGAGGAAATATTTAAAGAATTACAAAGATTAAAGAAGTGCTTCCTGTAAATCACAGGTGAACCTTTATGACCCTGTAAGCTCTGCCAGTCAATTACACTCTGTTTAAGCTTTTCTACCTCTTTAATATAGCTGTAGGGAGCTATGCCAGCAGTCTGAGGCCCAGGATTTAGAGATGACTCACATAGGGCAGAGATCTGTCAGGAATGATATTTTATAATAGAGACTCTAGAGCCAACAAAGGCAGGTGTCTGCTAATAAAGGGCATCTAAAGACAGCGGTTAAGTGTGCATAATTTCTATATGGTAAAAGTTAATAGAAAATTATATTATGTTAAAATGATCATAAATTGACCAGCTGAAACAGCCCATAGAGAAATCTAATCACAAACATTCATTCATTATAAAAAATTGATAATACAATTCTAATCCACAAATAGAAAGTACTTCATGTGTTGGTTTGCGGTGCGTCTTAGATCTGTGGTGTCAAACAAAACCCCTCGATTTGAATTTCATTTTGAAGAATAATACAAAGTGGTAGCGACACAAATTGGCTGAGTAGGGTGGGTAATAAGGGAAGATTTTCTTCGTGTGGCTAAAAAAAACCTGCCCTTTGAGAGCGCTATGTGCTGGCACATGATGATAAACAAAACAGTCCAGGTGGTTTGTGCCAAATGTTCACCCTTATAGGCTGTAGGACATTACAACAAAACACCTTTATGTTTGGATACTAGACTCTTTCAGCGAAGGCTGCTGTATGTCACTGGGACATAGCCAGGGTCCAGCTTTCCTCTACAGTGATGATCATCAACGAAAAAGCTGGGCCAGCTTGACACAGATTTTTTGCTCTCTGTGGAAGTTTGACTTCCATGGTGAAATCGCAGGTGACTAATGCAAGTGGTTAAAACACAACTTCCAGGATGATCTAAAAATCACAGCTGTGCTTGAAAACGTGCACGAGGAGACGACCTTCAAGGAATTGAATTGTGGGCCCATTAAATCAGGTATGCTTTGTTTTTTGTGAAGTCAAATTTAATTCAGACCCTTAATAATTCTAAAATCCTATAGCTGAAATATTTGAATTGAATCCACTGTCGGGCTTTTACGTGACAAGTCTGCATGTTCTCCCCACACACAGTCATCTATCAGAATGAGTATTAAGGTGAAATAAGAAACAAGGAGTAAAACCTTGCATGAACAGACATCTGTCCCAAGGACAGAGACGTGTTTTCAGCAATGCATTAGCTATTATTAATTTCTGTATGCAGCTGCAAGATGTTGTACAATGGTCATGATGTAACTGAACTTGGACTTGAACCACTCAAGGTAACTGCAGAAGGACTTCTTTCACAAACTTCTGCATTCAAGCAGATTCATCAATTATACAGGACCGCTCTGTCCCAGCACGTAATGTTATATGACGGTGGTTGGTTTGAAAAATAACATTTATTTATTTTAATGCAGACTCCCATCCTGGTTTTACAACATCTAATTAATGTCTGCATAAACGCCACTGGATCTGATTGGTCTGAGTAGTTGGAACTGTGAATTCAATGGTGTATCTACCTCCTCTGTTAAACACAATATAGTCTCTTTTAATCTGACTTAAATTGAAGTGAAGTATACACAACTACCCATCTTTTTACAGAAAGCGAGCACAGTCAATTTAAATTTAGAGTTCAAGACTAAAGTGAATGAATTATACTGTAATTACTAAGGCTTTTCAAACAAATAAATGAAAGCTCTTGATTTTTAAATTGCAGCCTGATCAATATGTCAGCTTTATAATGTTTATGTTTCTCACAGAGGGAACGAAAGGCACAGAGGTTTCCAAGAGATACAGTATGGTGATGGATCCCAAGCTAGTCCAAACCACTGACTTTAAATAGTCCAGATTTTGTAGTGTCTCAAAAGTCTATTCCTTATAGGTCACCAAGTTATGAACAGCAATATGTTTTCTTGAGCCTCTGTCCCGGAGTGCAAGATTAAGTCTGAACCTCTATCCTGGATTATCCTTGTGGCCTTTGGGACACACTCATAATCGAGAATGACTCCACCTGAAATGAAGGTCAAAGGGAAAATAGGATTTGACTGAGCAGCGAAACTTCCAGTTTTGCTGTGCTTTAGAGTGCATTATAAAAGATGACATGTCCCCCTTTTTCACTCTTTACATAAACACTTGAAATATAATTATATAAAAATAACCACTGGTTTTTCAGACAATGAATTTGTACTTAAAAACTAATTAACAGTTTTTTTTAAATGTCATATTTCTTTAAAAGTTGAATTTGGTCTATTTCAAATATTTTAATAAGTCTTCCAGTTTTGCAATTTTGATTTAATTCATTATATCTTTTTAGAAAGTAAAACAGGGGCGATTCTAGGATCAGAGCTTTGGGGGTGCTGAGCACCCAGAGAGCTGCCCATCCAGGCAAGGTAAACTTTACTCGTCATGATGAGACTTCTTCCCCGTCTCTGTCAGTCCCTGCATCCTTAAATGTCTCCCGTTGTCGCGTGTTCCCTCTGGCTGTCTCTTTGGTGCATTTAAACCCCTGTTCTTCCCTGTCCTCATCGTCTGTTGTCTTCATCTCCATTATCAGTCTCTGTGCAAGTCTGCAAATTTCTTTATTAAATCATAAGATTCTTAAATTCATCAAGTCTCTCTGTGCCTGGGTCCTCGTCACAAAACATGACATCACTGTTTTGTACATTTTAACACAATTTAATCCCCACATTTGTGAAAAAAAAGCAAAACACTTTTTTTAAAGTCTGTAACAAAACCATCAAATCTGATAAAGGTTATTTAAATGCTTCTAAAGAAGAATGGATTGGAATTTAAAAAAAACAAACAAAACATATCCTAACCTTAATTACTGCAGGAGAATAATGAATGATGCTCACAGTGAGTAAAGTGCATTTTTTGTACAGAGATTCACTTTTAAAGTGTATGTATAATACAATACAGATACATAAAAAATACACTCTAAAAATAAAAGAGTCCTTGAAATGTACAAAATATTATTAAAAATTGTAAAAAATGGAGACACCTTGGCCTATGGTACAATGTATACAATGTATGAAAAGATCTTTACTGCAGATACTACTATGGCTCTGCAGATTTTTTCTTTTCTTTTAACCTATGTCGCCTCACCTTGAGGTTGGCAAATCTGTCTATTACATTTTGGTGGTCAAGTCTCTCAAGCATCTCTTTCTCAACTGACATCACAGCCAGGTGCTGGAGTCTGCTTTGACCCATGGTCCTTCTCAGCCAGGTATGGAGCTGACTCAAGACACTAAAAGACCTTTCACAGCTACAGCTGCTAACTGGGTTTGTTAGGGCAACCTGAATAACAGTTTTCAGTGTGGGGAAGATGTGATTATCCAGAAGATTGTACAATGTTAACATATCTGGGATGGCACCAGCCTCACTCTTGAGCTTCAAAAAGTTTTTGACAACTATGACTTCCTCTGACTGAAGCTCAATATGGTAATGCAGTGCCAGGGCTGACAACCCAGTTTGTTTTGCAGATTCTGTATAGCAGCTTTAATATAAGGAGAACACAACTTCCAGATTGTATGAGTAAAATTAGTTGTGTTTTTTTTCTTTGCCAGTTTAACAGTTTCTGTTTTGCCTGTTAGTACTCCCTGTCTGTTTTCTTACCTGGTTCTTCCCGACCTTGTACTTTCTCCTCAGGTTCCCCTCTTTCCTCTCTCTTTCTTTGGACTGACAATCATACACAAATAGATTGTATTCAATTAGATAGAAATTCCATCTCAATTACGTACTGTATGCTTTTTATATTTTTAGTAGTGTGTCCCACAAACAGCAAATATTGTCAACAAAGTAAGAAATCTTTGGGGGTGCTTTGATTCATTCAAAATGGGCTAAAATCGCCCCTGAAGTAAAAGCTAAAGATAATGCTTGCTAACAAGGCACGTGCAACAGGACATGCTGTCTACTGTAACTTGCCTACATGCCTGGAAACTCTGTTTACTGTCTGCCTTTTATCCACAGGAATCAAACAATTCCAGCGAAATGCTGATTTACAAATTAACACAAAGGTGGGCTCCAATCTGCTAATGCTATGTAAAGCCATGTCAGGTGGAATTTCATGTGCTAGTTCAGTGTGTGGGGGGCTTACTGTACGTCGGCTGGCAGAGTTTGACGAGGTGGGAGGACACAGTAGATTAGAGAAGAACATGGGGGAAGAGTCACGTTTAGTTAAAATAAACGGTTGTCCATTGAGCAATTGAACATTGTATTATTGATGTCACGCCATTTTTTTTGTACTGTGTTTTTTTTATTTTTAAATAAAGTTTAAATACAATGTTTAGAATGTGGTTGTTATGACAGAAATTTTTACTGAATTTTACTTGACATTAGCACAAGTTGAAAATGCTCACATAGAGTACATGTTTCCATGCACTCTGTCTCCACACACACACACACACACACACACACATAATGAATATGCCAAAACAATTATCTGCCACTGCAGAGGTTAACCAATAATTACAGACTCCATATGTTTACAGAAAGAAACGTTAAAAATTGAGCGCAGTGCATCATTCTAAGTGATTTTGGTGATAAAACAATGACCTAGAGATAATTAGCCCAGATGTTTATAGCAGACTTTGTAAATTGCTCGCTTTATATGAATATCAATGTACTGAGGCACAAGCTAACTGAGAAAAAATGAGTTGTCTGACAAGCTTCCAGACTTCTCCAACTTTGTTTCTTATGAATCCCCTCTTGGAAAAAAAACAAAACAAAAAAAACCAAAACAAATCTGATCAGTAAAGCACACCAGTCGTCTTTCTCTTTAATGGTTGTTTCTTGGAATATATAGCTGACCTTCTGCGCTGGTGCACAGATGCAGCAGACAAAGGTGGGAGGAGTAGATCTGGCTTTAATGATGGCGAGATAAACAAAGCGGCAGATTGTGGTTTGGATGAGACAGGCTTTACCATTTAATACTGATGATTACAAAAGACGGTCCTGCCTACGTGTTTGTTTGTGTATTCACATTATAGTCACATTTCCATTAGTTTTAATGACTTCAATGATGGATCAATGTGAGGCATGAGGCTTGTTATTTCCTCCGAGTTGGACTGATGTATTGGTTTGACCTTTGATATTGGCCAGCGATGCCATTTACCACCCGCATGATTGAGAGCCCTCCCTGAACACTGCTAGATGAAAACCCAAAACGCTGCAATGAAATTCTTTTTTCCCCCCTTTTGTTGCTGAAAATGTTATTATTGCCGCTATCTAAAAAGTGTCTCTTTCACGCCTTTTACAATTACAGGAATACATTTCAGATAAGTGAACACAGAAAATTTGTGGGATAGAGAAATGAAAGATCTGAAACATTTTCTGTTGGCAGCTTCTCTCCTGAAAATCAAAACACACTGACAGAACCACACTGATGCATCCGACAGCTAGATCACGGAGCGCTTGCCTCTGTTGCAGGCTAACAAATATCGCTGTAAATGCACTCATGTCTGCAACACTCAGAAAAAGATGGTGTGAAGATTTAGCCGTAGGCAGCCATTTGAAATTCCAGCTCAGATGATGTGATGTGCATGAGACAAACTGCAATTACAGAAAAATATTGAAATTCCACTGGAGATGGTCTCTATAAGATGCTGGGAGGGGTTTTATCATGCGTCCTTTGAACATTTTGTCGATTGCCATAATGTCTCATGACTGGAATCCTTTCCAAGGTTAATAAAGATCAACAATTTGTTTTTGCTGTTGTTGTTTATGTAAGCGGACATGCTGTTTGCTTTGACGAGCCACGGCTGACTAGAAGTATTATCTGTGTGGAAAGGGACTCAACACAAATATCTGCAGTTCTAATGGATGAAAGAAGGAGGAGGAAGAAAAAGAAGAAAAAACCCACTCTTTAGAATCATTTATGTGACATGGAAAATGCAAGAATTTTTTTAACTTGCCGTATCAAATTACCAAGTTGTTTGATTAAGGGCTAATAATGCTGTGCACTACCAAGTAAATACAGGAGCAGTATTGCTGATACCAATGCTAACACTACTCCTTTTAACTTATAATGGCAGTATATGTAAATGCACCTGTTTGTAAAACACTTACATTTGCTAGAGGCTATCAATAAAACATAGTGCATGGTAAAGGTATAGTTTTTTATTTAAAAAATATTTATTTAACACAATCCAGTGGCCGCATAATGAACTTAGAGGATAGAAACAAAGTATCGATCCAATCACACTGGTATCGATCCGATACCAATACCACCTTTGGTATTGATGCAATCAATATTTTGATTAGGTCCAATTCAAGCTTTTATCGAACAACAAATTCCTGCTTGTTCAAATGCAGTTACTGCAGAAACATTAAAAAGCACCAGCATATCAATCTGTAATACTAAGACATGCTGTAGCAGGTATTCAAACAGACTATATTCATATTTAAAATGACAATATCGTTTGAACTTTCACAAATCGGCGCAGTTATCCCGCTCCATGACGTAGCACATTTAGATGTAAAACATAAAGCCTACAGTGGACAAACTACTGATTTTCAGCTCTGTAGGCAATGACAGGAAGCACATTTGGCTGTGTATTTGTTAAAACTAGAAACTGTGGGAACAAGTGAAAGAAGAAGGCTGCTTGATGATATTAAGGTAAAGCCGGATAATCACCTACTCGAAAAAACACCTTATTTAGTGAGCTAAGCGCTCTACTTATGCTACACTCAGTGTAAACAGCCGACAGAAATTCGTTTGTAATAATAAATGATGAGATGTGTTTTCCTACAATGTGAAGCTTCCCCTTACAAATTTGGCTTTCTTACACTCAGTGTTATTGCAAATTATCCTCTCACACTGGCCCTACAGCTTTCATAGCACATTGTCCTTTTCTTGCTTTAAACAACACACGCCAGCACATTTGGATAATGATTACCGCAAAGACGTTTCTTTGTTACTCTAAATGCCTCTCCAGCAAATGAAGCCTAACTCACCCTGACCGATGAGCTCGAGGGGTATCGGGGGGGCTCCTGGTAAAAGTCGGGTCTTTTATATTTGATGTCGAGGGCCCTTTATAGTGAAAGCAGCAATCAGATGAGAAGTTTGAAATGTGGTGCTATGACTTTGTTATGCACAATTACAGCACAATCGGTCCATTGAGTTAGAAATGTAATATATTACCATGCTTTCAAATGTAGGCACAATATATGCAAATTTTCATATTCACATGGTTTTTGACTAATAGGAAGAACAGAGTCTTATTGTTATTCGCTTAAAATAGCTACAATATACAATGGAGGTTTGATTATTACATTATTGGAGTAGTGCTTTACCTTGATGACATGAATCCTTAGTTACAAAGCAGCTGGTTTCATTTTATTAAGGGCAATCCCACAATTAACATCCTCATTAATGAATTTTGCACATCTTTTCTTTCTTCCTGTAATCTCTTTAAAGCTCTAAAATCCAGTGACTCCATGAAAAAATGCCGTTGGCTGTTCTTTTGAAAACAAATCATTTTCTTTGGCCAATTATTTGACTCTACGATCTGATCAGTAACATCTCAATCAGACTTTTCCCTGTGAGGTATAATACAGCTGCACTTACGGTCACTGCAGAAAGGCCCCCCGTAGGTGGTCATGGTGCAGTCACATGAGAAGCCCTCCCACAGCTGCAGGCACACTCCCTGGTGGTGGCAGGAGTCCTCCGTGCAGGTGGTGCTGGGACCTGCAGGGTATTTACAGCAGATTTACCAGCTGTTTTTCCGCCCCCACTTATTTTATTCACACATCTTCAATTCTAGCCTACCGGAATAAATAACATACAGCAAAAGTAACAAGCTGTGGTAAGCCAGTTTGATTTGGGGCACTTCTGCACAGCGGCAGCCATAGCTCTACAAAAAAAGCCATACTGTCAGTAAAACGTTGCCCGTTTTTCTTCTCATCCTTGTCCTTGTTGCCATCTGCTCATGACTGGGTGTCTTTTTTGCTTGTATACAACAGCAAGCTGACTGTGATGTCTTTCCGATTGCTTTTTTACACATGTAGGTCAGCGTAGGACCGTTACCACTTAACACTGAGCACCAAGGTAGGCTGTGTGAATGTAACTGTAGACTTTTGACTAAAGTCAAGGAAATTTTAGATAAAACATCCATATTGTTTTATCTGATCCAGGGTGCTTAATTTTAGTTAACTTAAGCACACAATCTAGTTAACAACACAAAGAATTAAAGGTTATGTTGCGTATCAACTTTATCTGTGTGTTTGCACCACCGAGACCGCCTTAATTCTTCTGCACCACCAAACCACATTTTTAGCACCAAAGTCAGTCCAATATAATTAGTCTTACTCATAAAAATCATGTTCATAACACACTATATCAAGCTATCAGCTGCTGATCTGTTAAAGTTCAAATGTATCTGACTCTGTAAGTCCAACAAGCTTCACCCTAGTTGCTGTACAAAAGCTGTACGATATGGATTACTGAGTTGTAGATACAGAAGACTAATTTTCCCTTGAGGACACCCTCTAGATCCAGGATGGGCAATTAATTTTCTCACAGGGCAATCCACATGAGAAACTAGGACTGTTGTGGATGGCTGCACCACTAAGACAAACTGAATTCTGCTCTGTATTGAGTTTCTCTCTTTATTAGCTTATTGGTGCGCTCACAACAATCCAACTTTCTTATGTGGCCACTCGGGAAAATGAATTGCCCACATCTGCGTAGATAACGGCATCAAGCACGTGCACGTGCTTGGTAGTTGTCTGAGTCCTGTCCATCCAAATGAATTGTTAGTAAAACCTGAGCAGATGTATAAGAGTTCACTTAAAACTGAAGTTTTAACACACAATGGTAACACTGAAAATGTACTTAAATGGTTCAAACCCTGGATATGGATATTATGAGTATAACAATTCACCAAGTTAATGCCTCAGTTTCTTTTAGAGGGAAGGTATAACAAAACAAGGAAACCATCTTTTGACCGCCTAATAGCTTAATCACGATTGCAAGCGTTTTCCCAGTTGGCTTTTTATGTGAACAATCTGCAGAGAGTACAGCTTTCACCAGCGTTTTAGTTTTCGAATCGTTACAAGCCAATAGTACACGCACTCCATGTGGACTGACAACAGAAAATGTTTCTGAATCTTTACGTCAAAGGCTGAGAGAACCTTAATACTAAAGATCAGAGCAGTTGAAGATCACTAGGAGCTGAACTAGATTCAACAATTCATTCAAAAACACATGCGTGTTTAATTTAGGCCTGTCGCACTTGAGGCCAGACAGAATGTACTTTACCTGTTCAAACCCATCCGATGCTTCACAAAATAAACAATGTTGTGGATAACTATCAGCTTCATTCTCTTTTGCGCCACGGACCGGTTTATGCCCGACATTATTTTCACGGACCGGCCTTTAAGGTGTCGCGGATAAATACAACAAAATAAAACTAATACCGGTACCGAAAAAAAGAAGATTTATTCATAACACACGTGAAAAGACCCAGGAAAACCGAGTTAACGTAAAAAACGATAACAAAATAATGCTGAAAACTGATAAAAACCCTGAAAATCATACATTTCACACCTGAGCCTCAACTCTCGCGGCCCGGTACCAAACGACTCATGGACTGGTACCGGTCTGAGGCTTGGGGGTTGAGGACCGCTGCTATAGACTGTGTGGAGGAGGACCCAAAGGCCGATGTGTGAAAGCGAACCGTACTGAACTGAAAGCAACCGGTTTTTTGGCTGTTTGCAAAATCAAAAAGGGGAAAACAGAAAACTATAAGCTACTAGAAAACACACAGGGGGCTAAGAGACACTTGAGCAAAGGGAACAGATGCTCTGACGAAGATGTTATTATATATCTACGCACAGAAGGGCAATCAGGGAAGTGGAAACAGCTGGGGAAAACAAGACACAGCTGAACTAAACCACAGAGGATGAGACAAGGGACGAAAAACTAAAAGCAACTGACTGGACTGACACAAGAGGATGAAACACTAAGGGAAAACTAAATTCTAAAGAAAATCAGTGACTAGGGAAAAGCCAAAATACATTGTAAAATAAACAAAAAAGAAACCAATATCAAATAGAAAATAAAACTTGAAAAGTCTAAGATCTCACAAACACTGTTCAAGTGACCCAGGACCATGACAAGTGATTTTTCAGGATCAGAATTGATTGTGATTTTACCCACGGATAAAAACGAGATGAAAATTTCCAGGGGAGGTGAGATCCAATCGAGATCCAATGTTCCCCTTTAAGACAATGTGTGATGTGTGAGAAGTTGGGAAGCGATCCAGGTAAATAATATCCATTTGATCCAAGTGTGGAGCAACTCTCACTGGAAAAACAGCAAACTTTAACTGAAACTTAATCGACTTTAGATTTAGTCCACAATAATACAAACAAAAATTAAGACTAAAACTGAATAAAAATGTTCAAAGTTAACACAGCAGCAAAGTCAATAACAAAAAATTTGAGAAAACTCAAAAATGTATTGAATCAAGTTTACATGACACTTTTGAGTTTTCTGGGGTTTTTTTCTCCCAATCAGAGGAAGATTAATAACTTCTAATCCTTTGTGCTCAACCTAAATTTGCCACTGGCAGCAATCCAATTTCTCTAAGCGTCACCACCAGTTCAAGTACATATACAGCATACATTTATTCTGTCACATCCAGGTCAGCCTTTGTTAAGTAATGGCCACCTTATTTGAGATTTTTTGTTACTATTTAGCCTTGGCAGAACTGTCCACTCTGCTGAGTGTTTTCTTGTTAGCGGTCCATAAAAGCAGCTAAATGTCTTTACTGCTGCATGACAGTATTGCACGTTAGATTAGGTTGAAAGGAAATAATAATACACAAAACAACGAAGATGTTTCAGGCCCTAACAAATGAGGTGTGATTAATTTTCAGCTACCTGCTCCCCTCTTTTCAGGAGTACCACCTGTGAAGTACAATGAAATCAGAACACCGAATGATTCACAGGTGTTTCACATGTCCTCACCTCCACAGCCGTGCTCCACCTCCCCCACTTTGTGCAGGGCATCTGCTAGGAGGTCAGGGAGTCTTCCATTCAAGTCCACAGATGCCAGGCAGCCCTTGTATCCTTCCCGGGATGCTATTAGCCTGGGCAAGCTGCTGTACATGCTCTTCCCAACACCTCCAATGTACAGCTCCCCTTTAAGATAGAGGAATTGATCAGGAGGAAATTTTGCCAGAAGATTTTCCATATCCAAGTGCTTGCTAGTGCATGCACTGAACCACTCCGAAAAACAGCACGTTTTACATATGTACACACACACAAATTTTGCAATATAGTGTTTTCTTCAGAGCAAATGTCAACAAAATTGACTATTAAGCATTAGTTTTTGCCACAAGTACCAACTATATCTTTAGTAATACCTTTCAAATCCAGGTTGCGGGCTCCATTGGAGTGCTGGGTGACAGTGCGGGAATCAATCTTGAGGATGTGCACATTGTTGCTGTCACGGGAAATCATCACATTGTGCCACTGGTTGTCATTTAGTGGCTTGTCAGAGTTTCCCTTCATTAGTGACGGCCCATTTCCCAAGTCAAAAACATAATGGATGTACCTGCACGACAACACAAATGTTTACAAACGCCATTTCTTATCTATAATTATTTCTTCACATGCCACCAGCAACTCAGCAATAACACCTTTACATAGCAAGCGGATAAGTAAAAACAGCCCGTGTACGTGACTTTTATACGA
This sequence comes from Neolamprologus multifasciatus, assembly GCF_963576455.1. NCBI lineage: Eukaryota > Metazoa > Chordata > Actinopteri > Cichliformes > Cichlidae > Neolamprologus > Neolamprologus multifasciatus. Next base: position 14,540,502 of record NC_140448.1, on the reverse strand, counting down.
TTAAAGCGTGGTTCAAATTACTCCAGTGTCATGCGTGGCGATGCAGCTGTGCACACTTCTGTCTACCAATCTGTTTTGTGGTTCTATTTCTGCCGGGCCTCAAACTACTCGAACATATTCAAGTATTTTGTTTATGTTCAAACAAATAACAGTGAATTTATGTAAACACAGAAGGTAATGCTTTAGGCACACCAATATGTTGACATTAAATTTTATCATTAGACGGCACACCGTCAAAAACGACATCTTGCTTAAATCAAAGTAAAGCAACATCCATGAATAAGCTGCTACACTTCACACATAACACCGAGCAGCCAGAAAACTATGACAGAAGTGTTGGAAACCATTTTTTTTGTCTGTGTTGCCTGCCTGAGCTTCTGCTGCAGGCTCCAGAGCTGAACAAGGCTTCCCGCTGACTAATTGCTTACTGGGAAGAAAGTCTGTGCAAGGTCTGACAGTGGGAAGATACAATTGTTGCTTTGCTTGCTCTGTTTTAACGACCTTTCTCTGCGATTCTCTCTGCAACAAAAATTATTTACGATGAATAAAACATTTGAAACGTATTTGAGATGGTGTCAAAGTGCCAAAATGTGCTCGAGCACGGGAACGAGTGTGACTGTATTGAACTTGTGCTGCCTCTCTGTGCTCGACTCCCTTTAACAGAATTATTTATAATGAACAAATGATTTTAAAGCCATTTGGTATCTCTCTGCAGTGCTGCGGGGTGATGGATTCAAGATATGAATTATGATTAGGTAATTTCGAGGCCAGGAAATAAGAAAAGCCCCCGTTCATGCTTTATTTTTCCAACACAAATACTGTTTGGTTGGAATACAGTGAATGAAAAAATAAACCCCTTTTTCAGATTTCACACGCCTGCATGTATATTAGACGCTAGTACTTACCCTTTGACTAGCTCCACCACAATGAAGTCACTTCCATCTCCTGAGTTGTAAAGGATCAGCCCGTCGGGGCTAGTGGTCTTGAACTGGAAGAAGAGGTGCATGGAGGCGTAGGCCTGTAGAGTGGAAAAAGCCAAGTAGCTGGCCTGCGTTAGGAAAGTCACAGGATTGGCAACAATGTGCCTCATGCCAAACCGGGCATTCAGCTCGCAGTAGGAGATGTCTCCATTCTTGCACTGGTCCAAATAGAGCATCCCATTGAAGGAGAGGGCTTGCAAATGTCCGATGAAGTTGGAAGGCACCACAGAGATGAAACGGCGCTCGCTCATGATCCCCGTCTCAATGTTGTTGAACTCCAGGCGGGTGTGGGCGCCGGTCATGTGGCCTAAGTAACAAAGCATTCTTTTTCAACTGAAAATGCATTTCAGTATCTGTGCCTTTTTTCTGTGCCACTTTCTCCCTACTATACCTTCCACTGTCGCGTTGTCTACAGAGAGCTGCAAGTTCTTCCCACGCCGTACCACTTTCACTGTGTGCCACTCGTTGTCATTCAGCTTCTCGCCTACAAGGAGTATCTCTGGTCCCTTGCCTAAGAGGAAGAAAGCGTCAAGTGACAATCATACCACACGAGCTCAGCGTACAAGCCTTCGACACAAAGCACTCAACATTTGAAGCACTCTCAGGGTGCATACATTCATTTACTTATCACTCACACACAAAGCCACAAACCAGCAAGCAATAATTTGCATTTATTCAATACGCAATAATATGGGAAATGAGACAAAGAAACAGCTACAAAAGAGCCCATTCAAATCCGAATGTTTAAAATGTACTGCATGACACAGCTGCGCGTTCTCTGTGTAGGGTCATTTGGGTGATGTCTGTTGGTGGAAACATGTTGGGGCCATGCAGTATCTGGAGCCCTGTCTCAAACACGGAGCTTTAAGTTCCTGAATTTCTGCCCTATCCTGAGCCTTTTTCAGTGGTTTCAAAATAGGTCACAGTGCAGGAGCTTGCCACTGCAGCACCGTCATCCCAAATCAGTGCCTATGCAACAGGCCGACACGGCAGTTCAAAGGAGTTCTGACATCGCTTGGGAAACTAATTGGCCATGCCTAAGCTGACTGCGCCTTTAGGGGTTTGTCTGTCTAATTGAGCTCAGGGTGCAGGAGAATTACAGGGGACGTACAGAGGGCAATAAATGGAAAACATCAACTGGTTTCCGAACACTTCACTGTTTCATCCTCAGGGAAATAAAATGGTGACTGGAGACTTTGTCCAGAGCTGCATATCAAGTATCTTCACAGCACACTGCATCATTTCACCGTCACCCTGCTGAATATTGACTATGCACACCAGAAAGATCACTCTCATCAAATCCCGCTCCCTGTATATTTGATGGCTTCGCTTAGATAATGAAAAACACACAACTTGCTGGATTCACGTCCAACACAAAAAACCCGAGAAATGTTTATCTTGTAAGTGACTATTATGATAGCAGAGGTACAGACGAGATTTGCTGTAATGAAAGAGGCAACAGAGGAATGCAAGACAGTACGGACTATTCGGCTTATCTGTGTTTCTGCATGGGGACCTCGCCTGCTATCTAATGTCAGCATATGAAGCCAAACACAATAATATCAAAATAGAACAACAAAGTCAAATTTCTTGCAAGCACAAAACAAGAATTTCTAAATATTTTACACATACAATTCTGTTTATATCATTAATACAATTGGATAGATCAAGACCCAAAGTGGTGATACTACAAGTGCAATACTAAACATGCTTTCAATCATATCATCATTTTAAAATTACACTCAGGCCACTCTTCTTGTTGTTGCAGTTGCCCTACATCTGTTGCTGTTGTGCACATTTGCACAACATCGTGTTATGCACATGCTATGCACACATTCATTAAGTATATAAAACAGTACAGGTACAACCAGTAATGACTATTTTTCTAGCAGGAACGATTTCTCTTTGTCTGTTGTTTGCACTGGGATGCATTTCGACAACACAACTACCCAGTTACAATACAATTCAATACAACTTTATTCCAGAGGTTTTAATCAGCTGAGGGTGACACAATAAATAACAGCATGCAAGCCCATGCTGTAGCGAGTTATCGATCAAAAAGGGAGGCCTGCCCTGGAGCTTACCCTGCTCTGTCATCTTTTATGACTGTAATGAGGAGGACTGCTTACTGAACTGAGCATTATGTTCAACACGAAATCTCAAGACCTGACGCTAACAATCGAGGCCATCTGAAAAATGTAAAGAGGGCAGAGAGCAAAGGGCTCGCCCCCCGTCCCTCTGCCAACTTATTTTTAAGCAACTGGAGGAGTCCCCCCCTGCTGGCCACTTTAAAGAATGCAGGTTTAAAAGTGACCTATTGTGCTAATTTACAACTCAGTGTAAAGTAGTTTTGCACACCTCACAGTTCAAAATTAATCCTGGTTCTTCTCATACTGGGTGTTGGTACAGCATCTTAGTTCATACAGTCTGAAACAACTTCCTACTTTTAACCCATCTTTTATAAACACAAAGCATCCACAGAATAAGGGCAATGGCATCAGTGGTCCTGGCACCTTATTGAAATCCAATAGTGTGGTTGCTATAGCAGTGAGGTGGGATGTTAGCTCATATAGCTTGATTATGGATACAGTTTAAAGATGAACGATGAATGAATGATCCATGGGTGTGGAGTCAGAAAGAAGCTTACCGGTTCACTGCAGCGAATAGTTTAAATAGTTGCAGCAGGGTAAGTAATGTATATAACAATAAATAATGAATGCTGTCTCTCAATCCTTTTAAATAAAGAAGCAGCATTTAAATGTATATTTTATGATAGAAAGAGTTATCTGTAACACTGCAGAGTGGATCAAAGTGGTGGAATAGAAAAGTGCATTCACCACAGACATCTGATTGTAAAACCTTTGAAATTGGTCTGCCTTTCAAAAGCTTGAAAGAAAGGTCCATATTGTCCATTCTGATCCCCAGTTGTATTTGAGTGATGCTTTCAATAATAAACTTCAAAGGCTCGGTGGAGTTATACAGGTCAGACTCATGAGTGAGCTGAGACTATGGCTGCAGGATTTGCGTCTTAACAAAAAGCAAATTTGTCGAACAAATGCCTCATTTCAAAAGTGTGCGCAACACGCTTTCCCAGACGCCATATAATTAATCAAGAACACTGCAGCAACATTTGTTCTTACAGCGATTACCCTCCCACTGTGTATCCAGTTGTGGACAGTTTCCAAGCAGCTGTTGCAGATGGGCTTTCCTCCCAGATTCCTTTGGAAGTAAGCTACATTTGAAAGACACCTTGTCTGAGAAATCGGAATTTCTCTTGCCTGAGAAATAATTTGCCTGCAGTCAAGTTAGAAGGTAATCCATCAAAGCAGGGAAAACAAATATATTTAAAAAAGTATATAACCCAAACTGTACGGTAGCGCTGTTTTTGGTGATTAGTGTCTTAATAATTTAAGCAGGTAGTTCTGCAGTTTAAAACTCTGTGTACATCTTCTAATATTGAATAACCATTAGGAAGCCATTCATTGCCACATGTGCCCAGTTAAGCTATTTTAGAGGCAATTGATGCAGGATACGAGCAGTTTAATGAATACAGAAGACACAAATAAAGTGGACAATGCACAATGTTATAATGCCATCTGCTGGTAGAGAAGGAGAATTTCCAGGGCAGATATCTGATGAAGATAATAGATAGGCAGGCAATGCTCAATGCATTTTTCTCTGCTAAGCTTTCTTTGCATAAGGTTTCATCTGTGTATTTTCCACTGAGTGCAACAAATCATTTAAAGTGGATATAAACCGCTTTTATGCAGGTGAGTCACTGAGATAGCACACAGGCACCTAGTTTCCATTCAACCATCCACACACATAAAAACACACACACATAAATGCACACATTTTACTCACCTCGCACAGAGAAAAACAATATAATTGATTCAATATAACGAGCAGTTCAATAATTTCATACATGTGCAGTAAATCTGTATACAACTGTATTGTAAAAGCTGTTAAAACCTGCACAGGTTATCGATTCTTTACTTGCCTGGGATTCACTGTCAAATATATTTGAGAGTACACAAAGAGTTGTCTTTATCAGAGTATCTACCTCTCATGATTTTAAATGCATAATAATTGGCAATAGGGCGGCTTTTCTGCGAATCGTTTTCTAACACGAACACCGAGAGGTTTTTATTCTGAAGTATCAAAGAATTATTCATACATGAGGGGTGGCAACAAGCTTTCAGTCCGCACTCAATTATAGTGATAACTTTTATAAGCATTCATAAGCCTCCTCTGTATACGATGATCTAAATCAGAGAGCCGCTCACCTCTCCACCGGCAATAGCGTTTATCTGTTTCTCACACCGCTGTAGTCTGAACCCAAACTTAAATTGCCTGTCTCTCACTATCGGGCGAGAGCAACAATCTGCATCATAAATTCCAGCATCACTGCGGTGCGACCTGAACTCCCACTCCACTTCACAAGAGCAGAGAAAAACCAGCAAATCTATTCCGTTAATCCAGGGGAAAATCTTACTTTCAGTATTCATTTTCCTTTGGGTCAGCTGAATTATTAAAAACCCTGTAGCTTCATGGAAATGTTTTTTTTTCTTTTTGGCTAGATTCTCATCTTTATTGCCATTTTTTCAGCTTATGTTTTCAGTTCATTTTCAACATTTATTGTCCTGTACTTTATGGCCAACAGTCAACGATGTGCAATCAAAATGTTTATTGATGAAAAAGCAATCTGTTAATGAGGGATTGGTAATCAGAGTAAAAGGAAATGCGGTATTGAAAAGATGTTTAAACATGGAACATGTTTCGTGACAGTTACTCTAATAAAAAGGTGTCCAGAGCTGCGAATTGTCTGCACCAATCTGTATCTATTTTTACACATTTTAGCCAAAACAAGTCATTGATTTTCTGAAGCTCTGCTATTGATCTGATTTCATTCTAACCTTTAAGTTTATCTCAGCTCTGTCACTGCAGTCTGATTACTCCTAATAAAGCTGTTGTTTTTTTTCCTTAAAGTGAAATTGAGACACTGATTTTCCCACTAAAGACAATTACGGGTTATATTTTAACTGCACCCAATTATCAGCTATGTGAGCAAATTAGTCAGAGGCAGATGAATGGCAGACTTATTGGCAGCCCAACAGCAGACTATTGTATGTCAAAAATAGCTACATATGATTACAGCATCATTAGACTGAAAATGTGTCTAATTTGAATTGGTAGATTTCATGACAACAGGATCCCAATTATATTCAACTGTACAGCTGCGTGCCACAGTGAAGTCTCACTCATGTTCTTATCTTTATACTGATGCTTGTGAGGAAGATAACAGCAACATTAAACAAAGACAATTGTGTGGCAGAATAAATGAATTATATTCTCTTTCATGTGGGAGCAGAGGCACAGAGCATGTTCCTAAATCATGGTACAGTAAATAAAATCATAATCATAGGAGACACTTACTGAGATTACAGCCTATCCTGATACAATCTGGTGAGAGAGAGAGTGAGATGGTGAGATTAAAAGAAAAAAAAAAAAAGAGAGAACAGCACAAGAGGAGATCATTTCACATCCTTCAAGGTACATTCTGCAGACAATTCAGTGCTTTTCAGAGCCCACCATCCGGGGACAGCCTGAAGAGTCTAAACCGCCACCTTCCTCTCTGAGGAAGAAAAAAGGAACGGTGAGTGAAAGGGAAAAAAAAAATTCCCAGTATGTGTCTGGCACCGCTGGAAATACAAGACACCCGGTCAAAGTTGGGATCAATGAGAGTTTTATGGGCAATAAAAGTAGAGGTGCAGTGAAGTTATTTTTAGCATCCATACCGGCTCTGCTACAACTGCTTACGTTTAGAATCGGCAGGATTCATCTGTTTCAGATAACACGACTGATCGCTCCACCTACATCTGCTTTGGGGTAATTCGGCAAACTCACACTGCTGTGAGGAAAATTGTCAGATAACAAAATTGGAAAATGAAACTCGTATTAGATTTGAGTGTCTCACGAGGAGATAATTATGCTGATTTTAACATGAGGAACATGAAAACCTTGTAAAATTTCTCTGAGAATAGACACGGTGACTTTACTGCAGAGGTGGCTACTGAACAATAAACAGTCACAGCGACAAGTAACCTGTATACCATTGAGATATATGATCAGGAAATAGTTGTTGAAGCTAGGTTAAGAGGAGAAGTGATGATCAAGCTTCATGCCAAGAAAGAGTACTTCAGAGGCGATCTTTGCTTTGAGAGTGTTGATGAAGAAGCATAGAGAAGGTCAGAAGAAGGTCTCTCAGGATCTAGCATATGATATGATACGGTAGAAAGTATATGTTAGGGTGCCAAGAGTGGAGGTGTGGTACTGCATGGGGAAAACAGGAGCGGCAGAGAAATATCAGAGGGTGGTGCAGGACATGTATGAGGACAGTGGTGAGGTGTGCAACTGATGTGACAGATGGGTTTTTAAGGTGGGGGTAGAATTATATCAGTGATCACCTCTGAGGCCCTTGTTGATTGTAATGGTAATGGACAGCTTGACAGAAGAGGTCAGAGAGGTGTCTCCGTAGACTTCGATGTTCACAGATAACACTGTGATCTGTAGTGAGAGTAGGGTGCAGGTGGAGGAGAGCCTGGGGAGGTGGAGGTATGCTCTGGAGAGAAGAGTAATAAAAGTCAGTAGAATAGAATAAATGAAGAAAGAATAAATGTGAGTGAGTGAGAGAGGGGTAATAGTGAAGAAGCAAGGAGTAAAGATATCAAGGTGTATGAGTTTTAATGTCTGAGGCCAACTATTCATAGAAACACTAAACAAGGGAGGTCAAGAAAAGAGAGTGGATGGAGACCAGTATCAGGCGTGATTTGTGACAGAATAGCAGCATGAGTGAAAGGGAAGGTTTGCAAGACGATAGTGAGACCTGCTATGGTGTGTGGTTTGGAGACGGTGGCACTGACAATAAAAGACAGGAGGTCGAACTGGAGGTGGCTGAGCTGAAGATGCTATTTTCATTGGGAGTGACCAGGATGGACAGTATTAGAAATGAGTATATGAGGGAGACAGTTCAAGTCGAGAGACAAAAGTTAGAGAGGCTAGGTTGAGATGGTTTGGGCGTGTGCAGAGGAGGGACAGTGGATTGGACAAAGGTTGTTGAATATGGAGCTGGCAGGAGGGGGGAAAAAGAGGAAGACAACAAAGGTTGCGTGACAGAGGATGGGGTGAGACGGAGGCAGTGGGGACCCCTAAAGGGAGCAGCTTAAAGAAGAAGAGTCTGTGCAATCTAATATATGAGAGATTAATCAACTAGTAGTCCGTAGATGTAATACATTATAAGTATATTCTTCATGACTGTGTTTTTTTATGCACACATTATTGTCGTTTATTAAATCTGGTAGGCTAATGCACCTCTACTGAAAAAGCCCAACTCTCGATCCATCTTCAGCTCAAATTGCTGTTTGTCCTGCAGGCCTGACGGTAATATATTTTCCGAGTTACACACAGAGGAAAAGTGGCGATTTGCACAACCTGCAGCCTCAATGATAGTTACACCGTGAAAAAAGTGACAACAGCACAAATGTAATGCTTTGCCAACATTTTCTCATATCTACAACAGCGACTGTCTTCTCAATCCAGCTGAAATGTTCACATTTTTGGCCTCAAAATGGGCTCACCCACACATCATTTGCATGTTCTGAATAATGAAACCAATTTAACCAACTGTGGTTCAATATGTCGGTGTAAGTTATGTGGCTGCAGAGTGCTCTCAGGCTGTCAACCATCACAGAGCAGTGGATACAGACAGCCAGAGACCAGAGTGACTTTCTGCTGCGGATGTGTGTCCGTATGTGTGCGTGCGCGTGAGTGCGCGTGTCTGTACGGCCATCACTGGTACTCTCTGTTCAGTGAAGCGGCTCTAAACTGGAAAGGCCAGTAAATGTGAGGGGAAGGAACTACAATGGACACATCTACAATGTGAGCAGTTTAAGCTGTAATATTTCAGCGTAATGACGGATCAGGTCTCTGACTGCCTTCTCCTTGAACTGCAGACAAGCCATTGAAGGGCTGAAAGAGCCGAGACGGTCAGGTGGGACCTGACCAAGGGATGAACTGAAAGAGTGAGAGAGTGAAAGAGAGAGAGAGAGGCAGAGAAAGAGAGAGAGAGAAAGATAAGGCAGAATATACATACACATATACAGTAGCCTAAAAAGTCACTAATCCCTTGTTTTTCCACAGCTTTTTGTATTTTGTTCTGCATTTTATGTGTAAACAATAGAGAAAGCATTGTCTTTAGAGCACAAAAATATACATTTTCTCCCTTTCTTTCCTTTCTGCCTCTGCAGTATAAGGTATTCAATAAAGACATAACCTTGAAACATATTTTAATGTAACGTCTGCTTCAAAGCAAAGTTTAGACATAACTGTGACGTCTCGTTATATTGACGCTTTAGCTCGTATTGTGTGTGCACACAATGGCACTTGTATATCATACCATTTTCTCTCTATATAGTCTTGTCTGTATCTGAAGACAAACAAATATTCAGCAGGTTATAATATGCATCATTTTTGACGTTATTTGGAATGTTTCTTTAAAATTTCCTGGTTTAAGGAAATCAAAGCAGAGCTGGCAAAAAAGAACGCTGACAAGGATATCCCCTAATGACATCACATTATGCTACTTTTTAACTCAAACTGATAATTCGTTATTTAATTAAATCCTTTTCACTTAGACCCAGCTGCTCTTTCTAAAATTGACAGAACCACTGCAGGCCTCTGAAATAAATTATAGGAGCTTGCAAAACAACCAGGGGGGTGTGCTTTACTCTTCTTTTTTTTAGGCCACTGTATATACTGTGTATGCAGATGGGGATGAGAGAGCCTCAGACAAAACAAATACACAGAGGTATCTGTCTAAGTAACGCGGCCTAAAAGTTCAAGACGGATTACAGTATGTGCTCATATTTGCCGCAGCAGCATTACCCAGGTTCACAGTGAGTTTCACTCTGCCTCCATCCAGCTCCAAGCGCAAGGTGTCTGCAGACTGCTGGGAGGTGGTGGCCATCAGCAGTCCATAGGCCCTCTGGGACATAAAGCGCAGAGACACGTCCTCGGCCTCTGTGTGCAGCGTCCTCGGCAGTACCACTTTTAGATACATGCTGCCGTCATAGCTCACCATGGTGGCCTCTGCAGATTTAGGATTTGGATTTGACCAAAAACGGGAGAGGAAAAAAGTGTTAGCAGACATCCAGAGGGAATCACAGCGTGAAATTAAAAACACGAAGAGGCATTTATGGAACGAAACCTAAATTTGGTCTGAGATTATTTTGGGTGCCACATGATATCCTTTTAGATTGCAGTTTTCATCTGCCGCACCAGATGGCAGAAAAAGCCTGGAGCAAACGGAGAGAGTGGCGAGATTGCAGGCGCAATCAAATTTCTGAAGGATTTATTCCCAACACAGCGCAATAGAAGGGGGATTTTCATTCCTCATACTATTAGCTGCCAATGGAGCTGCGTAATTTGGCCTCTCTGTGAGGAAGTTATCTGCACGGTGAATGCAGAGTGATTCAGGCCGAATCACTCTGCTGAAGAACCACTGCATTTCTGATGAAATACTCATAGCACTGGTAACCTCGTGATACTGACAATCCACTAATGAATCGCTCTACTGTAGGTAAATACCGTAATTTGCTGCTGAATGGCTCACATTAAAAACAGCATCATTTTCCATGATACTGTCACTGTCACCAGGTTGGTTTGTATATTTGGAGAGTTATTCTGGATTGAGAGCATGCCTCTCATTTGAATAGAGATGGCATTAGGCAGTATGATCATAATGCAACTGCAAATGAAATTCTTATTGTTTAGGAAGCCTGAGCACTAAGTCCTTTCGATAATGAAATTTGTCTATATCTACATTGTTTCTATATTTACAGAGACTTTTAAGCCACTACACACCTAACTTAATAAATAAAATACTAGCCAAGTGTGCTAAAAGCTTTGCAGCACCTTTAAAAAGAAAAAAAAAAAACACACATTTATCTTCCCCATCTACTGCCATCCTTCTTAGATACTCTTACCCTTCTCGCAGCTGGGGCCTAGGTACCCAGTACTGTTGCAATCACAAATATGGCGATTCCAGCCCTCTCTGCAGTGTCCACCATTGGCACATGTATCTCTAGTACACCTGACGTGAGTCTCCCTGGTGCAGAAGCTGCTGACACCTGTGGCGCTTTGAATTTCTGCCAGTCTCCGGAGGTTACGGCTCTGTCCATCAATGAACAGGTCCCTCACACAGCCCACGTAGCCGAGGCCGAGGGACGCCGTCCATACCTCAGGGGGCAGCATGAGGTTTTGACGATCCTCTGGCAAACCTCCAAGATACATGTCCCCATCCAGGTCAAGGATCTCACTGCCTTCATTAGCAGAAAAGGGGATGCTCTGGCTGTTCACTGAAATAAAACCTGTGGGCCAGGCATTAAGTGTGAGTCAACTTGCACTTACACAGTTTTTTTTTTTTGTTGCAGAAAAGGAAGACAGGTGTGTGCGTGGGTTGTGCTGAATGAAAGGCAAGAACAAACTGCGAGATTGAGGAAGTGGGCACCAGGCTGCTTGTCTTAAAAAAAAGTGAATATAATAAAAATGCACTATGTGTCCTTGGGAGATTATTTTGCTTTTGGGCAAAAACTAAAACTTGATCTGTAAAAGTGACGACCTGTGAATTTGGGACCCTTGAGAAGAAATGGATTTTATTTATAGAAACGTGAGGCCAAAATAGAAGAAGTGCAATCTCGTCTTCCACATGCGTACCGCACTAATAAGTCAGGCAATTCCTAATTTGAGTTGGGCGACTGTGTAATTGGCCACTTGTTAAATAGGTTAACACAAATTTAAAAATGTCACATGTAGATTATAGCGACTAAAAATATAATTGTAATTAAAAGCTAATATGCATGCATGTTTCACTGCAGTGAATAAAAAACAGGAGCGTGCCAGGGTGACTGTATCCACGCTGACATATGGTGATTTCACAGCTTGGAACCCTTTATAGTCTGCTCCACAGCTAAAACTAGAGAAACACGGCAGCAGAAGCAGACAGAAGGCGTTCCCCGCTTTCACAAAAACACAACACTGACTTACCATTGCGCCCTTTTCTCTGGAAGTCCACATGGCACCACTCGCCATCATTGAGCCTCTTGCTACTGGCTTTCATCTTGATGCTGCCAGAGCCCATATCCATGACGAGGAAGAGAAATCCGTCGAGCAGCTCGATGGCAAAGAAGTCGGCCCGGGGCTTCCTATCGGCCTGCGTGCCCTGCAGGCTGCCATGGCTGAACAGCATAAGGCCGCTGGGCTCTGTGGTGCGGAAGTCGAAAGATATGGACCCCGTTTTCTTTGTGTTCCACCTGGGCAATGTCAAGTAGGCAGACGGCGTGTCGAAGGTGACCGGCTCCAGGGCTTCCACATCCTCGCAGCTGAATATCAGGTCACCATGGATACTGATCTTGGGGTCTCGCTGTTCAGCCAGCCGTGACAGCTCGAGTCTAAACTCATTATTCTTGTAGACCACCTAATAAATGAGAGAGATGTCGTGGTGAGATGACAGCTGGAAAAGCGGAATGAATTTAGTGCAAAGGTTGAATATTAGTCATCAATAAACACGACAATCAATAGGACACAGCAGCCGAGAACACGGTGAATCATTCCTGAACCCGGAGCTGAGACAGAAAGCACTTTAGTGATTTTACATTTGAGTGCATTTATTCCGCAGGATTTCAGGTAGATCATAAAAATATTTTAATTACCAACAAATTATGAGGAGATTATCACAAGACAACAAGAAGGCAGCAGGTGTTAAACCGCTTGTGAAATTGCAAAAAAAAAAAAAAGAAGAAAAAAAAGAAAATGCATTTAGATTTAGATGCAAATGCTTATATTTTAGACATTTAAGTGGCTCATTTAGGAATGCACAATGTGTCTGACATAATCATCTTAAATTCAGAGCGGAGGAACAGGAGGATGAACACTGCACCCACACGATGGCAAACAATTTGGTGTATTTATACCGAGGTAAACTGAAAGAGATCAAGTCAAGGCAGAGATGGTGAGTGGGAGAGAGGCGGCCTTGACCCTTTACAAGCTCAGCGCGAAATTTATTATTTAAAATGGGTAAATTTAGTAAACATGCACTCGTGATCTGCAGAACAGTCGTTAAAAAAATAAATAAATCCGATTTTGCACTCCGGCATGAATAAATGTACATGAGAAACTCATTTGCCTTTGAGGAATATTTTGCTGGTGATTTAATATTTTAGCGAAATACAAAAACAACCTTTTGTACATATATTTACTTGCATATACGAGACTCCAGATAGACAATGCCCCTGTTTTCAACATAAAGCATACTGGGAGAGAATGCCTGTGCAGCCTTCTTTGTCTTGTTGTTGTATTTTCTGCTTTCATTCTGGCTTCATCAATATGCACAGTAGGAAACCACGGTCCTTGTCTCATTTTGTATCAGTTGTAAGTCACCCCGAGCCCACTGTTATCTGCCACATCACTCTGCAACCAGTCACTGCCTGAGGTGACACACCACACAGCACAGAGGACTAACAGCAGAGCTGAGAGGCAATTTGAGCCAATATCACACTTCACACTGCCTCAGTGTGACTAATTAAGCAGTGAAATCAGATGGCGAAACTGACCATCGAGAAATGAGTGTAACAAGCAATTTTAAAATGGGAAGACAGTCAATCAAGGCAGTCACTTACACAAAGAGGGAACAGCGTGTTTTCAGTAAACAACCAACAACACCAGCGAAAACGCACAGATGGCTACAAAAAGACACTGTGACCTCTGCAGGGCTATTATATAAGCCAAAGGACAAAGCAAGAAGCGGAATCCTATTTCACCAATTCAGATGCTTGTTGTTTGTGACATGGATTACAGAGTATCCCAAAACACAAGAAATAAAGCCCTTTAGTGCCAACCGGCAAAGTCCCTGTGTCATTTATGTTCAAAAAGTACAGCATAACAAACTGCGTGAGAATGAGGACCTTCTCTTCTCCCAACAGCTGTGTGAAGACATTCTCCATAACCAAATTGGGTGCAATCTGTGAAGCATTAAAGTACACGTAGCTAATGGTTAGGCATGCGATATCTGGGAGGTACACGCACGGCAGCATAATAAAACGACATAGCGGCAACTTTGAAAAACAAATTCATCTCTGCCTGCTAGTTGTGACATTCATCTGAATGTTTCTCCTGCACTGATGAACCTGATGGCCTCTCCTCGGCAGCTCTCATATCTACTATCCTGAAACATCTAGGGAGATTAGTCATTGCCTACGCTGTCTGCATTCAGTAAAATAAGACCGAAAAAAAGGAGTATTTTCCTCACTGTTCACTTTTCCCCCCCCACGCGGACCAAGAGGAATTCAATATGTGCCGCATGTATTTGTGAATACCTTCTACTCACCACAGAGCTTTGATTTTTAACTTCATCGCCAAACTCAAGCGCTCGCTTATGGACTGACACATCTCAGATTTCCTGGCAGGCCGATCCAGTTATGACCAGCTCTGCCCGTGTCACCGCTCACACTCATTATCAGGGTTTGTCAACCCTTCCTCATGACTCTTTATCGCGTCACACTCTTCCCGCATGCCTACAGTGTGACTGTGTGACTACACACAGAAGTAGTAGGTCTAAACACCATCACCAGTCACACCGCCCACAGAGCGGAGGTTGCAGCATTGGCAGCGGTGCTGGGACAATAACCTGTCCATAAATAACATCTCCTTTTTCGTTTTAGTAGATGCAAACTGCATAGTAATGATGTAGATGGTGCACTTAAAATCAGTCAGTGGAAATACTTTTACTGGGTTTAAATATTTATGTTATGAGGTTTATTAAAAAATGATTATATGTTTGTTATTGTTTGTTTACAAATGGCTTTATTAATAAATCTGTCTGTTTTAGTGTTGAATTTATAGGAAAATGTATATATATATATATATATATATATATATATATATATATATATATGAAAATTGTGTTGACGTTATGACTAAAAATGAATAACAGCCTTGATTTAAAAATAAAACCTGCTGGCAGCTCTCTGAGACTGTACTTAGGCAGTAATTGTGCTTAAATGTCGAGCTAGAATATTCAGAAAAATTTGTATGAATGCCCCTTGGAAAATTAAACCTAGCGCTGGTGGGGTGGAGGTGAGGGGGTCGGGTGGGGGCCAAGACAGGAGAGTGGAAGATGCTCAGATTTCCATTTCATGTGACTGGGATGGACATTTATTGCTATTATTAAGAGCATTAGGAACGCATTAAGGAAATTTTAGTGGGATCTGTTGTTTCTTATTATTGTTCATTGTGAGAAGACAAAATAAACAATAATAAATATAACTGACATACTATCCTAATTTGAATCTAGGGGGCCGTCTGTGTATATGAGAAACGTGACACATTTTACACAAATAGAGCACTAACATCGCATTCGCAGGAGGATTACTAAATGAACGTAATGACAGGAAAATCAAATGAATTGTGATTTAAAATACATTTTGTTCAAAAAACATTAGATGTTAATAATCTCTGTATGTGCGACGATGCACGTGCAGATCGGCCCACCTGTCAAGGAGGAGATAGAGACAAGGTACAGACATGGAATGCATACATGCTACAAGGTCATTATAGTAAAATGAATAATTCTGGGAATAAAGTCCAAATTTTTGGAAAAACCTAAAGTACTATTTTGATTTTAATCTCAACATTAAGAATAATTAAATCAAAATAGAGCCTTCTAGTGTGTCTATAATATGGCTTAGACTGAGCTCAGGTTTGGACATATGCAGAGGAGGGATGGTGTATTCCACATCCAGTATATCCAAAGGATGTGGAATATGGAGCTGCCAAGCAGGAGGAAAAGAGGAAGACTCAGAGAATATTCTTGGATGTAGTGAAGGAGGTTGTTGTGACAGAGGAGGATGTTAGGGATAAGGTGAGATGGAGGCAGATGATCCGCAGTAGCGACCCTTAAAGGGAGACTTTGAACATTAAGGAATATTTATGACCAAGTTACTGATGTCACACACAAAAACCTGGTGAAAGCGAAATATCTGGGCTAACAAACTTGCCCATTTATACACTGTATATTCATTTGCTTAAATTTATTAGCAGTAACTTTCATAAGAAGTCAGGTAAAGAGAATATACATAGGAAACGTTACACAAACATGTTGTTTCAACAGGCAGTAACACACATTGTCTTGTAACATCCATGTTGTTTCCACAAGACTTGAACTCACTGAGGTCAGAAGAACAAACTGACTCAGGAAATAGGACTAATCCAGGGAACATGTAAATGCAAGGTTTAGCACAGGGTTGCCTTGATCAAAACACTCATTCATACATAAATACTATGTATATTACTATGTAATAAATTAGTACTTCATACACAAACCCAAAGCATACAGGAATTATTTTGCAGGTATTTGGTAAAAACAGACAAAGAAGTGGTCAATTTAAATTCTGACCGGCAACGAAAAGTCCACAGATTACTAAAGTCATCTAAATTTATCTTGTGAGTGGGTGGGCTCGATTAACTGTAGCTAAATCACAATAATCCAGCTAGGCAGTCGATACTACTCGCTTAAAAACCACAAACCTCATAACGGCAACATCAAGATAAGCATGATCCTTTTTGGGGGAACCACAGATCACTGTCGAGTTCCTGTTGTGACATTTAAACTAGACCAGTGCACAGTAATCGCAGCATATTACAACTGTAAAAATCACAGATATCTCTAACTTCTTTCTGTATGCAACATCTGATTGAACTTTAAAACTTGAACTTCCATATTTTGCCTCACAAAATCCAATTAATCAAAAATATTATCTGAAGATTTCATTTCTCCACTACACCAGCTGGCTGCTTTGTCATTAGCAGTTGGCAATTTAAGCAGTTTTTTCAACCGAATCCCAAAAAGAAAATGTGAAACCGAAGTACGAAGAAATCTTCGTGTTAGTTTAAGCAGGCCAGCACTGATGAACAAGAGCATACCCGACAATAATCAGTCCTTAATCTACTTGTACCAAGACAGTAAGACAGTCCTTCTGACTGCCAAGCACTCACACTTAATGAAGCCGCTGCTCGTTATGCTCCGACCTGGCGCTGCTGTTATTAGCTTAGTCACGTTATTTCCACTCTATTTGCCTTGTGCATTATGTGTAACCTATATCTAAGTGATGTGTCTGCTCTGTCCTTGGTGCATTGTTCTCCCTGCTGAATCCAGAGGAGCTGGATTTAATGGGGATCAGGATAGGCGGCTAGTAAGAGTTTATAAGCAATTACGGAATAAATGGTCTTATATTGTGTGACGTCAGTGTCTCTGACAGAAGTAAACTCAGCTGTATGAGCTGGGGTATTAACCCTGAAGAAAATCGGCCTCCCTGACGTCTGTGTGACTTTTAAATATTAGACTGCTGCCTGTTTAATCACGTCTCCTCCTAACTCTCTTTGGGTAAGGGGAAAGCATCTTTCTTATTTTAAGGCTCACAGCACATCAGTTGCTCTTTTTATGAGACGGCTCAGTTCATTAAAAATTTGTGAGACCTGGCTGAAATTGGACATTAACCCATAATTTGCAGCTTTACCTAAACATCTAGTACCAAGTACATGATCTTTACTCGCTTGCTGAAGATAATCAATGTGACAGGTGCAGGTCAGACTTAAAGCACTTAAAAAAATGCAGAAGAGGGGATGAAAACCAGCTCCAAACTGTGTTTCAGGAATGAACATGAGATGCATCTGTTTCTTATGCATATCAGTGCTACATTCTGAAAGGGGTTCCCACAGGAATCTATAAATGCATATGCTCTGCACAGCACAACCTACCAGCTGAAAGTTTCTCCTTCAAACACCCTACAACAGGAGAATCAATATCAGTGCGAGGGGTAATTTTTGATACGCAGAACATGCTCTGCTTAAAGGGTTGCGCTACCTAAGGAGGGTCGGATAGTATTTCCAGTTTGCTGCCAAAAGGTCAAGCTGTACTCACATCTTTCAGACAGCCCATGAAGTTGTTGCTGACCGGGGAGCCTGGCAGGTCAGCTGTGTTTAGGCTGCCCCCTATGTAGAAGAGATCATCAGAGCCCAGCATGGTGTTTGTCCTCCTGGGTGTAGCCAGTGGTGGTGAGAATCCCGTCCACCAAAATCGTCACCTACAGGGATAAAAATCCCGGCACGTTAGGAAAATAAAATCCAAGATTTTTAAACCAAGTGGAAAGAACCGGCCTAATTATTTCATGCTTCATTTCTTGATTTGAAATAAGCATGTCGTAATATTGGCTCTTGAAGGCAATTACAAGAACAGCTTTGAAAGGTTCACTAATCTCAACTGATCCCCATTTCTGATAAACCAGCATGATCGTAGCGAAGTCAACGTATGATAAATGTGGGCTCCGCTGATATTTTGGCTCCAAAGCAATTTGGGACGCTACAGTTAATTTGAGATTAAAGGTAACAGGATGGCAAGCTACATTTACTTGAATATTGGCACCATCAAAGCGAGAGATTTCTCCTATCAATGTCATCAGTAAACAGGGAAGAAAACGAATGACTGAACAGAGATATAGAAGTAAAAATGATATGCTTGTTGCCATGACAATAAGCCTACAGTAACAAGTATTTCTGCACAAATGTAACAGCTCCCACTTAAGGGTAATAAGTGAAAACAATTACCATTTCTTTTGTTGGGAGCATTATTCCATTTCATTTCAGGAAATTCTACAGTAGAAAGCAATTTATTTGTATATTGCACTGCATATAATAAATATCACAAAATGCATAAACAAACAAAATAAAGTGTTGAGCATGCACGGTCACAGATTCAGTTAATTGTTCCGATGTCTCATGCTACACACAATAATCCTGAGTGGAAGGACACTGTGCATAAAATCCTTCAGTCAGATCATTAGCTTGGAAAATACCACAGATCATGCAATGTTTTCACATAGGGAGAGGATGCAAAGAGCAAAAGCCAGTACAAATCTCTATCCACTAGCTTCAGGTTATACTTGTAGGCGATCAGTCAGCAGGGCAAAATCAAAAAACAATACTTAAACAACCTAGGAAAACAGAATAAAAAAATTAGGATCAACAAGAGTAGAGTAAGGCAAAGGATTCCCAACATGAACAAATGGCTATAATGCATTGCTACAAATGAGTTCAATGATGATCTGTAATATACTACTAGAGGGTGTAATTAGCTAACTGGGAACAGGTGGTGCAGAAAACTGGTGGGAAGGAAACAAAGTATGGAAGGAAAACTGAGAACCAAGGATTACAAAAGGCTAAAAGGAAAAAAAAACAGGAAATGAGAGAGATGAGAGAGAGGGAACTATTTCCCAAATTCTCAAGTAAACACCCGCAGGGGAAAATAAGCATCATAAAATGTGGAATCATTTCTAGCTTCGCTTAAAAAGTCATTTAAAATGTGGGACTTGTGACCCTTGCATCTCGAGAATGAGTTAACTATGTAAAAAGAACCGTGTCTATTTTTATGAATATCATAAGAGGATGAGAGACAGCATGGTATGTTTAGTCGTCAGGTCAATAAAACGAGGTCCTGCCTTTCCATTTGCTGCTACTGGCAGGTATTGATTTCTGTCTATCTGGTACTGAAGCCTTGAGTATCTTTGCCTCGGACCTTGGACAATGAGAAGGCTTGACTGAGGGTTGATGAAACTGCACATGAAGAAATTTCAGAAAAATGTGTTTCGTGTCTGGGAAGTGATTGATCTTGCTTTCTTGTTCACTCCAAAATGTCTACAGAAGCATGGCCGATGTCTAAGATGGTGGTGACACCCACCTACTTTACTGGCATTTGAATATCTGAGGTGAGGGATCGGTGCGTTCAAAGGTAATTACTGATTTAGGTCATTATTAATTAGAAGAACACACTGGGAGAATATACAGGCTCCAGACCTGGATGGCACACTTTGAAGCTGACCTTTTATCATTAATTTTGCCAGCATTTCGACATCGCCAGTGTTATGTAGTGCTTATTAAATGGTAATATATATTTATGACTGTCAGTGTAGCTCAGGAGGTTTTCAAAAGAGTATTCATGAGGTACAACAACAGATAATCAGCAAGCATGTTAGTGAGTTCTGTGTTCTGAGCATGCCACTAAATAGGTGGATGCATCGATAACAAGGGTTGAAAGGCAGAGAAAATGAGCACCAACGAGTTTGCCCAAAACAGACGACACAAAAGGCAGATGGAGAGAGAGAGATAGTAATTGCAGGAATTCTAGAGTGAAAAGCACCACCAGATCTAATAAAATGTTTCCACCGGCACTCTCGTGGGAGTTACAGTTCCTCCTATCTACATGTCAGTGAGCTAACTTATCTGAGGGGAAAGCAATTTACTCAGGGATCAAATGCATGCCTGAAAGCATAAGTGACGTTGTAAGCATCGGATTGCCGCTCTTCTGGAAGCCAGGCTAAGGAAACGGAAGAGGAGGAGGATGCACGTTTATATGCAGGTTAACGTGACAGGTTTAGAATATATTGGCGATGATGAGATGGTTAGATACAAAATGAGTTCTTCTTTAGAAAAGAAATCGAACATTTATATGCACTGCATGAGTCCCACTCATCTTAGGGAATATATTTAGTCTGGTTATAGTTCAAGTAAATTTACAGAGCGATCGCTTTGTGGGGAACAGAAAAGCTAGCGCCGCCTTTCCCTTTAGAAGCTCAACTTTCTTAGGGTTTCAGTATTGTACTGAAACCCAGTACAGTAATTAGCTAAGATAATGGTAACAGCAACATTAATGCCATTGTCCAATGTATCTGACTAATACAGAGCATACTGGAGCATATTGGTCAGATACACAGTGAGGGTACAATTTAGGGTGGATGCACTCTTAGCTTACGCTTAGCTTAAAGTGAAGACATAACAGCTGGAGAAACATAACTGACAGCTAAATAAACATAAACACAGCTAGAAGAGAGTGAATGATCATTATATTATCTGTTACTGCTCTGTGTGTAAATACACTGAACTGCTACTTCATTAGGCGCAGCCATTCATCTGCTCGCTACAGTAACAAGTGTTAATAAGTTGCAGCCAATCATATGGCAGCAACTCAGTGCATTCAGGCATGTAGACATGGTCAAGATGACCTGCTAAAGTTCAAACTGAGCACCAGAATGGGGAAGTAAAGGTGATTTAAGTGACTTTGAATGTAGCATACCTGTTGGTGCCAGATGGGCTGGTCAGAAAATGGAACTACTTTTGTGTCTCGGGTTTACCAAGAAGGATTAGAAAAAGAAAAAACAACTCTGAGTGCATGCCAAAGCTTGAAGCAGAGGGCTACAGCAGCAGAAGACGACCACACCTGTGCCTTAGCTTTCAGCTAAGAACAGGAAAACGAAGCTCAACAAAAGTGGACAATAGAAGATTGGAAAAATCTTGCCCAGTCTGATGCTGTCTACTGCAACATTTAGATGGTAGGATCAGACAAACAACATGAAAACATAGATCCATCCTGCCATGTATCAATAGTTCAGGCTGCTGGTGGTATAATGATAATGATGATAACATGAGGAATGTTCTCTTGGCACATTGTTACCCCTTTAGTACTAATTAAGCATCATTTAAACACCACAGCCTACACGAGCATTGTTGCTGACCATGCCTACCCCTTTATTGACCACAATGTACCCATCTTCTGATGGGATGCCCAGCAGGAAAACACACCATGTCACAAAGCTCAAATCATCTCAAACTGTTTTTTTTAAACATGTCAATGAGTTCACTGTACTCAAATGGTCTCGACAGCGGCAGATCTCAATCCAACGGAGCACCTTTGGGACGTGCTGGCACGCGAGATTCGCCTCATGGATGTGCAGCTGACAAAATGAGCTTGTTATCATGTCAATATGGAACAAAATCTCTGAGGAATGTCTCCAGCTGACAAGTTTACAACATCAGTATCAATACCCCATCCACCAAATGAGCACTTTTGCAGTCATTATACTGTTTCTTTTTCCTTTTTCTTTTACAGGAATTGACGATTGAGCGAGGAGTGGCTCTGACTGACTGTGAAACCCTGTAAGGCCGCTACTTGTCAATCAAAAGGTAATCAGACCAAAATCAAATCTTGCTTTATTTTCTGCCAGCACTTCAAGGGCATTTCCATTCGTCATTAGGACTCCTGACAGTTGTAAACACCTAATTATACTCATCTTATGAATCTTTTTTCTTCTTCACTGGTTTGTCTCTTTGCAGTTTGTTGCTACAGTTATGGGCAACAAGGTTGTTGCAGTGGTGGCAATGCAAAAAAATAAAAAGGTAAATTTGTGAGACCTAAAGAAATGAGTAATTATGTGTGGGCTCGTTCCTGCAAGCAACCACTTTACATTACACTCACTCCCACTTATTCAGTGTCCATACAAAAAAGTGCAGCTGTAAGGTATTATATGAGGAAACTAATAGAATAGCAGAATGATGCAGTCAAAGAAGAATGCCAGTGGGGTAACATTTAATGTAACGGACACATCCTTGCAGTAAATTAGACTGGGAATTCAGTCCCTTGTCCTGACTGCTAATGATATGAAACTTTAAGGCCGAGATGTACTTGGCTGGAGTACAATAGGTACAGCAGTACATGGTTGGACACGTGCACTGGCTGTATTCATTATTTAAGCTCTGCTTTCTCTCGCAAGTCCCCATATACTGCTGCAATGTTACATCAGTGGCTAAAGCTGCAAAAGAGATATTTTTGCACTCTCCGTTCAAGAGTTGGTAATGAACAGGCTCCTGATATCATCACTACTGTGGGACGAATGAATAGGATGAATAATGAGTTAAGTTTTTATTACAAAAAAGGTATTAAAAGTATATATATGACAATCTTGTGGGTGCAAGAAGGAATCAATTCTCTGAATTAAGAAAAAGAGTGATTTCTAGAAATTCAATCTAGGGGCAATGACCTAATAGACGCTTGCAATATCAGGATAGGGAATGTGGCAGCAGAAGCATTCAACAGAATCCAACACAGTATTTGTTTACTGGCAGTTCACACTGCCGGAGGTTAATAGCAGCCTATCTAAACTCTATTTGCAAAGGACTGCCATTTCCTGCAGCTCATAAGAATCAGATCCAAATCTTTTTTATATTAATAAGCTGAAAGATACACTTTAAATACTGTTACAATACTGTGTACAGTGACTGATTTCTCATCATCTCACACAGATTGCTTGCAGACTGCAATTATATTGACTTCTGCGTAAATACAATCTACACATTTTACAAAAAGCTGCAACTTTCTTAAGCAGAATACAAAATCATAAGTAATGGATGTATACACACCTGACGGAGGTTGCGCGTCACACGAACATCATGCCAGATATTGTCATTAAACCTCCCACTGGTTGGTTCCACCAGGGCTTCAAAAGCACCAGAGCCCAGGTTGATGACCAGCCACAGAGCGCCATTCCTCAGAGACAGGTTGACATAGTCAGCTGACTTCCCCGTGTGAAGCAGCAAGGCGTTCCTCTGCAGCGTCCGGAAGGACAGCGTGATCTCGTCCAGGTTACTCTGAATGGGAGTCTGGGATAGGTTGTAGCTGAAGAACTCATTGCCTTTAAAGGTGGCCACTGACTCCTCCTGCCCTGAGAGTCAAAGAGAAACAGCTTAGATAATTGTTCCTTTCATCCAGCTTAACCTTTACTTATCTACTGGGTGCATTCACTACTTTATTTTGCTAAAATAGAGGAGGCTTGGTGGGTGATATTAGAGGCTAAAATGAGCGGAAAATGCAGCGTGCCGCATTGCTTCGGAAACATTTCACTAAGACCCACTTGAACAGACCGTGTGTATTTTGTAAAGCTATTAAAACGTTACAAAGTCACTGTACAGTCAGATGAATAAGTGTACATTTTCAGCGTGCTGTTTCCATAGTAAAGTATAAGTCTTTATGTCTTTTTCTTTTTATTAACATATGTAGGGAAAAAAAGGCAGCAAAAAAGTGATCCTTACTGACGAGTACTTTCATTGTAGTCAAAGTGTATTCATCTTTCATAAGACCGACATAAAAACACACTAGAGCTACAGCATTACACCACATCCTCAGCTGAGAAAGGTCCTGATCAAGACGTGTGCACTTTTTACCCTCATTTGAGAAGAATTTGCTATAAAAAATAATTATACAATGACAGCCGCTTTATCCTTTATTCAGCAGGGTTTTTTTTTTTAAATGCCAATATCAACTTGGCTAAACATTTAATTCACACTCACATTCCAGGGAATGTCCACTAGGTAATGCACACAGTGAAATATACAGAAGGGAACTTCACCAACTGTTCAGAGGGAAGCAGATGGAGCTTGATTAAAGATGTTGTTTTTGTATTTGTCAATGTTTCTTAGAATTCCACATGTTGGCAATTTTTCTCAAGCAACCCCATCAATGTATCCTTGATGGCAAACATCACATGGCACGTAAATAATAAATCATTCTTGACAGCTTACAGCTCATTCAACAGTTACGCTGCTAATACACCTTCCACAAGGTGACAGTTTTGAGGGGTTTTTTTATTTGGTTTTTTTTTTTTCTCAATTCAAGACCTGACAGGCAGCCCTACTGCACACGAAATTAGAAAGAAACACTGAATTTTGTTTCGCTTCAGAATTCACGAAGGCCATCCGTGCACGCACAACCTTTAACCATCAAATTTTAAGTTTAGTTTTTCTGATATTGAACCAAAGTTTTGCTTCGACACAGGGAGTAACACTGACAACTTTACAACACATAGTAGGGCTGCTGTCCTTTGCTCTTTATGAGCTACTAAGCAAGCTGTTTCAAGCTAGAAGGATAAGCTGACCCTTTAGTTGATGCTTGTTTGTTTGCACAGCAAATGTCAGCTTTGGTACTCAGGGGCCAATTTAAGGCTGCTGGATGAGCAGTCCTATTAGTCTGTATTGTTTGTGCAGTGTAGTCGCTCAACTCTTGAGCACACAGCTACTCGTTGAGCTACTGGCGCGGAGCATGAATGCAAACTTCCTCATTTGGCTGAGGTTTAAGGTGTAAAGTAGAACCAAGTGGAGCCAATAGTGACAGTTACAACTACAGGGAAATTATAGCACTTAAACTAAAAGTGCCTTTGTGTCATTTTTCTTTCTAAATACAGAAGGATTTATCATAAGAGATAAACCTTAATGACAAGAAGATTTGCACCTAAGCTGTGCACATTCTACAGAATGCAATCTGCCTAATAGGCTTCCTGTCATTCTGTGATGAAGATGTCCCCAGCATGACCCTGAATCTGTCTTGAAGGTCTTTCTTGAAATGGGAGGGGTAGACGGCCTATAGCTCTGCTTTTCAGTTCTCCTAGAAGGTGTCCTACTGTCTGCAGCAATAATGTTTACCACTCTGTAAAAAAAAGAAAAGAAAAAAGGAACAAGAAAAAAGGAAATAGTAGCTTTGTTTTGTCTGACACCAGACAGACTTTGGCACTAACTCCGAAGAAATATCTTCAAAGACCCTAGCTGCAGTCAGTACGCCAGCTAAAAGATGCTACTGGAGCAGTTTAGCACTTTATGCATTTTATAGCTATACGAGGGTGGGGCGTCGGAGAGTGAGGGGGTGGATGGGCCGTCCACCCTCTTGGATTCAGCTATAAGACCATTGTGCTGAACCATGTCTCGATGTAAATGGAAACACATCAATGAAAAAAGGAGGCTCAGCAGAAAATAACAGCAGCACCGACAATCTCTACGCGCCTCTCCTGCTTCTCATCTCATTGTGGCATGCG
Organism: Neolamprologus multifasciatus; assembly: GCF_963576455.1. Classification (NCBI taxonomy): domain Eukaryota; kingdom Metazoa; phylum Chordata; class Actinopteri; order Cichliformes; family Cichlidae; genus Neolamprologus; species Neolamprologus multifasciatus. The sequence goes on along the minus strand of NC_140448.1, from coordinate 14,514,725 downwards.
CCACCTTGCCCCCACTCCCGTCTTACTATACACCATTCAATCTACTTGCAGCCCAAGGTTTTGAAATAAATTCCCTCTAAATTCAGGATACAAATACAAGCGAGTCCTTCTAGAAGGACACTGCTCATGGCCAATCCAATGAAGCGTGCAGCTACAAAATATGGAGAGCGAAAGCATCCTGGATGTTACTATAACACCGGATAACTCTAAGACAGTCAGTGTAAGATTTATCTATAATTCTGCTGCTGGGAGCTATACGTAAGCTCCTGGTGGTCATACCATGAGGTGAGAAAAAGGGTTCAGCCACCAGGTGAGAAGACTGTTACTGTTAGACAAATTCCACCACTCACGCTGCTCATTAATATTAAGGTTTACAGCAGAGTAATTCCAAAATGCTGCAAAGCCGGCGGCACAGATGCAGCTGGTAACGTTTGTCTGTGGCTCAGAGGCGGGGACTGGGTTATCAGGCAGAGTGCGAGCAGGCTGTGGGGCAGCAGCTGACCGCTGGTGTGTAGCTCTGTAGGTGGTCATCAAGCTACACCTGTGCCTGAATGATCTCATCTGGGTGCACACGCTGGCGAAGGAGTGTGGGAGTGAAATATTCACAATCTGCCGCTTCTCAATTTCCAGAAGTCTGCATATTTGTGGCAAAACAAATAGAGACTAAGTCTGAGAGCGCTCGCTCAAGTATGCGCCCCGGGGCTGAAGGTGGAACACAGTTAATAACAAATGTTTGTTATAACATGAGATGGTTGAATAAAGCGTTGATGTCTCATGTATATCCCATGAGGTCAGACGTGCAGCGCTCTGTGTTGCCAGCTGTAACTGCGCTTTGCCTGAGCATTGAGGGTTATTTCTGCAAATCTCGATTCCACAATCAATTACCAACTTCTTCTTCATTTAAATGCGTGAAATTGAACAATTACTTTTAGGCTTCATTTCATGACAAATCGCACTGTGGTTGGCTTCAGGACACACTTACTGTATGATGTATTATATGCTTTATATAACAGCATTTTTCTAATACAGCAGAGATGATTAATCTTTGTACGATTGAGGACGTAGTGGCGTACAGTATATTCACCCACACTGTTCTGTCAGAATACCCATTGATTACAGCACAAGCTTAAACGGAACATTATGTTTTTGGTCTTATAAAGACTAATTGCTACTAGTGGCTACCGAAAGGATTTAGACCCTAATCTGTAATGTCACAGTCATGTTCGGCTTCAATCTGCATCATTTATATATGGTGAAAAACCTCATTCTGTGAAGCATTCTCATCTCCTGTAAATGATCTTGGTATAATTGTTATTTGTTCAGATATGCGTGACAAAATGCGGATGCTGCCACACCCTCTTTTAATCCATCTTCACCGAGCGGGAGAGTGAAAGATGACATACGCAGCTATTTCAGTTCACGGCAGCACATTATTCATAATCAGGGATAATTGGGTTGAAAATAAAAAATCATTAGTACAGAAGCTGCGATGATAACCCGACACCACTGTTCTTTCTGGTCAGATGAGCAATTTTTCCCGAGGAACTGGGACAGTGGAAAATACTGTGTGGTCAACATGAGGGGGTCAGAAAAGCCAAGTACGTTATAGACAACACTGATCTCCATGGAGACAGGATGATGAAGTTTATCTAAATCTCACAGCGTGTGGAGGAAATGCAAAAGCCTCACCACACCAGAGTACATCCACCCTTTTTCAAAGTGCCTATATTCCAAGTATGCCTTGCAGAAAATGTTTGACGCTTTATTTTAATTCAGTTTTAAAATCATACAATTATATTCAGTATTTTCATCACCTGTAAATGAGCTGGTATAATTGTTATTTGTTCACATATGCATGACACAATGTTACTGCTATTTTTATTTTCCAACCAGAGGACCACAGTGGTACCTCTCCCAGAAAAAATATCCTCCATTAGGAAAAAAAAATCCCACAACCTTCCAACAATGTTTTGTTTTGTTTTAAAATCTCCCACTGATCTACAACCCAGTGATAACACGTCTGAGACATCAGTGCAACAGAAAGAAAATTCAATTATGCACACAACAACCTTAAGAATGAAAATAAAGGCAAGCTAAGTCCTCACATAATATGGCTAAACACCTACATAAATAAACTCCCTTCTCTGCAGACCTTTACATTTGTAAGATGAGATACCTTTATATATATAAATGTATTTTTTTGTTATTACTGACACCTGTTTCCTTTGAAAACACCATGAAACCAAATGAGCATAGATGCATTACCTTGGCGAATAACTGCAGAGGTCAAAGGTGATGTTCCAGTAGCTCAGTCAGTGGTCAGGACAAGGGTTTGACGGACAAAAATTGTTATGAATAGTGAGCATAACATGAGAGGAAGCAAAAAACGAATAGGCAAGTATATGACAAAAGAGGAGAGGAAATATTAGTGCAGCACAGTTAACTAAAATGATTTCAGGGGAAGGGAAATGTGATCAGGTGGTTGGGAAGGAAAAGCAAACCAATAGACCCCATACCTTGGCGGTTTAACATCAGGTGCGCCAGACCTTGAGGGAAAGAACAGAAAAAAGGATACGAAAACAGGAAGTTCATAAAGAGGTTCGGGAGAACAAAAGCATTGTCACAATGTTGGACTGCAGTTTGTGACAGACATCCTGGGGAAGGTACGGATGTCAAAGTTCAAATTAAAATATAAAGGGGAAATCAAACTAAAAACAGACAAACATCTCAAGGGAGGAAAGGGAAGGCAAGGAGAGAAAAAAACATCTTGACAGGTGCAACCCTCACAGGTAGTTGCTCTCATAGATGCTTTTTTCTAATGGAACATATATTGTATGTTTATTTGATGCAGACAGCGTTTGAGATGTACCAGCTATACATAAAACTGTTTCGACTGTAAAGACTAAATGTTTAAAAAAAGAAGAGGAAGAAGAAGAAAGAAATCACCCGCGGTAATGCTAGTTCATGGATTTCTGTGATCTTTCTATCTCCTGATCTCCACTTCTCCACACAAGTATTTGGCATGTAAGTGCTCAGCCAACCCAGATGAGCCTATTTAACCTTTCAGATGGCACCATTTCATAAAAGGACAGACGAAGCACCATTCCCTATCCTTTAAATCTTTAGCGACTCTCATTCATATTTTTATTCTCACGATTTACCATCTAATGCAGCGGAGTTTGACAGTGGAGCCTGAAGACTGTGCCCTAATGTAATAATATAAACACCAATACATCTAAGGCTGTCATACGTAACCTTTTAATTCCAAAGAAAAAAGCAATGCTGCACTCGGGTAAAGCCTCACTAACTATTAACCATCTTCTAATTTGTCAGCCAAAGACAAAAATGCCACATCACGCCTCCACATTATGGCATATGGCAGGGCAAAGGGGTTAGCCTGAATGCACTGGCTACTGTGCTGAACATATGAGCTAATTGCACTGATTAACAGTTAGTTTACTTCATGAGATCATATTATAGTACTCATAAATAGTGCATGGAAATGCCTTCTAAAAGCAATATTGAGAACAAACACTGTTTTCGTGTCACGTGCTTGTTGTGAGTGACACTGCAGTCAAAACCCTGCAGGTTAGCCCGCGTGCACTGCTCATCAAAGGTTGATCCAGTTTCAACCAGCTTAAATCTCTCAATGCATCGTGTGCTATATACTGACAGCGAAACACAGACAAACATCTCAGTAGGTCAGGCAGAAATTGCATGGCGTAGCCTAGCTCTCCTGCTTTTCCCGATATCAAAGAGTTGGGGCTGACACAATGCAACACTTCTGCTGAGCACATGAGCCCCACTGTGTGAGCCGACACAAACACCTCTCATCAGTGCATCCGCACTCTAAGTAAGACCCTTGTACAGCAAGTCTTACTCACTATTCCAGCCCCATTTCAGTCATTAGGTAAGACCTTAGGAAGAGGGCCGGTTGCTCTTGCACAAATCTCGTCGCATGTTCCACTCAACAATCTTGTTAATGCTGCAACTCATGGTGTGGAATGGACATGATTACCCCTGGGAAGGTCCTTGCCTGCCAACACGTAGGCTTTTGATACAGTGTGCCACTGCAAAGCCAGTGACTGAGCCTCTGCTTAGACAGGATTCACCAGCAGCCCTGTCTGCAGAGCAGACAAAGCACTGCTGTGTGCACCCCCACTGCGGCTGTGCACTGCACATGACAGGCCAACGTACATATACATAAATGATGTCACCTCTTCTTACCCTCATCACCCCTAAGGTGATCTCATTCTCACAAGCAGTACTAAGATGTGACAAGATTAAGATCCCGTCTGCCTCTATCCTCTGCCTATCATTCTGCTATGAGCGTCACACAGCATAGATGAGCCACAGCATCAGCTTCAAGGGGCTACAAAGGAGGCTTGCATACAGTGCCATTAACTGTAACAAAGACACTGTTGTTGTAAGCCACCACTGGCTCACATAGCGGGAAGAATAAAAATCCTCTTTCCATGCTTTTGCCTTTGGTCCTCACGGACAGGAATGAGGTTCCCTTCATCCAAATAATAAGCATATGCAGAAGAAAAGCCAAAGCTGGCAAATATCCCTGTCTTTCAGTTATATGAAGATGAGGAAAAAGGCTTTGACGGAAGCAAATTTTGACTCACTTACTTGTTGTTGAGCTCTGGGTCAAGCAAAACTGACTCGCACCCGTGAGTAAGATGAATGGATGTTGTTGACCAGAACAGAAATACCTAAGTCAACATCGTAATCTTTGAGAATGTATGCATTTCCTAGGAGTTGAGTTATAAGGGGATTAGGAGTGGTGCCATTGCTTCCCTTGTACAAAGGCAGCCACCCATCGAATACGTGCATCCTGCTTGGCTGTGCCTTACATCCAAATCTCAGTGTGTGAAAATGCAGAGATAACTGGCTAATACCCTTTAGAAGGGAAAGCCTGTATGGATATAAACTATCCTTCCTACCAGTAAGCTATACACTGGAAAGTAGGCTATAAAATGAGAAAAAAATTAATAACCAAGCGACTGAATATCACTTTATTAAAATGCTACTATTAGGATACTTTTAACTTGGCCTCATTATACAAAAAAAGGTGGGTTTTTTTTGTTATTGCTGTTGTAAGAAGTCCTCTGAAATAGACTCATTTACCTTATGGATGTGACGGTATTGGTCACAATACTTTACCCGCGTGCGATTTTCTACGTCAATAGTTTACTAGTCACGTTTTTGTTTTTGTTTTTTTAAAGTGTGCTTACACACACCTTAACATCTGCACCTCCTGACCTCGAGTGAATCTATGATACTGAAAACATACAACCAGAAAAGCTGCTGCAGAACAACTCTTTGTGTTTTGAAGCACTCAAGAATAATGCACCTCTGGCAACATCCCAGTTAGAGCTGGCTGAAAATAAGTAATTCACTCGGTGAATGACGAGGGTTTTTGAATCCACAGATTCCTGGAGCAGGTGAAGTTTTTTGACCTGTGCGATTTCATGTGGAAATATACCCAGCAAAAGTTTAAAGAGCGCACCTAAAAACATGCGAACAAACACTGCTACAGAAGGAAGGCCTGGTGCTTCCGAAAACATTGTATTAACAGGCTATTCCGTGTGCACTGCTGCTGACCTTTAGAGCTCTAACTCCCCTCACTCCCCTCCTCCAACACTTCAGCTCTGGATTCTTTTCATTGATTTTTTTCCCCCACTTGTAAAAGCACATTATTATTTAAATATGTACATATATATGTTTTATATTAAATATATAAGGCTGAGAGAAACTAGCATGATTTTGAAACATTTTAGCATATGAAAAGAGCTGAATTTATGTTAGTGGGACTGCCAAAAAAACACAAAACAAAAAACATAATAGTTTTATTTCTCTGAATCATTTATAACGCGATTAACTCTGGAAATGCTTCTAACAAGGTAAGCAAGGCTACCTTTGTAACTTTAATTAAACAAGTATAATGAAAAAACAAATGCAGATGTTGAAGGACCTCTCAGTCATTACTGTGACATTAATTAGCAAGCGACTATGAAGAAAGAACCATTTCACGAGGATTAGGATTTGCTAAATTTGTTTTTGCATGAAAAGTACAGCATTATGAAGCCTGTTGTAATGAGGGATTAGACCAAGGTCAGTGCTGCTGAAGAGATGCAAAACCCACCAGGACCGCTCGTGTCCTTTCTTTCGAAGATTTTGACGCTTGCCTTATCATCCCAGTAGCTCTCAGTGCGTCATTACTCTGTGCTTACAACTGAAAATCTGAAGAGGAAATAACACAATGATAGTGTGTTTGCACATGGCAGTGCGTGTTGCGTAAGGTTTCCCTATATGTTTGAGTGATTTCGCTGCACCTTGTGAGGTGGCTATTCTTATCTCTTGTTCACAGACCTGTTTTTTTTTTTTTTTTTGGGATGCTGCACTCTCTTGGCATCTAAACATGCCCCACTATGGCCTTTGTCCGCATGGATCGATGGGAGGCCCACGTGCAGCATACTGTAGATGAACAACTCGGACGACTCACCTGCTGTGCCAAAAGATTTTTGCTGGCTTAAAGCATTCCTCACACAAATAAGGCTAATTCCTGCACCAGTTAAAACACAGCCAAGACCAAATATAGCATGTTGGGTACCATTTTTGTCATCTCTGGGGTAGGGGGAAGGCAATTTAGATAATGCATAGATTAGTCTATTTCTGTTGATGCAAGGCCAGCAGGGTAGAGATTTGCTGCAGAATAGTGTATGAGTGATATGAAGGAAATTTTTAAAAAAGCATCTGGTCAGTATTTCTTTTCTTTTTTTTTCCCGTCATTGTTGTTTTCATGCATTCTGCATTTGGGGATTGTCTCCATGTCAAGCTTTAATCCAATAAACACTCTGATGTGCTCTCTTTGCAGCATGTCATTTATTAATGCGTGCCTGCTTGCTGTGAGCAGAGCCATGCCATCTTTGCTAATATTAACAATGATTAATGCTCGCTTCTGCAAATTGTGCAGCGATGAATCCTGTTTTAACTGTTGGTGAAAAGTACAAACCAAGAGCCGCATAAGTTTGAAATCCTGCACTGAGAGAATCAATAACAAATCATGTATTATATAAATACTGCATCTAATAATATACCCTGATACACCATGTATATTTAATCAACACAGGCGTATGAAAAGACTGCAGATGAAGAAAATGTCATTTTTATCTTTGCTGTCATACTCCGAACATAAGCGCCGCAAGCAGGACTTGAGAGAGTAGGTGTGTACAGGTGCACATCTCGAGTCGGTAACACTGATTTATCATGTGCAACAGTCCGGCACACCTTGTGCTGGTGTCCCGAGTCTGTTGGACTGTCCTTTCACCAGAACCGGCAGTTCCTACCGGGGAGATGGATGACTCGCTCGGATGCCAACTAAACAAATCTTCCTAGCGGCTCTCAATCCTCATTTCTGTTCAGCATGTGCACCTCATTAGAAATCAGTCCCGTTTGATTACGGTGACTGAAAATGCTGGCAATTCAGAGACAAGTGTCTCTTCTAAGAAAAAAAAAAGGCACCTATGCAAAAAATACATTTCAAGCATTATCAAAATGTATTAACGTTAAGGGCGTGGCGATCAGCGCCAGAGTACATTCAACTCTAAAATGGCATCATTTTAGAGATAAACACACTTATTTACCTTAGAGATATATGGCATATAAGACTTAATATACCTCAGAGCAGCTTTCTTGAGAAATATATGCACTGCCAGGAGAGGAAAATATAGAATGTATAAATATTAAAGCAAAGCATTTCTGTACAGTTGCTTTCTCTGTGATGCAGTATATAAATGCAACCCCTATTGTGTGACACCCACGTACCAGGCAGACCTTTCTAGTCACCTTGAGCACAGTGATTATATATACAATGAGCATTCCGCACATTAGGCCCTTTTTCATCAGTGACCTTGTGACCAGTGATAGTATATCTCCGTTCAGCTTAATTTGTAGGATGTCAGAACTGCAGTCCAAACTGACAATAACAACCTGATAATAACCGAAACACACTCTCACCCACTGATGCTGCGGTAATAGCCTCTGCAAAGAAGAGCATCACGGCAAACAAATTATGCTCATCATTATGCTCATTATATAACAATGCATTGTCTTACCTTCTACTTCTCTCTGGACAGCTGCAGGAGTGAATGAAAGACAGACATGTTTAATCTTGATATGAAGAATTAATCCACAGCCAGATTACTATCTGCATCTCATCAAACATTGATGGGTATGCCATGCCTTCCTCGAGCTTCTTCTTCTTTATGTCACAACATGCATGCTGGTGACACATGATTTACCCAGAGCCTTGAAAGTCGGTAATTTGTTCGCTCGTTATAATGATAGTATTGTATCACATCTGTGATGGATAATGTCCCATATGCGTGATCTCAGATATAATCTAAAGAAAACCTGCCAGGATTCGTTTTAGCCACTAAGGACATCGCATGGACTCTTGGAAGAAGGCTGCGAAGCTTCTGAGCTAAGCAAACAGTCATGAGTAACATTTATAAGAGGGACCCTAATGTGTTTTTGCAAAGTGGAAAAGATTTTAATCACTTCCATTTTCTGATCTTTATACCTTAGGTAACGAGAAGTGTCTAAGCTCCTTTAAAACACTTCTTTTCTCCTTTTATTTTAAGCAGTATATATTTTTCCAAAATAAGAAAAGGGGCTCCATTTGGTGGCCCGTTCAACGTGCCAGTGTTGAAAACATGCAAACAGCTATCACATTAGAAAGCTGTTATCCTTTGACTTGTGAAGATAACTGCTGAGAGAGCTGAGCTCACGCAGGCGAGCGGCTTCTAAGCAGTGCTGTAGTGTACTCTGGCCTGGATTGCGGTTAAGTGGGCTTTATTGATTATCCTCAGAAGCTCACTGAAGCTATGCACTGTATATCTGGAAGGTATGTGAAAATATGTGAACTATTTATACTTTAGACATCGCTGAACAGCTCACAATTCTAATTGCTGACTTTGTAACTTTCATGCTTTTGGTGTTGTCAGACTGTATTTTGACTTTCATAGCCTTACAACTGTGTCTGCCTTAGTCAGACAATCCCTTTTTTAATCCGAAAGAAGCACAATTTAAATAAAATCTTACTGCCTTTATGTCATGGAAACACATGGTATTTTTCTCACCTTCTTGGCAGTACCTTCCCCTGTAGCCAGTACTGATACAGTCGCAGAAAACCTCTCCCTGGTCGATGGAGCACAGGCCTTTGTTGCTGCATGGAGAATGTGTGTCACATATATACTCCAGATCATTATGGACAGCTTGACCATCCATCAGTATTGGTAGCGCTTCTCCTAGTTTCAAATTGGCAATAAAGCCCTGGAAGGGTGCCTCATATTTGACAGTGCTGGAAGTCAGGGCCGAGAGGCGCACGTCAGGTGAGATTCCCCCTACGTAGAGGTCGCTATCCACTGCCATCTCTTTTCTCTTGGACTTCACCTCAGTCGCTTTCTCCTCGTTGTCCACCACCAGCTTGGTCTCTCTGTAATTACGAGCGAGAAGGACTCTGTGCCAGCGCTGGTCGTTGATGTGGGTCTCTGTGTGCAGGGAGGCGGGTTCTGCGCAATGAATGGTAAACCGCAACTGAAGCCTCCCGTCCGCAATGAGAAGCTCCAGGAAGTCACAGTTTCCCCCGTCATCGAGATAGAGCACCAGGGCTTTGCTGATGTTGGTTTTGAGAATAAAGCTCAGCTCACCTGTTGTCTTAGCATCCCACTGGCCATAACGTGTCCACTGACCAGGAACCCCCTCATATTCCAAAGCTATTCCTGTTAGCACCAATCCAGCTAACAACAACCAGGAAGCTGCTCCTTTACAGCTGCACATGATGCTGACTATCTATTATCTAGTGTAGGCCTCTAGTTCCAATGAATCCAACAGACAGCTGTGATGAAAAGCTATCTATATATCTAGAATTGTTTTATAACCCTACAGTTTGCAGAAATAAGAGTTTCTTTAGCCTTGACTGTCTAGCCTGATTCTTTTTGCCATCTCTCCTTGGGTGATACGTGACAGAGTGAACAGCCGAGGCACATTACAGAACACTTTGCATCTACTTTGGATTGGCTGAGAAAGAGAACAAACAGCACTGCGTGATTCCTCGTCTTCGCCATCCAGTGTCTTGGCCTCCATCCAGCACTGTTCCTGTCAGTTCTTCATGGGTTAGCTAGGCACGCGGCCTAGGTACAGCCTCCATTCTCCTCAGCATCCCAACATCCTAAGACATAAAAGAAGAGCGTGCAATGAATAATTGGAAATACTGCACAGCACAGTCATTATGAATCACGTGGCAAATCAATTACCAAAGATAATGAAGCATCAAGAAAGGGGAACATGGAGATGAAAGCAAGAGAGAATTGTCAGTGTTATGAAGAACTGAAATGCCTGCCTTTAGCTCTGGTTCACATTATCACAGGTCACTTTCACCATCTACAGCCTAGAGATTCCAGCAAAAGGGCCTCAACACATGGCTTTAGCATACAGCCCTAATCCTGGCACCCCACCTTATTCCTTAGCTTCTGGGCAGAAAGGGAAACTGAGGGTCTCACTAGTTTTCTGAGACCTGTGTTGATTTCCAAGAAGCTGGTTTGGAAAAAAACAACTTATAAGCCCCCCCCCAGATGTTCTAGCACAATCCATTGCCTCGGTAACTTCAGTGATGTTGAGCCCCTTAAGCCTACTGCAGTCCCTAGACTCAAGCTAAGACGTTACAGCTAAAAAATACATGCAGGCTAGAGGCTGGAGAGTGCTGAAAAGGAAAGGGTCTATGTTCGAAACAAACAAGCAAACAGCAAAATTCAATACTTTGTGATAACAAAAGAGGGTGTGCCTCTCAGGGCTAGGGACACAAACAAAGTTATGTGCCAGTCGTCAGCTGTACTCGGAGCCTGCAATGACTCACTAAGACCCTTCAGTTTGGTGTCAAGCAGGATAAAATTATTTCTTAGGAAATTAGACATATTCCAAGTGGCAAAAAATGTATTTAAACAACGAGGGTTGCGTTTATTTATATTTTCATTACCCTGCAGAGAACAAAGCCAATAATAATGAATACAGACAAGTACAGCGTCAGCCTGTTGCAGCTTGTTTCTTTGTGCCAAAGAACTCCACGGCTACACAAAATCTATTAAAAACACATAAAAGAGCAATAGCACTATGTGATTCAATTAAGTGATCAAAACCACAATCAGCAGCTACAATCAATTACAACCAGTTTGAGTAAAAGAGTTGAGCGACAGTAGATCTGAAGGATGCTTATACTGCACGTCACATAGCGCGAGTCTGATGAAACTCACTATATGTTTGATTTTGAAAAGGAGGGTGTTGAGTGAATGTTGAGATGTCTGCGCTTAATATTCAAAAAATGTCCCAAAGTCACCCCATCTCAAGAAGAGGGAAAAAAAAAACACACAAAGAAACGGAGGTACTGTACTGATCCAGTCAGATCTAATGAGTCAGTCTCCAATAAAAACAGCCTACTGTCAATAATTTCCACAGTTACAGCTCCCGGGCTTTACAATAAAACATAAAATAGCTAATTTGTCTGAAAGAGGAAATAATCTTTGTTGTGTCAAACTGAGTTTTTTCTCATTTAAGGATGTTTCTCAACCAGGAGTAGAAGCATTTCACGCAAGTTTGGCCCAATTTCATCTCTGTCACAGAGAGAAATATAATGTGTGTTTGAGTCTGCTGGGAATTACAGCCTCTACTGGGTATCCTGCAGATGAGGGACTGCTACAGTTAGCTATATCTGCTAAAGGTAGATGTTGCAAGAAAGAGTGCATTACAGCAAATAAATCAAAGTTTTTTTCCCTAAAGCATGAGAAGGCTTCAGGCTGGAAGAATATCCTTCTGATAGACGGGTTTATCATGGGAATAGGAAGGTCATAAAAACTGACACCCTCCTCACAAGATGAATTGCAATTTGCCAGGGTCAGGTATGGCGTGTCAGTTGCTTCACAGACTGTATATATGCGGTCAACACTAGCTTGCTTTGATGTTTAAAAAAAACATATTAGTATTTTGAGACACAAAGTAACAAGAAGGTATGTGCTACTAAAAGACATCATGCACATAAGTGTTGTGCTGCCAGTCCTGTATACTCATTACGAGCCATTTTCGCTCTAAGATATCACTACAATGTGTGGGCAGGTAGTATAAATAAATCTCGAGCAAGAGAAATTTCATATTATAGCGTATGACAAGTGCACAGTTTGACTGGCTGAATTTAAGCATGAGTTCTCAAAGTTAAAAGAGGATGAGCTGACATTTGAATATAAACCTAACTTCAAACAGTTAATAACATCTATATGAAACATCATTTCTCAAATAATCACACTTTTAAGTGCACTGGTTATGCCAAATGCATCCTTCTGTACACGTATCTGAGCTGTGTGTCCCGTTAACCCACACCCTTTGCTCTCAACAATCTTACCACCACTCAACATTTCTGAAGCAGCATTAAGCCAACAGAGACAGGATGGATGAAACATGCAAATCCATATTTCCTGGAGGGACTAGTCAAGAAATGTAATTTTGTTGCACTATTTTTGGAAAAAATATTTAAGCTGATTCAGCACAAATCTTGGGTATAAGTAAGTCTTGTCATGGATACTGTTAATTTCAAACTCCTACTAACGTGAAAATAAAAAAAGAACAATCACAGTGCTTTAAAAAACTCAGTTCAGCCCAAACGCTGTGATAAATGGACTTACATAGCGCTTTAATGTATTATCTGAGCAGTCAGAACACTTTTACCCTTATACACAAGTTGATGGATCAGGGGCAACTCATTGTGCCCACGAATACTTTAACATGTAGAGTAGAAGATCCACGAATTGAACCAGAAACCTTCTGATTAGTAAACGACCTGCTCTACTTCCTCTAATTTTTTTTTCTGTGAAGATTTTGATCTTACTGAATGATTTATTGCTGACTTTAAAAAACAAAACACAATAACAGTTCAATGAATTACATGCTTCAGAACACAAATTAGAGTCCTCAATGCATGTGTGTGTGTGTGGTTGGACCTAGGTCAGCTACTCCCTGTTCAAATAGGCCTCACTATTGATCACAAAATAACGACGTTTCAATGTCTAAGCAAGGTGCTTAGAGTTAAGCTTGTAAATTTTAATGGCTTTCCTCACTGGGTAACATGCACTTTCTTCATTAAAAGCAACAGGCCAATTACCCATCAGGGTCAGAATCTGGTCTGGGAGCCACTCGGGGTGCTCAATTAATCTCGTTTAGTGGTGCCCTGAGCCAATTTGATGGCAAAACCAGATACATTATACACTTCTCTCTTCCACCACTGGAAGAAGACTGGTACATGGAATCTACCAAGGTCTGTCTGCACTGTCACTGGTTCACTTGGCAGAAAACAATAGCCTTTCTTTTCACCTGCCCTAATTTTTTTTTGTTCTTGCTGTTCTTTTTTCTGACAACTAAAATTATTTTGCTGTCATACTTTTCTGCTAAAAAAAAACATTGCATTGAATAAGTAGTGATACCATAAAAGTAGGACGCATACAGCATAATTCTTACATGCATACATCTAACATGATGCAGTATATTGCTATGGTGAAGTGAAATGCCACCAAACATCACTGATATTTTATTATCAATACAACAGCAAAGAGACACTGCTGTACTGTTTGCTTTTGATCATCATACATAATCGTATCAGTTAAATACACTCACTGGCCACCTTATTAAGTATACCTGTTCAGCTGCTTGTTTACACAAATCTCTAATCAGCCAGTCACATGACGTAAACCCAATGCCTTCAGGCAGATGACCTGCTGATGTTCAAACCGAGCATCGGAATGGGGAAAAATGTCATTCTAGTGACTTTGAACAGGGCATGGCTGTTGGTGCCAGATGGGCTAGTCTGAGTATTTCCGAAAGTGCCGATCTACTGGGATTTTCCCACACAACCATCTCTAGGGTTTACAGAGAAAGGTCCAGAAAAGAGCATTTTTGAAGCATGAGAAAATGCCTTTTGGATGCCAGAGGTCACACAGCAAACTGCTTGGAGGGTATAGAAAGGCAACAGTAACTCAGATCCACTCGTTACAACCAATCTATGCAGAAGAACACATTGAACCATGAAGCAGATGGGCACATTGTGGGCCCCTTTGTACCACCTGAGTCTGAATACCACAGCCAACCCGAGTACTGTTGCTGTCCGTCCCTTTATGACAACAGTGTAGCCATCTTTTCATGTCTACTTCCAGCAGGATAATACACCATGTCACAAAGCTCAAATCATGGATCTGCAGCTGATAAATCTGCAACCACAGTGTGATGCTATCATGTCAATATGGACCAAAATCTCTGAGGAATGTTTCCGGCACCTTGTTGAATCTGTGGTATGAGGAATTAAAGCAGTTCGGAAGGGAAAATAGTGTCACACCTAGAACGAGCAAGGTGTACCTAAACTAGTCGGTGAGTGTACATGAAACTACTAGTACACAATTTTTTTTATCTTTACACATATCATTTTCAAGAATTCTGGTTTGTTTTCTCAAGTTGTTCTCACACCTACAGTTGTATAGTCCATTTAAATGGAAATCTGGTTTACTTCCCCCCTTGGTGTGGTTTGTTTGTACAAATGGGAACACAGTCTTCACACTCGGACCAAAACAACCACACCAAGACCCTTTGGAGGAGGTGGTGTTGGTACGGTTCCAAACAAACTCCAGAGCAGTTCATTTATGGTTTGAATGTGATTTGATTCACATCTGAACGAACTACCAGACACACGTTACAAGTCTGAGCTAAAAAAACATCCCGTAGCCACGTACGCTTCTATTCTAATTGTGGGAAAGTACTACAGATGTGGAAAGGCCCAACAACTAACCAAACCACAGGAAAAAGCTACAAATTTACAAGCTCGTCAACTAATTCGGACCAGACAAAACCAACTATAGATGTGAAAGTGACCTAAAATAATGCTCACTTTATAAATTACCACAGATATACAATCACAGAACTATTTACTTTGCATTAGACATTCCAGGTAGACTGAAGGTCTCTATGACTAAAGCCTTAGTCATGAAGTTTTAGTTTGTGAATTAAATAAAAAAAATGAACTAAAGTTCAACCTTAATGGATATTCAGTGTGTTGATAGCTTTTCCAAATCACCACACACAAATTTGGGGAGAAAAGCCAACTGCTGTAGACAGTGGAGATGGGGAATAAAGCTGCACATTTTCAGACAATCTCTCCCGAGTAAAACACAGCTTGAGATAGAAGTTCATACCCCAACCTCTTTCTCCAGAAAGAGGCGCACAGCTGGTCAATCATTGTGGGAAGTGGGTGGACGAGACACATTACAAATGCACCATGTTTTACTCCAGCCTACACAGCTGGTGCTAATGAACGTACTTAAAAGTAAACATTGTTCAAAAAACCTTATGGATAAAATGTAAATTATTACAACACAGCCCACAAATTAATAGTCTTATAAGTTATTTTTTAACATCTGCTGGTTCTTTTTCTTTTCTTGCAACACATAGTTCAGACATACACTGCAGAAATGCATCAAGGACACAAATATGCAACAAACATGACAAATACAGCACACCAGCTTATGTCAGGAGGTTTGAATGCATGTATGTGTGCGTGTGTGTACGTAGACATCTTTGTGAGGACAGAAAATTGGCATGCCACTATACTTGTAGGGACCACCAGTGACTTATGGGGACAAAATGCCCATCCCCTCGAGTTTGAAGGCATTTTTGAGGCTCAAAATGTGGTTTTAGTGTCAGGGTTACAATTAGGTTATGGTTAGATTTAGGCTGATGTTTAGGGTTAAGCATTCATTCTTGACGGTTAGGATTAGGGAAAGCATGATGTCAATTAGATGTCTTCAGTAAGATATGAAAAGAATGTGTGCGTGCTTAGGACAGACAAATTGTGAGTGGGTGAGTGGCAATAAATTTTTTTTAAAAAAAGCAGAAAAAAATGAACCCACCAATTCAAAATATAAAAAAGGCATGACAGGAAGAGACAGTAGGTGTGGGTATAAATGTGGCGTAGCGTTTGACAATTCAATTGCGGCAACAAGGAAAAACAACACTATTATCTATAGCCGATAATAATATTAATAAATGTTATATTACATCGTGCTGAGTGAAGGGTTTTTTTTTTAAGTTGTGAGAAATAAAATGATAATAAATAATAAAATAGCCTGAGTGCTGCCGAATAAAAAAAAATAAATAAAGGAGAAAAGACAGTGCAGGGACGTGTTGCACACTGAAAATGCAATGTTGGCCCACAGAGCTGCTAAAGCAGAAAAAGGAGGAAGCGAGGCGACCACGAAGCATCCGAATAAATATAAACATAACAGGTAACAGGTAGAAATGTGAGAGATGTGGCGATGACTCAAGAGTTGATGCAGAATACAGAAAACATAATACCAAAGTGGCCTGTGAAAATAAGAGTATTACATTTCCATTCAGCAGACAGAAAATTTGTTTAGTTGGGAGAAAGAAGAGAAAAGAAGCCAAGAAAAAAATGGAAAGAAAGGAGGGATCCAGTATCGATCTCATGTAATTGGCTCAGTAATTGTTACAATGGACATTTGTATACATTATAAGGATGATATTCAACACTTTTGTTTTGTGGTCTAGCCTTATGATCCCTATGGTGAGAATGAAGATGAGTTACCAAATGACTTATGTGGAATGTCACTGCTGCTGGTATCCTAGTCTATAATCACAAGCCACATTAAAAAATGAGAGTAATGGGGTTGCCACATAAAACCTCCAATCCAACTTCCTCTTCCTAACAGATTAGATACTGTATTCTCTTAAATGGAACATTTGGGATCACATCAGGGTCACAACCAGCACTGCTAAAGAAATTCAGCATGAATGACTTGCTGGTAGTAAAAGTCAA
Organism: Neolamprologus multifasciatus; assembly: GCF_963576455.1. Lineage (NCBI taxonomy): Eukaryota > Metazoa > Chordata > Actinopteri > Cichliformes > Cichlidae > Neolamprologus > Neolamprologus multifasciatus. The sequence continues at coordinate 14,497,798 of NC_140448.1, read as the reverse complement.
CCTGATACCCTGGGGAAGGACAGAGAAGTGGTCAGAGAGGCTACAGGTTCAGCAATTACTGCCTGAACGTGAACAGATTTCTCACACACACACACACACACACACACACACACACACACAAGCTAGGGATAGGACTGAACTGTGTTTCTTGACTCCACAGCTGACACCAAACAGGAGGGATCATAGAGTGATACTCGGTATTATGCCAGCGAACACAGCGGTGAGCTTAAAGAAATATTTTTGAATCTGGATAAACCGAATAAGCAGGTGAAAGAGCAAAACAGGAGTTCAACTGCGAAGTTACCAAAAGGAAAATGCTTAAGAATAACCTGCAAGAGATTGCAAAAAAGTGAGCCTGATATTCTGTTGCATGGTATGTTTCATTTAATCATACATGGACTCTGTGTTTGCTTGTCACTGAGGCATTTAGACGGAGCTCAAGGTCTTCTTGTCTTCAAGTATGCCTCTGTTGCAGTGATTGGTTTCTTTTTCACGCTTCAGTGAACTGCAAATGTTTCTGAAATTATTCCTCTTATCTAGAATTTATCCGAGCAGGTTCTTGGGTTACAATGACAATGAGTTCTGCATTTGCACCTAATGTACCACATGGTTATTTTTCTCAAGCTGTTTAGCTCTCCTCTTTTCATCCATCATTTTTTTTCTATTAGAGGACCAGTGGAGGTTGAATATTCAGCCATTCTCCAAATGGAGCCTGCTAGACTATGAAAACAATTCCAATAGGCCTATAGAAGCAAATGTAAGGAAAACTGCACTCAATATGCATGCCCAATCTACTTGTGGCATGGGTCTGTGCACCTAGTGAAAGCACTCTGGCAAATATTGACTTCCTACTACACCTCTGTAATCCTCTGAGTGATGCTGGAAGCAAAATTAGGCATAAATTCGGATATTAATTACCAAAGTGAATTGCAAATATCTCATTAAGTATTTATGTTGACGTAAGATTCCATTCTAGAAATAATCTCTATTAGGGTGATGGGGGTCATTTGGAATTACTCTGAAGTACTGTGCAAAAGTCTTGAGCCACCCCTCATTTCTTTATATTGTGCCTGGAAAAGGACAGCTATCTATTTAAACGAAATAAAAAGAAATATAAAAGAAAAGGCAAAAACAAAGTTTCTACAATGCTAGAAAGGTTGACCACCTTTATAAGGCAAGTTCCCCCATTTATTAGTCGTCAGGGATAATTCTCCGGGCTTCTTGAAATATATTCAAAGCTCTTGTTTGGATGTTGCCTGCCTTTTTGTTCTGTTCTCTGTCGAGATGATCCCATACTGCTTCAATAACGTTGAGACCTGGGCTCTGGTGAGGCCATAGTGTTCCACTATGGGTTGTTTATTTATACCCAGGTATGATTTCACTGCACACTGCCAATGTTATGCTAAAAAATAAAGCTGTTGCCAGTCAGCTTTCCAGATGGTAATGCATTATGGATCATAATCTGATAATACTTTTATATGTTCATAATTCCATCAATTTTGACAAAAATTCCAGCACCAGTGGCTGAAAATGTAGCCATCATCTATGACAGAGCCCCCATAATGTTACAGGCTATAAATACACATTTTTGAACATTCTCTCCTGATGACAGTTTGAACCAAAACATTCAAATTTGGATTCATCACCAAATAAAACCTGTTCAGGTTCTTGTGTAATTTGGCATACCCCAGTCTTTTCTTCCTTTTTTCCCCTTCCTTAAGAATGGCTTCTTGACAGCCACCTTTCCACTGAGACCATTTCTGATGAGGCTTTAGGGAACAGCAGATGGATCAACTGAAGGGCCAGATGCATCTTTAAGGTCTTTGCTGGATATTTTTCCTATTTCTTAAGGACATGACTTTTAGATATTGCACCATTGCAGACAGTTTTTGAGGCCTTCCACTTTCACTAACTGTCCATTTTTCTATTTTCCTCGCATTTGTTAAAAACACACTGCACTCAATGATGAGATATGCCAGGTTTTGGCTAACAGCTCTTTGGGAATCACCTTGTTGGTGCAAAAATACTGTTTTATGCTTGTCAAACTGTGTTATCGTTCCATACAACTACGATTCCATATAGCTAAAGAAAAAGGAACAAATGATGTGTGTTTGTGACAGGCTGCTAGAAACAAATTGTAAAGATACAATTTAAAGTTGGTTATTCAGGTGTCTGTTATGTGTGGACACAACACTGATTCATCACATTGAGTAAGCTGTCTGTTTTGTGCTTGAATGATAAAAAAAAATTGTGAAAATAAAAGTGGTCAGGTACAAGACCACAACGAATAAAGTTAAAAAAGCAGCAAACACCCAAAAAAAAGCACTGCTATTTAGAAAGCCTGGAGAACTACTGCTCAAAACCACTTTAAAAAAATTGCATTTGTATTTCTCATTGCTATTAAATTATAAATAAATGAGTAATGAAACAAGACTTTTGCACAGTGCTGTACCTTCTTTGTTACAGCACAGAAGGTACAGCACTGTCAAACCTGCTGATATTTACAGTAAGTGCAAAGGAAGATTTATCCCAGCTTTTTCAAAGAACGCTCTAATCTAAGAAAGCATATTGAAATATGTGGCATGCACCAGACTGTGGAGGCAAATGCTAAACAATATAAGATTATTTAATGCTGCTAAAAATCCTTCTGTCTGTTCTGTGCCTATTAAGTTCATGGTCTTAAGTTTGGCTGTCATGCACAGCAGCATTTCTTCTGAGTGAAGAAACTACACCAAAACCTGAGCAGTGAGCTCAGAATTACTCTTAATTACAGACGGAAACAATGACACCAGTAATGATACACACTTTTAATTAACCAATTTTGAAGTAAAATCTAATTTGGCCTGGTGTGAAACAAAGACGGGTTTGACCTACATACACTAGGAATTTTTCTTTGATCTAGTTTAGATTGAAGATTGAAGCTCTCCTTTTAAAATACATTTTCATTAATTGCGTTTTGTTTTTTTTCCTTTTTTTGCTGCGTTGCCATTTTAGCATAGGTTTTCATAAATGGAAGAGCTGTAGACAAAAAAAATGTTTTGCTTTGTTTGTTGTCTCATAATGAATCATTAATGTATCTGTCTAGTTGCATGTTTTAGTAATTACAGAGTGTAACAGTGAATTGATTCCTTCAAATAACCGTGAGACACAGATGGATGCCTCTTTTCAGACGTTTGTTCCTCTACGGGGAGACAAAAAAAAAAAAAAAAAAAAAAAAAAAAAAAAGAGTGCTGGTATTTATCAGGAATAGTCTGTAGTTGAGTAACTCAGACATCAAGGGACCGTCTTGTTCCGCACACTGAGATAGTACTGCTGCATACAGCAGCAGACAAAGAGCGTGAGCAGCCATGTTTTTTTAAAGCTCAACAAAAAGTCCACAGCGTGTCAGCACTTTTGCTTCCAAAATAAAAATGGACAGTTTTCTAACAGACTTGAAAAAAATCTGAGCTTGCAGGGTTTAAATATATCTAAAAAAAAAAAAAAAAACTATTTCCATCCATCTTTCAAGGCAAATATATGATCTTTATCTTATGAATATACATTTTAAGGAATAAAAAAAATGCTACTACAGAGTCAAATCTCTCCTAAGCCAGTGGTTCTCTCGCAGTAGATAAAATTCAGCACAGAGACATACAGTAGACATGCAAATAAACAGACATGACTTCTTTTAAAAGCACAAGCACAAAGATAACATCAGGGTGAGGCTGTTTGATGCCATAAATGTGATCTGAATCATCAACTATCTCATTAGCAGGTCACACTTTGTGTGCCTCAAAGGATGTGCTCAACATGACTTCCCTTCATACTGCACTCTTCTTCACCTTCTTGCTTCTCCTACACCATCATATGCAGCCCTTATATTAAGTCACATGACTAGCAGTAGTTTGAAGACTAGTTTTTCCACAGTGAAATGAGCGAGAAGACACATAGGAGACCAGCTAAGTCAAAGACATAGATTTTACTCCACAGATATGCATCAGTAAGATGATTAATTCATTACTCGATAGACAGAAGAGAAAAAAAAACACCCAATCAATAACATTTATTTCATTCAAGTCTATCCCATGTGATATTAAGCATAGTATCTTCAAATAACATTCACAAAAGTGTACACATTCATGTAAATTTATGAGGATAAACCATCAATACACTCATGAATAATTATAATCTTTCTTGATGTATAAGCTCAAGGAGGTTCTGGTCATTTGCAAAAAAAAGGGGGAAATTCTGCTGCACTGAAATTCAAGTTTATTAATAGTATATGAATGCAAATATAAGCGAGGGGTAGGCAGCAGGGGGTTGTCACTCAGGCACTCATATTGCCTGGGGACCTACAGCAGATACAAGGACAGCACCCGCCCTCCACCCTACAGCACCCAGGACGAAGCCACAGAAGGTTGCTCAGCTGTGTGGGATCACTCAAACAAGCTGCTACCTCAGTCTGGCCCAGATGAAGCTTTTTTTTTTCCTTTTATTTTTACTGTGTTTACTAGGCGCCTATATAAAAGTGGCCTCAGTGAGTTGTTGCTGGGTTTTGGGTTGGAATGAATTCTTCCTGTGTTTGCATGCCAACGACTCCTCAGTGAATCCCCACCAGCCTCGAAGAGGAGGTTTTCTTAATTAAGACTTGCATTATGAGATATTCAACCCCCCATTTCTGTTTTCCTTTGGTTTCTTTCAGTGTCTTTCAGAGTGAAGAAGATCTATCTTCAATTTTGAAAGATCCTGCTTTACCCTCCCTTATAAGCTTAACAAATTTGCCACATCGACTTTTCTCATTCCAAGCCAGGAAATGCTATAATTGAGGCCATGTCATGATACACTCCAACAATTTCCATAAATAAAGCCAAAAATGTGACCCTTTAAAGTCATTTTGATGACACATGTAATGGATGCTGTTACTCTGCAGAGAATTTTGTTGAGCTGTTTTCCTTGTACGATACTAAAAGTAGGATCTAAATCCAGGAACGCTTCACCCGTTGAAGTTCCAGCTGTTTCTATATGTTGTCACTTTCTGTGGTCCCTGAATTTTGATCGCTTTACCGGGCACAACATGCAATCTGCAGGCATACATGACAACCACTGCAATAAACCACATGTGCAAGGGCATTACATGTGCTAATGTAGACTGTGTTTTTGAGTTTTTAAGCAGAAAAGCAGATTCAGTATTGTTGAATGTAAAAACACAGCAATGCAAAAATCCACATCAGAAAAGATAGAATCTTCTCAACTAGAGGGGTCGGAAGGTAGATGGAGAGAAAGTGAAGACATAATGGGACCAAGTTTAGCTGCAACCTCATAAACAGAAATGGGGGTCTGCTAGGAATCAAAAGAGTACAAAAGACTAAGTTCATACTAAAATCACTCTATAGCCAGAGCCTTCACAGACTTGATGCGGTGCTCAAAAGCAGAAAAAATATACAATATATAGTCTCACATTACATAATCTACCTAATTTCATCAATTACACATTTATTAAAAAGGACTGAAATGAAGCTGAGACAACACAAAGGAGGGAAAAAAGGAATAGTTGAATGCTACTGACAGCAGGCTCACCTGCTCACAATGACAAAGCTAACATAACATGGTAATCTGCAATGCTGCCTACATTCATCATCTTAGCCTGGAGACCTAGTAGTTAAAATTAAATCCAAAGTATCGCTGAGGCTGATAAAACTGCAAATTTAAAAAAAAAAGAAAAAAGTACTGAACACACAAATGAGCTAGAAGTAAAATGCAATGAAAGCCACGGTAAATCACAAAAACTGCAAATGTAAAGCGCAGGCTGGGGGCTAAAAAAGTGAGTACAAATCATCCTCTGGAGACCAAGAATGTGAAATGTAAATGCTCTAACCGTTATCCATCCAAGAATGTTGACCCATATTCAGTTTCTTAAATGTATATTTAGAATGTTTCATTAAAGCCACTTCATTTTACTTAATGCCACGACTTTTACTGAAGCTCTTTAGATAAAAGCAGCGTGAATGTCTCACGAATTTCAGCCCTTGTTATGTGGCCGCGTTTCACTCGACTCATCCTTGAATTTATGGTTAACAGTGGCTCCATTACCTTCCAAAGGTCAAGTTAAATTACTTTGCAATATTTGCAACCAGTGCAGGTTATTTGTGAGGTGAGCGAGTGAGTAATTTGACAAGGGTGTTTATTTTCTTCTCTTGTTTTTTTCTGCTACACCTACAGGGTAGGTGTACTTTAGAGAAGTCCGCAGTTTTTAACATTAAAAATCAAACTGTCTTTAATATATTTCCGTGATCGTTTGCCACTTTGTTTGAAGCATAGATCAAATACTAAATGTTATTGAAAGTGATTTTTTTATGGTTGAAAGACATGAGCGTGACAATACTAAAGCGCAATTTCCTGGACTTTGAATAGCAATAAACTGTGGCAGCTTTGGACATTATGCACTGAATGCCTTTTATGTTGTTTGTCTGATATGTGGTTTAGATTTAAGGACATTTAAAAGCTTTTTGTTAACCACTTCCATCCTTCCATCAGTTAGTGGATAATATCAATTATTTGTATTTTTTCCTTTCAATTGAAGGTTTTCTTTTATCAGAGAGCAATACTTCCGGTGTCCCCCCTACTTCCAGTCTTTATATAAACTATAATAGCTGCTGATGACTGTGGCTCCATATTTCCTACACACATAAAAGTGACATTACTTTTTCCATCAAACTATCAATAAAATAAAAGCTAATAAGCAGATCTACACATGCATTTGATGGTCAAATGCTCAAGGGGTTCTCATTTTCCATTTATTAAATGCAACAGTGTGTAAACACTCCCAGCTTCTAATTTGGTGTCATCCAATTATCATCCCCAGTGATACCGTTTTCCTCCCAGCAGTGTGCATGAGACACTTAGGTGAATCTCTTTCTCTTCACACGCGTTACCTTTTTGTCACTCAGCTTTTGTTTTAAGCCACTGTTTGCTCACTTAACACAGTTCATCCTGTTTGTAACCCAAACGTAATGCAGAGATGATTATTTGGTAAATTGGTAAACGGAACATCCTGGTGTTCTTTCATGCGTTTTGTGGGTATCTGTGTTGCTGTTCCAGGCTCTCAGCGCTCCTAGTGGCATCCATATTTTTCCACACTGCATGACAGTGTCCCGACTTCAAATGTATGTCATGTTGCAAACAACACTTTCTCTTCTTCTCCCAGCTTTATGAATCTTACATTTCATCCCTTCTACTTTTTCCTCAGTACTTTTTTTTTTGGAGGCAGCTTCATTGGAATGAGTCAATCTTTTATGATGGGCATGCACTCATCTATAGTGGCTTGTGTAACATGAAACTTTAATTACTCATACATGACATCTAGGCCTACTTTTTTATGATGAGGACACATCATCTACTTTGGCAGGTGGGCTAAGGGAAAGAATCGAGGTATTTCATCAGCAATGAGGGACTGCTTATTTTTATTTTATGTGTTAACAAAAAGTGTCAGGTTTGCAGTGTACATTTTTGCAGTTGGCTATTGACGGTGATGAATAAAAACAAAATGCAAGAACTGATGCTGCACTGGTGAGATGGACGCCATTTAGTTGCTGATTCTGCACCTGCTAAATAAAAGATGAGCTGATAAACAACATGGTTCATATTGAACGTCAGTATTAGGCTTATCAGGTGCTTCTATCAAATAACCTCATTTTAGATGGTATTTTATAGCAGCGTGCTTTCTCGTGTTAACATTTAGGAGAAAGGGTCATTGGCTGTCTTGTTATATCAAGACTAATATGAGAAAAGTGACACAATTCTCAAATCTATTTTTTGAGTGTACACTGCAGACTACACACTATAGTAGATTTAGAACAATTTACCATTTCAAAAATCTTTCATTTTTATGGGTGTTTTTTCTTTAAATCTTGAAATGCATTGAATTTTACAATTTACGATAAATTCGGACAAATGAGCTGGGGATAAAATGACCGGGACATTTCCCAGTATGGATTTTCCCATGATTTCTTTTTTAGTGTAGATAATCAGCAGCAACAGGCTAACTTCACTTAATGCAAAGCCTGGAGCAGTAGTTTTATGGAGCCTAGACAGTAGCTGACAGCAAAATAATTTTCTACAGTTTGGTTTCATACCGACTAAGTGCAACATGTCTTTTAGGGGAGCTTTACAGAGAGATGCTAGAAGGAATATTTTGTTACCTCTGAAAAGAGCCAGGGTAGCCATTTTCCACCTGTTTCCGCACTATGTGGTAAGATAAGTTAGCTGGCTGCTGGCAGGAGTTTCATATTTACTGTAAAGACATGAGAGTGCTATCAATCTTCTCATCTCACTCTCAGCAAGAAAGCAAATAGGCAAAGCATTTCCAAAAGCACGGAATTCTTTTTTTTAATGCAGCTGCATTTGGACTTTGGTATGCATTCTGTTAAATGAAAAACGTTTGAAAGAAAATAAATACATGCTTATAGTCCTCAAACAGACACATTGTGAAATATGTCTTTCTGAATTTTCTACCAGCCTAAGGTATCACATTTGTGCCTTTTCAAGCTAGAAGCGTTTGCTATTGAGTTTTTATGTGTGTTTTGCTTTTCTTGTATTTGTGGAATGCTTTTTTAGCTCAGCTGCAAGCTTGAGCGGTACAATCACCGCCCTCATCAACATCTGCATCCGCACGACCGTCACCCTTGCCATTAGGCATATACTCCTCATCATCAACAAGGCCGTCATTATCCTCATCTTCATCAACCACTTGATCCTCTTCTTGACCATTAACTCATATCTCTGCGTCAGCTGTTATCCCCCTGATTTATATGTTGCATAATTCAAAGAGATGTATAAACGTTCCAGTATTTTCAGTGCTAAAAACGAGATGTTTTTGGCTGCTGTTCACACTGTGCGCTGCGCCGGTTGCTTTTATCAGACATGAAAGCAACCTTTTGAAAATATTGATTTTAATTGTAAATATTCCACAGAAACAATCAAGCCACTTTCGTAGCATTTACGGTCGTAGTCATGCTGTTGCCGTGCCCTTATTTTTCTTCACAATCTGCCAATTTGTCTTGCTGGGAAAGCTCTTAGAGACACAGGCCTGAAGAGAAAAAACTGTGTTTTTACTGCACCTTTAGATTTAAGTGTGATAAATATGAGCAGATATGGGCCTTTGGCTTGAACAACACTCAGGCAGAACAACCAATTTAAGGTATCTATCTACCTGCTGCAACACTATGTAGGCCATACATACTGGGTGCGTGTCAGCCAAGCATTAGTTTCCCCTTGTCTCCGTAGAACAGGGCCTGTAACAGATGACATTTTCACAAACCAGCAAGCCAGGTAATTAGGTAACTAACTACGTAACACTAGCTACAAGCATAAACATGGTACTCTTCACAGTACCCTCATTAAGCAAATGTAAATGTACTGTAGGCGTAGTAGGGATAAAATCCATGCACATCTGCTTGCTACACTGCTGTAACTGTAATGCCATTTGAAATGCTTTCCTCTGAGATGCAATTTGCTTGGGTTCCCACAGCAAAAAAAATGTGATTTAAATGACAAGATGGCAGGCATCTTCCAGCTTATTCGCTTACATGCAGCAAATGAGCCTGCATCACTGTCTCTGTCCAACCAAGCGGGATCAGAGCAACACCTTCATCGCACACTTAGGTGGAGGTTGGGTTGTGGCTATGAGAGGCTCAGCTCAGGCAAGACTCACTAACATCATTAGACAGATTTTTGTCCTGACATATCTTCTGTCAACATTCAGTTCTTCTACTTATATTTCAGTTTTCAGGGGAAAAAAGGAAATTACATACAAGATTGTTTCAGAAGAGAACCATTTGTCTGAAGCTTTATTTTATTAAAAAGATTCCAATTTTCTGCTCGCCACCCACTCCACTCAGTTTGAGCATACAATGACATGACTGATGTGTGTGGACGAGCAAAGAATGGCGTAGAGCGCCATTTAGTCAGACGCTGTCAATCTCACACAGGTAAGCTACAGTACAAATGAGTGGGAAAATCTTTCAGTTTATTCTGATGGATGTTTTTGATATTCCTGTGATAGTTTAATCTTTCGCTGTTCAGGCATTTTAGAAAAATGGCTCATGTCTGAATGGTTGTTGAGAGCAAATTCAGCCCCGTGTTAAAATAATGTGAGGGTGTGCATTAGTGAGGATGTGTTTGGATATCTGTTACAACTATATAATTTCTTTTACCCCATTTTACTAGAGATACACCAATCCACCAGCTAGGGACCAGAATCACATGACTGGCTGGCCAGTCAACTTCGTGTATGTCACCTTTAATGCATGTGCAACACGAATGAAGACAAATAGTTGCAGCACACTCATAGCCCACATGCTAACATATTACTGGCTAGAAAGTGCCCAACTGTGAGTGAAGGCACATGGGGGACCATCATGAAAAACTCCTTTACCTAATTGCACACTTAAAGAACACTCACCCAGCTGAAATGGACATTTTAAAGATACTAAAAAAGCTAGCTAGCTCTGAGCTAGCTAGCTAGAGTTACCACATGCCACCAGGCTTGGTATAAGCAAAGGATCAACCCTGTTATAAGGAAAGATGATTGGAAAAGATAAGTGTTGATGTTCTGGGGGAGTTATAAACATATTGGAAAATAATATGAGTAACTGATGTTTGTTTTGTTATCTTATAAAAATCTATTGCAACTGCTTTTGATTTATGGGGGAAAATGTTTCAGGTAAAGGTGGGTGTACAGCAACTAATGACTTGTACCTCTTACCAGTAGCAGAGCACTTAATTTTCAGTCAGAGCAGTATGGGGGAAACTGTAAAGTTTTATCATTTGTTTTATTAACAAAAAATATTGAATAATGCTTGGTTTTGCTGGTAGCTATAGTACTCAGAAAGAAATCGGCATTGCCAAAAATCTGCAGGTCACACTTAAAAATAATTGACATCAACCAAGACAATTGCAGTTAATGCATCTCTACATTTCACTCTTCTGAATAGTACTAGCTGTTCACACAATCACAAGGTAAGCTGTAGCCTACTAATAAATACTTTATGGACACTGAAATTACTTTGCAAACTGAAAGACTTCTTTTGCCCCCCCCCCAAAAAAAATTGGACAGATAGACTATATTTTCTATGAAGCTATACAGGCACTGATAATAAAGGGCAGCACCATGAATTTGTATATAAAAATTCATTAAATGATTGCCTTGTTGATTAACATTTTCAGATGCAAAAAAATCTAATCCAATCAAAATACTGAAAGCGTTCCATCAGTTTTCACCAGTGTGCTGTAGCTCATACACGGCTAACAAAGGATAACATCTCATCGGGAGATACCAGAGGTTTCTAAAAAGCTGAACTTTAATTCAATCTTCCCAAAAATATACTGATCCAAAAGCAGTGACAATAAAATATACTGTCAGTGAGCTAACAGATACAGTGCCGATATCAAAGATCATTGAAGTCCTTACTGTGCAACTTTATAAATTCCCCCATCTTTCAGAGTGCCTCTTCAAGACTCTGGATATGCAAATACTCTTAAACACAACCCTCATGAAAGCAACCCCAGAGATCTTTATTATAAATGACGGACCTTCCCTCTCAACTCTCAAGGAAGAATTAATTTGCAGTTGAGATTCGGTCTTCTAGTAGAGCACTGTGTAGCAATGTAGGTTCTGTAACTTAGCTCCTCATAAAGACGCTTCCTAAAATATATGCACAAAAAATTTAATGAGACAGCAAAGGCCCTCCTGTGCTTCATGACATTACCAGGAGCCATCATTCAGCACTGTACTTGCTTGTGGAGCTCACCCATTTATACAGCATACTACTAATGATGAAAATGTTTGCCCTTGAAATCTCAGTTAATAAGCAGCTATGCTATGACATCCATGATTAGATCATCCAGTGCTGTCACATCTCATCCTGAGAATGATGCCACCAGACAAAATGGAGAGTGGGAGCAAGAAAAGATCCTATTCACTGATTCTTTCCTTCACACACAAGACACACAAGACACACACACACACACACACACACACACTCCTCTCTCCTCTTCACCAGCAATGCAACAGAACAACCTGGGTTAATCTTGGGTAACAGCTTCTTGGCCAGGATCAGAAAGCTCCACTAAAACCCAATGAATGTTGACATTGATACGGCATGGAGCCTCCTCATACAGGTAGGACGCAAGAGACAAACTCCTTTATAGAAGCAGCCGCCTCAGGCAAGGATAAGATTGATTTTGCAATGCAGCATTAGATGAGATTTCCGATGCATACTATAACAAATTAGCATGAATCTGTTCCCCATGAGAGACGCCCGAAGACACAGATTGAATTGAAATAAATGACTGTCCCAGTGTTTACCACACCATCCCCGACGCTGCAATCCGCTGGTCATCTGAGTGTGACAGGCCTGGTTCAGGCACAGCAGAGATCAGCGTGATGGATGGACAGTCAGGCAGCTGATCAATTGCCTCCACATAAATCTGTCATCCACCTTAATGTGAGATGATAAGGAAGGAGAAACGTAAGCTTGCAAGACTTTGCTCTTTTAACCCCAAGTGTTACAATGCAATTTACTATGGCTGGCCAGGTTTCCTGCTCTTATTTTTCCCCATACATAAGCTTCCTTTCATCGTGAGCGCTCACATGCCTTCTAAGCCAGAGTCCTGTGGATATTAGCGTGAAAAGATTAATGCCTGTGCTGGTGAGAGTAATGTCTGGTATGAAAGAGAAAGATTCATTGAGCAATCTGAAACTAAGACAGTATAAGACCTCCGCAGCCCCGTCAGACATCTCTGGCAACAGATCTGATGCAAGTTCAATCAAAACATTTCAGTTTGCCATACTGTAGCATCCCCCACTGACCCAAACCCCCCACCCACCCCCTTTTTTTCAGTTCCAACATTATGGGCTGACTCACTGATGAAGATAATGTGTATTACTGTACCAGACTGACAGTCAGCCAAGGTGAATGTTTGACCTTCCACATGTCATCACTGTTTTAGTGGAAGAAACAGGCTTCTGCGCACACTTATTTAAAGATGGCACTGATGTACTGTAAAAGAAGCTAACCCAGTGCTCTCATGAATAATGCATTGGATCCAGTCTGTTGTTGGACCTTTGATTTATTTTTTTCTTTGACATTCATTACTAAAGCATTTAGGAATGCAAAACCAGATATGAGGCTCGCCAAGTAAAAGATCACACAAGTTTAGAATATATCAATATGCAGAAATGTGATGATATTCTAGGAATTACTGGCTCTTTTAAATAAATAAAGATCCACAGTTTGGGGGCACTGAACTGTAAATATTTCAGAATTGGGAAAACAAAGACACCTCTAATAATATTATGGTGTGCCTGCTAAATTGCCAAACAATGGGTTAGATAGAAAATGCAGATTTGAAATGATACAGTAACTGGAGCACAGAGAGTAGTTTCTGTTCTTTGCTCCAGATTTCAGCAGAATCTTGTTGCATTGCTGTTTTCTGAGCACTGTAACTGCATAATGTACTGACAGGGTGATATTGTGTTTTATATCTCAAAGGGCACTGATTATGCTGCCTGGGCACATTTTGGTTAACAGTGCAGTTCCCTTTTCTCATGCTGTCACACGGTAGCAACGATGGACGAGCTGAAATACATTTGCAATGTATTGCAACACTCCTGAACATGCAGAATACACCTGAATGGAGCAGAATAACAATCCTGCTTTCTTCACCTACTGGCTCATGTATCCTAAGTTTAACAGTAAATGCTTATTATAAATATCACCTTTAGGGTTTTTTTTATATGCACTCCAAGAACTCATTATTCTTTATGCTATTTTCATTTGGAATTACTACGGTGCCATGCAAAGTTAAACTGTGAGATTATGAACACTTACTTCGCTTCTGTTTTCCTCTGCTATTACTGCAATACAATAGCCTCTTAATCAAGGCCAGAGGCTGATTGGAGACTGTGGTGTCAACCTTAGGAGCCCATTAATTACCAAAAACGTTGTGTGCACCGTAGGGTGGTGGTGGTGGTGGTGGTGGTGGGGGGGGGGGAGTACTGTTGTACAGGAACATCGTCTTTTATGCAGCAGAAAATGTACCAATACTCCTGAAACAAAGTGTCAATATGTGCCGCTAGTTCCCGAGACTGTCTAGACTTCATAACTGATAACATCACAAGTTTGAGGTTTCCTCATCCTTCTCCCCGAGCTGTTATTGCCCCCCCCAAAAAACAGCACATAGGCATTTTACATTTCGTTATTTGTTGCACAGCCAAAAAGAAAAAAAAACTAATTTCAGTCTCACAGCGTTTCATTAATGAGAACTAACGGAAAGAAATACCTAGCAAATGTCATTCCTTCTTCATAATGGCTGCACCGTCTTGCTAAAATTTGATCTGGTGCAATTTTTTTGTCATGCACATATTTAATGAATTACAGCTGAGCTTTTCAGAAAACATTTCTGTCACGGCGCTTCCCAGTATGACAGGACCTGGTGTACCAACCTTTGCTGATTCCTGAGTAGCATTCTGCTTACAGAAAATTACAGACCACCTTCCGCTCCATTCCACCTACTGTACCACCTGCGGTGAAAATAACGGGCAACTTCACTGTCAATTATTTCACAGATATATAACAAGACCAATCAAGCTTTCTAAATCAGTTGCCGCCACATATGAAGATTATTATTTTACTTTTCAAAATTTCAGTGTCCATATCTGGACTAATACTGTCTTACAACCTTACAGCTACCCTTTAAAACAAGTGGCACAATGACCCAGATTGCAACTTAACCAACAGCGCTGCTGGTTTCCCAACTCTGACTATAGGACTGCTGGCTGTATGACTTGTATTATGTGTAGGATTTCAGTTGTTTAAGTATTTTGTTTCAGTCATTTGAGCAAAGTTCATTAAATATAATGCGCAAATAATGAAATAACCCCAACTCCCCAAAGGTGTAGCGAGACAAAGATCTCAACTGTGACCTTTTTTTGTCTTCACCATCCAGGGATATAATCCCTGTTTGGCTGCGCAGCTGGCATGCAACTGAGTCACGCGTCAGCCCTGATTAGAAGCAGCAGTGGTCCGCGGGCCCCGTTCCTCTGCCAGAGCCAGAAGTGGAAAAGGCCAGGGCCACCACTTTCAGTCTGTGGATGTGACCTTGATGGGGTATGATAGAGAGGAAGCGACACGATTCGCAATGCCGCACAATATCTGTAAACTTCCACTTCCCCAGTATGCACGCTGAAGCTATTGAGCTGTGACACACGCACACACACGCACACACACCATGTCAACTCTGCCCTGTTGTTATTTCAAGCAGTCTCCTCCTTCACGTCACCCAGTCATCCATCTCTCTTTGCATATTGGCTGGTGCTTTAGGCATGACATCTTAATTCTAAATTTCCTTTTCATACTTAGCAGGCGTCACGCTAATGTAAAAATTCAAATAAGTGCAGCTTTAACAGATAATGGCTCAAATACATTCCAGCATTAAGCTTAATGTGAAGTAATGTGGATGCAGCTTAATACTATTAACAGCTATAAAATAATTTCTGATATTATTTTCAATTGAATTAATACCGGTTGTATTATGTGGGTAACAGCAGCAGTGACGTCAATTAAAAAAAAGAAAAAAAGAAAAAACGAACTCTCTGTCCAAACCCTTAAGTCTCACTGGAAGCAGCAATGGAGACAGATGTCTTGCGAGCCAGATTATAGCAATAAGAGTGGGGAAAAGATGACACCGAAGGCATAAAAAATACTAAATGATGAGCAAAATATTGCCAGTGGCATGCTCTGTGTCAAAACAGAGCTGATAACTTATAAAAATAAACACAGGAAATTTGCTGCAAGCTGCACATACAAAAGATGAAAAAGGGAAATTAAAATAGAAAACAAAAAGGCAAGACTGTGACACACCCTGCTGTTGCAATGCTGCCTGGAAATATTATCATAAAAAAAAAAAAATACCCAACACACACACACTATATACACAAAAAGTCATGCTCTGCGTTGCATAAGTCCATTGTTCAGGTTTGGAGCATTGCAAGCCTTCGTTGTTGTCAACACAGCTCTCATTTAAGAAAACCAAGTGCCTTATTAAAGAATAACATAGCATTTAAATGAGTCTGTCGGCCAAAGCAGCAGGGATTTAAGAGTGTTGATGAGAAAATGTGCAATCTGAGATGCAACACTTGTGCGCTGTCCACAACAGAGGTGCTAAAAGATTGCATGCAACGATAGTCAAGCACAGGTGGTTACTTACTTTAAGTGAAAAGCATTTTTCATGCAGCTACCTGAGTTGTAAATACCTAGATTTTAGAGAACCAAGTAACAAAATGGATTGGATTACAGGTGGAGTAGAATTTGCAAAGCAAATTGGTTTCCAGGGTGAAGGGAGGGCAGCAGCACTCCTGTGAAATGTGCAGCAGCTTAGCTCAGAATCTTGGGCACCTCCCCTCTTTTTTTTTTGATAAATTAATCTAATTACTGGGGCTAATATCCAGCTGTGACCTAGACTCGTTACCATTTTAAGCGACAGCACTGAAGACACTCAAAAAGAAAGAATAAAAAGAAAGATGATGTAATTAAACTGAATTACAAGACTAAGAATCTGAACTACACCAATTTACGCAATCCAGTGAACAATAGCAGATGATTAACTAGTGTCTGTTTCTGTTCATTCACATTCATCCAAGTAATATATGCAGCGTGGTATGTTAGTGGTGATGATTTGCTGTCAATTGTGTAAAGGGGAGGAAAAAATAAATACATTTTTGAAAACAAGCTCCAAATTGAACCACAGCACCTCATCAGCGGCCAACGCTTCTTAATTGGTGCTACATAACCTGCTGCGTGGAAGCTGCAGATTCCTGTGGGAGCATAAATAGGCCTAGTGGGCTACAGGTTTGAGCAACTACTATCATTACACAAATATATATATCAAAAACATATCAATAATCATAATTTCCAGTGCACAACTTTCTCAGGTTTTAAAGATAATATTAAAGTGAAGTTGCCGAGGATGCAAGAGATGTGACAACTGTTTTACTCCACCGTTCCCTCCCTCTCTCTCTCCCTCTGTGTCTGCCTGTCTCTCCTTTTCCTATCTTTAAACTGGCCAGTCCTCTGGCACAGAACATGAAATCCCTCTCAATAATAAATAGGCTACCTCGAGCATTTCGGAGACAAGGGCCCTGCGTGCTGCATGACTCAAAGACCACCTTAACTTCACTTTTTTATATAAAAAATTAATACCTAGCCATCCCGGCATGTGGCATCTGACGAAATCATACAATGGCTTGTGCGTGTGTGTGTGTGTGTGTTGTGCACCCTGTATTCAAAGGAAAAGCCCCCGCTGTATGTGCTGTAGCCTAACCACAGGGCATGTCTGCCGGCACGCAATTAAGCGACCTCAACCGCAACCGTGTTGAATTTGGAAACCATACCTCTCCTCCACCCTCCCTCAACTGACTGTAAACACGGATACAAAAAAGCAAAGCGTTAGAGAGAGAGGGGGGGAAAGGCGGCTTGGTTTTTAAATGTGATTATCTCTCGTTTCTTTAAGTGAAATCTCCAAAAGAAACCTCAGGAGAAGTGTCCATAATTGGTGAGCAGCAGCAGCAGCCTATCGCCCCCCCACAAGAATTGAAATGCAAACAATTCCGGACCACTGACATTGAAAAATAAAATAAAATAATAAAAATAAAAACACACAGACACTGATACAGCGCGGCTTATCTTGTAGCTTTGTACTGCAGCACGCTTTAAAGCCAATTATCGCCGTCCATAAGGTCGTTTCTGTGTAGGAGGTGTGCGGTGTCATTTAGCCTACCTGTGCATCATCCAGCGATCCGACACATGGATACAGGGAGGGTTTGATTATTCCAGCCAGGCAAAAGAGAGGGAGAGAAAAGAGAGGAGGAGGAAGAGGAGGAGGGGGGAAAGGGGGAAAAAAATCCTAAATTGAGCAGAGATGAATGCGGCAGATGAATAAGCGACCTCTGTCTTCAGAAAGGATATTCTTATCTTCAAATGTTGCTGTGTCGATGGAGGCAGGCGGGCAGGGAAGCCCAGAGCTTCTCTGTACAAACAAAGATGCTTTCTCTCCTCCGCCGCACCGAGGGCAGCAGCAGCAGCAGCAGCAGCGGCAGCAGAGCCGTCATTCCCCCGACACTTGATGGTAATAGTTTGGTAGGTAGCTTATATGGGTTGAGGGCGCGGTCAGCTGCTGTTGACCAATCCCGCTTCCCATCAAACTATAACAGCAGCGTTGCCATGGAGGATTAAACGGCGTTTAACCACAGAAATGTAACCTGCAATATTTAAGCAGGTAAACTGGAATTTCCATCACAAGTATCATATTAAGTGGGATATGTCAACATAGGAGTGCCATCCTATTTTTAAGGAGGCGGTTCAAATGTTCAACCAGACCCTGCCTTAGGTGTCTTCGTGTTGCCAGAGTGTCCTTGAGCAAGACAGATGATCGGATTGTGGTCACCCCCCCCCCCCACATCACCACTAAAACTGCTCCATTCTAGGGTCCACAGCTCCATGTGTGCCTTAATGAGCAGCTTACTCATCCAGTTGCCATCTTTGTTTGATATCATGTAACAAAACACACCGTGGTGTCATTCCTACATTAGCAGCCTCCCTCCACGTTCACCCCCCCACCCCCACCCCAACTTTAAAGCATGAAAACTTCCATGGCTCTGAGGGAAAGTTTTTTGCTTTTGTTTTTTTTTTTATAAAAAAGACTGTCCAAAGTTAACAGTGACACCAGTGTGCAGGCTAGGGTGTAATATTTCAAGCTGCTATCATCCCTGTAAGTGAGTGAGTATGGATGTGAGCTTTATTTACACTGTAATTCTTAGTTCTGCTCAAATCACATTTAATTAATGGCAGGAAAGAGAAGAAAGAGCGGGGAAAGTAAAAAAAAAAAGTTTTAACTTTTGAAGTTGATTTTTGTGTAAAATGATATGAAAAGGGTAGTAGAGTACATTTAATGCACAAAAGCAAGTCAGCTTGCTTTATATAAGGAACACACACACACACAGACACACACAAGAAGACAACACAGAGATAAACTGCAAAGACTTCACACAGGGTTATATAAGTCTTCTGGTGGAGAAAATCAAAATTTAACCTCATTATGTTGGAGTGAGCCGTACATTGTCTAGATGATACTTCAAGCTCCTTTGTTTAATCATGCTGCTTTTCCATGCTGGAATTGGATTCAGAGAAACTGAGGACATTTGGATTTGTGCAGAAAGAAAAAAGTGAGGTGATCTCACACGTATCATTTTTCTATAACTGCTGATTCTGTATTCACTATCCTACATCAGGTCTATGCAGCATGCTGTGAAGTGTAGAATATTTGACTTATTGGTGATGGTTGATTCACCCATTTAAAACTCTAAAAGCCTGTTAAGGTGAGCCAGTATGGGACTAAGCCTTCCTTGTGAGACAGATAAAATCAAAGCAATCTTGAATCTGAGGATGACAAATGAATAATGAATGTGCTAAAATGTTTTTTACCTGGGAAACAGTTCAGTCCAACTGAGTAAAAACGGGGTTGAATATTTTTACGGTCACATTTGCTGCTAAAATCAACAATATAGCAACGTTCATGATTTAACACAGAGGGAAATTCAGCAATGCATACATACATTTATATAGCCATGTTATGTCCTTATTATTCACTAGCTTGTACACCTTTAGCAGCAAGAACTTTGAGAATTTGAGATAATGGTTTTTTGTACGAGTTTATCAGTCTCTCACATCATTGTGGAGGGATTTTGGCCCACTTTTCTTTACAGCATTGCTTTATTGCATTGAGGTTTGCAGGGTTTTCTTTATGAACAGCTCTCCCGAGGACCAGAGCACGTTAGCCGGGTAGAGGTCTGGACTTTGACTCGGCCATTTCGACACCTTGATTCTTTTCTTTTTCAGACATTCTTTTGTAGATTTGCAGCCATGGGATCGATTGCACAGATGGATACTGTGGTATACGAAAGAGTTCATGGTCAACTTAATGACATCAAGCTGCCCATGGTCCTGTGTTTGCAAAACGAGTCTAAATCACATTTTTTCAGAAGTCTTGTGGTTTCTTCAGATGCAACTTTGCAAACCTAAGTCATGCTAATGCTGCCATGTTTGTTTCAGAGAGAAGATGTTTTCTCCTGGCAGCACTTCCAAGCAAGTCATATTTGGTTGTTTTTTTTTTTTGCAGTTTCTCTGAACATTATTCAGTCTAACCTTGAGGTTAATTTGCTGGGCGGCCCAATCCTGGGAAGATTGGCAACTGTCTTGAATGTTTTCCATGTGTGAAAAATCTTTTTGTTTTACTGTAGATTGATGAATTTAAAGTTGTTTGGAAATTCTCTTATAACCCATCCTAGACAGCAACAACTAATTCCCTTCTTGGCATAGTGTTAACTATGTATGTTAGCGCGATCGTGGCTCAAGAGTTGGGAGTTCGCCTTGTAATCGGAAGGTTGCCGGTTCGAGCCCCATATATATATTAGAGATGGCACGATACCACTTTTTTATGTCCGATACCGATATCATAAATTTGGATATCTGCCGATACCGATATGAATCCGATATAGTGTGTTTTTTAATCAATAAAACTGTTTTTTTAATATCTTGTTGCTTTTTGTATAAGTTCATACTCAAGTTAAAAAAACAAGAACAACACTAAAGCTATTCTGTTATACATGTATGTAAAAAAAAAAAACAAACACACTGCACCTAAAATATTTCATAGATCAGCAATACTGATCAATCTAATAAAGTTAAACATACTCCATCCTCCCTATTCTGGTATTTTAAAGAGTACTTAGCAGAAATATTAAGCAACCTAACTAATAGGGTTGCAAACTCCCAGCAAAAGAAAATAGGGAACCACCCTCTTCCTCATGATGCTTACTCAATGTAATCAACTTTAATTTGATGCAGTGTGAAAAAAATTCACAGAAAAAAATTATTTTTCAAGAATAATTAAATAGATTCAACATCTTTCTTCAACAGAATTGCAGAATTCACAGATGGTACTTTCCCAAAGGAAAAAGTACTATAGCTTACTAGGGTATATTAGACTTAACAGTTACTATATACAGTAAACTTTGCTAGATCCGGCCCTGCACAGTTACCAGCCGTCAGCTGCATAGAAAAGGATCCTGGTGTAGAAAGTAATATTAAATAAATTCTAACAACAGCTTATCAAGCTTAAACGTGCTGCTGTTGTTCAGCTGCTGGTTTCCTCTTTCTGGTGCAAAGTGGGCCAAAAACAAACAAGAGAGACGGACTTGCGACAGAAAAGCCGATCAGCTGATCATTGATCAGATTCACGATTGAAGTAGCAGCAGGAGAGGGAGAGAGAGAGAGGCAGTCGCTCCATATATCGGTTGTTAAGCTTAACGCGGGAATGCTTTACAAACATTCAGAGATGAACTTACACACTTGCTTTACTTCTCGCTGAGATAACTTCCCCGGAGATGAAATGTTTGCTAGCAGGCTACAAATACACACAGCCGCTCTATCACGTGACCACACTGCTCCGACGTGCTATAGTTGCGTGTCGCAAGTTTTGTGAGGTGCTTTTTTGATATTTAATGGTTCGATTACATTTTTTATTTCTCTCCGATATCCGATCCAGTAATTTACGTCAGTATCGGACCGATACCGATACGTAATATCGGATCGGTCCATCTCTAATATATACACACACACACACATATATATATATACACACACACACATATATATATACACACACACACACACACACACATATATATATATATATATATATA